>NC_045607.1:30882500-31560000 GCF_009762305.2 Zalophus californianus | reverse complement strand
TATACAGGCCTAATGTGTTAATCCACTGCTTACTTTAAAAATCTGTATCTTCAGGGCACCTGGGTGGCTCAGTCGTTAAGCATTTACCTTCGGCTCAGGTCATGATCCCAGGGTCCTGGAATCGAGCCCCACATCAGGCTCCCTGCTCAGAGGGAAGCCTGCTTCGCCCTCTCCCACTCCCCCTGCTTGTGTTCCCTCTCTTGCTGTCTCTTTCCCTGTCAAAAAATAAACAAAAAATCTTTTTAAAAAAAAATCTGTATCTTCAGGGGCTCCCGGGTGGCTCAGTCAGTTAAGCATCTGCCTTTGGCTCAGGTCATGATCCCGGGGTCCTGGGATCAAGCCCCACATCGGGCTCCCTGCTCCGCAGGAAGCCTGCTTCTCCCTCTCCCACTCCCCCTGCTTGTGTTCCCTCTTTTGCTGTGTCTCTGTCACACTAATAAATAAAATCTTAAAAAAAAAAAAAAGAAAAGTAAACATTATGTACATAATAGCTTAACTTATTCACTTTTCAGCTAAGTAAGGGTGTAAGATGACCTCCATAATATATGAAAAATTTGTATCTGATTTACCTGATATTCACCAAAGAGGTTACTTCTACAAAGGGGGAAAGAAATTAGGAATGGGAAGGGGCAGAGGGACGTAAGTTTTCATTTTTATTTCAATTATACTTTTCTTTCCATATTAAATTATTTAATCGAGAACATTTTCCTGTATCATTTGAAAAATTAACTAAGCAGTATCATTTGTTTTTACTCTTTTGACTTGTAAGATTTTTAAATAGATTTCCTAACAATGAATAATCCTTATCCTCTTAGAATAACTCCATCTGCTCAAGTTGCAGATTTAATATTCTACTAAATTCTACTTGCAAATATTTTACTAGAATATTTGTGTTAATGGTTGAGACTGTTCTGTAGTTCTCTTTTTGTGAACTGTTTTTACTATTTAGATATTTTACTAGATATTTATGTCTTTAAAAAACAACTGGACAGGTTTCATCTTTCACTATGATTTGAAATAGTTTAGATAGCACAGGGATGAGTATAGCATGGTGTTGCGAAGTATAGCCTTTGGAAGCCAACTGCCTGGATTTACATCCTAGATCTGTCACTTCCTAGTGACACTGGGCAAATTAACCATTTTGTGCCACAGTGTTGTCTATAAAAAAGAGGTGATGATGATGGTGGTATGATTTCATAGTTTTATTTTCAGAATTCCTATAAAGCACATAGTAAGCTTTCCCAAGTTCCTTAATTATTTATAAGCATTCATCCATGAAACTGTCTCAGCCAGGTCCTTTTGGGGAGTGTATCTCTTTTTAACTTTTTTCTTAAGTTTTATTTATTTAAGTAATCTCTACACCCAATGTGGGGCTCAAACTCACAACCCCGAGATCAAGAGTTGCATGTTCTTCCAAATGAGCCAACCAAGCACCCCTCTTTGTAACTTTTCTATATAGACATAGTGATGTATATAGTTTGAACTGCTATGGGAAACAATGAATATAGCACTACTATTTTTTTTTAAAGACTTATTTATTTGACAGAGAGAGACAGCGAGAGAGGGAACACAAGCAGGAGGAGTGAGAGGGAGAAGCAGGCTTCCCAATGAGCAGGGAGCCCGATGTGGGGCTGGATCCCAGGACCCCGGGATCATGACCTGAGCAGAAGGCAGACGCTTAACAACTGAGCCGCTTAAGGACTGAGCCACCCAGGTGCCCCTATAGCACTACTATTTAGTCCTGTCTTCCCCAGAGCGCTGAACACCAGCTCTGTACATCCCCCTTTCAAATTCCTATCTTTTGATGATAATAATCTCTTTTTTTATCTCCCTCATTCTAGGCATGGAACTACTTCCTAGAGTTATTATTGTCTTTGGTTTTTGCTCTTTCAGCCCCAACACCTATGTAACCAATTCCCCATATTAAATCCCTTCTATTGGGGGGAAAAAAAAGGAATAAGCATTGGCACATTTAAGAATTACTAATATCAGAAATGAAAGAGAGGACACCACACTACAGATCTCATGGACATTAAAAGGGTAATCAAAGAATGCTATGAACAACTCTGTCCACAAACTTGATAACCTAGATGAAACAGAACAATTCCTTGAATGACACAATCTGCCAAAACTCACACAAGAAGAAACAGACTATCCATATTAAAGGAATTGAATCAATAATCAACAACCTTCCAAGACAGAAAGCACCAGGCCCAGATAGGTTCCCTAGTGAATTCTACCAAACACTTAAGGAAGAAATTACACCACTTCTCTATCATCTCTTTTAGAAGATAGAAGCAGAAGAAATACTTCCTAAGTCACTCTATGAAGCCAGAGTTACTCTAATACCAAAACCAGGCAAAGACATTACAAGAAAACTACAGACCAATATCTCTCATAAACATAAATGCAAAAATCCTCAAAAAGGTATTAGCAAACTGAATCCAACAGTGGATAAAAAGAATTATATACCATGACCAAGTGAGAGTCATGCCAGGTATGCAAAGCCAATTCAACATTTGAAAATCATTCATTGTAACCTCTCACATCAACGGGCTATAGAATAAGAATCATATGGTCACATCAATACATGCAGAAAAAGCACTTGACAAAATAGAACACCCTTTCATGATAAAACTCTCAGTAACCTAGGAATAGAAGGGAACTTCCACAACTTGTTAATGAACATCTACAAAGAACTACAGCTACCATCATATTTAATGGTGAGAAACTTGAAGCTTTCCAATGAAGATCAGGTACAAAGCAAAGATGTCTCTTCATACAATTATTTTTCAAGATCATACTGGATGTCCAGGCGCCTGGGTGGCTCAGTTGGTTAAGTGACTGCTTTCGGCTCAGGTCATGATCCTGGAGTCCCAGGATCGAGTCCCGCATCGGGCTCCCTGCTCAGCAGGGAGTCTGCTTCTCCCTCTAACCCTACCCCCTCTTGGGCTCGCTCTCTCTCACTCAAATAAATAAATAAAATCTTTAAAAAAAAGATACTGGATGTCCTACCTAATGCAATAAGACATATACAGATTAGGAAGGAAGAAACACAACTGCTTTTGTTTGCAGATGACATGATAATCAGTGCAAATCCAAAAGAAATGACAAAAAAAGAAAAAAAAACCTCCTAGAAATAATAAACAATTATAGCAAAGTTGCAGAATACAACATGAATATACAAAAGTCAATCACTTTCCTATATACCAGCAATGAACAAGTAAAATTTAAAATTCGAAACACAGTATCATTTACATTGGCATCTCCCAAAATGAAACACTTAGTATTAATCTAACAAAATAAGTACAAGATCTAGATAAAGAAAACTACACAACTCTGATGAATGAAATCAAAGAACTAAATACATGGAGAGTTATTCCATGTTCATGGATAAGAAAACTCAAAATTGTCAAGAAGTCAGTTCTTCCCAACTTGATCTATGAATTCAATGCAAATGCAATGAAAATCCCAGCAACTTATTTTGTGGATATTGAAAAACTGATTCTACATTTTATATGGAAAGGCAAAAGATCCAGAATAGACAACACAATATTGAAGGGCAAGAACAAAATTAGAGGATTGACACCACCCAACTTAAAGACTCACTATAAAGCTACAATAATCAAGAAAGTGTTATATTGGCAAAAGAATACACAAATAGACCAATGGAATAGAAGGCCCATAAATAGTCCCACATAAACAGAATCAACTGATCTGACAAAGAAGCAAAAGCAATACAATGGAAAAAAGATAGCCTTTTCAGCAATGATGCTATAACACCTGGACACAATGTGCAAAAAATGAATCTAAACACAAACCTTTCACAAAAATTAATTCAAAATGGATCACAGAACTAGGCACAAAACAGAAAACTATACAACTCCTAGAAGTTTACAAAGGAGAAATTCTAGATAAACTTGGGTTTTTGTTGATGACTTTTTATTTTTTTATTTTTTTAAGATTTTATTTATTTATCTGACAGAGAGAGAGTACAACAGGGGGAGTGGGAGGGAGAGGGAGAAGCAGGCTCCCTGATGAGCAGGGAGCCTGATGTGGGCTCGATCCCAGGACCCTGGGATCATGACCTGAGCTGAAGGCAGATGCCCAACTGACTGAGCCACCCAGGTGCCCCTGGTGATGACTTTTTAGACACAACACCAAAAGCATGATTCATGAAAGAATGAATTGATAAGCTGGATTTCATCCAAATTAAAAGTTTCTGCTCTGCAAAAGACACTGTCAAGAGAATAAGATTACAAGCCATACACTGGGAGAAAATATTTACAAAAGACATCTGATAAAGGACTATTAGCTAAAATAATACAAAGTATTCTTAAAATTCAACAATAAGAAGATGAACAACCTGATTAAAAAATGGGCCAAAGACCCTACAGACACTTCACCAAAGACATACGGTTGGCAAATAAGCATATGAAAACATGTTTTGTATCATATGTCATCAGGAAAATGCAAATTAAAAGACTGAGATACCACTACACACATATTAGAACGGCCAAAATCCACAATGCTGACAACATCAAACGCTGGCCAGGATGAGGAAAACAGAAACTCTCATTCACTGCTGGTGGAAATACACAATGGTACAGCCACTCTGGAAGATACTTTGGCTGTTCCTTGCAAAACTAAATATCCTCTTACCATGTAATCCAGCAATCCGTGCTCCTTGGCATCTACTCAAAGGAAGTGAGAGCTTATGTTCACCTAAAACTGGCACATGGATGTTTACAGAAGCTTTACTCATAATTGCCAAAACTTGGAAGTAACCAAGATGTCCTCCAGTGGGTGAACAGATAAACTGTGGTACATCCAGACAATGGAATATTATTCAGTGCTAAAAAAAAAAAATAAGCTATTAAGCCATGACAGGTTATATAGGAAACTTAAATGCATACTACTCAGTGAAAGAAGCCAATCTAAAAAGGCTACATTATGTTTGTTTCCAACTATACGACATCACATGAGAAACAAGACAAGAAATGGTAAAGCTATCGAGATAGCAAAAAGATCAGTGGCCAGAGTTTAGAGGGGAGAGATGGATAATCAGTAGAGCACAGAGGATTTTTAGGGCAGTAAAACTACTGTGTATGATACTGTAATGGTAGATACATGTCATTACACATTTGACCAAACCCACAGAATGTACAACATCAAGAGTAAAGTCTAATGTAAACTAAGGACTCTGGGTGATAATGATGTGTCAATGTAGATTCATCAACTGTAATAAACATAACCCTCTGGTGGGGGATGTTGATAATGAGGGAGGCTATGCATATGTGAGGGCAGGGAACACACAGGAAATCTCTGTATCTTCTGCTTAATACAGCTCTGAACCTAAAGTTGTTTTAAGTCTATTTTGTTATTCCTTATTTCATTATTAATGCAAATAGTTATTTTCCTAAATATCTTTAATACAACAAAAATATTTAATTCACTACTTTTATTTTCAAGCCTAAGGAATAACATTTGAGTTACATACACATGCACACAAATAGTTTATTTCTTTCTGCCTATGGATTTCCATTAATACAGATTTGGGGTCAAAAAGGACCATAGAGGCTGCAGTGGGTAAACAGGGTGCCCACAAAATCATGTCACCCAGAACTTCAGAATGTGCCCTTATTTGGAAATAGGGCTCTTGTGGACATAATGATCATGAGATGAAATCATTCTGGATTTAGAGTGGGCCTTACATCCAATGGCTGGTGTCCTTGAAAGAAGAGGAGAGGATATAGAGAAAGAGAGGAAAAGATGATGTAAAGATGAAGGTAGAGATCGGTGATGTATCTATAAGCCAAGGAATGCCCAGAGCCACTAGAAGCTACAAGAGGCAAAGAGGGATTCTCCCCTAGAACCTTCAGAGGGACCATGGCCATACTAGTACCTTGATTTCAGATTTTTGGTTTCCAGAATGGTGAGAGAATACATTTGTTTTATGCCATCGAGTTTGTGCTAATTTGTCGTGGGAACCATAGGAAACTAATACAGAGGCAAAATCGTATTAGTTCACATTTAAGAACTAAGTACATGTACCAAAGAAGTCATGACCATTCGTATATGTATTTGGCAAAGCAAATATGCCACTGGCAACAAGGCTTGATCGTTATGATCCTTTCATATGATAATGACCTTGCATCTGAAAAACCTAAGACTATTATAAAATAATGAAAGTTATTTCACTGTGAAAATGTCTCTCTTCTTGTTTTATTTTTTTGGAAAGAGAGAGAGCACGAGCAGGAGGGGCAGAGGGAGAGGAAAAAGAATCTCAAGCCAACTCCACCCTGAGCGCAGAGCCCAACACAGGGCTGGATCTCAAAACACTAAGATCGTGACCTGAGCAGAAATCAAGAGTCAGACACTTAACCAACTGTGCCACCCAGGCACCCTGGTTTTATACTCTTATTCATTTGCTTCCTTAGTACCTAGTATGATGCTTGACAAATAGTAGAGACTCCACAACATTTGCTAAATGAACAGATTGAACCAAATAACTTCAAAGTTCTTCTAGACATTCCACAATTCTGAGACCACAAAAGAAGCCTATCTACTTAATACTGAGAGAGGCCATGAATGACCTCTGTTTTGCAGTCAGAATGGGAAGCATTTTTGAAATCTTTGCTTGAGGACTAGAACTCAATTATGACAGTGAAGGATCACTTTTAAATAGAAAAAAACATATACTTCATCATACAGCGAGAATTCTAGAGACCTCCCTCCCCACAAAAGACTTGAGAAAAATACTGGGCCTACCTTAGGACAAGTTAGCAAGTAGAACAGTGACAAATCAATTCACAATCAAGAGAGTGCACACAAAAACTACCATGTTCACCACTGGATTTGATTTAAAAAGGGAGGGGAAAAAAGCAAATTTCAATCAGCTGAAGTTCACATTCTCTATCATTGTGAAAACTGTAAGCATAATTCTCCTATTTACCAGTAAGTGAAACAACTGCACAGTTCCAATGAACATTTTGTTTTCAGTAATTCAAAAAAGTTTCCAAATAAAGAGTCTATGTAGGCTAAATAGTCTTCTAAATGGAACTGTCTCAGTAGTCAAATAAACGTGAAGGCCACAAAAACATATTTTATAATTTTGAAATTTGTTTTCCACATCATGAAATGTAAAGACAGCACTGAAAAATAGGACCATAAACTATAATAATTACTCAGCTATAAATTATCAGTATTATTTAACTTCTCCACATCACCCTAGTCAACCCTTCAACGTCCATCAGCCTCTCTGACCCCTATCTTATTAGGTCAAAATAGTAGTTATTTAGAATTACAAAGTTGAAGGGGCCCAAGTTTCTCTAACTGTGCCCTACCCCCGCCCCTTGTGCAGGGCTCTCCCTGATAGCATCCCTGGCAGAGGAGCCATTTAGTCTCCAAGGGAACACCTGCTATGAGAGAGAGTGTACAAGGCAAACCAATCCATGATGAAGCAGCCCCACTACAAAGTTTTACCTTACTGGGATGAGCATCTGCTCACCTTTCCCTTCTCCACATTCATCACAGTTCTATCATGTACAGCTCATCAAGAACATATCCACAAGCTCATGGCAGTCCTTGGATGAGAACCAATGGGGACAGAAGCACTGAAGCAGGTATGGCCTGCGGGGAATCCAAAAGCACATTCCATTCTTCAAGAGCTTCATGACCACATGTGAAAAGTTAGGACACAAAATAGATTATGCAAGTACTACAAGGCTTACACAAAGTATCCTAGAAAAATGTAGAGTGAGCAGAAAAATAGCAGAGAGCACTGCCATGGGTCAGATGAGCAGAGTAGTTTCTATGGACAAAGTAAGTGAAGAGCAAAACCTGGCTATGAAAGTTCATATAGTGCAGTGTTGGTAGGTACATTGGAAAGTTAGGTTGGGGCCAGATTGTTAAGAAAAAAAAACAAGGTATATATATAAGGAGAGTAAGCATAATACACCTGAAAGATAAACAGAGGGGTTGATATCTGCTGTAGCAGAAAATGAGAAGGCATGAGAGACTTCTCATAAGTGAGGAGCACAATGACTTCAAGCCTTAAGAAAGGTTAGTGGTCCGTATTTTATAAGGTAAGACCACACAGTTAAAAGAGTAAAACACAATACAGGGAAGGGACATAAGGGCTTATATTGGAGTGGGGGAAATTTGGGAGACTTTTAAAAGGAAGTGAACAGGTCCTGATGACAAACTAAAGGGTTGAAAAATTTAATGAACCAAAGCTATAAACCTAGGTGACTGACCTAACTGAAAGGAGAAGACTCTTTTAGAGAAAGAATTTCTGTGCAGTCACCGATCCGCTTCAATGTCACTGGTTCTCTGCCTTGCCCAGTCAGTAAGAAAGCAGCTGACAGAAGACCATGTACCTTCTACCCACCAGCATGAGAGGCTGGCATTTGACTACTCTTCATAACCAGGACTAAAGCACCAAGAAAATAACTGAGCCCAAGGCACTGACCAAAGCACTAAGAGACTCCTCAGCTACTCCAAACATTAGAAAGGGAATAGTTAAAGCTGAGAGTTTAAAATGACTGGATGACAAGACTGGGGTGGGGGGAGAGGACAGAAAGGCGGCTCTTGTACAGTCAAGAACATCCACATTTCCTTCCTTATTGCCTTCTGTCACTCATATGCAGGCCCTTTCCCCAACCCATGGCGGGGCGGGGGGGGGGGGGGGGCAGAGAGAGAAAGAAGGAACTACTAGAGCACGGAAGCAGCAGGGAGACAGCATTTCAAGAAGAAATGGGGTAGTGACCAGTATGAAATGCTCAAAGGGTGATGAGCAGAAGACTTTCCAGAGAGTAGTGTAATTCACAATTAGGAGGCTAGTGTGACCTATAGAATACATCACAATCAGCATTTTTAAAAAGTTAAATTGTATTCATTAGCCTCTAGAAAGGCAGACACTGGCTCCCACTATTTACAAACTTTCAATCTACAAACTTAAGTTTCCACAGATGTAAATCAAACAAAACCAAGTAGATTCTGCCTGCCACCAATGGATGAAATAAGTCATGCCTTGTATAATGTTTCACTCTGGAGAGACACATCATAAAGAGAAATACTTCTTTATATTTTTGAATTGCTTCCAGTGAAAAAATGGTTTGTTTCAATGTTTTAGCTTTATTTACCAAAATGACTACAAAATATGAATTACATCAGTCCTAACAGCGGGTTGATAAACTTTACTAATAATACAGATGTCTTTTATTTCTTTTTTAAAGATTTTATTAATTTGAGAGAGAGAGAGAGTACACAAGTGGGGGGAAGGGGGCAAAGAGAGAGGGAGAATCAGACTCCCCACTGAGCAGGGAGCCCAATTTGGGGCTCAATCCCAGGACCCTGGGACTATTACCTGAGCCGAAGGCAGACATTTAACTAACTGAGCCACCCAGGTGCCCCTGTCCTTTATTTCTCTTAAAAGAAAATGCGCCCTGGGGCAGCTGGGTGGCTCAGTCAATGAAGCGCTAGACTCTTGTTCTTGGCTCAGGTCATGATCTCAGGGTTGTGAGACAGAGCCTCACTCACATCCCTCCAGGCTCCCTGCCCAGCAGGAAGTCTGCCTGAGATTCTCTCCCTCTACCTCTGCCCCCCACCCCACCGCACTCTCTCTCTCTAAAATAAATAAATCTTAAAAAAAAAAGAAGAAAATGTGACCTGAAGACACCCTCCTTCCTTCCTTAAACTAAAAATCATTTCGGGGCACCTGGGTGGCTCAGTCGGTTAAGCGGCTGCCTTCGGCTCAGGTCATAATCCCAGGGTCCTGGGATCGAGCCCCACATCGGGCTCCCTGCTCGGCAGGGAGCCTGCTTCTCCCTCTCCCTCTGCCTGCCTCTCTGCCTACTTGTTCTCTCTATCTCTCTGCCAAATAAATAAATAAAACCTTTAAAAAAAATAAAAATCATTTCAACAACCTGAATAAAAGTACCTTTTAAGCCATTAAGAAAATATTTTCTATCCTGTCTTAACAATAGGGGTATTTATTAACTTAGCACTTCAAAGTAATATTCCAGAATAGGTGACAGACTTGGAAAATCATTTCATGTAGGAATACAGACAAGCTCTCTGCTAATTTCCTCAAATATCAAACCCATTTTGTGTTAGAACAGCTAAAGTTGGTCCAGGGAATTTAGTACTACTGTACAAATCAGTATTCCCCCAAGTAAAGTAGGCAAGAAAGGGCGCCTGGGTGGCTCAGTCCGTTAAGCGTCTGCCTTCGGCTCGGGTTGTGATCCCGAGGTCCTGGGATCAAGTCCCGCATCTCCCTTCTCCCTCTGCCCCCCACTCCTGCTCGCTCTCACTCTTTAGTGCTCTCTCTCAAATAAATAAAAGATCATAAACAAAAGTAGGCAAGAAAGACTTTGACTAAGGCATCAAACATAATAGGTATAGATATAATTAACTACTTCAGTCATATCTAGCCAGGTGGTTTCTCTTGCCTCATGGGTCAAATGAGAAAGAGTGAAACTCTGATTATTTTCCTACAGAATATTGGATACTTCTCAGAACTAAAAGCTATTTCTTGAGGGCTCATTTATTATATACCTTAAGTCACTCTTCTGTTCGAGATAATAACTGGTATATATCAAGGAGGTATATATAAGCATTGTAGAACTGGAAAACACCATTTACCCTCCTTTTTTTCTTTAAGATTTTATTTATTTATTTGAAAGAGAGCAAGAGAGAGCATGAATAGTGGGAAGGGACAGAGGGAGAGGGAGAAGCAGACTCCCTGCTGAGCAGGGAGTCCAATACAGGGATCGATCCCAGGATCCCGGGATTATGACCTGAGCCAAAGGCAAGAAGCTTAACCAATTGAGTCACCCAGGTGCCCCTTCTCCTCCTCTTCCCAATTGGAGGGATTTGTGGATATATTAATGAGATTAGAAAAGCAAGCCTATATGATAAGCTTTTCTTGATCCAAGTTGAAATACCCATCATAAACTGTCTTATTTGTCAATAGGTTCTCAGCAGATACCTTCAGGAGTACCCAAATTCAAAAAGATTTACTATAGCCTCAGTTTTCATCAAATCTATAACTTACTAAAAGTGTGAGGCCAAAACTCACTGAAAGTATTAAATATTATACATGTTTATGTGTAAATAACTTTACTCTCCAGTGGAAGCAATATTTTAAAGATAACTATCATATATGTAAGTTAGGCTTACAGGAACAAATGAAACTGTATAACCAGCAATTTGAAATCTTCCATACCTATATGAATAGGATTTTTATTTTTGCATCTTTTCAGTGACCAAAAATATACTGTAATAATCTTCTCTTCCCTCACTAAATTCAACAAGAGAAAGATTATGTATTTCCAAAGAATCATCATTTTTCAAATCTCTAGTCAATTACAGGAGTGAAGGATATATTTTTTTAATGATTTTGAGTGTATAAAGTAATAGAAATGATGCCTTTCTTTGTGGAGCAAATGATACCTTTCAAACAGCAAAGCATAAAGCATGTTTCTCCACTTTCATCTCTACCACTTACAAGAATTTATTTGCTTTTGTATTAAAAGCAGAAATACATATCAAGTTAGATTTTTATTTCTATCAATCATAGTTACATTTGCCACTATTTTGATAAGACTACGTCATAACTCGCCAGGGAAAGAGACAAGTTGATAAGTACTTTAAGAAACCACTAATATTTAGAATTAGACTTTTAGAATAAAAAGCCTCATCCACTTACTCATTTCTGAGAGTCAAGAAAAGGTAGTGCCAACACGGAAAGATGGTCAGCACAACTGCTGTCCTCCTCCAAGGGACTTTCTCCATCTCATAATGATGACCCCACCCATATGACAAGCTTTCCTTCTCTATTCATTACCTTACAAAACAAAAATATGCCTATATGTCCTATATGCCAGACATGATGCAAAGTATTCTATAGACCATATATCTCAAAATATATGGTCTTGCAAAATAATCATCCCTACTTTTAAAATGGAAAATTTGAGGGTCAGAAAGATAAGGAAATTTGCTTAATATCAACCACACAGCTACAAAGAGGTAGAGCTGGGAATGAGCTAGGTCTTTCCAACATCAAAGTCACTCTGCCTTCTGGTATTGTCATTATCCTGGCAGTCCCAACCCTACAACTATTTCCATAATGCATCAATTTTTCCTGAAAAGGATATACATCACATACCTAGGCTTCTAGGTAGAGAAACCAAGTAGCAAACACACATTTGAAGCATGCAAAAATATTTCAGTCTAACAACTTTTATTTACAAACCCACATATTATCTTTTACATCATTTAACAACTCTGCAGCTGAAGTAGGAATTATATTATTCCTGTTTTATAAATGAGGAAACTGAAACTTTAGAGTACCTGGTATACAGTAAATGCAAATATTTGTTAAATGATTAAGACTCAAATAGGCTAAGTGACCTCTCCAAACTAGTCGCAGAACAGGGTTCAAATGCAGGACTCTCAATTATAAAACCCATGTCCTGTACAACAAAATGCAACTGTCTCCATAAACTGTTGTCATCATTATATACCAAATCTACATGCAAAACAAAGTACGGTTATAAAAAAAAGAGGTAGGTAGATAACTTGCTCACTTAATAGTCACACTTTTAAGCTGCTTTTGTTAGTATGATAATAACAGTGCAATTAACAGCATCAGAAGACCACAAGAACTGGAAGCTAGTGGTGCCTGCTCATTACGTAAGTACACACAATTTTAATACCACTGGATGGACAATCTGCAAGTTACCACCAAATGTATTCAACCATTCATCCCTCACTGAATCTCTCATCCGAACATTTGTTGGGAAGTGTCTATTAATACCATGGACACATTCCAAATAGTCTCATTGTCTTCCCAGAACTCTGCAGAAGAGGTCTTTATCCCCATTTGATGTGTGAGAAAATGGAAACTCAGAAAGGTTAAATAACTTTGTAAAGTGAAGTGGTCAAACTAGGAGTCATTTCCAAGTTACATGAATACAAGGTACATATACACATAGGGGTATCTTCTATATTCCCACAAGGATCGAACAAGAGCAAAAAACACAAACCTACCTTGTTCAAAACATACATGTTACTATTAAAAGTCCTTTCAAATATGCACAGGAAAAAACTGGAAGAACATATATTAAAATGTTATCAGTAGTTGGGATATGAACTTTTTTATTTTCATTATGCTTTTCTGTACCATGAAAGTGTACTGCTTTCAGGAATCAAAAAATTTGTTAGGAAAACTTTTGTTTTAACATTTGAAGTTACTACAACTGTAGGTTGTGACCCACCCTGTCACACATAGAGAATATTTTTAATTTAGCATACTGGGGGCCCACTGGGGTAAATTAAATACTGGCACACTATGCTACTCCCAGCAGGAGCAACTGGGCCAGGGCTGAGGAGATCACTATTTCCAGCAACACTATTAGGAAGTTCTACCTTATTGGGTCAGGTCAGCAATTTTTTAAAAATAAAATAATATAAAATAAAATAAAATAAAATAAAATAAAAAAGAAAGAAAGAAAGAAAGAAAGAAAGAAAGAAAGAAAGAAAGAAAGAAAGGAAGGAAGGAAGGAAAGAAAGGAAAGAAAGGAAAGAAAGGAGAGAAAGGAAAGAAAGGAAAGAAAGGAAAGAAAGGAAAGAAAGGAAAGAAAGGAAAAGAAAAGAAAAGAAAAGAAAAGAAAAAGAAGAAAGAAAGAAAGAAAGAAAGAAAGAAAGAAAGAAAGAAAGAAAGAAAGAAAGAAAGAAAGAAAAAGAAAAAGAAAGAAAGAAAGGAAGGAAGGAAGGAAGGAAGGAAGGAAGGAAGGAAGGAGGGGAAGGGAGGGGAGGGGAAGGGAAGGGAGGGGAGGGGAGGACCAGCAAACAGCATACACAGTAAGAATAAGCACAACTTTACAAAACGTGGTTTCACTACATGACTCGATCTTCTAACACACTATGCCTTATTCACGGTATGACAACCATGCTGTCCTCCTGGCTGGTCCTTGAATATGTTTGGGACACTCCCACATTTGGGACTCGGCCCCTGCCTGGAAGCCTCCTTTCTCAAGAAATCCAAATGACTGATTCCCTCACTTATTTAAGGCTCATCTTTGTGATGCTTACCAACTATAACTCCCCTAAGCATTCCCGATCATTCTTACTCTAGCTCTACCTTTTCTTTTTTCCATACACTTAACAAAATTATTATTTAGCACTTAACCTACATAAGGTATTGTACTAGAAACTAAGATCTTAAGAATAAGAAAAGTTGATACTTTTTGTTCTACAAAATCACAGAAGTGTGCAAATAACACCTCCTAGGAGTCAGACATAATACCTGTATTATTCCTCAGAAGTTAACAGGCAAGATAAAATAGCAGATCCAAGACTTGAGCCCCAGTCTCTGACTCTTAAACTGAACACCTTTCTATTAAAAGCTGTCTCTTTAGCCAATATACTTTCAACTTATCATTAGGGGAAAAGTTATTCAAATCTTCTGGAAGATATCCTAAGACTAGAGCAGAGGCACAATTAAATAAAAAGCTGAATGATTTCTGAAACAAATAAGTAAAACATGCTTTTAAAATGTAACATGGTTTTTACAATTCTAAAACAAAATGAGGCTCTCTAAAACCGTTCAAAGATTAAACTAACAAAGAACCAAGTATTTTGTGACACTGCAGTACTTTTGTTAACTGTGAGCAGATCACAAGACTTCCTATGAGAATCAGTACCCATTTTACAGTAAAAACTGGTGCTATCTAGAAAGCTTGAGGAATGAGCCAATTTTCTAAAAAATTATTTTTACTACAAAAAAAAAGCTCTTTTTTATTCTTAGCTCTTTCAGAATGTGACGTCATTACAAAGTGGGTGCTTGTCATCAGCCAACTGAGATTTTACTGCACTTGGGCCAGAACCATAGTAATGAAAGTCAAAGGAACTGAGAATGTCCAAATTTCTTTTCTCAGAATAACTCCAAATCACTACAGTTATCCGACACTTGAAACTGTTCTTTTAAGCAAAGAGATAGACTTCAATGTGATGTTGGCATTTCCCCTCTACATTTTCCAAAACTTCAAATACAACAAAACAGCTGAATGGTAGGCATGTAAATATGAGAGTACTTTGTCCAAAGGACTGACAAATTTTAACTGTTTAATGTAAGTGCTAAATATTAGTCTGTCTTCATGAACTCATATAATTTCTAGCCATTTTGAAGCAGGCAGAGAGATTCACATCAATTTGTGGATTTACCAAATTAGAAGATTAAGCTGCTTCATGAAGCTCCTTCTGATACTTGAAACAAACAACAGATATCAACAGGCCATTTTTACAGGTAATTGTAGTAACTAAAATGTATGGATGTTCTTACTCAATAAAATGCCTCTACAGCATCATTTCTAAAGATGTAGCCCTCAAAAGGGATTTTACCACAGAGAAAAACTGCAGCCCTCAAATTTCAAGGTCAGGGTCACATTCCATCAGAATGCCCATTATATTCCCAAAACAGTCTAGTCAATCCTACTCAATTTTCAATTGAAAAACTAAGGCCTCAATAAAGAAAGTGACTTGCCCTAAGTGACCTTGTAAACTAGTGAAAGAATCAATACTAACACATAAACTCTTACTTCCTAGTTTTAACTAGTATTCTCTGGTGCCTCCTTAAATCTAACAAGCAACCAAAAGCCAAATCTGTGCTCACTGGTAAGATTACTGACATTTTCCAGGTTACTGTTGTCCCTCGGAGAGGAAAAGACATATGTTCCTCATAAGCTTTGAAACAGTATTTGAGGCATTTTCCTCATTCTTTATTTCAGTTTGTCTTGGTTTCTGAGACGGACAGCAAGAGCAAGGTCTGACCAGCACTATCCAATGGCCCCTTCTGCAACAATGGAAATATTCTATAATCTGCATTGTTCAATGTAGTAGCCACTAGGCACTTGTGACTTTTGCGCACTTCAAATGTGACTACTGTGGCCAAGGAGTGGAATTTATATTTTTTATTTAATTTTAATGAATTTTTAGGGCTCCTGGGTGGCACAGTCATTAAGCATCTGCCTTCGGCTCAGGTCATGATCCCGGAGTCCTGGGATAGAGCCCCGCATCGGGTTCCCTGCTCAGCGGGAAGCCTGCTTCTCCCTCTCCCACTCTCCCTGCTTATATTCCCTCTCTTGCTGTCTCTGTCAAATAAATAAATTTTTTAAAAAATTTTAATGAATTTTTTTAAAGACCTTATTTATTTGAAAAAAAGAGAGAGAGAGAGCACGAGTGGGGGTGGGGAGGAGGGTAAAGGGAGAGGGAGAAGCAGGCTCCCCGCTGAGCAGGAAGCTATGTGGGGCTGATCCCAGGACTCCGGGATCATGACCTGAGCCGAAGGCAGATGCTTAACTGACTGAGCCACCCAGGTGCCCCTTTAATTTTAACTTAAATTTAAACTTACAGCACAACTCTAGACAACTATACCTTCAGTCATTATTACTGCATGTGATTCACTCATGGCTCTTACATCCTTTCCCGCCTACTAAACCAGGCAAGACACTAATGGTCGAGTACCACAGAAATAAAGAGAGCTCCAATTCATTTCTTCGAGGGTCAAAAACTCTTCTGATTCCTAAAGAAAGTTTCTAAAATCTCTTAAACCAATTCCCAAACTTCCCACTACTAGATGTGGTAACCTTAAGGAAGAAATGGAAAAGGCACTGGCATTCTACTATTCACGCAACAGTTTTCTTTAGCAAACACCACTAGAATGTTTGAGATGATTTCCTTCTCTTTCATTGCTTTTCTCTATTAGTAATGTTCATGTCTACAAACTCAGATGATTTAAACCAGAGTTAAATGTAACGTTCAAGATTCTACATGAGAAAATCACAGATCTGGAGGAATCATAGAGATCCTGACCACAGTATTTGATTCAAGGGAATCAAAACGTTTGGATTTGACTTCAATCTTTACAATTACATAACCAAGACCTGAGATCCACATTACAGAAGAGCCTTTGGAAAAGTAGCATTTTCCCTCCCTCTTGAATGGAGTAACTGGAACACAGGTTAGAATCCACTAATGACCATGATTTTTATTTCAGCTGAGGTAATAATGAACCATTTTAAAGGAAACTGCTGAGCGTTTGCCAACTTCTTTAGGGCCAATTCTGACATCTGGCCATGTCAGCAAGACAGACAAACTTCTTTAAAACAAAAACACCACAGGTATTCAATTCAAGTAAGAGATCTATTAAGTTATTGAAAGGCACAACCCTTTTTATTCATTCCATTCAGGAATGAAAATCAACCCATCAATTTAACCCTTCAAGGCCCTACTCAGCTTTCTTCAAGAAGACTTCTCTGATTCTCCCAGAGAAGTAATCTTTTTCAAACATCTACAGCTGTACTTCTCATACTTTAATGGTCATATACGAAGCAGCTGGGTACACTGCTAAAATGCACACTGATTCAGCCAGGGGTGAGGACATTGGAAGAAACTCGCCAGTTGATGCAGATGCCCAGACTTACAACCACACTTCTGGGTGGCAAGATCTATGAACCACTTCTACAAATACCTTAAGGGCACCTATCACTTTCCTTTTGGAATTCTAATTATTTACATACACATCTTCTCTCCTCAAATGAATTATAAATTTCTTGGAAGTATGATATGCATCTCAATTACATTTTTCTCTTCCACAGCAGATAGCAAACAGGCATTCAAACGACAGGAAGAAAGAATACCAATGATATAAAGTTCCTGCAGCCTCTATATGGAATCAAGGGTAGGCTAAAGATCAATAAATGCTATGAAAAGTCAAACTTTTTAATCACTTCCTTGGTTAGATAAAATGGAGTACAGCAATGGTCAATATCAGAAAAGCTGTGACCAAAGCATGCTATTCCTTGCACTGGATCAGAGTGAGGAGATACAGACCTGCAACCTGTTAAAAAGTCAGATTTTTTTTTTTTTAAGATGATACCCAATTACATATTAAATATATTAATTAGGGGAGATACAGAAATATCCTTTCTGAAAAACAAAATAGACTACACAAAGAATCCCTGAATCATTGAATCCAATGTGCTTACCTTATACACCAAAAAATTTAGTTTGGTGATTTGTTCACGGTTACCTTGTTAAGTACATGGAAGAGACGGAACTTTTACATAGATGCCCGGACATTTAAGTCCAGAATTCTTTGCACTCTATTACCTCTTGAAAAGAATCAACAAAGGAATGACACTCTTCATTGTTCCTAAACTGTATCTTGTGAATATATCTATTCTGAATTACTAGAGGAAATAAGAGTAAACAACTTCTTGAAAATGGGACAAATAACACGAACACATACAAAGAGAATAATAAATGGTCAATAAATATAAAACCATATTCAGCTCTGGTTGTAATCAAAGAAATATAAATCAGGTGCCAATTTTGGTCTACTAAATTGGTATAGATTACAAAAACAGTACTGTTGATTACAGTGTGAGGACTCGGGCACACTCGTACATCGTTGGTAGATATACACATTGATAAAACTTTTGGGACAATGTATCAGAAATCCCAAAGACTAGACAGATCATATGAAACCAAGAAATATAATTTTAGAAAAGTATCCTGAGGATGTATTTGGAGATTTGCGGTAAACATCATATATGTATCTTTCACACATTTTTTCTGTGAAATAACCAATAATCTAAATGTCTTAACAAAAGATGATGTAAATTAAAGTGCATCTAAAGGCTGAGTTATCATAAAGCTATTAAAAATCATGGTCAGTATAGAAAAAGTGTTTTTTTTTTAAGATTTATTTTAGAGACAGACCGTGAACTAGGGAGCAGGGGGGAGGGGCAGGAGAAAGAGAATCTGAGCAGACTCCCCAATGAGAGTGAAATCAGACTGCAGGGGGAGGGGAGGGGGGGAGCGGGGATCAATCCCACCACCCTGAGATCATGACCTGAGCCAAAATCAAGAGTTGGCTGCTTAACCAACTGAGCCACTCAGGCACCCCTAGAAAAAAGTTTTCAGTAACTGCAGCAATCAGACATCTTCAAGGTTTTTACAAGTTTTAAACCACCAGAAATATTACTGAATTCTGAAAGGGTCATATATTCCCATGCCTCTCAATCTAGCGGCATCATAGAATCAACTAAAGAAATAATGAGTTAAGAACTCGAATGCAAATGGCCTTTACCCATAAAAAAGCTCAATCACACTCATATTAAAAGACAATCAAATCAAAATGCAATGAGATACTATTTCTCACCTATCAGATTGACAAACACCCTATCTGTCCACATCATATCTTGTTAACAAGGATATAAAGAAATCTTGTTACACTGTTGGTAAGATCACAAATTGGCAAAACTTCTGTGGAGAGAAATTTTGCAGAATCTAGCAACAGCTACAAAGTTACATATGCATTTACCCTTTGCCTTAGCAACTTCAATTACAGGAGTCTATCTCAAAGATACACTAGCAAAAACATGCATGCACCAGATAATCTTTGCAGAACTATTTGTTATAGCAGAAGAACGGAAATAAGAGTGGACTTGGTACATCTACCAAGTGAAGCAATAAGCAGTTAAAGAAGAAATAAGGAATATTTCTATCCTGATCTCTAAGGTACACTTTTAAAGTTTTTATTTAAATTCCAGTTAGTTAACATACAGAGTAATACTTTCAGGTGTACAACTTAGTGATTTAACACTTACATACACTTTTAAGTTGAAAAAGAAAAAAAAAGTAAAGCATAATAATATGCTATGGTTTACGGGAAGAAAGGGAGAAACACATACACATACATACAAGCAGATTGCCTACTCTTTTAAAAAAAATTTTAAAGTTTCTTATATTAGGAGGGATAAAAACATACAGACAGGAATAGAAGCTAGATTCGTCCAAACAGTTTGCTTTATAGATTTGGTTTTGGAAGCAGTAAATTTTACATAATTATACACTAGAAGGTCAGTTTTTGAAAACTACAAAATGAAAGCTAAATGAACTATACACTGAGTTGGTGGTTGAGACCACATAAATTTAGTTACAAATTTATAGGAAACACAAGGAAGAGAGAAACATAAAACCATACACAAGGATACCATCAGCAATATCCGAATATGGGAAATTCTGAATGACAGAGGATCCAGTTTCCTCAACAATAAATAACCAGAAAAGAAAATGAGGGGGGCCTGGGTGGCTCAGTCGGTTAAGCATCCCACTCTTGATTTCAGCTCACGTCATGATCTCAGGACTCAGAGTCGTGAGATCGGGCCCAGCATCTGGCTCCATGCTGGGTGTGCAGCCTACTTAAGATTCTCTCTCTCTAGCTCTGCCCTCTCTTCTGCCCCCACCCACCACAGCCTTCTTCCAAAAAAAAAAAAAAGCACACACAACTGCAAGCAATTTCCCAATCCAGGTATTATATACACAGCTGCAGCAGAGAATCATTGCTATCTCCAGCATTCAAATCATCCACAAAATATGATGAACAGTTAGAGGGGGGCACAGATTATATAAAGTTCAGAACTAAAGTTGTAAACACACATTCAATGAATCAACCCAAACCATAGCAGACACAAAATACATAGTGAAGTACAGAAAAGGTATGAGGAGCAGTAAAGCCTCACTGCATTTGCCAGGTGACTCAAATTTCTCTTCTGATTTATCCTAAATCAGTGCATCTAGACTACCTCATTTTGTCTAAGGCATATTGCAAATTCAGTGGAGTTTTAAAATAATTTAAAGGCAATGGGGGTGTTTTCTAAAACAACCCTGAAATAAAAGATATCATTCTCTAAGACCTTGATTTTAAATACAGACATACACATTTCAATATATATATGAAATATATATGAAAGCCCAGGAAAAAAGTGTGTTTAGTTATTCATCCCAGAAAGGCTTTTCAGGCATACAGTGCTATGTTCCAAAATGTTTTTGACATCAGGGAAAAGAAAAATATTTTTCTACAACGTTTAAGGATTTTATGTTTCAGCGATTATCTTATGAACACCATTAACTCTGAACAGATTTAGTTCTTTAGGGCTGAGGTACAGTTTGCCTGAAAAAAAATACTATAGTAAGAGAACATATGGCTTTTTAGGGCAGGCCATTTGAGGGAAAAATGATGACCTCAGCTAGGTGGGAACTTGGATATTCGATGACTGTATGTGGGAGGGAGTAACCTGAAGTCTGAGAGGGGAAGTTGGAGGGAGGAGGAAGAAAGTACATTGGAGAAGATAAAGCAATATATTTTTAGACAGGTGGGATGCTGACGAAGCAGGTTCCATCACTAGGACAGAATGACCAGTTAGACAGATAACTCAAGTAGTGATTACACAGATGTTTTATAAATATTTGTTACTAATCTATAATTAAAACTGCTTTGGTAAACACTGTGTTCAAACTGAATCTAGCTTGACTTGTAATTCTGGTTTATTAAACCTTTTCTTGGGTTTTATTTTCCAGCCCATTAACTTTATAAGTATTCTCTAAAAATGTCTTCTAAGTTTCTATTCCTCTACATTTACTTAAATATACAAATTGTTAACTAGACTTTAGAATCATTAGGGAAAGAAATCTTTTTATACTTAATGGATTTGTAGGTTTTCTATAAAAAGTATGAGTTATTTCAAAATAAATACTTTCTCCTTCTTAAACTAAGTTCTACAACCAAACATACCATTCCAGGGAAGTGCATCTGATGTAGTTTCCCTATTCAGTATTTCAACTTTTCTAATGTCTTAAAATTTTTGTCCTCTGTCTTTTTGATTTTTTGTTTTTGTTTTTTGTTACCTAAAAGTAATTTCTAGCAGACAACTCACAATTCAGACCATTTTATCATTTTATGGATAGGAAAATGATTAATATCTATTATCTTTAAAGTGAGAGTAGTCTCTAATAACAATGACCCTTATCCCAGTACTTCTAGAAGGAAAAGAGAAGCACAGTATATTAATGAAATTACCAAAAAGAGCTCTCTACAGAATATTTCCCTCTATGCAGAAGTCACTCACTGCTGTATAAGAAATGTCAATAAGACACATCATCATTTAATATTACATGTTTATATTCAACTCTTGGTTCTCAAAAGTACTTTGACATCCCCTTTAGTTTTTCATAGTGCTTTTTCTCTAAAAAGATCCGAATACTGTATATGGCTTTTTAATAGGACTTGCAAATCAGAAAGAAAAAACAGGGAGAGAAGAAAAAGGAGGGGGAGGAGGGGGAGAGAGAAACTAAAAATTTCAAATACAAATATTAAAAATTTAACATGCTATGGTGGAATAAGCAATGCAAGTCAAGAGACAAGGCTTCAAGTCCCAGTTCTGCCGGTAACCAGCTAGCTATACAACTTTCTGTGAGTCACTTAATTATGCTTTTTAAATTGTAAAAAAAAAAAAGTGATTCTGACTTAACGTTCATCTTAAATTCGATTTTCAAAATCTACTACAATTAAAGTATTTTCAAATATTGTATGATAACGGCTCAATTAAAGGTACGTCATTGCCATATGGAGTCCGTCCTTCACTTTTGTCTCAATTTGACCTGCAGCCTGAATTAGTCAGGTTGTACATTCGAGAGGTACTTTGGAGGAAAAGGGACTGGGGAAAGATTCCTTTATACAATGGGATGGAGCCCAGCAGGTGAGGGACTTTAGAAATGAGAGCGAATGTATGCAGAAGACCTGGTCATTCTCAAATCAGGAGCACTGAAAATTCTGCTTAAATTTCGGGAAGGGGGATGTGTGACAAAATCTAAGGGAGACCTTGAGCAGAGGTTTTCAGATAATCACTGTCTCCACCCTTCAATTCTTTATTCCCCGGGTGGACTCCAAATCTGCCTCCAGTTCCGGGTTCCCAACCAATCGTATCAAGCCACAACAGAGGGCTCTGCCAAACCGGGCACCGTTTCAGAGCTCTAGTGTGAGATTCACAGGACCCCAGCACCTGTCGGCCTTCCCAAAAGGAGGGGGTGGGAGAGAACAGTAGGTCTCTCTCCCGTCTTTTTCGATTCAAGCTACCACCAGGTCCATGAGCCCTCGAGCCTGAAACAACCTCTGTTAGTCTGGGGGAAGGGAAAGCTCCTCGCCCGTGACCCTCCCACGGATCCTTCCCCCACGGCTAATTCTCCAGTTTACAGGTCCCAATCTCCGACCGTGGTTTCTCAGGCCTCGGGTACCCCAGGCCTGGGAAGCGTACAGACGGATGCGGGGAGTGAAGGCAGCGGGGGAGGGTGCACTCCTCGCTACCGGAGGAAAAGATAGGAAGGCAAGGGTGGGAGCAGCTGTGTTCTCCCTTAGCGAGGGCGTGAGGCCGTCCGAGAGTCTGTCGAAGGGTCTGTCATTCCTTCACTCACTCACCAGGAGCAGCAGGGAGCATCTGAGGTCGGGGAAGGATAGGAAGACGACAGGATTCATGGTAACGCCGGGGTTCGCGGCTGGGACTGGGCAGGGTTGGGTTGGGTTAGGAAAGGGCTGGGCTCCGGGAGCCGGCGGCAGCGGACGGTCCTCCCGGCAGCGGCACCTCGTCCTCTGGACCCGGAGCTCCAGCGGCGAACACCCGGGACAACTTCCAGAGAGGCCTCGCACACCCTCACTTCCGGGTCCTGCCCACCTCGGAGCATATTGGGAAATGTGGTCCTGCACCACTTTCACTGAGTACGTCATCGGGCATCCAGAACTTCTTTCCCATCAGGCTCTCGGCCCAGGTCCACCGAGTCCTCCGCGCGCGGGGTCCTGTGGGATAGAAAAGGCGGGGGGCGGTGAACCTCTGTTTTTAGAGGATGGGAACTACAATTCCCAGAGGGCAGTGCGATCGAGCGTCTCGGGCGGCCTTCGAAGGGGTTCTTCTAGTTTCAGCGTGCGGGGGGCTCTCCCAGCCGGATGTAGTGTACTGTCCTGGCGGGAGGGGTGGCCCACTGGGGGTCGTGCCTCCTGGAGCCGTCCCCGGGACGTGAGTCCTGGAGGAGGCGAGGGTGAGTAGGAGGGGGCTTGGCTGGGGAAGCTCCGATCGATCTGCATTGCCTTGGCCCCTGCCTCAAACTCCAGGCCCTCCTGGCCTGGGCTGTGGCCTGATCCTTCATCACTGGCCTCCTCACTTGCTGCCTCTTCTTTCTGCACTAATTACTGCATTATAAAGTCAGAGCCACCTCTCAGGGCCTCAGTAGAATGAGTCGATGACTTATCCCTAATTGTCTCTGTGGGCTCGTGTAGGGAGTAGATATGGGATAAAATGGGAAAGCACGTTGTAAACTGAAAAGCTCAGTGCGACTGTGATTGCTACTAATGCATAGATCACTGCTACAGGGTAATTACGAAATTCATTAGCCAAGCAATTGAGGATCTTAATCTGGCCCTAGTTAGCTCCCCAGCCTCATCTGGAAGCACCGAGCGAGGTCCACCTGTCCCAGATATTCGCCACACAATCAGTGCTAACTACTTGAGAGGCATTCTTTTTGAGGTTCTCCCTACTCCTTGCCTGTACTCTAGCTTTCCTGCTGCCATGGAATGGCCTTAGCCCCTTCTCTATCTGGAATGCCATCTCAAATGTCACCATCTCTGAGGACTTTCCAAAAAACCAACCCGTTAGTCCGGATCAGAATGACTCTTCCTTCGCTTGTGACTGCCGCACCACTAGTTTTGTACTAGTTATAATTATTAGAGCATTTATTACAGTGGCTGGTTTTATAATTAGTTAATGATATCTGTACATTTTATAGTACTTTATAATTAACAACGTGGTTTTGTTGTTCATCTATAAAAATTATTTACAAAAAAAAAAAATCACCGTGTGTGTGTGTGTGTGTGTGTGTATACATATATATGTTTTTTTGAGCTAGAAAAGGACCCTAAAGAACACTTTTCCCAGGCTGGCAAAATTAGATAGTGGTAGAGCCAAGATTTTGGTTAGGTCTCTCTCTTCTAGTCTTATCTGTTCTTATCTCTAGACTGCTCACTACCTCTTCAATAGAAGAGACCAGAAATGGGGAATTAAAAAAGAGCAGATGCTCATGAGTATGACCTCTTTAGTCCAAGAAATTAAACTTTGATCCTGCTCGCCATCTGGACTTAGCACTCAGCCTGTGACTTTTCACTGGACAAATATTTACTGATAGCAGCTATGTACCTGTTACTGTGCTAACAATTATGAGGTGAAATGTATATAACTGAGATAAAACTTTAGTGCATTTTTCAAAGGTTATGAAGAGGTGTGTGTGTGTGTGTGATTCTGATATGCCTAAAACTCTGATCACTTAAAATCTGAAATGACATGTTTTAGAGCTCAGAACAGATCCTAGCACATAGCACTCAACTTAGTGAATGAATCAACATAGTCTACCTATTTCATTGTTCATATTTTACAGAAAATCAGAGAACTGAGGTAGCCTAAGGGCATGCTGCTTATTATTAACAGAATCAGGCCTAGAGCCCTCCGCAATTCCTCCTTTCCTGTGTTTCTACCTCCACCTGTTTTATAGCTTCTTTCAAGTCACTTTAACATAATCCTGCCTGTGACAGTGGTTTTTCTGACAGAAGTGTCTCCCAAAGCCCATATTTTCTGCCAGCGTGTTAACTCAAATTGTCAGCAAAATAAAGACATGAAGAGCTGACCTTTACCAAAATTAAAACACTTTCACTTTAAGACAGAATTTGAACCAATAATCCTTGTCAATGACAACACGAGTACTAGCTCATCAGTAGTGATAAATTTCTCCTACAAAGCTCCCAAATTCTCCAGAGTCAGAGATTGGACTGACTTTTTTGGTGAAATCAGAAGAGGACTTCTCTGCCCTTTTGGCAGCTGTTAACTAGCTGATTAGCAGCTGCTTTCTTTAGATATGCATGTATGCTCCAGCTTGCCACGCTCCCCATGACTCCCTTACACTTACTACCTTCCAGGTCCTTGCAGGCATTCAACTTTGATATAGCATCTTACCTTTAGGAAGGAATTTTAAGATCACTGATGCAACTACCCCTTTTTCCTTCCCAACAGGTGCTTGAATTCTTCATGCTGCATTTCTGACATAATCCAGCCTCTGCTACAACAGGCTTATGCTGGAGAACTCACTTTTTCTATGCAGCTAATGCATTTCTAGAAGGTTCTAGCAAACCCTATCAGACTACCAGTCAGAACAAAATCTTTCCAATGAAATATGGTTGATCCTAATGATGTAATTTTCCAAGTAAAATCCTAAGGTCAAGAGACATAGGAGAGACAAATAAAAATTTTTCCTTCTATCAGCATGAGAGAAAGAACATAAGGAGAGAACAAATAAAAATTCTTCCTTTTGTCAGCATGAGAGAGAGAACTAAGTACTAGGTATTTATTTATTTATTTGTTTGTTTGTTTGTTTATTTATAGAACTAAGTACCTTTTAATTTAGCACTTAAATTTAGTTGATTCGGACCTGACAATTACGTTCACATCATACTCATTTTGTGGCTTGTTTATCATCTTTATTCCCAATTTCAGTTCTGATGTTTAGTATTATGTGGAATCAAATCAGAACCCATTGTGGCTTGGGGCGCCTGGGTGTCTCAATCGATTAAGCATCTGCCTTTGGCTCAGGTCGTGATCTCCAGGTCCTGGGATCAAGCCCCACATCAGGCTCCCTGCTCAGTGGCAAGTCTGCTTCTCCCTCTCCTTCCATGATCTATCTCGCTCTCACTCTCTCTTATAAATAAATAAATGTATTTAAAAAAAACGTCACTGTAGCTTTTGAGCCCTGTGCCTAAGGTTAAATACTGAGCCTCCTTTTTTCTCCTCAGATAACCCCTGATATTGGGGCACCTGGGGACTCAGTCTTGGGCATCTGCCTCCAACTTGGGTCGTGATTCCAGGGTCCTGGGATTGAGCCCTACATCCTGCTCCCTGCTCAGCGGGAGGCCTGCTTCTCCCTCACCTACTCCCCCTGCTTGTGTTCCCTCTCTCCCTGTCTCTCTCTGTCAAATAAATAAATGGAATCTTAAAAAAAAAAAAGATAACCCCTAGTAAGAGTCTTAGAAGCATCCAACCGTCTCATTTTACAGATGAGCAACTTGTTCAAAGGGTCATCTAATTTGCCACATTATGGCAATTCTAGGTAGGACAAGGACTGCAGACTTTTTGAATCCCAGTTAAATATTTCTTTTTTTTTAAAGATTTTATTTATTTGACAGAGAGAGTGAGAGAGAGCATGCGAGGGGAGAGGGTCAGAGGGAGATGCAGACTCCCTGCCGAGCAGGGAGCCTGATGCAGGGGCTCCATCCCAGGACCCTGGGAGCATGACCTGAGCCGAAGGCAGACACTTAACCGACTGAGACATACAGGTGCCCCACCTCATCAAATACTTCTATTCAGCCATATTTAGAATATATCCACTTAAGACTGATGAGACAGCTTTCAGAAGTGTTTTCTGCATATAGTCATAGTTTAAATCATTGTTCCAGGGTGCTCCAGGTGTTGAGAAGACTATGAACAGGTCAGAGAACTTGTTCTTTCCTGGCTCCTCATTAGCATCCCAAGTTCATGCAGCAGCTATTAATGGAGATAAGAGTGCTCTTCATAGACTCATCATAGGTAAGTGGTCCCCGTGAATACAGAAACTTTAAAAATAACTCTGTCCTAAGGGAGTGTGTTAATCTGAGTTTTAATTGCACTGTACTCACACATTTTAATGGCAATGTATCATTATTTATATTTCATTCCAGAACTTGAACAAGAAAGTAATTAAGGCCTGAAATTTAAGGATATGGATTAGGATTAGGTGAAAAGTACTTGAGACATATCTGTGTGCTTGGCACTGAATTTGGACATGTACTCTAAGGTGCTAAGAGAATTAATTCATCTCTATAGTAACAGATCTAGAATGAGATAGTGAATAATGATCTTTTACATTTAGTATATACCCAAGGTACTAAAGCTTACAAATAAATTACTTAAATTGTAATGATTTAAAATTGATTTAGTGTTCTCCCTATCATTGATTCAATTGATTCAAATTGATTCAACATTCTCCCTATCATATATATATAGAGAGAAGCCCAGTATTAAAGTTCTAGAACGAGAGAACAAACTGAGTAGGAGAGAGAGTATTCAAGGACAGAAAATGGGTAAGAATTTTTCAGATATAGTAAAAACCCACATTTCCACCTATTCAGAAGTCATTACTCTTTATTTCAAGAAAAGAAATAAAAATGTATATTGTTTTTAATCTTTTACACACCAGTGTCTAGTGACATGATTGACAACTTGGGGCTTTAAAATAAACTCCATACTATTTGAATTTATGTACTGGTTCCATCAGAATTCATTTTTGTCCTACATTTCCAGTGTCTCCAAAAACTTCTATCCATACACCCTAACCTCTGACTAGGCTCTCCATTCCCCAAAATGTCATTAATTTTGTCTTACTTTCTCTATATATCTGTTTCCTCTCCTCCTACCTCCTTATCCTCTTCTCTGCTACACTCCAACTTATCTTTTTTTATTAACATATAATGTATTATTTGTTTCAGGAGTACAGGTCTGTGATTCATCATCTTACACAATTCACAGCACTCACTCACCATAGCACATACCCTCCCCAGTGTCCATCACCCAGCCACCCCATCCCTCCCACCCCCCTCCACTCCAGCAACCCTTAGTTTGTTTCCTGAGATTGAGTCTCTTATGGTTTGTCTTCTCTCTGGTTTCGTCTTTTTTCATTTTTTCCTCTCTTCCCCTATGATCCTCTGCCTTGTTTCTCAAATTCCACAAATCAGTGAGATCATATGATACTTGTCTTTCTCTGATTGACTCATTTCGCTTAGCATAATACCCTTTAGTTCCATCCACGTCATTGCAAATGGCAAGATTTCATTTTTTGATGGCTGCATAATATTCCATTGGGTGTGTCTGTATATACATATATATATACCACATCTTCTTTATCCATTCATCTGCTGATGGACATCTAGACTCTTTACATAGCTTGGCTATTGTGGACATTGCTGCTATAAACATTGGGGTGCACGTGCCCCTTCGGATCACTACATTTGTATTTTTGGGGTAAATACCCAGTAGTGCAATTGCTGGGTCATAGGGTAGCTCTATTTTCAACTTTTTTTTTTTAAGATTTTATTTTTTATTTATTTGACAAAGAGAGATACAGCGAGAGAGGGAACACAAGCGGGGGAGTGGGAGAGGGAGAAGCAGGCTTCCCACGGAGCAGGGAGCCCAATGCGGGGCTCGATCCCAGGACCCTGGGATCATGACCTGAGCCGAAAGAAGATGTTTAATGACTGAGCCACTCAGGCGTCCCTATTTTCAACTTTTTGAGGAACCTCCATACTTTCTTCCAGACTGGCTGCATCAGCGTCAATTCCCACCTAAAACTGTAGGAGGGTTCCCCTTTCTCTGTGTCCTCGCCAATGGCTGCCATTTCCTGACTTGTTAATTTTAGCCATTCTGACTGGTATGAGGTGGCATCTCATTGTGGTTTTGATTTGTATTTCCCTGATGCCGAGCGATGTTGAGCACTTTTTCATGTGTCTGTTGGGCATTTGGATGTCTCCTTGGCAGAAATGTCTGTTCATGTCTTCTGCCCTTTTCTTGATCAGATTATTTGTTCCTTGGCTGTTGAGTTTGGTAAGTTTTTTATAGACCTTTGGATACTAGCCCTTTATCTGATATGTCATTTGCAAATATCTTCTCCCATTCTGTCGGTTGTCTTTTGGTTTTGTTGACTGTTTTTTTTGCTGTGCAAAAGCTTTTATCTTGATGAAGTCCCAATAGTTCATTTTTGCCCTTGCTTCCTTTCCTTTGGCAATGTGTCTAGGGAGAAGTTGCTGCGGCTGAGGTCGAAGAGGTTGCTGCCTCTGTTCTCCTCAAGGATTTTGATGGATTCCTGTCTCACGTTTAGCTGTTTCATCCATTTTGAGTCTATTTTTGTGTGTGGTGTAAGGAAATGGTCCAGTTTCATTCTTCTGCATGTGGCTGTCCAATTTTCCCAACACCATTTGTTGAAGAAGACGCTTTTTTCCGTTGGACATTCTTTCCTGCTTTGTCAAAGATTGGTTGACCATAGAGTTGAGGGTCCACTTCTGGGCTCTTGATTCTGTTCCATTGATCTATGTGTCTGTTTTTGTGCCAGTACCATACTGTCTTGATGATACAGCTTTGTAATAGAGCTTGAAGTCTGAAATTGTGATGCCACTGGCTTTGCTTTTCTTTTTCAACATTCCTCTGGCTATTTGGGGTCTTTTCTGGTTCCATACAAATTTTAGGATTATTTGTTCCATTTCTGTGAAAAAACTTGATGGTATTTTGATAGGGATTGCATTAAATGTGTAGATTGCTCTTGGTAGCATAGACATTTTCACAATATGTGTTCTTCCAATCCATGAACATGGAACGTTTTTCCATTTCTTTGTGTATTCCTCAATTTTTTTCATGAGTATTCTATAGTTTTCTGAGTACAGATTCTTTGCCTCTTTGGTTAGATTTCTTCCTAGGTATCCTATGGTTTTGAGTGCAATTGTAAATGGGATCGACTCCTTGATTTGTCTCTCTTCTATCTTGTTGTTGGTGTATAGGAATGCCACTGATTTCTGTGCATTGATTTTATATCCTGCCACCTTACTGAATTCCTGTATGAGTTCTAGCAGTTTTGGGGTGGAGTCTTTTGGGTTTTCCGCATAAAGTATCATATCATCTGCAAACAGTGAGACTTTGACTTCTTCTTTGCCGATTTGGATGCCTTTGATTTCTTTTTGTTGTCTGATTGCTGTGGCTAGGACTTCTAATACTATGTTGAATAGCAGTGGTGAGAGTGGCCATCCCGCCGCGTTCCTGACCTTAGGGGAAAAGCTCTCAGTTTTTCCCCATTGAGAATGATATTCACTGTGGGTTTTTCATAGATGGCTTTTATGATATGGAGGTATGTACCCTCTATCCCTACACTCTGAAGAGTTTTTAATCAAGAAAGGATGCTGTATTTTGTTAAATGCTTTTTCTGCATCTATTGAGAGGATCATATTGTTCTTGTTCTTTCTTTTATTAATGTAGTGTATTACATTGATTGATTTGCAGATGTTGAACCAACCTTGCAGCCCAGGGATAAATCCCACTTGGTTGTGGTGAATACTCCTTTTAATGTACAGTTGGATCCTATTGGCTAGTGTTTTGGTGAGAATTTTTGCATCCATGTTCACCAGGGATATTGGTCTGTAGTTCTCCTTTGTGATGGGGTCTTTGTCTGGTTTTCGAATCAAGGTAATGCTGGCCTCATAAAATGAGTTTGGAAGTTTTCCTTTCATTTCTATTTTTTGGAACAATTTCAGAGGAATAGGTATTAATTCTTCATTAAATGTTTGGTAGAACTACCCTGAGAAGCCATCTGGCCCTAGGCTCCTGTTTGTTGGGAGATTTTTGATTATGGTTCAGTTTCCTTACTCGTTATGTGTCTGTTTAGGTTTTCTATTTCTTCTTGGTTCAGTTATGATAGTTTATACGTCTCTAGGAATGCATCCATTTCTTCTAGATTGTCTAATTTGTTGGCATATAGTTGCTCATAATATGTTCTTATGATTGTTTGTATTTCTTTGGTGTTTGTTGTGATCTCTCTTTCATTCATGATTTTATTTATTTCGGTCATTTTCCCTTTTCTTTCTGATAAGTCTGGCCAGGGGTTTATCAATCTTACTAATTTTTTCAGAGAACTAGCTCCTAGTTTCGTTGCTCTGTTCTACTGTTCTTTTGGTTTCTATTTCATTGATTTCTGCTCTGATCTTTATTATTTCTCTTCTCCTGCTGGGTGTAGGCTTTATTTTCTGTTCTTTCTCCAGCCCCTTTAGGTGTAGGGTTAGGTTGTGTATTTGAGACCTTTCTTGTTTCTTGAGAAAGGCTTGTATTGCTATATACTTTCCTCTTAGGACCGCCTTTGCTGCATCTCAAAGATTTTGAACAGTTGTGTTTTCATTTTCATTGGTTTCCATGAATTTTTTAAATTCTTCTTTAATTTCCTGGTTGACCCATTCATTCTTTAGTAGGATGCTCTTTAGCCTCCATGTATTTGAGTTCTTTCCACCTTCCCTTTTGTGATTGAGTTCTAGTTTCAAAGCATTGTGGTCTGAAAATATGCAGGGAATGATCCCAATCTTTTGGTACCAGTTGAGAACTGATTTGTGACCCAGGATGTAATCTATTCTGGAGAATGTTCCATGTGCACTAGAGAAGAATGTGTATTCTGTTGCTTTAGGATAGAATGTTCTGAATAGATCTGTGAAGTTCATTTGGTCCAGTGTGTCATTTAAAGCCTTTATTTCCTTGTTGATCTTTTGCTTAGATGATCTGTCCATTTCAGTGAGGGGGGCATTAAAGTCCCCTACTATTATTGTGTTGTTGTCAATGTGTTTCTTTGATTTTGTTATTAATTGACTTATATAATTGGCTGCTCCCATGTTAGGGGCATAGATATTTAAAATTTTTAGATCTTCTTATTGGATATACCCTTTAAGTATGATATAGTGTCCTTCCTCATCTTTTATTACGGTCTTTGGTTTAAAATCTAATATGTCTGATATAAGGATTGCCACCCCAGCTTTCTTTTGATGTCCATTGGCATGGTAAATGGTTCTCCACCCCCTTACTTTCAATCTGGAGGTGTCTTTGGGTCTAAAATGAGTCTCTTGCAGACAGCATATTGATGGGTCTTGTTTTTTGTTGTTTTTTTTTATCCAATCTGATACCCTGTATTTTTTGATTGGGGAATTCAGCCCATTTATATTCAGGGTAACTATTGAAAGATATGAATTTAGTGCCATTGTATTGTCTGTAAAGTGACTGTTACTGTATATTGTCTGTGTTCCTTTCTGGTCTATGTTACTTTTAGGCTCTCTCTTTGCTTAGAGGACCCCTTTCAATATTTCTTGGAGGGCTGGTTTCGTGTTTGCAAATTCCTTTAGCTTTTGTTTGTCCTGGAAGCTTTTTATCTCTCCTATTTTCAATGACAGCCTAGCTGGATATAGTATTCTGGGCTGCATATTTTTCTCATTTAGTGTCCTGAATATATCATGCCAGTCCTTTCTGGCCTGCCAGGTCTCTGGGGATAGGTCTGTTGCCAATCTAATGTTTCTACCATTGTAGGTTACAGATCTCTTCTCCCGAGCTGCTTTCAGGATTTTCTCTTTGTCTCTGAGACTTGTATGTTTTACTACTAGATGTCAGAGTGTTGACCTATTTTTATTGATTTTGAGAGGGGTTCTCTGTGGCTCCTGGATTTTGATGCCTGTTTCCTTCCCCAAATTAGGGAAGTTCTCTGCTATAATTTCCTCCAATATACCTTCTGCCCCTCTCTCTCCTTCTTCTTCTGGGATCCCAATTATTCTAATATTGTGTTTCATCTTATGGTATCACTTATCTCTCGAATTCTCCCCTTGTGATCCACTAGTTGTTTATCTCTCTTTTTCTCAGCTTCTTTATTGTCCATCATTTGGTCTTCTATATCACTAATTCTCTCTTCTGCCTCATTTATCCTAGCAGTTAGAGCCTCCATTTTTTATTGCACCTCATTAATAGCCTTTTTGATTTCGACTTGGTTAGATCTTAGTTTTTTATTTCTCCAGAAAGGGTTTCTCTAATAACTTCCACGCTTTTTTCAAGCCCAGCTAGTGTCTTTATAATCATCATTCTGAACTCTGGTTCCGACATCTTGCTAATTTCTGTATTGATTAGTTCCCTGGCAGTCGGTACTACCTCTCGTTCTATTTTTTGAGGTGAGTTTTTCCATTTTGTCATTTTGTTCAGAGAAGAATAGATGAATGAGAGAACAAAATGCTAACAGGGTAACAATGACCCCAGAAAAATATACACTAAATAAATCAGAAGAGACCCAAAACCCGGGGGAAAAGAAAAAAAAAGAATATGATCAGGCTGGTGAATAGAACAGAGCCACACACTAGATTTTGGGTGTATTTTGGTCTGTTAGAAGAAACTGCCTCCCAAAATTTTAAAGAAAGAAAGACTTTTATATATATATATATATACACATATATATATACAGACACACAAATAAGGGTAAATGTGATAAAGGGAAGGAATATGACTGTAAAGATGAAAATTAAAAAATATTTTTAAAAAGGAATTGATAAGAAGTGGGTTGAAAAGAGAAAGAAGAAAAATTTAAAAAAAAGAGAATGTGATCAGGCAGGAGACTAGAACAAAGCCATGTACTAGATTTAGGGTATATTTTCGTCTGTTAGAAGAAACTGTATCCCAAAATTTTAAAGAAAGAAAAACATATATGTACAAAAAATAAGTTTAAATACAATGAAGGGATAGAATATGACTGTAAAAATGAAAATTAAAAAAATTTTTAAAAAGTAATTGATGTTGGTTGAAAAAGGAAAGAAGAAAAATTTTTTAAAAGAAAAAAACAAAGAAAATTTTAAAAATTAACTTGGAAAGACTAAGAGTCATGGGGAAACAGCCATGAATTCTATGTGCTATATTCCCCTAGCGCTGGAGTTTTGCAGTTCTCATTGATGGGTACACTTGGTCTTGGCTGGCGGTTCTTGCTAATCTTCTGGGGGAGGGGCCTGTTGCCGTGGTTCCCAAATGTCTTTGCCAGAGGCAGAACTGCCCCGCCCTTGCTGGTCCGGGCTGAGTAATCTGCTGGGGTTTGTTCCCTGCAAGCTTTCCCTTTGGCTTTGGAGGACGAGAGTGAAAATGGCGGCCTTCCAATCTCTGCCCCAGAGGAGCCGAGAACTCGGGCCCCACTCCTCAGTGAGCCCCAGAGAAAAGCAGTCACTCCCGTCTCCCTGGTCTCCGGCGGCACTCCGTGCTCACCCGACAGGCCGAGCGTTTCTATCTCCGGCACCTGACCCCGTGTGGAGTCTCCAAACCCAGCAGATCCCTGCTGTGCGCTCCCGCGCCGCTCCTCCTGGGGGAGGAAGTGGACTCTCCCTGCAACTGCCGCTTGTTGGATCCCTGCTGGAGGAGCAGTGGCCCAGCTTTGCCGTGGATCTTGGTTTATGGCAACCCGGAGCTGAGAGCCCACCCGGGGCTCCGTCTCTGCAGCCGGCTTCCCTGCTCTGATACCCGGGAGCTCTGCCGCACTCAGGCACCCCCGGTCTTTCTGTGACCCCGAGGGTCCTGAGACCACACTGTCCCAGCGAGGGTTACACGCACGCACACCTGCTTAGCCACTGGAGCGAAGTCCCTCAGGGAGCCGACTTCTAAAAGTTCTAGTTTTGTGTTCCGCTGCTCTATCACTTGCCAGTAGCCAGCTGACAGAGGCTCTCCTTCCCCGCCCCCCCAGCCGTGCTCTGTCTTCCCAAATATTGCCTCAGATTCACTTCTCCACACGTGAATGGATATGGGGGTTAATTATCAGTCTGTTACCAAAACCCAGCTTCATTACCTCAATCTACTCTTTTATTACAACAAAACAAGGGGCACCTGGTTAGCTCAGTCAGGCATCCAATTCCTGATTTTGGCTCTGGTCATGATCCCAGGGTCATGAGATCAAGCCCCGTGATAGGTTCCGCGCTCAAAGGGGAGTCGGCTTAAGATCCTCTCTCCCTCTGCCCTCTCCGACCCCACCCCCTGGCTTGGGCACGCATACGTGCACGTGCTCTTTCTCTCTCTAAAATAAATAAATAAACCTTAAAAAAATACTTATTTTGAAGTATACATTTAGAGAAATATGTACAAATTATGTAAGTTTAACACATAAATATAAAACAAACATCTGTGTAACCACCACTAGGTCAAGAGACAGAACATTGTTCCCCCAGAATCCCCTTAATGCTTTCTTCATTCCCCCTTGGAGTATTTTCCTATCTTGACTTTTATAGTAATAATTACATTGTAGGGCGCCTGGGTGGCTCAGTTGTTAAGCATCTGCCTTTGGCTCAGGTCATGATCTCAGGGTCCTGGGATCGAGCCCCACATCAGGCTCCCTGCTCAGTGGGAAGCCTGCTTGTGTTCCCTCTCTCGCTGTGTCTCTCTCTCTGTCACATAAGTAAATAAATCTTTAAAAAATAATAATAATAATTACGTTGTAGTTTTACCACTAGGTGTAGAGCTCAAATACTATAGTTTGCTTTTTTTTTTGAACTTTTTTTTGTTGTGTTCCATGTTTACTTGAACTGAAAGTTCCATATACAGTTTTGTTATTTCCCTGCTCAAACTTCATTAATTGCTTCCTGTTATACTTGGAATAAATTTTAAAAGTGCACCTGTAGCTCTTTCCCTCTCCAACTTCACCTTTATCCACTCTGTTCTGAGACAAACTGGCTTTCTTTCATTTTCTCAAACCCACCAAGCCCTTTTCTGTCCTAGGGTTTTTGCCTGAAATACTGTTCTCATCCTTCAGGCCTCAGCTTCTAGGTCACTTCCTCAAAGAGGCCTGCCCTCATCATCCAGGCTCAGTGAAAACTGTTTGTTGTGTTCTCTCTTGGAACTTTGCAGTGTTTCTTCATTGAACTTGTATATTTATATATATGACTGTTATAACATTTCTCTCCTATAAAATAGTAGCTTCTGTGAGAATAGACGGGGTCTGTTTAATTCATCACTGTATCTGCAAAATCCAGTGCAGTACTTGGCACATAGTAGGGACATGAGATATATTTGTTGAAGGAATCAATAAATGTTATAACCATTCTTTTAAGTACCTTTCCTCCCAAGAAGCCTATAATCATCTTGAGGGCCAGGATTAATTGTGAATCGAGTTGAATCGAATTAAATTAAATTAAATTGACTTGAGAGGCAGGTTTGCACTAAATTCCATTGGAAAAAAAAATTTTAAGTCAGAATACCTCAAGAAAAAATATCTTATAAAGTGAACTCTTTATGATTTTAATGAAAAATAACCTTCAAAGGAAATAAAAGGTGCCGGGTGTTATAAATTAAAAGCCATTATACAGGCTCAGTCATACAAATTAACTAATGTGTTACATAATAAAACTTGAAATATTCCTGTAATTTTAAATCCTCAAAGAAAAAATCCTTAAAAACAAAGCAGAACAAAATTATGGGAAACTAGTACAGACCGATAAATTTACTTTATATTTATAAAGTGTTCCCTCTGTGTTCTTTCACCTTGTCTCATTACCGACTTTGAGCTGTAACACTGCTCATCTTTTCAGAGTTCTGCCATTATGTCACCTGTGACAGTCCTGCACTGCAGGACAGTCCTACCTGCGCTCTTGGCATTTCCCAATATTTGTCTATCCCCACCAAAATAACAACGGTGTCATCTTAAATTTCAGTGTATCTTATATCTTCTTTTATGTAGTGCATTTTGATGATCTCTAAATATATGCTATTCCTCTTTCCTAAACTAGTAACATAGTACTACAGATGAATTATTTTTTTCCTGAATCTTTGCTCACCAACTGCTCACTGAATTCATTCACTTTCGCATTTTCTGTTTTCCCTTCTCTGTTTCCATGGAGAAGTATGTCGGTGATGTGTTCGACTCCATGGAAACAGATGAGCATCTCTTTCTACATACACAACTAATTAAATTGAGCACTTTCTATGCTGCCCATTGTTCTGGAGGAGGACTGAAGAGGCTTTCCCTGAATGAGATATCATTTCCATAGAAATTTTTAATGTTTAACCTAATGCAATGGATTAATGCTTTAATGTAATATTACATCCTCGATTCAGATGATTTAGGGCTCAGTCCTGGGCCGTAAAAGCTTAAACACACATAGTAAATTCCTTATATACCATGGCTATCATTGGTAATATGTAGTTTTTTTCTCTTAACTCAAATAATTTGGTTGAATACCAACGATATAGTTGATAATAGAATTTAGTAGATTCATTTTAATACTGTACAAGACTGTGGGTTTTAGAGTCAGATAAATCCAAGTTTTGAGTTCTGGCTTTGTCACTTATTAGTGGTATTAAGTCTGCTTAGGCTCGGTTAAGCCACTTAATCTTTCTGAGCCTCAATTCCTCATCTGAAAACTATAGACTATTGTACTTTGCTGTGTGAAAGTTCAACAGGATAAAGACTGTAAAACATCAAGGGTGACTATAGTTAATAATACTGTATCATTTATTTGAAAGTTTCTAAGAGAGTAAATCTTAAAAGTTCTCATCACGGGCGCCTGGGTGGCTCAGTTGGTTGAGCGACTGCCTTCGGCTCAGGTCATGATCCTGGAGTCCCAGGATTGAGTCCCGCATGGGCTCCCCGCTCAGTGGGGAGTCTGCTTCTCCCCCTGACCTTCCCCCCTCTCATGCTGTCTCTCTCTATCTCATTCTCTCTCTCAAATAAATAAATAAAATCTTTAAAAAAAAAGTTCTCATCACAAGAAAAAAATTGTAACTGTGTGGTGACAGAGGTTGTCTAGAGTTACTGTGGTGATCATTTCACAATATGTACAAATATCAAGTTATTATGTTGTATACCTGCAACTAATATAATAATATATGCCAAGTATATCTGAAAAAGAAATCTGGCATCACACCTGACACATAGTAGACAATATAAATAGGACCTTATTAATGTTATTGTCAGCTTGGACTTAAAAGTGAAATGATTGAGTCTTACATAGTTTCAGAAATGTCTCAAAATGGAAAATCACTAAATGCAATGAAGAATAATACTGTTTGCTTTGTGAAAACTAAACAGAATAATTTGTAGATATGCATAGTGTGTAATGACTGATACTATCATCACTGCTAATAGTGTTTGGGTTGTTTGCCGTGGTAAAGTGACAAAGCAGCACCATTCTGATTCTTCCACAATTTTTGATGACCTATCAATGTTCTAAACAAGTGTAAATCTCTAAGTTATTTTCTCTCTTTGTTTATGACATCTCCCAACACAGTAGTTAGGTAGGGCAAGCAGTCTCATAAGTGCTAGAGCAGTGACATTATTTCAGGTTATGTCTTCCTTTACCTCAACGATGACCTTAAATGTTAGGGTCACTAAATGTTTTATAAATACTTCTATACATATGTAGTTTTCTTTTTAAAGATTTTTATTTACTTACTTATTTATTTGAAAGAGAGAGAGAGTACCCGAGCCAGGGGAAGAGCAGAGGGGGAGGGAGAAGGAGAAGCAGACTCTGCGCTGAGCACGGAGCCCAGCACAGGGCTCAATCTTACCACCCTGAGATCATGACCTGAGCTGAAATCATGAGTCAGACACTTAACCAACTGAGCCACCCAGGCACCCCTATACATATGTTTATGGACTTACATATGTATACATCCATACTAATAGTAGTAATGAAATTAGCCAGCATTTCATAAAGTTACGTTATATGTGCCAGGTACTGTGTAGGTGCTTTGCAACTTATTAACTCGTTAAACAGCAAAACACTACAGAGAATTTTGGGTACTCTTGTTACCCTCATTTCATAGGTGAGGAAACTAAGGTATAGAGAGATTAACTAACTTGTCTAATAAATAGCAGAACTTAGATTGAAGCTTGGAAGTCTGATTCCAAAGCTTATGCTTTTAACTATGAAACTGTGGATCCTCCATGTATGGAGGTATTTGTGCATACAATGCACATTCGTATGTATGAACACGGAGAATAAGAAACACAAGAGAGGAAGAACTGATTAGGTCTAAACCTTGATTGATGAACTTAATGGTTATCTAGGCTGGATTTTTCTTAACGTTTTTTTATGCTACAGGTCTTTTTGGCAATCTGATAAAGCTTATGGACCCCTTCTCAAAAATATATTTTTAAGAGCTTAAATATGATATATAGGAATCCAAAAAAAGCAGCTGTATTGAAATACAGATGTATATAGCAATATACCTACAATCATATTTTATTAATACATTAAATAGCAAGGTCTAATGGAAGACCTAACAGCTATGATAATTTCGAAATAGCAATGAGTATAGGGGCGCCTGGGTGACTCAGTCCATTAAGCGCTGGCTCTTGATTTCAGCTCATTTCATGATCTCAGGGTCCTGGGATCGAGCCCTGAGTTGGGCTCCGTGCTAAGCTGGGGAGTCTGCTTATGGATTCTCTCTCTCCTCTCCCTCTGCCCCTCCCCCTGCTCGTGCCCTCTCTCTCTCTCTAAAATCTTAAAAAAAAAAGGCAGTGAGTATAAATGCTATTTTAAGATGCCAACAACAACTATAATGAGATAAAATGTAAAAATATTTTGTAAAATCTCAAGGGACCTCAAAATGTAATATGTCCCTTATTATTATAATTCTCATTTTATATGTCAGGACACAGACTCACAAGTTAAGAAATTCAGTTGCAATAACTGCACAGCTGAGACTCAAACCAATTTATTTGATTTTGAATCCCATGCTCTTTCCATTGTTCCCACGTTGCCTTTATAACAGTAAGCAAATCGTTTTTTTTAAACGGGATTTTTTTTTTTTAGGATTTTATTTATTTATTTATTTATTTTTGACAGAGATAGAGAGCACAAGTAGGCAGAGAGGCAGGCAGAGGAAGAGGGAGAAGCAGGCTCCCCGCTAAGCAGGGAGCCCGACGTGGGGCTCAATCCCAGCACCCTGGGATCATGACCTGAGCCGAAAGCAGACGCTTAACCAACTGAGCCACCCAAGCGCCCCTAAGCAAATCGTTTTTATTTAAATGACCACAAATGCCTTCCCAAGATTCTGGCAATACAAAAGTTGTGACATAAGAAGTGGGCGAAAGCAGACGAAATGCATCTCTGATGTCACACACGGGTAACATTTGAGAACAAGCAAAGGATATGTTAGTAAAGAAGGCTACATTGGCTCGTGGTGGACAGCGCAGCGCAGTAGCTCGTGTGTCGACTGGCGCAGCTTTCACTGGAAGGGACAGTCGTGTCTTCTAACTGCTAAGTTGGAGCTCTGGTTTCTGCACATACTAGCCCATTAACCATACAGACCCTTCTGCTTCAGCCAGCCTTAAAATAACTGCACGCACTGGGCAGTGGCTTTCCCGTCATGGCTCCAGCTCAGCTCTCGGAGCTGTGTCCGGGCTGAGCACATGCGGAACGCCAGCCCCTGTTAAGCAAGCACCAATTGGTCATGGATTAGAGGCTATCTCTACAGTTGCCAGAATAATTAAAACAACACAGCACACTAGCCAGCTGCTTTGTCTATTAGCTGCTCCTGACAGGAATTCAAATTCAAGTGTACTGCCGTCCAGTGAGATTCGTTTACATCCCAAGCCCTACGTTTGGACAATGTGTTGCAGTTCCAAAACGCTTCCAAACAGGAAATCATTTCACTTGAATGTCAGAATCAGCTGTTGTGCAGACCGGAATGGTATTGGCTAAATGTTATAATTGAGGGAACTAAGAAAGGGGGTTGGATAGGTAGGTAAAGGCCTCTCTCAGTTGCTCTCTTTTAGCCAAGAAGCTCAGAACCTGATAGGACTCTCATGACTCAGAAACTAGCCATAAAGCCACTATCCCCCGAAAGCAACTCAGAACAGGACCCAAATGAGGCTGAATGCCGCTTTTCTCATCATAAATAGGGGAGACATGCTTTCAGGATCCTCAAATACACAAGTTCTGCCATATAGGCAAGCATAATGTATTGGATGGTGGTGACAGAACCTAATTAAATCTTCTCTGTCGGGAAGTGTAATACTAGTCACCCAAAAACAAGTGTTTCAGGGATTGAAGAGAAAGCTAGAAGTTTCCCTGCACCTTACAGAAGACTTGGGAAAAGCATAGCAATTGGCCTAAAGTTCTGTACCCTAGGAGGTACAGTTACTGTTAACCCCATGGTGCTGACTTCACTTTGGCCCTAAGAAGCCTAATCAGATAGGATCATCCCGGTATGTGATGATTGCCTTCATTTCTCAACATTTGTTCTTGTGACCACAGATCCTAAATCTTCTCCCTCACTAAAGTTTTCAATGAGAAATTAAATATGAATCACCATCATCTTGCTAATCCTAGGTCCTACTGTCTTTGCTCAACACTGGCAGACAAAATGCAGGTAGAGAGTGTGCTTGCATCGTGAAAGACAACTAGAGACTGGCCTTATTACTCATATTCTCTACAAGTATCATTTTGACTCCAGAAGGGCTCACATGATAAAAAGAACATGCTCTACCTGTAATATGTTTTAGTTTTATTAGTGAGTTCGGGCTTAAATGAGTCATCTATAAATGCAGTGATAGAATCTCTAGAGTCTTCTGGATTAGATATTAGAGGCCCTTGTGGAGGGAATAATAGCTAGCACTGTTTTACCGCTCAGAAGACTTGTGCACAGGGGCTTCTATTATCAGATATGTTGAATCAAATGCAGAACTTGCTGCCATCTTCAAAACGAGACTCTGAAAAAGAATACCTGCCCTCCAGGAGTTACACACAAATTGTCAGGTTCTTTCAGATTTCAAGAGCAATGACATTTCTTGATTTATTACCAGAATACGTGGGAACATGGATCAGCAAAGCGAGTTATCCAAGAAACTATAAAGTACTTCTGGGTCCTATCACATCCAAGATTTAAATATATATTGAAATATTTAGAGCTAGCACAGTAGCTTAATTTCAGGCACAAAAACAACGCAGAGAGAAATGCAGCACCTTCTTTTTCTTCCCCTAGCATTTATATTTCCCTTTAAAAATATTTCATTTGATCAGTTTTCCTCCTGCATTAGCAGAGTTTATGCCAAAGCACCTTAAAAGTAACTGGCTTCCCTCATTTTCAACTTGTATATTACCCTCAACTTATATATGAATACCTGATCATTGTGATGAAAGTAGCAAATTTTTTTCACTTACAGTGCATGGTAGGAGGTATTTTTTGTTTTGTTTTTAAAGATTTTATTTATTTAATTGAGAGAGAGAGAGCATGAGATTGGGGAGGGTCAAAGGGAGAAGCAGACTCCCCGCTGAGCGGGGAGCCCAAAGTGGGACTCGATCCTGGGACTCCAGGATCATGACCTAAGCCAAAGGCAGTCGCTTAACCAACTGAGCCATCCAGGCGCCCCTATTTTTTGTTGTTTTTAAGTAAACTTTATTGAAGTGTAATACAGTAAATACAGTAAACTTAATCCTTGGTAGTGTACAGTTATTTAATTTTAACAAATATGTAGTCATGTAATCACCACCATCAAGATATAGGCAAGTTCCATCACACCCCAAAATTTCCCTGTGTCCCTGTATAATCAGTCCCTTCCCACGTCCCAGCCCCTGATAACCACTGGTCTGTTTTCCCTCCTTATAGTTTCACCTTTTCCAGAATGTGCTGTAAATGAATACCATATGTATCCTTTGAAACAGAGTTCTTTCACTTAGCATAAATGCATTTGAGGTTTTTCCTTGTTAAGTAGATCAATAGTTCATTCCTTTTTATTACTGAGCAGTATTGTACTGTATGGATGACTACAGTTCTTTTGTCATTTTCCACTAGGACAATGGGGATATTTCCAGTTTTTAGCAATTATGAATGAGGCTTCCATAAACATCCAAATACCAGTTTTTATGTGAATATAAGCTTTCTTGCTTTTGTTTCTTCTGAGTAAACACATAGGAAAGAGATTATTGGGCCATGTGGTATGTTTATATTTAACTTAATAAGAAACTGACAGTTTTCTGTAGTGACTATGCCATTTTGAATTACTACCAGTGATGTCTGAGAGTTCTAGTTGTTCTGTATCCTCACCAGCATTTGCTATTGTCAGGTTTGTTTTCAGTTTTGGTTTTGTTTTAGCCATTCCAACAGATACATAATGGCATATTACAGTTTGAATTTGCATTTCCCTCTGTATTAATGATGTTGGGCATCTCTTCACATGCTTATTCAGTGAAATGTTTATTCAAAACTTTTGCCCATCTTTTAATTTCATTATCTGTCTTTCTATTATTTAGTTGTAAGAATTCTTCTTGGGGGGCTGTTGAATTTTTAAGTTCTTTATATATTTTGGATACCAACCCTTTATTAAGATATGTCATTTACAAATATCTTCTCCCATTCTGTGGGTTGCCTTTTAGTTTTGATTTATTCTTGGTAAAAGACCTTATCAGATACGTGTTTTGCAAATATTTTCTCCCTATTTGTGGCTTGTCTTTTTATTTTCTTAACAGTTCTTTCAAACAGAATTTTTAATATGGGTGCAATCCAATTTATCAATTTTTAAAATGGATTGTTCTTTGGTATCATGTCTAAGAACTCTTTGTCTAACCCAAGGTCACAGAGATTGTCACTTTTCTTTGCTTCTGAAAGTTTTATATAGTTATAGAGGTGTTACATTTAAGATTATGATTAGTTTTGAGATAATTTTTGTATATGATGAAAAGTATAGGTTGAGAGTTTCTTATTTGTTCATTTTTTGTTTTTGGATATGAATTCCAGTTTTTGCAGTACCATCTGTTTAAGACTATCCATTGGTTTGCCTTTGCACCTTTGTCAAAAATCAATTGATCATATCCTTTTATAGGTCTGTTTCAGTACTCTCAATTCTATCCTATCCATCTATGTCTCTCTCTTTCTCTCTCTCTCTCAGCTATTTAACTTAAATTTGAATTTATGGGCATAAAATTGTTTATAATATTCCCATATTTTCCATTTAATGACTTCAGGCTCCATAGTGTTGTCCCTGCTTTCATTTCTGATACTGGAAATTTCTGTCTGCTCTGTTTTTAATGATCACTCTGATCAGAGATTTATCAATTTCATTGATATTTTCTAAGAACCAACTTTTAGCTTCATTGATTTTTCTCTAGTGTTTTCTAATTTTAATTTCATTGATCTCTGCTCTTATCTTTATTATGTACTTCCTCTGCTTGTTTTGGATTAAATTTGGTCTTCTTATTTTAGTGTCCTCAGGTAGAAGGATAGATCATTGATTTGAAGCTATTGTTCTACTGTAATACAGGTACTCAATGCTATATTTCCTTCCAAGCCCCCTCATGTGTAGAGTAGGAACCTTATAACACTACTATTATTTTCATTCATTTAATTATGTTTTTTTAATTCCCTTGAGATTTTCTCTGTGACTCATGGATTATCTATGTGGTGTTTAATTCCTACATATTCAGTGATTTCCCATTATCTTTCTGTTACTGATTTCTAGTTTAATTACATTATTGTCAGAGAATATATTTTGTATAACTTCACTTCTTTAAATCGTTAATGCTTGTTTTATGACCAGTATATGGTCTCTTTTGGTGAATGGTCCCATCAGTGTTTTAAAAGATTACATATCTGGCTGTTATCGAATGACATGATCAATAAATATCAGTTATATCCTGCTGCTTTATAGTGGTATTCTGTTCTTTTCTATCCTTTCTGCTTTTCATTTTAGCAGTTCAAGCAATTACTGAGAGAGGAGTATTGAGGTTACCAATTATAATTGTAAATTTTTCAAATGTTTCTTTTTTTCTTTAAAAAAGATTTTATTTATTTATTTGACAGAGAGAGACACAGCGAGAGAAGGAACACAAGCAGGGGGAGTGGGAGAGGGAGAAGCAGGCTTCCCGCGGAGCAGGGAGCCTAATGCGGGGCTCGATCCCAGGACCCTGGGATCATGACCTGAGCCGAAGGCAGACGCTTAATGACTGAGCCACCCAGGCGCCCTCAAATGTTTCATATAATTCTGTCAGTTTTTGCTACATGTGTTTTGAAGTTCCATGATTTAGTACATACACATTTAGGATTGTTACGTATTCTTGGTGAATTGATCCCTTTATCATTATGTAATATTGCTGTTTGTCCCTGGTAATTGTCTTTGCTCTGAAGTCTGTTTTATAAGATACTAATATCTGATGTTAATCAGCTTTCTCTTAATTTGTGTTTACATAGTGTATCTGTGCTCATTCTTTTATTTTTAACCTACTTGTATTTCAAGTGAGTTTCTTATAAATAGCATATGGCTGGATCTTTTGTTATCCATCTCTTTTTATTAATGTGTTTTTTATCATTTACCTTTGATGTAATTATTAATGTTAAGATTTAAGATTTCCAGCTTACTCTGTGTTTACTGTTCCCTCTGTTTTTCATTCCTGTTTTTTCCTCTTTCCTGTCTTCCTCTGAATTTCTTGAATGTTTTTAGTATTCCATTTTAAATTATATGTAGTGGGGATACATGTTATATTTGTACCAGCTCTGTTGAGATTCCATACATCCAAACCGTACAGTTCACCAGTTTAAAGTACAATTCAATAGGTTTCGTATATTCATAAAGTTGTAGAAACATCACCACAATTAATTTTAGAACAATTACCCTCCCCAGAAGAAATCCTATCCCCTTTAGCTATGACCCCTTTAACACCTCCCCTTCTCCCCAGTCCTAGGCAAGCACTGGATATAGAACTCTTGGTTGACAGTTCATCTCCACCCTTACCCCCCAACACTTGAAAAATGTTGTGTCATTGCCTTCTGGACTCCATAGTTTCTCATGAGAAATACACTGTTATTTGAATTGTTTTTCATCTATAGATAATGTGTTTTTTCTTTCTGGCTGCTGTCATGATTTTTTTTCTTCATCTTTAGTTTTCAGGAATTTGATTATGATTGACATAGCATAGGTTTCTAGAGGTTTATTCTGTTTTGAGTTTTGCTCAGCTTTTTAAATCTGTAGGTCTGTGTCTTTCACCAAATTTGCACCATTTCCAGCCATTATTCCTTCAAATATGTTTTTAGCCCTTCATTCTTTTTCTTCTCTTTCTGGAACCTGATGACATGAATGGTAGGTATTTTGTTATTGTCCCAGAGAGCCCTGAGATTCTGTGGATTCTTTTTGTTTCTATGTTTTCAATCAGCTGTTCAGATTGAATAATATTTATTGGTCTATCGTCAAGTTCAATGATTATTTCCTCTGTCATCTCCATTCAGTGAGGCTTTTATTTTAGTTATTTTATTTGCTTATTTATTAAATGTTTATTATTCTGAAATTTTCATTTGGTTCATCCTTATATTCTGTCGTTCTTTGCTGTGACTTTGTATTTTCCATTTGTTTCAAGAATGTTCATAATTGCTTTTTGGAGCACTTTTATTATAGTTGCTTTAAAATCCTTGTCAGATGGGGCGCCTGGGTGGCTCAGTCGGTTGAGCATCTGCCTTTGGCTCTGGTCATGATCTTGGAATACTGGGATCAAGACCCGCATTGGGCTCCCTGCTCAGTGGGGAGTCTGCTTCTCTCTCTCCCTTTGCTCCCCTCCCCCACTTGTGTGTGCTCTCTCTCTCTAAAATAAATAAAATCTTTTAAAATAAATAAATAAATAAAATCCTTGTCGGATAATTCTTACATCTTTATCATCACAGTATTGATGTCTGTCGATCATCTTTTCTGGTTTAAGTTAATGTTTTTCTGGTTCTTGGTTTCTCTAATAATTTTGGATTGTATCTTGGACCTTATGTGTATTATGTTATGAGACTGGATCCTATTTACATCTTCTATTTAATAGACTGCCAATCTGTTTAGGCTTAGAATGAACTTTCTGTTCCAGTTTTGTGGACTGTGGTTCTAATGTGAAGTTATTTTTCACAGCTCTTCTGGTCTGCCCTACTTATGTGCTACCCAAGCTAATTTAGAACCTGGGCAATATTCCACCCATAGTTCAATTCTCAAAACTTTTGCTACTTTGATTCTGGTTAGTTTCCACATGGGTTGTTCAGAGTTGTTCATGACTTCATGCACCAATTTAAACAATTGCTTTCTCCAGCCTCCTCTCCATAATCCTCCCTGCATCTCTAGTTGGGAAGGGGTAAGATAGTACTTCATTGCTATCCTTTCCTGAATTCAGGACATGATGGTTTATAGGGCTCCTGTCCACAGTCTCTGCTGTGCCCAGTGGGGAGGAAAAAAGGTGCAGTTTCTTTTTTTTTTTTTTAATGTTTTATTTATTTATTCATGAGAGTCAGAGAGAGAGAGGCAGAGGCAGAGGTAGAAGCAGGCTCCCCACTGAGCAGGGAGCCCAATGAGGGGCTCGATCCCAGGACCCTGGGATCATGACCTGAGCCGAAGGCAGACGCTTAATGACTGAGCCACTCAGGTGCCCCAAAGAGGTGCAGTTTCTTTCATTGTATGTGCTTTGAGTAGAGCCAAGTATAAGCGCTCCAAGGGCTACCCTCTTTCCAATCTTCTGACAGGAGAGAGCAGGCTTCCTGGAGAATTTTGTATCTGCTATTTGGTGTTTCTGGTTTTGGGCTACTTTAACCCCCAGACTGTATTTAGGAGGAAAAAAAATAAGAAAAGAAAGACAGACTGACAGGGAACTCACCATCAGGTTGTTCTGAGTCCCATAGTCCCTAGACGGTTTGCCTTCTTTTCTCCACCTTTCGTGTATTTTGCCTGGGGTTTTTAGTTGTAATTAGCAGGAGAATCAGGGTAGTATGCATTTGCTCCATATTGTCAAAAATGGGAAGCCAATCATAATTCAGTTCTGTATCTCTCATAAAAACATACCAAAATGCTTAGTGTTTAATCTATAAAAGAAAGGAGTGAGTGAGGAAAATAAGTAGGTCCATATCTCACAATATTAATTCAGCATAACATATAGTAGTTAAGAATATGGCCTTGGGGCACCTGGATGGCTCAGATGGTTAAACGTCTGCCTTCGGGTCAGGTCATGATCTCTAGGTCCTGGGATCGAGTCCCACATCGGGCTCCTGGCTCAGTGGGGTGTCTGCTTTTCCCTCTCCCTCTGCCTCTGCCTCTCACCCTGCTCATGCTCTCTCTCTCTGCATCTCTCTGTCTTAAATGAATAAATAAAATATTAAAAAAAAAGAATATGGCCTTTAGAATCAATTATCAGTTTGAATTTTAGCTCCAACTACTTTCAGTGTAATATAAACAGGTTACTTAACCGAGTCTCAGTTTCCTATAAAATGGGGATGGTAATATCTGTTTCATAGGGTAAGTAAAAATGGCATATATTTCATGCTTTTAACACAGAGCTTGCTAATAAAATTAGTAAATGTAGCTCCTAGTTATATTGTAATAACAACAGCAATTATGAAATATCACTATCTGTTTCTTATACTCATAGGAAACTCTGCCCTTAAAGACAAAGAAGATCAATTTGGGAGGACACCACTTATGTATTGTGTGTTGGCTGACAGACTGGATTGTGCAGACGCTCTTCTGAAGGCAGGAGCAGATGTTAATAAAACTGACCACAGCCAGAGAACAGCCCTCCATCTTGCAGCTCAAAAGGTGAGAAGTTAAATTACTTTGAAGTGTAAACCTTTTGTGAGGTATTTATAAGTTGATTAATGGAACTATACAATTGACAGATGATAAAGAAATCACAAGTATATGACTCTTAGTTTCATATGCTTTCTCTAAAAACAGTCTAAACTGCAGAGAATAAAATATAATCATCAGTGGCTCCATTCATTTATCCAAGTTCCTTGAGCAATGGAATTCATTTTATGATCTAAAGTTAAGTCAAGGAAAAAGAATCAAAATTATATGTATAATATGATTCAACTATATTACAAATCAGTTTATGCATAGGGGAAAAGCAAAGGCCAGAAAGAAAAACACTAAGATATATATATTTTTTAAATATTTTATTCATTTATTTCAGAGAGAGAGAGAAAGCACAGAGGGAGAGGGAGAGGGAGAAGTAGACTCCCCACTGAGCAGGGAGCCCTACGTGAGGCTTGATCCCAGGACCTTGGGACAGCCAAAGGCAGATGCTTAACTGACTGAGACACCCAGGCACCCCAACACTAAGATAGTAATAGTGGTTGTGTTTTAATACTGGTAATGTGTATGAATTTTGGTACTTTTTACTGTTTAAAAATTTTCCCTTGACAAGTATTAATTACTTGTACAATAGAAACTTGCAGTCTCTCACAGCGCCTGGGTGGCTCAGTCATTAAGCGTCTGCCTTCGGCTCAGGTCATGATCCCAGGGTCCTGGGATCAAGCCCCGCATTGGGCTCCCCTCTCCGCGGGAAGCCTGCTTCTCCCACTCCCACTCCCCCTGCTTGTGTTCCCTCTCTCGCTGCGTCTCTCTCTGTCAAATAAATAAATAAAATCTTTTAAAAAACCCAAAAACTTGCAGTCTCTCTTAAAGTATGGGCATTAAGAAGCATAAAAGAAATTTATTTTTTAAATGTATTTCAGCTTTTTAAAAATCTAAAACTATATTGCCAGTAAAAAGGATTTCAGGTTTTTTAAAGGCATTGTTAAGAGCTGAGATTTTTGAGATGAAAATTAAAATGGGAACCTTCTAAATTTATTGAAAGACTTATTTATCTGAAAATGATTTTTCCCTCCATAAAATTATGGTGTATAAAATATATTTTTCAGTGCCTGATATTTTCCTTTTTATTACTTTAGACATATATTTTTGGAATAAAAAGCAATAAAAATTAGTTAGATCCAGCAGAAACTATTAGAGTTATTTCCCATTAAAAAATGTGAACCAGATATAGCTGATTAATTGAGGGGTTAGAAAAATACCTCTTTCATTAGTTGAATACATAAAAAGAGACTGACATTAAGATATACTACTGAATATGTTAGTTACATTCTGTGATCAGTTAGGTCTGTCAGGTTATTCCCAAAGTTATTGCTCTTGAATTTGCTTTTCATTATAGTAATTTTTAAAAAATCTCCCTCATTTTCAATTTCAGTTTTAACTACTGCCCAGGTATTTATAACCTTTCACCTAGGCTTGTCAGCTGTTAAAATTATTCACTCAGGAAGGGTAACTCTATTTAACTTATCATAAAAAAGTAAACATTTCAGATTGGAAATAGCCTCGGTATTATGAATTTGATACACTTTAGATTTTTTCATTGTGGTTCATTTAGGCTTAAAATCCAACTTGAAAAAGATGTAGGTTGGAGGACCCTAACTTCACATCAAATGGGTCATGTGAAAAAACTGGGGATTTGAGTTGATGAACCTCCAGTGTATCATCTCTGTAGAGGTATAAGGTGACCAAAAAGGTGAGAGAAGGAGTTAGTTATAAGTCTCTCCACAAGATGCAGTGCATTGTTTTCTTTTGCTTCTTGTTTCTCCTTTATTTTTTTAAATTGTGATTTTCTATAGCATCAAAGAATAAATAGAACTATGATTTACATGTCACAATTTACATAGCTGATTTCGTAAATAACACTTTTCATGGTCTTTTGACTCTCTGATAATTATCCATTTCCCCCTTTCTCTGTGTTGTGGATTGTTTTTACATATTTGCCAAAAGCGGTAATGTATCTTTAGGCTATACTAGCACTAGTAGAATTTCCAAAACAAGAGTGGTAATAAATCATTAGTACTCTACTCTGTCCAGATCAAAACTGGGTATTGTGTTTGATTTTGTGCTTTATGCAAAAGCACAAAAGCACCATTATTTTAAAAATCAGAGATAGTATAGATGCAACAGGAATAAGATTGTGAAGAGTCTAGAAATCATTCTCAAAGAGTAGTTGGAGATATGTCCCAGGTCTATAGCACACGCTGCCTCTAAGCAGACACAAACACAAATCCTCTTTAGAGAAAACATCTTCACCCTAAACTTCCAGGATTCCCCCATATTACATAGACCAAACAAGATCTCACAGTGAAAGATCCCCAAATATTTGAGGAAGCAATCTACCACGAATGAGAGTCAGCAGAAACAATAAACAAATTTATTCCCTCAGAAACCTTCAATATTGGCATCATTAGAAACAATGTAAAATAATGATTGAATGGTTAAAGATAGAAGAGGGGCACCTGGGTGTCTCAGTAGGTTGAGCATCAGACTCTTGATTTTGGCTCAGGTCATGATTTCGGGGTTGTGGGATCAAGCCCAGCATCAGGCTCCACACTGGGCGTGGAGTCCGCTTGGGATTCTCTCTCTTTCCCTCTTTTCCTCCTCCCACCCCTGGCACTTGCCGGTGCACTCTCTCTTGAAAGAAAAGAAACAAAAGGGAAAGGGAAAGAAAGGAAAGGAAAGGAAGAAAAATGAGCATTCAACAAAAGACTTTCATGACGAGATGTCAGTTCTGGCTGTAACCACTTATTTTAGAATAACCCACCCGCCAAAAACATTTATAAAGACTGAACAAAATATATATACATTGTTTGAAGGCATTGAGAATGGTCAGCATAAGCTGGATCTAAGAAATTACAATCATTCAGAGAAGAGAAGCATGGGAAGTGAGGACCACATTTATCTGGCTGTATCCTTTAAGACATTTTCCAAAGTGGAATGCAAAAGAATACAACCCTAGCAGGCTGAGAAACCACAGGTAGAGTCTGGTGTTAGCAGTGGCTGGAATGTGGAAGGGCAAAATCCTGGAGAGAAGGGAACTACAGAGAAGGAACCCAAAAATCTGGGTACAAATTCCTTGCAAATCATTGGTAGATTCCTAAACTGTGCTTGGTGCCGGGCGAGGCTCGAAGAAACCCAGCAGTAAACAACAGCTGGGTTTCTCAGCAAAGCAGAGATTGTTTTAAAATTGTCCTATATTTTCTTTCCAATGTAAGTCTTTTTTTTTTTTTAAGATTTTATTTATTTATTTGAGACAGAATGAGAGAGAGAGAGCACATGAGATGGGGGAGGGTCAGAGGGAGAAGCAGACTCCCCGCTGAGCGGGGAGCCCGATGCGGGACTCAATCCGGGGACTCCAGGATCATGACCTGAGCCGAAGGCAGTTGCTTAACCAACTGAGCCACCCAGGCGCCCCCAATGTAAGTCTTTAATAAATAACAAGTTGATTTTTGTGTATGGGTCCATTAGTTATTTTATATTTTAAATCATATGAATAACTAATTTTCCCAGGACAACCTAGCTCATTAATTTTTAGCCATTTTAGTGCTGCATTGTGTGCCAGTACCAGGCTTTTGTACTATGTACCTCCTATGGTTTTTTGTTTTGTTTTGTTTTTAATTATGGTTTTTAAATAAAGTGTCCCAATACAAGGGAGCTATTTAGGAAATTTGAAAATAAAAGTTACGCCATCAAAGTACTTTAGGGAGATGAATATGACAACTAAAGCTCTTAGAAGTGGAAGAGAGAGGAGATACTTAGAAAGCTATTACAGTTCAGGTCAATAGAGAGGAGTTTGATCCAAGAGATATATTGTAGAGGTAGAACAGTTCATTCATTTAGTAGTTGCCAAATGTCTACTATGTAGTCATGATTATACACCTAGAGGAAATATTAAAAAATGAATCACATATGTCTGCTGTAAAAAAGTACTCTCCATGCTGATCCCTATTAAATTTCCATTTGTCTTTGTTTAGTGAACCTCTCCGATATATCGCATATCAAATATTCTTTTCAAGTATTGTCTATCCCACTTAATTCTGTTATCTGTGAACTCAGAAGTGTGCTGTTTGTGTAATCATCAATATTCATATGTATGTGCATGAATGCATTCATTCAACATATGTTCATACTGTTACTATGTAACAGGTGCTGTGCTAGGGCCTCGGAATACAAAGATGAAAGACATGATTCCTGCTCTTAAGTTGCTTACAAATATCATGGATAAAGATATAAAGTGATAATTAAAGCTGGCCTATCTCCCTTATATATCTGAGTGTTTTATAAAATATCAACAGCCATGCCATGTACATAGTCATTTATTACTACTGACCTGTAGATCAGCCATTCCCATATGTTATTTATTCTGTTTTTGCTTTTTTGTGATAGTGAACTAATTATGTTATTTTTCATTAGGTTTATTTGTAGGAAAAACTTTTGTTCCCATAGCATTTTGTTCATGTCTCCATTAGAAGCCCATTACCTTGTATTGTAATTATTGCTTACTTGTCTCTTTCCCACTAAACTCGATCTCCAGGCAAGAACCTTGTTTTATTTATTTTTGAATCCCCTAGAATCTAACACAGTGTCTGACATGTCTTGGTTGAATGAATGAATACACTTTGGGTTACTTATATAGAAAGTCATTATTAATACAAATGCTAGACATTTTGTTTATTAGAAACATTTATCCAGTTTCAAAATACATATATAGGAAAAACTTACTAAACTGTGCTGATTGGCTTAGTTATTTTGACACGTCTTTACTACTCTGGAAACAAATTGCTATTAGTCCAAGCAGCTAAGAAAATGGTACCCACAAGAATAAAATTAATCTCAATATACTGAACATCTGTACCTAATTTGTTTTTCATTTGTACCTTCAGTTTAATCCAAGAAAGCAATCAGTCATACCTTTTCTGGGTTTCTCACAAAAGATATCTAATTGTTAGAAATGTTTTCCTCCAGGGAATCTACTATTTCTCTGACTTCCACAGATACATTTATTTGTTAACAAGGATAAAAAAGCCTTAGCAATCTTACTAAATGTTAATAGTTACGCATTTTTAATCTTCCAGGAGGTTATTAATTTGGCTTCAAGAAGATTAAGGCTACCCACTTTGAAAAATTATATCATGTTAAACACAAAAACTAAAAGAAGAGTAGAATATCTCTAAAAGTTTTTGGGAAAACTTTAATACCAGGTGACAGTATAAGGATATTGGATTCCCTTATTTTATATACACTCACACTTATACACGAACACACCAAACAATCCACCTCCCAGTCCCCTGAACTCTATATTCCTGTGTGTATATGTACATACACATACATATATATACTTATATTTAACTCCCTCCCTACCACTATTAATCTATATTCCACCCGACTAATGCTATTTGAAGGCAGAGGCTATGTCTTATTTATTAGTTCCAGTCTTAACACAACTCCTGCCATTTAAAAAAGACTCAGTTCATGTTTGTTTAATAAATACATGAATGAAGGAATGAATCAATCAATAAATTTGAACATCAGATAGATTTATTATGAATGGTATGATCTTCAAAACTGTTGAAGTGTAAATTAGTTGTTATATTTATTCCTTTTCATTATCCATCCCACCCCCTTATAATTTTGCTAGCAGTATTTTACAAGACTCTGTGAGCTTCATTCCCCATCAAATATCACTCTTCTACCTTAGTTTCTTCATCTATAAATACACTTCTCCCTGTCTGCTTTTTAGGAATGATGTTTCCTTAGATATAAAGCATTTTGCTTGGTAGATAAATATGCTTCCTAAGACTAGGTTGTCAATATTATTGCTATTCATCATACTGCAATATAGGTATAAACTTCAAACTACTCTTTAGGAATCAGTAGATGTCACAGATAAAAAGGCCCTTCAGGACAGTCTAGTCCAATTTGTTACTGGATGAAGAAATTTAGCCAATTCTCCTTTCAATTCTCTTTTCTTGGTAAATTACTCATTATTCTTTTTGCCTTTGCCTAAACCTGAATGCTTTTTGTCTTATTTTTTAAATTAGGTATTTTTTTAAGTTTTTACTTAAATTCCAGTATAGTTAAGGTACAGTGTAATATTAGTTTCAGGTGTACAATTTAGTAATTCAACACTTACATACAACACCTGGTGCTCATCAGGACACGTGCCCTCAATCCCCATCACCTATTTCACCCATCCCTCCACCTACCTCCCCTCGGGTGACCATCAGTTGATTCTCTATAGTTGTTAAGAGTTTGTTTCTTGGTTTGCCTCTCTCTCTCTCTTTTCCCCCCCCCTTTGCTCATTTTTTTCTTTGTTTGTTAAATTCCACATATGAGTGAAATCATACAGTATTTGTCTTTCTCTGACTTGTTTCACTTAGCATTATACTCTCTACGTCCATCCATGTTGTTGCAAATGGCAAGATTTCATTCTTTTTTAGGGCTGAGTAATATTCCTGTGTGTGTGTCTGTGTGTGTGTGTGTGTGTGTGTGTGTGTACCACATCTTTATCCATTCATCGGTCATTAGACATTTGGGCTGTTACCATAGTTTAGCTATTGTAGATAATGCTGCTATAAACATTGGGGTGCCAACAGACACATGAAAAGATGCTCAACGTCACTCATCATCAGGGAAATGCAAATCAAAACTACAATGAGATATCACCTCACACTTGTGAGAATGGCTAAAATCAACTACACAAGAAACAACAGGTGTTGGCGAGGATGCAGAGAAAGGGGAACCCTCATGCACTGTTAGTGGGAATGCAAACTGCTGTAGCCACTCTGGAAAACAGTATGGAGGTTCCTCAGAAAGTTAAAAATAGAGCTACCCTATGACCCAGCAACTGCAGTACCAGGTATTTACCCAAAGAATACAAAATACTAATTCAAAGGGATATGTGCACTCTGATGTTTAAATTAATTATTTTAAAATTATAGATAAGAATAGAGAATTATCATAAAAAATACTCAGGTACATAACACCCAGAAGAGATAAAACTGAATATTTTTTATTTTTCTTCCAGATTTTCTTTAATGAAATAAAACAGTATAGATGCACTTGAAGTTTTCTATTTATCCTCCCAAATCCCATTCCCCTCTTTTGCTGCCTTCTCAGTCTATCTTAATTTTGGTGGTTTCAATTCCCAGGCATATTTTTCTACCTTTACTTTATATGGATATAACCATAAACAATATTATTTCACATTTTTAAATCTTTATATAAATGGTGTTATATTTGTGTCATTCCACAACTTACTTTTTTAAATTAACATTATGTTTTTGAGATTTCTTGATTTTGAGGTATATGTTGAAACGTGTAGCTCTGTTCACAAAAGTTTATATACAGATGCTCAAAAGACACATGAAAATGCATTCAACCTCATTACTAATTAGATAAATGCAAATTAAAAGCCACAGTGAGGTACTATACAACCATCTGAATGTCTAGAATGAAAAAGTCTGATCATACCAATTGATGGTGAGGATATGGAACAACTGGAACATTTTTAGTGAGAATACAAATTGATTAATCTACTCTAGAAAGCAGTTTGACTCTAACAAAGCTGAACACACACACACACACACACACACACACACACACACACACACAGAATCACCACAATTCACACTCCAATCCCAGTAATACCTAAGAGAAATTAGTGCCTCATTCTACCAAGAGGCATGTATGAGAATGTACACGATAGCTTTATTTATAATAGCAAACATTCTTAGTAGCACAAACCACTCAAATGCGTATTAATAGGCGAATGGGTAAATTATGATGTATTCCTACAATGGGATACTACACAATAAAAAATAATGAACTACTAATACATTGCACCACATGAATAAATTTCATAGACATCATGTTGAGTGAAAGAAGTCAGCTGTTTATACAGATTTTAAAAACAGGCAAAACGATATGGTGATTCAAATCAGATTCTTGGTTACCCAACATATAGATATTAACTAAAAAGGGGCATAAAGGAAGCTTTCAGGGGTGCTGGAAATGATCTATATCTTGATCTGTGTGTTGATTACATAAAAAGTCTGTATACTTAAGATTTATCTACTTTATTATATATATGAATATATTATGCCTCAATTTAAAAATTATTTTTAAAAAATGGTAAAATTCCAGAACTTGATGAGTATTATTTGTAGGTAGGATAAGGAAGAACGGAATCAAGACTAGTTCCTGGGGGTGCCTGGGTGGCTCAGTCGTTAAGCATCTGCCTTCAGCTCAGGTCATGATCCCAGGGTCCTGGGATCAAGCCCCGCATTGGGCTCCCTGCTCTGCGGGAAGCCTGCTTCTCCGTCTCCCACTCCCCCTGCTTGTGTTCCCTCTCTCACTGTGTCTCTCTCTGTCAATCAAATAAATAAATAAATAAAATCTTTTTAGAAAAAAAGAATAGTTCCTGACCTAGGCTTTGAAGCATTTTGGTTACATTTCCCCAGTTTTAGCTTCAGGAGCTCTAGGAAAGCCCTATAAACTAGAGCATGCATCAAAATCACCTGGAGGTGTTTAGTAGGTACTTTTAGGCTTCTCTGTGGCTATATTCACTCATTAGTTCATTTTAAAATAATAAGTGCCCGCTCCACCACAAACTATTTAGCCAGTAGATATGTGAAGAGTAAACAAATGAGGTTTTGGCCATTGATATGCTCCTAAAAGAAGGCACCAAAAGACATCCATGATGCCCACATTACTTAGAAATATAGGACAGTCTGAGTGTATGAGACCCTTATGTTCTGGAATGTTAATGATCTCTCAAGAAATCTCTGGACTGAGATGAGTTATGTTAGACACTCTTACAGTTTGCCCCATTTGACTTCAACCCTAGCTAGGCTGCCTTTTCCAGGCAGACAGAAAGTCCCAGGCTAAAGAATCTTTGCTTCAGTATATTCCAACTTCTGAGGTTTCCAAATAAGCTTCAATTTTGTCCTCTGAGTATTTAGAAATTATCTCTAAACCTGCCCTCCTGTTCTCCAGTTTAGAAACTGGTTCCTTCCTTCCTTCCTTTCTTCCTTCCTTCCTTTTTTTAAGTAGGCTCCATGCCCAACACGGAGGCCAACTTAGGGCTTGAACTCACGACCCTGAGATCAAGACCTGATCTGAGATCAAGAGTCAGACACTTAACTGACTGAGCCACCCAGATGTCCCTAGAAACCGGTTTCAGATATTTAGGTCTATATATTATATAATATTATATATTCAAGAGCATTCCAAGCAAATCCAGAGTTGGTCTGCTTTTAAACAAATCTGAGAATTGAAACCAAAACCTATCTGTCCTTTAATACTTTCATGATAGTTAATGTATGTCTGCTTGCATGGATGAAATTTGTAATGACAAGGAAGAACATGTTAACAAACCTTGATTGAAATCACTACTTTGAATTTTTCTAACATAATTCCAGTTAAAAAAAAACATTCATTTAATTCCATAGCAGCTTTATAGCAGTCAGAACAGTTAAATATTATCTGTTCTGTGTAAGTAAACTGAGGTATAGTTTGACTGAATTCTTCTAGGTCACTTTGATACTTACAGAGTCAGGAATTACCTTGCTTTTCTGATTCCCAGGTCAGTGCTCCTAATAATGCTCCACTGAAAGAAAATTTAAGTACTTTTTGGAGGCTTACTTTCTCAGTCTTATGATTCTTCTGACCTAGAGTCATTCCCAAATCCAGTTTCCCAGTCAAACCCCCAAAGAAATACCTAAGGGTTTCCTTCTCATGGGCCAGATTCAGAATTAAACTCAGAACTTCCACTTTTTTTTTTTTTTTTTTTTTTTTAAAGAGAGGGATGGGGTAAGTGGGAGAAGGAGAGGGAGAGAGAGAATCCCACACCGGCTCCACACCGGGCGTGGAGCCTAATGCGGGGCTTGATCTCATGATTCTGAGATCATGACCTGAGCTGAAATCAAGAGTTGGGCGCTTAACTGACTGAGCCCCCCACCCCAGGTACCTCCAGAGCTTTCACTTTTAAGTGCAGTATTTTACCTTAGTGTTATGACACCTCTCAAACACAGCAGAGTAGCCTTGCAGATTGTATTTTAAAATCCATGTGGCTTGCCGAATTTTGTTTTGAACATGTTCCTGTTTCCTATAACCATGGTCATTTTCTAATCATCTTTATCTCTTCGCTGACCCCCAGTTTTACTAAGTCATGAAAATACAAGCATCTGTTTTCTATGAATAGATTAGAGATCCCCACAAGCCTAGATTCCCATGGAAACCAATCAAAAACTAAAAGGAAAAGAAAGAGTATATATTGAATTTCCCTGAGACCTACAGCTTGTTTTTCATTAGACTCATGCTGATTTCTTTTAAACTCTGGGCACAGGGCCAGTGAATATTTTTACAGCTGATAAAAAGGAACTTCAGATCCATCTACTTTTCATTTAAACTTTTAAAAATTAATTTTGTGTCTAACATCAATTCCAAAGGAAATTTGAGCATTAATTTGATAATTGCCTCCTTATGCCATAGAATTGTATTTGTTCATATAATTTTCGCTTATTGTTTTTTTACCTACTTACATTTTACCGTTCAAAAGAGAATGAGAGGGAATCAGGGGGTCTATTATTCTTACAGTATGAATATTGTCAGCTCCTAGGCACAGCATTTTCCCTATGACCAATCATAGGGCTCTTTATACCTCCTCTGACTGTTAAGTTTTTACAAAGCCCAAATAATCATTTACTAATATAATAACAGAAATATAACCAAAATGCCAAAGTAAGGGGGATCCAGAAAGCCAGGGAGGAGGTGACTGGGGAGAGCAGGGTGTAAATTTAAATAAGGTAATCAAAATAATTTTCATTAAGATAGTGACATCTGAAACAAGACTTGAAGGAGGTGAGGAAGTTAGCCATGTGAATGGCTGAGAGAACTTTCTTTTGTTCCTGACAGAAGGAACAGTTAGAACAAAGGCCTCAAAATGGCAGCATACCTGGACTATTTGAGGAATAACAACGGGGCTCGGGCTAGCATGGTGCTAATGAGTGAGCCAGGGGAAGCAGTAGCTAATGAGGACATGGCAGAAATAGTAGCCAGACCCTATAGGGCCTTTTGGCCATTGTCAGGAATATGTTTTTACTCTGAATGAAATGAGGAGGCATTGGAGGGTTTGGGGGAAAGGAGTGACATGATCTGACATACGTATTAATAAAATAATCATCCTAGCCCAGTGAAAAAATTTTTCTGCAGGTTTATTATTATCTATGTCTTTATTCCTTCTTCATATATGCTCTCAAATCTCCTTCCCATCCTGATCCCTTTCACCATATATGCATATAGTTGCCTAAATCCCTCACCTAGAATAAAATACAATGCCAGTCTGATGAGCACAGAGTACGCCATGATTTTCCTCATTATCATTTTGGCAACCAAATGCAGTTGATTCCTATTGAAAATTTTTCAAATAACTTCTAATTTGGGGATGCCTGGGTGACTCAGTCGGTTAAGCATCTGCCTTCAGCTCAGGTCATGATCCTGGAGTCCTGGAAGCAGGCTCCCTGCTCAGCAGGGGTCTGCTTCTCCCTCTCCCTCTGCGTCTCCCCCCACTTGTATTCTCTCTCTCACTTGCTTACTCTCTTTCTCTCAAATAAATATATAAAATCTTCAAAAAACAACAACCTTCTAATTTTCTTTATGCTTACCACTGCTTAAACTAATCCTTTATTCATATCGTGGTTTTGGACCCAAATGTAGCATCTTACTATATCCATATTTACTAATTTATTTGAACTTGCCAGACTTACTTAGGTAGAGTTTACCATTCTTTTCCTTGTTCCTCCAGTACTTTGTATACTGAACCACTGTTATATCACCTATCCCACCGAAAGATATTTATTTGTTTATACATTTTATTTCCCTGCCAACAATGAGCATCTTAATATCAGCAAGAGTGTGATAGTCATATTTTTTATTTCCAGTGCCTAGTACCTAACAAATAATTAATAGTTGGTGAATTGAATTGGGTTCATCGTACAACCTTTGGAGGCCCTCTTGATTCTTGAGTCTGTCATTCAGTGTAGTTGTCATCTCTCCCCCATATGAGTCACCGGAAGTCTCATCCTAATCTTTGATATCAAAATAGATCCTGCCTGCAGAAAAGCTTGATCATTGCAACACTACGGCTAAAATTAACTTCATCAATTTAAAAGATTGTTGTATTCTTTCCTTATACTTGTCTAAACTGTGTCATCAGTGGTAATTAGGCCCCTTGAAAAATTTTATTTACTGTATCAGAATCCACTTGTTCACCATTCCAATTCTGGTGAGTAATTCATTCATTCGTTTACCAAATACATTTTTAGTATTTAATCTGTATCATGTTGTACTCTCATCTTGAAATATTAAAATCAACTTTTGTCTAAATATTTAAAGTCTTTCAGATTCTGAATCATCATAAAGTTAACATTTCAACAACACAACTACTCATTTTCAAGAAATTTATTGAGTATACTCTATCTCAAACAGTTTGAGATTTCAGAAGACATGGTTTATATCCCTTTAAATTTTTTATTCAAATCCTTTTGGTCTCTTTGTCATTCATCAGACTGATTCTTTGCAAACCATTTGTTAGGAATTTGAGCTAAGGGAGCCTGGGTGGCTCAGTCGTTAAGCGTCTGCCTTCCGCTCAGGTCATGATCCCAGGGTTCTGGGATCAAGCCCCACATCGAGCCCCACGTTGGGCTCCCTGCTCCACGGGAAGCCTGCTTCTCCCTCTCCCACTCCCCTTGCTTGTGTTCCCTCTCTCTCTGTTGAAAAATAAATAAAATCTTAAAAAAAAAAAGGAATTTGAGCTAAAATATGACTTTGAAGTAATGGCTCTAAACTTCTAACCATGTACGTAACTGGTCATGTCAATGTTGTGCAGATTATGAACTAATACAATCTGTGCGAGTTTGTGTTTGTATATGTACGTACGCACACAGGTGCAGACTTTACACTGTTACTTAATTGAATGGTAATGTGTGTACATATTACAAAGCATTAACTTTATCATGAAGGTTTACAGTACATAATCTAAGAGCAGGAAAACCTTCTATCTATAAATCAAAATGTAGAAGCGGTAGGAAAGTATTAATAAATATGCTGGCTATATAGAAATAAGAAAGACTTTTACCTGCAGAAAACATAAACAAAGAAAAAGAAAAAAGACAAACTGGGAAACAATATTTGCAAGTTATGTCACTAACAGAGGGTTAATTAATAGCCCTAAGACTTAAAACGGAGAAGAAAAAGACCAATGGTTCTATAAAAAATGAGCCAGAGATATGAATACATAGTTCACAAGAAAGGGAATGTGAGTGGCCCTTAAATACGTGGAAATATGCTCAACATTGTTCATCACAAGAGAAATGCAAGTTAAAATTGCAATGAGATGTTTTTCATGTGCCAGGTTGGCAAAAGTCAAAAAGTTTGAGAGTGCTCTGGGGCAAAACTGTTGCTGAAGGGAATAAAACATATACAACCCCTATGAAGGGAAACTCAACAGTAGCCAGCAAAAGTAACCAGAATATGCATTTACCTTTGACCCAACATTTCCACTTCTAGAAGCATACACTGGTAAAAATAAGAAGTGATGCATGCACAAAGCCATTTAACTGCAGCATTATTTGTGATTGAGAGCATGAAGGGAAATGTCCTGTTAGAGGACTGGTTGAATGAAAAGAGTATGTCCTCATGATGTAGTGCTGTGCAGCTATAAGAAGTAATAAGAAGTATCCTTATATAATATTTTAAAATGACCTTCTGGAGTGAAAAGTGTAGAATCTTGTGCACGGGTCTATCGGTAGTGGAAACCGTAATGCGGTTGACAGTGGACAAGCTAGACTTGGAGTGTGTGGGGCTGAGGACATCCCTAGGACGGGCAGAACATGAAAGAAAGCCCACCCAGGAATCATGCGCGGTATCCCAGCCAGTGGAGCTAAAGGCAACCTAGAGTCCAAAACATGCTGAGTTGTGGTGATGAGGAAAGTAGGTAATCTGTCAGCAAGAACTTGACCACCAAGATGAAAGAGCAGATAAGGCATGACAGGACACCATTCCCTTGGAGAATCACAAAGGACAAGGCTGGAAGAATTTGGATACTAGGCAGTTTTGTTTTGTTTTTGTTTTTTTAAGATTTTATTTATTTATTTGAGAGGGAGAGTGAGCAAGAGCATGAGGGAGGGGCAGAGGGAGAGGGAGAAGCTGACTCCCCACTGAGCAGGGAGCCCGACTGGGCACTTGCTGTGAGCCTCCATCCCAGGACCCTGGGATATGACCTGAGCTGAAGGCAGACAGTTAACAGACTGAGCCAGCTAAGCGCCCCAGCATACAACTCTTGATCTCTGGTTTGTAAGTTCAAGTCCCATGTTGTGTGCAGAGATTACTTAAAAATAAAATCTTTTAAAAGAAATAAATAAAAATAAAAACAAAAGAAAATGACTCTTTTTAAATATGATCATTGTAATACTGAAAATTTAACAAGAACTATTTAATATCATAGTATTATAAAATAGTCCAGCCATGTTCAAATTATAAATTGTCTCATAAATGTTTTTGTTTGGTTATTTACCTTTGTTTGAATTGGGAATCAGGATCCAAATAAGTTATAAACTGAGATTGGTTTTTGTCTTTTAAAGCTTTTTAAATCTATGGATTCCTCCTCTAGCTCTCTTTCTTTTTTTCTTACAGTTTTGTAATTGTGGCCTAACTCCTTCCCTAACTTGATGTCTCAGTCCAAACTAACGGTCTCAGTTTAGGTCACGTAGATTCTCTCTCTAGGTATAGTTAACTTGTTCCCTTCTACATAATTGTTTGCTGGGATAATTCATCAAAGGGAAATTTTCCCTTATCTACTATTTGATTACTCACTGATACAAAAAAGGAAGACTTAATCCTTGATTCTTTCTCTTTATTTACCAGTTTTCAAAATAAGGAAATATGTCCTCCCATGATGACCAATTAATTTTTTCCTTTTTTCCTTTTTAGTATCATCATGAACAAGGCACAGGATACTTTTGGTATCATTTTAACATAGTTACCATATCAGTTCATTGACATTATTATCCCTAATTGATATTCACATGACTCCATTTTTGGTTATGAGAAGTCCTTCAAGTTGGTTCCTGGGTCCTTTTGACATGATCCTATTTTTTGATAGCTTCCTTGCTATTTGCTATGACCAAATATTCCAGGTTCATCTTTATATTTTTATTAAGCTTTAAATTCCAGTATAGTTAACATACAGTGTTACATTAGTTTCATAATTTCTGTATTTTATACTCCAGACCTGGAATCCACCATTTCTCCAAGGATCCATGGTTCTTGAAAGAAGGAAAAAGTATTTGGAAACCATAATCTAGAGTTTAGGGTTGGTGATTATTTCTAAGTCTTTACTGTGTTCACTGCTTGGAGCTATTTTTTTAATAAAAATGTCATTTTGTCACTTCCTATTCTAATTCAGGACTAAGATGTCTTTTTGTTCTTAACTTTACCTCTTGTGTTTTACATCTCTACTCCTTTTTCTCACCTAGCTGAGAATCATAGAATATCACATTATATAGATGAAGAAACCAAGACTAAAAGAGCTTGAGTAATTTTTCATTAAGTGTGTGAGTGAGAAGGCAATACACAGATCTGTCTGACTCCAAAGTCTTTGTTTGCTTAAGTTGGTTTTTAAAATTTTGACTTGACACAGTTCCCTTGCTTCAAGGCATAGCATTTTCAATTGAACTGCCAGGTAGAGAATCAATTTAAGTAACATGTATTGGGTGCCCATTTTTTATGCAAAGGCCTGTTGTCTTGTCTGAGACTCGATGTCCATCAGCAAATCTTACCAACTCTACGTACTAAAATTTATTCAGAAGTCACCCATTTCTGAACACCTGCTTTGCTACTTACTACCCACCCTGGTCCTAAGAACCAGCATCTTGGATTGGATTAAGTAGGAGCCTTGTTTGGATTATTGCAGTGGCCTCCTAACTGGCCTTCTGGCTTCTCTTCTTGCCCCCTGTAGTCTGTGCTCGTGACATCAGCCAGAATGAGCCTTTTAAACTCGAGTCAAATCATGCCAGTCTCTGCTCCAGACTCTCCAAGCGTTTTTTATCTCAGACTAAAAGCCCAAGCACTTCCTCTAAAAAGAAAAGAATGCTTTTGCCTCGAGGTTTTTTTGCATTTGCTTTTCCCTTTGCTAGGAATGCTGTTCCAATAGGTATCTCTGTGTTGAACTCCCTCACCTTTTTTTTTTTTTTTTTTTTTAGTGAGCTCTATACCAGTGTAGGGCTCAAACTCACGACCCTGAGATCAAGAGTTGCATGCTCTACCGACTGAGCCAAACAGGCGCCCCAAACTCCCTCACTTTCATCAGTTCTTACTTAAAAGTCACTGTTTCAGTGAAGCCTTCCCTGGGTGTCCTGATAGTCCCTCATTTCACACATTTTCCTCCCCCTACTCTATTTTTTCCCTTAGCACTTAACACTGTCTACAGTACTGTATGTTCTACTTATTTCCCTTGCTTATTGTCTCTTTCCCCACTAGAATGTAAACTCCATGAAGCTGGGGATTTGGGGGCCCTTTTCCCCCCACCATTTCTCCCCATTGCCTAGAACAGTGCCTGGTGCACAGTTGGTGCTCAAAAAAATATTCATTAAATTAATGAGTCTACTTCTGAAGTTAGCTTTATTAATTCTCCCAGGTGGTCTAGCACTTCTCACATTATGCATGTATTCTTGACTAAAAACATATGATGACATTCCAGTTGTCTAATATTAGACTATTTTTAAGGAAGAAGAGCCCTGTTCTGCTATCTCTTTTTCTCATACAACCCTCCACTCGCACCCGATGGCTCCTGCTTATTCTTCATAGAATACTTCCTCTCTTGGGACTGGATTTTTCTTTTTCTTTTCTTTTTTTTTTTTTTTTCCTTCTGGTTAAATAGCAACAGACTGGCCATGTGAGCTGACTCTCGTTGGAAAGCGAGTCAGTGCAGCCTAGTGGAGAGCAGAGGCCTGAACATTTGCATCTCCAGAATGTTTGTATTGACAAATGGCAGTCAGTTATTGACATTTATGTCCCTTGGTGATACTTCAATTGGCTTATCTTTGCTGGTCAAATGCCTTAATTGTTCTGGCCTTTAATTCAGTCAAAGTTGGAGCTAGAGCAGAGGGGAAAGAGAAGGAGCGAGTCTAACAGAACATCAAACTTGAGCTGGGAGGCTGCTGGCAACGATCAGCCTGTCATAATGTTATGATTTGTTCATTTTTATACCATTTATTAGCCTTTCCTTGTTGTGCCATTTGGCCTCCAGGGCAGATAAAGTGCTGTCTAATTTGGTAGGTTTGCTTCTGTCAGAGCAGCCTCGACAGGGAAGGTGTTAGCTGCAGTGACAAATAATCAATAGCTGTCGTTGTCATGAGGAACGTGAGCAGTTGGGCCTTTCATCTGGAGGATTAGAGGTCTAATTGGATTGAGAATAGGGAGGGTGGGCTGTTGGGTAACCCTGTCAGCCTTGTGAAGCTGTCAGATGTCGGCCTTATTCATGGTGAAGGGAAGAAGGAACCGTGTGCTTTCAGAATGGAGGAAGAAGGCATGTGAAAGCCCTTTTATACAAAGGAACAGATCCTGAAGTCAGCCCAGCTAACATATGTTCCCTTCTTTATTTAATTAGATGTCCCTTTGGATAATAAATCTATGTAATTTTAAATGATATCTCTAAGCCTGGATGTGCAAAGCACACACGTATACACACAGAGTACAAATCCAGACTGGTTCCTTTTGTCTCTGGTCATGCTAGAAGGTGAACCACTTAAATGGAGATTAAAAATGAAACTATAGGAGAGAAATGGCCTAAGTTGTCATCTCATTGTCAGAATTAACAAGTGATAAGCATCTTCAACGCTATTATTAGAAAAAAAACAAGTGAAACATTAAATTAAAAGGATAGATGAGTTAATAATGAAGTGTGGATATTTGGCGATATTTTTCTCCCATACCCATTTAGGAATGTGATTCCTTATAAAACAAAATCTTTCATTTATTCTTACATGAACTAACCCAAAGAAGAATTATACATTGGCTAAGTTATTTCTTTCCAAGGAATGCCTTATTCTTTTTTCCTTAGCAAATTAGAACAAGTGACAGGATTGGATTTAAATTATGCCAGTGCTATCATATCCAGTTCAGTCTCAAAATCTCTTCTCCTCTCCCCCCCATATACTTATGCTATTCTATATGTACTCCTATATATGTGTTAAACGCTATAATGCTCTCATTTGGAGTATGAATGGAGAAGAGATTTGGAAAGGAATCAGTTGACTTATTCTCCAATATATAGAGCCCTTAATACCACCTTTTTATGGCCAAGTGTATGATATTAAATACCACTAAATTCTATGGAACAAAGTTAACAATGATAAATTCTAAATACAATGTTATAAGCAATATTTATAATTTTCCTATATATACATTCTCTATCTACAAATTAAATTTAGTGCATTGCTGTTATCCAAAAGCACATACAATTTTTAAATGTTTTTAAAATATACTAGGTAACAGAGAGCATTTGTAAGCATCATCTGTGTATGTAGGTATATTTTAATGAAGGCCTTGAATAAAGGTGAACTGACAGTAATGTCCAGATTGTGTGAATAGGTATTCCCAGGTTATGGATTATGCACTCAGCCCATCTCTATATCTATATGGTCTCTTTTCTATAATCTTCAAAGCCCTGCCAACCAATTTGAAATGACTCACAAAAGTACTCTAAAAGAACTGAATGGTTGTACAAACTAGATACTATATGGATGAACCCAGTGACCTCATTGTGCCCTTCATATTCTGAGATTCATTACCATTACAAATATTTAATTAAGTTCTCCCTATATTGGTCTAGCTTGAAGATCCCATGATCTTATTTTGTAGTCCACACTGAAGATTAGCACAAGTCTCAGTGCTGCAGACTAAGCACTTAGAATTGTGGTTCTCTAAAGTACTTGTTTTGCTTGATCTGAGCAAGAAAAATTTAAAGTTTCAAAACAACTATCCAAGGTTGCAGAAATCTCTCAGATTTCATGCAATTCTTCTAGAACTATATCTGTGAAAGTATAATTATGACTTTTTTTAAGATCTATTTTATTTTATTTTTTTAAGATTTTATTTATTTGACAGAGAGAGACACAGCGAGAGAGGGAACACAAGCAGGGGGAGTGGGAGAGGGAGAAGCAGGCTTCCCGTGGAGCAGGGAGCCCGATGCAGGGCTCGATCCCAGGACTCTGGGATCATGACCTGAGCCGAAGGCAGACATTTAACGACTGAGCCACCCAGGCGCCCCTAGATTTGCTTATTTATTTTAGAGAGAGGGCACAAGTGGGGGATGAAGCAGAGCAGGCTCAATCCCACAACCAAGAGATCAGGACCTGAGCCAAAACCAAGCATCGGACGCTTAACGGACTAAACCACCCAGGTGCCCCAACCACATTTTCTTAAGCAAAATTGCTCACGGGAAGTGGTAGAGACAAACTTGATATCCTGGCAAAAGAAGTTCAGTGTCTAAATAGCTAGATTCACATTAGGGTCTTGGATCAAAACATACTGTCTATGACCTATAATCAATGTCTTTGTTCTTGAGGTCAGGTTAGAATATTTTGTTGCTTTGCAACACCACAAATCTTTGCCGTTCATTCATTTAACAAATACTTATGCAAAAGCTACTGTGCTAAGTTTGGGGAATATAACCATACACAGGGCATAAGCCTGTTCTCAAGGAATTCATAGTTTAGTGGGGAAAACAGACAAGGTAAATGGTAATTATAGTATTTTTGTGTTAGATCCTAGAAAAGGAGTAAGCCTAGGAATATCATGGGAAAATACAGGAGGGGCACCTAAGCCACCCTGAGGTATTGTGGTCTGGAATGGTTTCCTTAAACAGATAGCATCTATGCTAGATGACAGGGGAAAGAGGTGGAAAGGCCACTCCAAGAATACCTTGGAATATTCTTGTATTGCTCTCAGGGAAGGAAAGCGTATATGGTTTAATATGTATGGATCATTGAATATGAGGTAGAAAATATGGAGAGATGATATTGGACAAGTAAAATGGGGTCAAACTACAAAGGGTTCTACATGGAAAACTGAGTAGATTTGAAGTTTTATTAAAAGGTTAGATTTAAAATGTGAAAATTGAAGGAAAGGGATATGCAGCTAACTCACCAATGATTTTCTGGTTACCAAATTCAAATACATTTCCTGAGGCCTCATCCTTGACTTCATCAGTCCATTCGACCTTCTTTATAAACCTCTCCATGAACCTACTTCTCTTCCATGATATATATTACCTGTAAGTGACAAAAGCAATGGACTAGACTTGGAAGTCAGAAGATCTAGATTCATGACAGATTCTGCTTCTTTCTAAGTGATTTGGGGCAAGTTTTAAGCATAAACATTCTGGGTTTCTGTTTCCTATTCTTTAAATTTGTGACAGTACTTATCTCAAAAGGTTCTTACGGGCATTAAATAAGTTAGTGAATTCAAAAGGAATTTATTTAAAAGGACTCTTTGATTCTCTTAAAGCACATATAGTCTAAACAGCCCTGACTTGAATCTGAAACTGATAAGTACTTTGGGTAGAGAAAAAAATGTATTCAGGCAGATCAAATGAATCATTTTGAAGTAAGAGGCAATGACCAAGACAATCAGGTAACAGTTCTGAGAATACCGTTAGACTCTCTCTTATGGATCTTAGCACTTTTTATTTTATCTTATGGTTATTCATGAACAAATCCACTCTTTTTTTTTTAAAGATTTTATTTATTTATTTGAGAGAGAGAGAATGAGAGATAGAGAGCACGAGAGGGAAGAGGGTCAGAGGGAGAAGCAGACTCCCTGCTGAGCAGGGAGCCCGATGTGGGACTCGATCCCGGGACTCCAGGATCATGACCTGAGCCGAAGGCAGTCGCTTAACCAACTGAGCCACCCAGGCGCCCTGAACAAATCCACTCTTAATATTCTGTAAGCTCGAAGAGTACAGAGTCTCCTCAAATTTATTTTTGTATCCCCTTGTAATTCAGCACTAAGTACAAATATAAATAATAGATGCTAAGTAAATATTTGTGTGTTTGGAGGCGTGAAACAGTGAATTATTGTGCTGGTATTGTCAGAATTAGCTCTGGATCCAGTTTAATATCCAACATTCTTGAATCAAATTATTCCCTCATTTTCAGTTCTGCAGAGATGTTAAAAATACCACTCTTGGGGCACCTGGGTGGCTTTGTCTGTTAAGTGTCTGCCTTCAGCTCAGGTCATGGTCCTGGAGTCCCGGGATCGAGTCCTACATTGGGCTCCCTGCTCAGCAGGGAGTCTGCTTCTCCCCCTGCCCCTCACCCTACTTGTGCTCTCTCTCTCTCAAAAAATAAATAAAATCTTTAAATAAAAATAAGTACTACTTATTCTACAAAACCTTTTATTATCCTAACTTTAGGATTATTAATGAAGTATAGCATTTGAATAATAGTGACAAAGGACAGAAGCTTGATACTGGTCTCATTTGCGTGGACAAGGACAACTCTGAGAGAATGTATGTTACCCAGCTGGTTATAGGAGTTCAGCAGGAGGGAATGTTGAACTGTGTAAAAGATTATAATTGGTCTCTAATTAAGGACAGCTATTGGCATCATGAGATCCAAAATAGGTAGATAGTCAAGTGTACTTATGAGGATGGTTGACACTACCTAAATACTTCTTCCATCAATGGGATTAGTACAGTGGTTTTTAACTATCCAGAGAGCTTTTTAAAATAACAATGCCAGGGATGCCTGGTGGTTAAGTGCCAGGGTGGCTCAGGTGGTTAAGCATCTGCCCTGGGCTCAGGTCATAATCTCAGAGTCCTGGGATTGAGCCCTGCACTGGGCTCTCTGCTTGGGGAGTCTGCTTCTCCCTCTCCCACTGTACTCATGCTCTTATTCTCTCAAATAAATAAAATCTTTAAAAAAAAAAATGCCTTTTGGTTATGGTGGTCTAGCTCATGTTGATCAACATCAACCAACATTTAAAAACTCTGCGCAAAATATAAAAACAGCTGTCTAGAGGAACTGAAGAGTAACCCAAAGCAGGCAGAAATTTGGAAAGAATCAACTCTTGCAAGAAGAAAAGAATAGCATTGGATGAGTTTCTGCTTTTATGGTATGACCTAGTCAGTTCTTCAAGGGGGAGGAAAATTAAAGAGAAATCTATGTTCATACTAGTTGAGAAATCAGAGTGCAGTATCTTGGGCAATGGTTGAAAGTCAAGAGAGAGATTCCCAAATAGAGGGACCCACGGAAGGGAAGCCCCAAATTCTACATATAAATTGCCAAAATCTCTGGCTGATCCCTTATCTAAACATACATGGTGAAAACTTCAGGAAGCCAAACTAAGGCTGAAATAACTCATCAGAGATTTTAGCTGCTACCTGCCTATGCAGAAGAAACAAAGTTTGGAATTTGAGTTCAGCCAAATTAACTACCTGCTAAAACAAACAAAAATTGCTCTTCAATGTAACCGAATCCAGACTCTCATTTACAATGTCCAAAATATTATCCAAAATGATTAGACATGTGAACAAACAGGGAACTTGTGATAACATATTCAAAAGAAAAGGAAATCTTGGAGAACAACTTGCGAGGTGATCCAGATGTTATAATTAGCAGACAAGGATTTTAAAGCAGCTATTTTAACTGTGCTCAAAGATGCAAAGAAAAATATGCTCTTAATGAAAAACCAATAGAAAGTCTCACAGGAAAATAGAAACTATAAAGGAGAACTAAATGGAAATTCTAGAACTGAAAAATATAATATCTAAATAAAAATTTCACTGGTAGGCCTTATTGGTGGATGGAAATGACAAAAGAATGAATGAACTTGAAGATAGATTGATAGAAATTATCCAACCTAAAAAAAGAAAAAAAATGTATTATTAAGAAGGGAAAAAAAGAAGAGTGTCTCACTGATTTGTGAGACAATACTGAAAGAGCTTACATACTTGCAATGAGATGATCAGAAGAGAAAAGAGAGAATGGAACAGAGAAACAATTGGGAAATGATGACCAAAAATTGCCCAAACTTGGTGAAGATACAAATTTAAAGATTCAAGAGGCCTGCTGATCACCGAAAAGATAGAGACAGAAAACTCCGCCTAGAAATACCATAGTCCAATTATTGAAAACCAAAGATAAGGAGAAAATCTTGAAGGCAGCCAAAGAAAAAGACATAATCTAATCTGATAAACCATGAATTCAGATGACTGCATACTTCTCAAAAACAATAAATACAAGAAGACAGTAGAATGATAGATTTAAAGTGAGAAAACTATCAACCTACTATTCTAAATGTAGTAAAACTATCTTTCCATAATGAAATTAAAAGAAGGACAAATAAAACTAAGAGAATTTATCTCAAACAAATCTATATTTTAAGAAAAACTATAGGAAGTTCTTCAAGCTGAAAGGAAATTATACCAGATGGAAACTTAATGTTCCCACTGCATCATCTACTGATAATGCCAAATTTTGTGGCAGCTAGGAAAGGAGAAATGATTACCAACTCCAGCATCACAAATCAGGGTAAAGAAGAGTTGATTTGAAGTTGAAAGTCAAGCAACTGGCAATTGGTACACTAATGAAGAAAATTTTCTTTTGATTCTATTTTGCTGAGAATGTATACCAAGAGTGGGTGTTGAACATTGTCAAATGCATTTTCTATATCTGTTGGGATGATCACATGATTTTTTTCCTTTATTTAATCAATTTTGCTCATTAAGTCAATTGATTTTTAGGTGTGAAACCAACTTTGCATTCTGGGGATTAAGTCCTTAATTAAGCATTAAGTATTATGCTTTTTATATATTGCTCAATTTAATTTGCTAATATTTTAAGGATTTTTATAGCAGCGTTAAAGGATTTTGATCTATAGTTTAGTTGGGGTTTTTTTTCTTCTGATATCTTTGTCAGGTTTTGGCATCAGGATTATATAGTCTTTATAAAACAAGTTGGGAATTGTTTCATTCTCTTCTATTTGAAAACTTGAGTAAGATTGGTGTTATTTCCTTATTAAATTTTGTATAGAATTTACCAGTAAACCCACTTAGACCTCATGGTTTTTAACTTCCTAATTTTGGTGGGAAGATGTTTTGTTTGTTTGTTTATTTGTTTGTTTTTAAAGTAGGCTCCATGCCCAGTAGGGTTTGCCCAGTAGGCTCCATGCCTAATGTGGGGCTTGAACTGTAATCAAGAGTCAAATGCTTAACCATCTGAGCTACCCCAGGCACCCTGGGAAAGTTTTTTTATAACAAATTGAATTTCTTTAATAGATCTAGGCTATTCAGATTTTATATTTCTTCTTATTGTCTTTTTCAGTGATTTGTCCATTTCATCTAAGTAGTCACATTTATTGGAATGCAGTTGTTCTCTCTTTTTCCCTGTTATCCTTTTAATGTTTGTAGTGATATCCCCTCTTTCATTCCTGATATGGTAGACAGAATATTGGCTCCCCAAAGATGTCTATTTCCTAATCCTCAGATTCTGTGAATGTTACCTTACATGTCAGAAGGGACTTGGCAAATGTAATTAATATATCTTCTTAAAGATTTATTTATTTAAGAGGGAGAGAGTGTGTACAAGTGGGGGGAGGGGCAGAGGGAGAGAATCTCTAGCCAACTCCACACTCAGCCTGGAGCCCCATGCAGGGCTCAATTCCATGACCCATGAAATCATGACCTGAGCTGAAACCATGGGTAGGTCACTCAACTGACTGAGCCACGCAAGGACCCCTAAGTTAATATTTTTGTTATTGGAAGGTCATCCTGGGTCATTCGGGTGGGCCAGTATAATTAAAAGGGTCCTTACAAGAGAAAGAGGAAGGCAAGTGCCGCAGCAAAGGGGATGTGATGACAGAAACTTGGAGTGAGGAGATTGATGGCTGGACATCCCAAGGAATATGGGCAGCCTCTACAAGTGAGAAAAAGGCAAGAAAGCAGTTTCTCTCCTAGAGCCTCTAGAAGAAATGCAGCCCTGTCCTGCATGTTAATTTTAGTCGAGTGAGACCCTTGTTAAACTTCTGACCTGCAAAACTGCAATATAATAAATTTGTGTCATTTATTTATTTTTTTTAATTTTTTTAGAAGATTTTATTTATTTATTTGACAGAGAGAGAGACAGCAACAGAGGGAACACAAGCAGGGGGAGTGAGACAGGGAGAAGCCGGCTTCCCATTGGAGCAGGGAGCCCAAGCGGGGCTCGATCCCAGGACCCTGGGATCATGACCTGATCCAAAGGCAGACGCTTAACGACTGAGGCACCCAGGCACCCCAATTTGTGTCATTTTAAGCCCATAAGTTTGTTATAATTTGTTACAGCAGCAGTAGAAAATGAATACAGCTGATATTAGTAACTTGTGGGTTTTTTTCTGTTTTTCCTTCCTCGATCAGTCTTGTATACATAAATACAAAAAACCAACTTTGGCTCTGTTTATTTCCTCTATTATTTGTCAGTTCCTATTCCAATTAATTCTCCTCATTTTTATTCACTTTTCCTTACTTTTCCTTACTTTGGGTTTAATTTTTCATCTTTTTCTAACTGGAATCTTCATCTTTTTCTATCCTGGAATCTTAGGTCAGTAATTTTATGAATAATAATTTATTGTAAAATTATGGTAAAATATTATCATATATTTATATATACTATATTATCTATAATTAAGCATGCATTTATATAATTAAATTAAATATATAAATATAATTATTTAAGGCTATGAAATTTCCCCAAGTACTACTTTAGCTACAACTCACAAGTTTTGATATTTTGTATTTTTGTTGTCCTTAAGTTTGAAATATTTTCTAATTTCCATAATTATTTTTTCTCTGAACTGAGGATTATTTTTTTAAAGTATTTAATTTCCAAATATTTTGAGTTTTTCTATAGATATTGTTTTATCTAATTTTACTCTGTTGTGATGAATGTGTTATAAGATTTCAATCTTTTCAAATTGTTAAGCCTTATTTTTCAGCCCAGGATATGTTCTATTCTGTCAACATTTCATGTACAATTGTATTCTGTAGTTGTTGGGTCTAGTGTTCTATAAAATATTAAGCAAATGTAGTTGACAGTGGTGTTCAAGTCCTTTATGTACAAATTAACTTCAATAATTTTTTTGGAAACATGTCACACAGAAAAATTACAAGTATATTTCAACAAACTTATTTTCCTGAACCATTTGAGAGTGAATTGCTGACCTGATACCTCACCACTTCCAAGTATTTTTGTGTATATTTTCAAAAAATAAGGACATTCCTCAACATTACCATAATACAAACACCAAAATCAGATAATTAACACTGTTATAGTACTACCATCAAATTTTCAGATTCTTTTATTATCCCAATAGTATCCTTAAAGATTAAGTTCAGAATCACACATTGCATGTAGTTGTCAAGTTTCTTTAATATCCTTCAATCTGGAAGAATTCCTAATCTTTTCTCAGCTTTAATGGTATTGATACATTTGAAGATTAATGGCTAGATATTTTATCCAATATTCCTCAATTTGGACATGTTAGATATGTTCTCATAATTAGATTTATGTTATTCATCTCAGCAGAGATATTATAGAAGTGGTGCTGTGTTCTCACTGAATCCTATCAGGTATCACACAATATTTTTTTTTTTAGTTTTTCCCATTCCTGATATTCACTTGCTCAGTTAAGGTAGTGTTTGCTTTTCTCCACTGTAAAGGTATTCTTTTATCTTTGTCATTAATAAATATTTTGGGGGGAGATACTTTGAAACTGTGTACATATCTGTGTACATGCCTTATTGTGTACTTTATCTGATATGAAAGTAGCTGGTCCAGCTTTGTTATGATTATTGTTCCAGGCATAACTTTTTCCATCCTGTTACTTTCAACCTATCTGTGTCTTTATATTTAAAGTACACTGCTTATAGACAGCATAAAGTTGATCCTTTTTTTAATATTATCATATAATATCTGCATTTTAGTTGGAATGTTAGTCCATTTACATTTAATGAATTATTGATATGGCTGAGTTTCAGTCTTCCATTTTGTTATTTTCATTTTGTGTTTGAGCCATCTGTTTTTCTTCCTCTCACCCTGTTTTCTTGTACTTTCTTGGAATCAAATATTTTTTAATATTTCGTTTTAGTTCCTTTATTGGATTTTTAGCTATATCTATGTTGTTGGGTTTTTTTTTAGAGAGGGAGTGGGGAGGGGCAGAGGAAGAGAGGTGGAGAGAATCTTAGTCAGGCTCCACACCCAGCACAGAACCCAATCTGGGGCTCAGTCTCACGGTTCTGAGATCACCAGCAGAGCCGAAATCAAGAGTCAGACACTTAACTGACTGAGCCACCTAAGCGCCCCATATCTATGTATCATTTTTAAGAGCTTGCTCTAGGGCTGACCTTATGCATTCTTTGCTTATCACATTGGAATATCATACTACTTATCATAAAATGTAAGTTAAATATGTCATTCCATTGTCTTCTGGCCTCCATTGTTTCTGATCTACCATCATTCCTATTGTTCTCATGTGTGTAATGGCTATTGTTGTTATTCTGATTTCTTTCAGTATTTTCCTTTTAATTTTGGTTTTCAGCAGTTCACCTATTATGCACCTAGCAGTAGTTTTCTTTATATTAACTATGCTTGGGCTTCACTGAGATTCTTGGATCTAAAAGTAGAATTTTTAAACCAAATTCCAGTAGTTATTTCTTAAATACTTTGTCCCATTCTCTTTTCTCCACCTGGGACAAATACACATATGTTAGATTTTTCTACATTGTCCTATAGATCATTAAAGCTCTACTGATTTTTTTTAAATCTTTTGCTTTTATTTTTCAAATTAGATAGTTCCTATGATCTATGTTGAAATTATCTGGCCCTTTTCTTTGCTATCTAGGCTAATATTACATCCATTCCATGATTTTTACATTTCAGAGGTACTTTCCAGTTCTAGAATTTTACTTGGTTTTTTTGAAGATTGATTGATTGATTGATTGATTTTTAAGAGAGAGAGTGGAGGGAGGGACAGAGGGAAAGAATTTCCAAGCAGATGCCTCCAGAGCCCAATGTGGGCTCTATCTCACTACACATGAGATCATGACCTGAACCAAAAAAAAAGTTGGATGCTAAACTGACCAAACCACCCCGGTGCCCCTATATTAATTGTTTTTTCTCTTATCACTGAGTCCTATTTTTCTGGTTTTTTTTTTCACATGTAGTCATTTTTTTTATTGTATACTCAGAATTTTGCATCATGCATTGTAGGGAATCTTGATTTTGTTTTCTTCCTCTCAAGAATGTTGATTTTTTGTTGTTGTCGTTTTATCAGGCAATTAAAACTGGTTAATCACACTGAACTTGTTGAATGTTTCAGTTTTCCACAGTCTTTAGTTGAATATGTTAGACCTGGTTCAAAGTCTGTACTTTTAAGGAATGGCTCTTCTGAGATTTCAATGAAAAGCCTAAGAGGTGGGACTCAAACTCCAAATTCTGTCTCCTCTGTCTTGGGTAGTAGCTGAAATCTCTTACCAGCTTTTTCAACCTTCCATTTGTTGGGTTCTGCAGACTTCTTGCAGAATTTACATCTGCAAATTCAGGGGTCCGCTGAGGATTTTAGAGGAGTCTTTATGCATAGTTGAGGTCTCCCTCCCTGGATCTTTCTTACCATCTTTATTATTCCATTATTCTAATCCAGTCCACCATATATGTTTTCTAAACAGCTGAACTCCCTTATCAGTCTTCCTGAGATTCAAGTCTTTTTCTCTTCAAACCATTCTCCATGCTACAGCCAGATTTCATTCACTCATTTATTTGTCACATAGTTGATGGGTACTCACCCAAAAGACAATACTATCAAGCAGTCAAGCTGTTGCAGCTATTAGGTTGGCTTGCCACATGAAGTCAACTAGTAAAGAGACCACAACACCCAATGTATTTAGATAGTATAGTACTCATGATACATCAGGCAGCATGAGCTTCATGTTTGCATTGGTTCTCCTTGCCCCCAAGTCCTCTAGGGGTGATGTGGAAACAGGTCCAGTAGATTCTGCACGGGCAGTAGGTCTGTGTCACACCTGAGGAAACCCGAAATTTAAAAACCCCTAAGCTTACATCAGGACTTTGAGCAAACTGGCCCAACCTTTGCCGCTAAGTGAGACATTGTCTTTATTATCCTGGCCAGCAAGCAAATCTGCCCTCCAACCTGAAGGGAGATAATATCTCTAGCTTCCTAGGCCACTTACTCTGCAGACATCCTTGAAAACATGTCCAAGTTACTAGACATGTAGACACACTACAGAGAATCACCTCCAAAGAAGTAAAAGATAAAAGCAAACTTACCTTTGGTCAAGCATGGAGAGCGATTTTAGAGGTAATAGAAATGTGTCCATTTGTTCTACCAAGTCATTTTATCCTTCTTTCCATTTGCAAAGGAAAAAAGAAATCTCAACCACATGCTAATTATAGCCTTCCTTTTCTACAATAGGTTTTTAATCTTTCATCCCACATAAGATACAAGATTGAAAATCATAATTACCTTGGAAATCTTGGGCTTATACTCCTTTACACTAAACTGGAAAGCTATGGTCTGCAAAGGCATTATCTGATTATAACTAGCAATTTATTAATACTTTGAACAGCTATCCCAAGGAATTGAGTTAGATTTGATCAGAGGAGGAAGAGACTAGAGATATACACTGTGATTCTTGCTGGAAGGGTTTTATACCCAAGATAAGGAGAATGGGCCTATACTTGAAGAGGGTATTAATCTTACAAGACAGCATTAGTATGCTGAGTGTCCCTTATAAAGAAAGCCAGGCTGTAAGTGCTTCACAGGTGGGAACAATCATCAAGGGAGGCTTTTATGGACCATTCTGGTGTCTGTTATTCTTCCTCCAGGTGTTGAGAGGCAATTACTACAGCAGCTTTTTTTATTCTAACTTCCTGATGCAGCTACAGACCTGCATTGAACTTAATATGGTAGTCACAATGGTGACTTTGCATTGTTCAGGGAGTCATTCCTCAAAGCCTAGCTAGAGTGCATCTGATTCTTTTCTAAGCATATAATTCCCTGTATTAAAATTCTTCCTGCCCAGAATGCCTAAAATAGCTACTGTTTCCTGTACTAACCCTGCCTAATACATGGCGGAATTGAAATTTCAGGTACGTCCTAATGAGATTGTCAAACTTAGACAAGGAATGGGAATGGGGGATAGAATTTCAGGCAGAGGGAACAGAGTGAGCAAAGGTTGAAAAGCAGAATGGCCATGGCATTTTTTTTTTAGAAACATTGAAGAAATTACAGAAAAGAATGAGAGGTACATTAGAGTTTCCATCATACAAATTTCTTTCTTTCCTATCTAATCCGAATTTTTTTCATTCCTCTTTTCTTATTTTGCTTCCTTTCTTTCTCTCTCTCTTCTGTGCCCTTTCTCTCCTTATTGGAACTTGTCTATAGCTTAAATCGTTCAGTTTTTCACAGTAGTTTCTGTGGACATTGCTTACTCATTTTGGTGGCCTTCAGAATTAAAGAAGTTGCTGCATCTCCAAAGTTTTGTCATTTCCATTGACTATTCTACTATTAGGTCAGCAAAGTCATTCTTGAACTTGGAGTCTATTACTGAGCAGACTCATTCATAAATCTAGTCTTCTTGGACTAACTAGATTTATTGTGGGCTACCAGAAATCCTCCTCAGATGTGCATGACTGCCCTTGGAAGCTCTGAGCTTTTACTGTCACCTGGTTCTAACCAGAGCAATATCTCTTATCCATTGGCAAAGGAGAGTTAAGGATGTGATTGGGAGTTTGAGCATAAAAGTAATGTGATGGGCTTGAAGAAGCTGAATGCAAGGCATGTGGGGGGTAATAAGATAGGCATTTCACCATAGCTATAGGCAAATTATATCTCCTACGGTGCAAAACATAAAGTCCAATATATATTCGATGTTTGGCACCTCTGGCATTTGGTTAGCCATTGTGAAGTAAATACTGGGTGCTCTTGATAAGGGAGGTTGAAAGGAGGCTTGATTGGAAAGAATCCTAGCTGCAGGTATTTTTGTCTTTTTAAAAACATTTTTTGTTAATTTTGTTAAATTGCCACATTTTCTGGCATTCGTTCTCAGTGTTTTAGATTAGCTATTACCCTAGCTTGTTTTTGTTGATAATTGTAGCCTCAAGTAACTTTCTCCTTGGCTTTGTGAGAATTTTTTTTTTCAAGCGCTTTCCCCCAAGTTTATTCTATCCAAGAAAAATGAGGTTAGGTATTCAGCAGCTTTTTGCTACTTACCCCCCCAAAAAAATAATAATTAAAATTATAAAAGCTTAAAAGGACCTTGAAAATCATCCTGTGCAGCATTTCCCAAAGCTCCTTCCTTAGAACAATATTCTCATGAAATGTTGTGTGAAAATGGGTCCCATGACCAAATAAGTTTGGGGAAATACTGCGTGCTCCTTCTTGGAAATTGACAATGCATATTAGCATCTTAAAGCTCTGAGAAGTCATACAATGAAGACTTTTTTTTAAGCTGGGATTTCTTACAATTATTTGATTTCAATATACATTTTTTTAAAAGCTTAAACTAATAACATCTTAAGGAACTGGTGATCAGTAAACACTTGGGAAACTGGAAAGTTGTTTCACTCATTACATCTAAAAACAATGCCTTGGGGCACCTGGCTGGCTCAGTCGGTAAAGCATATGACTCTTGATCACAGGGTTGTAAGTTTGAACCCCCCGTTGGGTGTAGAGATTACTTAAAAATAAAATCTTCAGCGTTTAATAATGATAATGCAGCTAAACTTGTACTCACTACTTTTTAAGCTGGTGATAGATTAAAACAGATCTTATCATTGCTACAGAAGGTGTGACATGCTAGCTAAAAAGGCAGACTAAAAAGTTGAGTGGTTTGCTAATATTTTAAGTAGTTTTAGACCACAGCTTGCTCTCTCATCTGTAACAGTGTCAAATGTTGGTCTCTTGAAATTGGTTAGAGCACTCTGGGTTTTGAAAAACCAGTTCAAGTCTGTCTAAAGCCATCTGAAAGGGGAATTTTCTGAAGCTTTTTCTATTCCCATGATTCTCACAAAATTCTTCAATTCATTCTAGTCTAGAAAGTAATGGATCTTCCTTAAAGAAGTGCTAATCCCAAGGTGATCACAAAAGACAGATTTTCCCACCTCTGCTCAGGTTTCTTTTTTTGTTTTGCTGCATTTTTTTTTTTTTTAGCATGGTGGTATTTTATCCCCAGGACATTTCTTTTTACACAAAATATTGTACTATCTATAAGAAACACTCTTGGAATTTTTATTTTTCAGGACTCCATTTTGGCATGATATTTTTTGGTCATTACCACACTTAGCTAAGTCATAGTTCACTATCACCAAAGATATCTTAGAATTAAATTCTTGAATTGCACTTCACCTTTCCGGTTGGCAGACAGTTTAAATTAGATGCTATCTCCCATCATCTTAAAACAGATATCATCTCTTAAGAATGCCATTATTTGTCAAGAAAGAAACTGTGGCAATAGGAAAAGAATGTGGGTGAAAAAAAAGCATGGTCTTGTCATAAAAAATATGTGCATAGTTTTTATTGCTGGAAATAAATGTGATCATGTTTGGTGTATGGAGGTTCACATTAATATTAGAAGTTTTTATGGGCTCTCTGCTGATTCCTTGATACAACCCAGTATATTGTGCTGTGTTTTTTCAACTGCCTTTGTAAACACCGTCACCTTAATAGATCATTTTGAAAGAAGCTACCATCGTGCTGCATCCGTTGGTAGCCTTCTTTCAGGTTTCTGACATATCCTTAATCTGATGCTCAGCCTTGTCATTTGGATCAATAGTAAACCAGATAAGATGTCTTCTACTTGCAAGGCTATGGCTATAAAAGGTATTTGAAAAATAAATTCACTTTTTATGTCCATGCCACAAACCTGGGGAGTACTAATTTGTCATTTGTCTCTCCATCTGTCTGTAAACAGTCAGTTAAATTGGTTATTGATGCGAATAAGGTGAATTATACTTGAACAAAGAGTAATACAGAAATAAACTTCATAGTAAATTTCTTAGATTCCTACAAAAAGGTGACATCTTTTAAAAAAAAAAAAAAGCTGGCATATCTTAACTTAATCTCTATTTTAGAATGAGTAGTTACTTTCGTATTGTTTTCTATTACAAGTAACCAATAATAACAATCAATTATAATTATGTTATACTTGACATACCACTTTGTATTATTTAACTTCATAGACTCCATACATAATTATCCATTTTATAATTTGTAATGCATTCATTATTCACTTAGAAATATTTATCTAATGCCTGCTATGTATGAGGCACTGCACCAGGCACTACAGATTCTATATACGAAAGAAACTGTTGGTGATAATAGAAGAGGTTAGAATTATAGCATTTTAGTATTTGAAAGAATCCCAGAAACCATCTCCAAACTTACCATTTTTCAGGAAACTAAATCACAGTTTGTGAATCACAGGCAACCAGCTATTTAGTGACATTTTTTCTGCCATATATGTTATCTGATAATCTTTTAAAAGTAAACCCATAGTTTAATCTTTTCGAATTTGTATTTTCTCATCTATGAAGCGACAGTAATTCCAGCTTTCACAACAGGGGTGTTGTGAATATTAACTAAGGCATGATTATGGAGCATTTCAAAATTTAAGTGCAATCTGAGGATAAGAAGCATTCCTGATCAATAAGAGACAGGAAGAGGGTATATCAAAATGTATACCCTAGTTACCTCAGGTTTGTGCATTGAAGGCTGGTCATTGTTTTCTGCTTTATTTTTTTTTCTATTTTTTGAAATTTCTTTCTTTCTTTCTTTCTTTCTTTTCTTTTCTTTTCTTTTCTTTCTTTCAAGTAAGCTCTATGCCCAACATGGGGCTCAAACTCACGACCCCGAGATCAAGAGTCATATGCTGTGTGACTCCACTGAGCCAGCCAGGGACCCCTATTTTTGAAATTTTGGTAATGAATATGTTATTACTTTTATAATAAAAGTTAAGGCTTTTTTCCTTTTTCTTCTAACTTTATATTTTGGCATAATTTCAGACTGACAGAAAAGTTTCAAGAGTGTACCCTTCACCCAAATTCCCCAAATGTGCGCATTTAACCACATGTTTATCCTCCTCTCTCATATGTGTGTGTGTGTGTGTGTAGGTATTGTCTTCTGAACCATCTGAAGTAAGTTGCAGACATGATACTCCTTTGCCCCCAAATCTTTAGTGTGTATTTCCTAAAAACACGGGCATTATATAACCACAGTTCAATTAGCAAAATCAAGCAATTAACATAATAGACTATTATCTAATCCTTACTTAGATTTCCCAATTGTCCCTATAATGTCATCCATATAAAAACCTAGGCTCAAGCCTTCGGGTGAGCTGTATTGTCTTCCACTTTGGATTTGTCTGATGTGTCCTCATAATTAGATTCAGATTATGTACTTTTCGTAGAATACACAGGAGTGATATTGTGTTCTCAGGGCATCATATCAGAAAGCACATGATGTTCATTTGTCCTATTACTGGTGATGTTCACATTGATCACTTGGATAAAGTGGCAACTGCCAGGTTGCTTCACTCTAATGTTACTTTTTCCCTTTGCAATTAATAAGTATTTTGTGGAGAGCTAATTTTAAACTATGTAAATATCTTGTTCTCAAACTTTCACTCACTGCTGTTAGCGTCCTTTGACCACTCCCACCTACATCAGTTCTTATTATGATGGGTGCCAAATGGTACAAGTTATTTTAAAATCATTGCTTCTTACAGATATAAAATTAGATGTATATTTTGATGGAAACTGTAAAAATCACCTCCCATGTTGAACAAATAAGCTAAAAAGAAGTGGAAGAGATTTGTGCCAAAATGCTAACAGAGTTTTTGTTAGGCTTAGAGTAATGGAATTGTAGGTGATTTTTTTAAACTATGTTTTCCCAATTTTTAATAATTTTCCAAATTTCTCATTGCATATAAAATATGTATTTCATGATTTTGGAATGGCTTTCTATAATGGATATTTGTTTATTTCCAAATGAGCCACAAAGGGCTTGCAGAAAATACTAAGATGTTGATTTAAGAATTGTGATGTTCTTGAAATTAGAAAAACTGTTGGGTTAGAATTAAAAACATAGCTGTGGCAAACAGGATACCTGCCTAAGCTCAGTTATAAAATGGTACATCTAAAATAGCCTTTAATCTCCAAATCTTTCTTCTCTACTACCACTAAACTGGGGCACTGTTCTTTCCCAGCTGAGTTGCCTCTCTCTTAGTTTCAAAGAGAAAAGATTTAGAATGGTGGGAGAGAGGTAAAGAGTGGCACAGATTTCAGAGATTGATTTGCAGCTAGAGGGTGAGTTGTGATACGATTTTTAAGAGATGGCTGGACTTGAGACTAGAAGATACAGGTTTGAATTCAAACATCATCACTGTGAGGACTTTGGCTACCATCTTGAAAATGGGTAATAGTTACCGAGTCAGATTACTAGTTAGTGCATTTAATTAAAACCTTTAATGTGTAGGTTCATTAAGGATTTTTGAGTTTAATTGAATTTATTTATACATTTATCTGCACATTTGTCTTTTCCACTGTCTTAAGAAATGCCCTTCATAGTGTGGGACTGAAGTAGAAGAGGCAACAGATGGATTCAATCAGTTGTTTGAAACAGTTCCCCCCAAGGCACATATCTTAGCCGAGGAGATGAATTGATTTTTTTAAACTGCATGTTAGAATCAATAAAACTAAGGTACATTCTTGGAAAACTAAAGATAGAGCCTACCACAAGACCTGGGGTGCTTCAAGGGAACCAGGAGGTAAACAAGATTTGTTGCATTTAGCTTTTGAATTTAATATTAAAATATGATTTTTTAAGTGACTACTTGCATTGTAACTCAGAAGGCTGGTCAGGATCAGTGAGGAGAACAGGCCAGGCAGATTATAATGGACATCAAACAATGAGAACACGAGAAGCAAATACTTTCTTATTTTTCTATATTTGAAACAAACATGGTCAAATAGAAGATGTTTTGTTTACAAAGACCACTTACTTTTATGAGAGAAGAACAATAATGGCATCTGAGAAAGAAACCAATATTTATTGAGTACTTTCTGTGACCTGGTCACTATGTTATGTTTTTTTCTTTTTTACCAATGGGAAATCTGAGGTTTTGAAAAGTAACATACTCACAGTTAATACAACCAGTGAAGTACCCAGATTTGACTGGTTCCAAAATACACTCTCATTTAATTATACCTTGCTGCCTCCCATGGGGTAGCATTTCTGGATCCCCTAAAGCTTCCACTTCAGTAGGCTAGGAAAATTAATTTTTGTATCAGGAAAAAGGAAATCGACTCAAAAATTATTAGCCTGTGGTCAGGAAAAATAGAACTTATTAGAAATGAAGTTACTGAGGCAGCTTGAATAAAAAAAAAATTGAGTTTTGAAATAGCTATGCGGAGTGGGTCTTCTGCTTCTTAGGATCATAGTCAAAGAACATTAAGCTGGATGAGCCTTTAGATCATAATTCAACCTTCTTATTTTTCATATGGGAGGAAAGTGAGTCTAGGAGAAATTCAGTGATTTGCCTTCAGATGTGAGGGCAATCTGCCTTACTTAAATCCTTTGGGACCACTTCAGAAACCCAAAGGGTAAAGTCCAAACCCCTTAGTCTGGAACCTTTCATCATCAGGTCACCTGTTTGCCTTCTGCTTCCTATGTCCCCCTTTGTACTCCATCCTCAGGCATGTGAACTACTTAAAGCTTTTATTCCAGTCACTTTTTCCTCACCCTCATTCTGCATGCACAGCACCCTTGCACATTCAGCTTCCTTCCCACTTAAGCAGCTTAATCGTATATACACAGCTCAGGTACTGTTTCCTCCACGAAGCCTTCACTGGCCCCTCAAGGCTGAGTTAGGGACCCCTCTTCAGAGTTCTTACTATTGTCTGTCCTTATATGGGAGAGGGAGAAGCAGACTCCCCACTGAGCAAGGAGCCTGGGATCATGACCCCAGCCGAAGGCAGACGCTTACCCAACTGAGTCACCCAAATGCCCTAGTAGCAACATTTTTCTATATAAGTTTCCTAAGGCAAGGGAAACAAGGCAAAAATAAGTTATTGGGACTATATGAAAAATAAAAAGCTTTTGCCCAGTGAAGGAAATCATCAATAAAACAAAAAGGCAGCTTACTGAATGGGAGAAGATATTTGCAAATGATATATCTGATAAGGGGTTAATATCCAAGATAAGTAAAGAACTTCTATAACTCAACACCAAAAAAACAAACAATCCAATTAAAAAATGGGCAGAGGACCTGAATAGACATTTTTCCAGAGAAGACAACCAGATGGCCAACAGACACATGAAAAGATGCTCAACATCACTTATCATCAGGGAAATGCAAATCAAAGCCACAGTGATTTATCACCTGACACCAAGTGTCCCTTGATAGATGAATGGATAAAGAAGTGGTACACACACACACACACACACACACACACACACACACACACACACACACACACACACACTGGAATCTTATGCGGCCATAAAAAAAGGGTGAGATCTTGCCATTTGCGACAACATGGGTGGACCTAAAGGTATTATGTCAAGTGAAATAATTCAGACAGAGGAAGACAAACATCACATGACTGCACTTATATGTGGAATCTAAAAAACAAAATAAACAAACAAAAAGCAGAATCAAACCTATAAATACAGAGAATAAATTGATGGTCACCAGGGCAGGAATGGACAAAGTGGGTGAAAGGGAGCTGGAGATACAGGCTTCCAATTATGGAATGAATAAGTCATGGGAGTAAAAGGTAGAGCATAGGGAATATAGTCAATGGTATTGTGATACTGTTGTATGCTGACAGATGGTAGGTACACTTGTGGTGAGCAGAGCATAATATACAGAGATGTGGAATCACTAAGTTGTACACCTGAAACTAATGTAACATTGTGTGCCCACTATGGTTCAAAAAAAATTTATAAAAATTCTTATGTGGTGTTGGATACAGAGTATTCATATAGTAAATAACTATTGAATATTGAATAAATGATTGAATTGGGTCAGCACTTCTCAATCTTGATACCATTTTTAATCACCTGCGAAATATTTAAGAAATATTAATTCCAAAGTCCCAGAAATTCTGATTGCATTGATCTGGGATAGAACAAATGTTTTGTTTTCATTTGGGTTTTTCTATTGTTTGTTGTTTAAGCTTCTCAGAGTTGAAAACTCCAATATTAGGTTCCCCACTTAAACAATGGTTCTCAAAGTATGGAATTCTAGAATAGCGGCACCAGCATCTCCCAGAAACTTGTTTGAAATGCAAATTCTTAGACCCCACACCAGACCTAGTAAATGAAAACCTCTGAAGGAAAGCCTTAGCAAATTTTTCAAGTTCTCCAGATGATCCCAATACATGGTAGAGTTTGAGAACTATTGATTTAAGAAAAAATAAATGTTTCCTATAAACAAAATATCAACTGTGGGAAACAAAATGCATTTTATAATCATCCCAAAAGGTTGTGCCAATTTAAAACACCACTCTAAATACAGAAGGGTCCCTCACAAGCACAACAGAATTGTACTTGTGGAAATACACATCACAACATTTTATAACTTTTTTAAAAAATATTTGTTTTTTGTATGAAATGCTCTCCTGAAGGGACTAACTTTCATATTAATCTAAACAATAGGCTGCTATAATAGAAAAAGCACATGATGAATACAGCATTGGGTAAGGAAGCCTCAAAGTCAAGGATACCTTTACATCATTTCTTCTCTTAGAGAAAAGTCTACAATTCTGTGTGTGTGTGTGTGTGTGTGTGTGTATTGTTTTTGACAGTAACATTCTCTCTTTCTGTTGTGCTGTTTGACTGTGTGCCACTTGATTGCTCTGTCTATTCCTATGGAAACCAAGTTAGCGGACGGAGCCAAGGCTTGGAGGAGGCACAGGGGAGGAATATTAGAAAAGTTCAGCCACAGAGCAACTAAAGATGTTGCCTTTCCTTCAGTCAAATCCTCTCTGAGAGCCAGAATCTGTTTCAAGCCAGGGAGATGTTCTTGGCTGATGTATTGTCTAGCTGCTCTGCCAGATGGATGAACATCTTAAACTGGAAAAACAACAAATAGAGCTCCTATTCTGTCTTTGAAGTGCCCGTTCTTAGCCTTTGCTTAGAGAATTCTCAAAAAGCTTCTAAAAAATGTTTTAAAGATTTGCTGAAGGTGGCAGGTTAGTGATGTGGTTACCATCGTAGTTGTTGAGTAATTAGAAATTAGAGATTTTAGCTATGAAGCATCAGAAATTTATAGGAAGAGGGAGAATATCTGAAACTGGGAGAAGCAGTGCAGATTTAATTTCAGTTCTGAAGCCCGGTGAATTCACGTCATTCAAAAACGTGGTGTTTGTAACTGTTTGCTTTCTTATAGAGTCACATTAAATAAAAGACCAAGAAACCAGAGTACAAGACATCCAAATCAACTGAAATGAGGAAATGAGCCTAGCAAACAAGAATAATGAGGAAGGGCCATTCTTTTCCAACCCATTTGTACTCTATATTTGATGTAGTAGTGGTATCTCATGGTCTAGGGAAAAAAAAAACAATGCTAGATTGCATTGTACTGAGCTATCTCTATGAATATTTAAATTATGTTTATATTTCAGTTAGGATGTACAGGTTCATTTTTCCAATTTTAGGTACTTTAGTTTATGCCAGAACTTAGCTATTAATATAGATGATTCAGAACCCTATATCTTGAATCTAGCCGTCTTCTCCAATCTTCAGATTCATATGTATTCTTTTCATTTTTTTGCTATTTTTGCTAGACATCTCTATATTGATATCCCTCAGAGGCCCCAAACTCCACATGTTCAAAAAAAATAGAACTCAAAATCTTCATTCCTAACCCCATTTTCTTTCCATCTTTTCAGTTGTTGACACCACTCTCCATCTTGTACCCATGCAGAAGTCCTTTTATGTATTTCACTAACCTGTCCTCTTCTTTTCATTTAGCTCTCGACATTTCTATTCTGAGTTGCTGTAGTAACCCTCTGACCAGTCTCATTGCCAAAGATTTGTCCCCCTCAAATTGATGCTTCACATGGCCTCCAGGGTATTTTTTTTTTTAAGATTTTATTTATTTATTTGACAGAGAGAGAGCAAGAGCAGTAACACAAGCAGGGGGAGTGGGTGAAGGAGAAGCAGGCTTCCCGCTGAGCAGGGAGCCCGATGTGGGGCTCGATCCCAGGACTCTGGGATCATGACCTGAGCTGAAGGCAGACGCTTAACGACTGAGCCACCCAGGTGCCCCTCCAGGGTATTGTTTTAAAAACACAAATCCACTCATGTCATTTCCTTCTAAAACTCCTCATTGGCTCCCTGTTACCTACACAATAAATTTTAGAGTCGGTGTCCTACTATATTAGACTTTCCATTTTCTATCCCCTGCCCACCTCTCTAATCATGTTTCAGGCCTTCTTATACCTCATTTTATATTACAATAATAAAGAATTATTTTCAGGGTCTAAAATTCTATTTTACTCTACAAACAAGGTAAGAAGTTGATCTATTACTGTTTCATGGATGCTGACAATAGACAAGAGACTCCAGGGCCAGATACAAAGAAGTTTATTATTCACAGCGTAACAAAAAGCATCGACATCTATATGTTTGCATTGATTTCCCTTGCCCCCAAGAATGATGAGGGAGTTTCAGAAAGCCCAGATGGATGATGTACACATGGTAGGTTTCCATCAGAACTGAGGAATCTACTGCTTTTATAATAAGCAGTAATTAAGGACAGAGGGAAAAAATGACCTCATCTCTCCAGTTGATTGCTGCTAACACATCCCTGAGAACCTGTGTAAGTCAAGAATGATCAGGACTTTGCATTTTTGGCATAAGAACATGCAGAGATAGGGCCACCTGGGTGGCTCAGTCAGTTAAACGTCTGACTCTTGGTTTTGGCTCAGGTCATAATCTCAGGGTCATGAAATTGAGCCCTGAATCAGGCTCCGCACTCAGCATGGAGTCTGCTTTGGGATTCTCTCCCTTCCTTTGCCCCTCCCCTGCTCACTCTCCCCCCCCCCTCAAATAAATAAATAAATCTTAAAAAAAAAAACATGCAGAGATGATTAGGGTCCATGGTAAATTGCCTCTCCCAACAATCCATCACTTAATCCTACATGTTCTTGACATGAGCATGCTATTCCATCAGCTGCTCTGATTAATCTGACCAGCAGAGGCTGAAAACAAATCTGTTTAATATGTCTCATTTGACATTTAATTAATAGGACTCAAAGCAGCAGGATGAGAACAACCTGCAATATTGATTCAACTCTGCCCCTCAGTGTCCTGGATTAAGTCAACTGTTAATAAGTACCAGGGGAAACAGTAGGTCTTACTTTATACAACCAGGATGCACTCTAAGACTAATCTATTATCTATTCTGACTTATGCAAGGGCGTTTGATTGGCCTGCTGATCTTTGGTGGGATTACCAGTAATTACAGGAAGCACTAGATGGACCAATGGAGGCATATTTCATGGTCCTTTCTCCCCCACATACAAACATAACCTGAAAAGGCACAAGGCACAGCTTTAGGATTTGCTGTTAAACTTGGATCACCATTACATTAATTTGGCCAAGCCACATGGGTAGTATCACCAAGTAGTTACAGCTTTGATTGTCATACATGGCATAACACAAAAGCTTCTCACACATCAGGAGAGACATAAGAATTTGTATCCATTAGGTTAAAATAAGGTTGAGCCAGTTCCTGTGTTTCTACGTGTATGAGGGGCTCCACCTTCAGGAGCTGCCATCGATGGTGTCAAGCACAGCAGAAGACTTTAGGACCATCCATGTCCACCTGAATTTTTGTATTTCATAGCACGTAAGTGGCAATGGCAAACACAAGAAACAGATCATACTGCTAGCCTCAGCTGCTCTTTGATTCAGGCAGCAAACAATATCCAGGATGCAGTACTGGATTCAGAGGACAGAGAGAGCATGAATTATTTTCTCCCTCCTTGTACTTCCCAAGATCTAAAGTATTCCCTTCCCAGGTGCTGAAGTGTATAAGTGTATCCCATCCAAATGACTATAACTCTTCACCTTTTCTCCAGTCATCTACTACTTGTACCCATACCCTTCATCTAGAAGGGTAGATGCATATGGAACAAATTTACAGAGACTCATTATATCTCCCACTTTGGCCCATGTGGGCACTGTAGGAAGACTTGTATAAACAGTGTACTCAATCAGATGGTCATTATAGATGTTTATGATCTAGGACCACGTCCATTTAACAAATCCAGGTGACTGAACCAGAATTAAATTTGAATCTGTAAGCCCCCTTTTGGCTGGGCTGCCATCCAGGGGCTGTACGAACCAGGCCAGCCTGGGATAGCTCTTAGGGGAAAGAAGTAAACATTGTAACCAGGAATGGGCAAGGAAGAATCCCAAATTTTCAAAATAGGCATGTATAATCCCCACTCCTTTTGTTCTGATTATTTACCAGGAAGTCTCCCTGAGGATATGAACTCTTTCTAGGGGTGGCCACATTCAGTAGCCAAACTGCCTCTCTTAGGTGTGTGGACCAGGAGGAGGTAACTGAGGTAGAGTCAGAAATCTTTTTGAGTTTGTTTTGGAGGAAGCCGTGCCCACTCTCAACAATTTCAGATTCTTGAGGGTGGTAGAGAGCATAGAAGGCCAATCGAGTATCTTAACTGTTGGCCCGTTGTTCAGTGGTCTTTGTGACAAAAAGTACACCATAATCAGGCTATGACAGTCAGATGGTCTGGAAACCCCAAAACATGAAATTATTTAGTTTTAGTGGCCTCAGTGCTGTGGCTGGTGTAGGCTAATCAGACTGGAACAACAATAATTGTAACCTGAAAAATGTTGGCAATTGTGAGGCATGAGGTGACTTTGACAAGAAGTTGTCAAAATCCTTGCAAGGATTGGGCAGGAGCAATGCCCTGTTAATGTGGCCTCCTTCATCACACACACAAAAAAACAGGCCTACATAGAAGAATCACAAGTTTGGTATGCAGTGGTAGCTTCTACATCAAACACATACCTTTTACTTTATGTCTAGTCTATGATGATGGATTCATTGCCATGTTTAGTGCAGTGATGGATCCAGGTAGTAAATGGCCAATGACCTGGGCAATGCAGGCTTATTCAACAACCTGATTCCAGTTGGTACAAGAGAATGAGCTCTACTATGGGCATCTACATGAGAGACTCAGGCTGTTTAATTGGCAGCCACAATTGTTTCCATAATTTGCAGCCGCAAAGAGGAGTATCTTTAATCTACCACCATCTATAGTCTTCCAAGTGGTAGACCAGATGACCAGAGCCTTGGCAACAACCCAAGAGGTGGTAAAAACATGTCCTGTCTTTAGGAATATTGTCTAAGGTAAAGATGACGGCTTTCATTTCAGCCCACTGAGCTGACTCGCCCTTACCATAGTCAGTCTTCCCAAGTTGTCATTGAGGTTGGGCTGCCTCCCAGTGGACACCATCAGGTTTTAACGTAGCCAAATGATCAGTAAACCAGGCCAAGACATTCAGGGCATCAAGGGCACCATTAAGCCAGGAGCTTTGCTTCAGACAGTGACCACCTCTACACCCAGTGCTTTGTCCTCATAGCCAGACAAATAAGGCTACAACAGGGATCAGGTACATGGTGCATTCGGCTCTGTGCTATTAGGCAAGTCTTTGCATTTACTTTCACTTTTGAGCAGCTGCTCATTCCTTGTTGCTCTCACCATTAGTTTCCACTTTGGTTCCTTGGCTCAGCAGCCACAACCATATTGCCTTCAGCTTGCTGTCCCATGGTCATGCTAACATCCCTTCCTCTGCCTGCCCACAGGAAGGTGAGCCAAGACCAAGGCACCATTTGGGCACCTTGTTTTAGTTCTACTTGCCACCATTTAGATTCATTAACAGATAGGACAGTGGAATCTCTTACCTCCCCCACCTTGCCCACCCCTTGGGTACCATCTCAGAGAGTCTTCTTATCCCTGAACGTGGCCTGCAGGTCCCTTGTCCTGACTCTTCAAGGAAACTATGTCTTTGTCAGCATCCCTTCCTCATTGCCTATACTGTCAGGGCTTGGATTTAATTTTACCCTACTTTTTTCTTCAATGCATGCTAATTTATTACAAGGTGATAAATTGCCCGTGGGTACCAGCTAGAGGACATAAGACTACCAAAAGAGACAAAAAAGCTTTATTACTTACTGATGGCACAGTAACATGAGCATTTGCATGCTTCCATCAGTTTCCCTTGCCCCCAAGAACTGTGGGAGCAACGCAGAGGACCTGGACAGATGCTGGGTACGTGATGGGTTTGCATGACATCTGAGAAATGCTGAGTTTTGGGAATCCCCAGACTTCAGTGTGTACTAAGCAAGCCTGCTCCTTGTCTGATGTCCTGGATGACATTAATGTCCTTCAAGATTGCTTGCTGCAAACCCAACTCTGAGAAATGGCCTACGTAAAGAGGAGTCAAGGCTTTGCATTCTTGGCATACCCAGTAAACCCAGGACCCAGGGCAGATTGCTATTCCCAGCACTACTGTGCTATTTCCAAGACTCATTTGTGTCTGCAGCCATTACAGAAAAATTTGATATAATGAGATCACTGATATTTGTGACCTAAATGCTTCAGCCTAGGGATAGTGATTCTTTTAAAAAATTAATATTGCAAATGCCTTGAGAGTTTATAAATATATAATTATAGAAATATCATTAGAATTAATAACATCATGTTTCTATTATTTCCACTTCAGTTGTAAATAATGTATCTTCTGGTACATAGTATGATTAGGATTTAGAATGAGATATGACAGAATGCCTACCTTATATATATATATGTATAGTTGTAATGTTTCCAGGACAAAATTATATACAAACTTACAAGTGAACAAAAAAAATGTAGTGAATATTTGTATATATAGTCAACAGTTGTTTTCTTCTCAACTACACTGAGAGTAAATATAAGTGCTGAGGACACAGAACAAGAATGCAAAGATCTTAATCAAGACACATGTAGGTCCCAAAGTACTGTATTGTTTTGGAGAAAAGCTTTGTTCTCTTTGGTGTTTCAGTAGGGAGAAGGGCTGCTACAGGCAGGGTTAGCCAAGTCTTAAGCTTTGGAATCTGTTCAAGTAATTGTTTCAGCTGAAGAGGAAGCAAATAGCAAAGGTTCCAAGGAGCTAGAGAGAGAATATGGTAGCTGTTTGGAGAAGAAATGTAGAGGCAGAGATTCAGAATGTTTTGAAGATCAGCTGTCAGTAGTCTAGAAGTTAATGATTAAGGCACCGAACCAGGAACAGAGAACCGTCTTGTAGAATAGGATTTCAGATACTTCTGGTTCAGGAAGATACTCCCTTTTTCCCACTGAGTGAAAAGTGGTTGTATTCCCACTAAAGCCAAGAAAATACTTAGAACTGAGGGGTATTCTTTACCTTAATATGAGGCTATCGCTTTAGGGGAAGCTCTTTGTCTAGAGAAGTGGCGGGAGCAGGACAAAGATCAAGCCTCAGGACAAAAAGACATCCCTCCTATCACTAGAGATAGGGCTGCAAGGGAGCATTATAAGAGCAGATTCTTAGTGGGCCACGAGTGGGTGTTGGCAGCTGTAAGGGTGAGCAAGGAGAGAGAGAGGGAAAAAGAAAAAAAAGGAAAACAACAGCAAACAATCTTCACTTTAAAATGAGACTGCAAACAAAAATTCCAAAATAGATGAAGAACTCGAATGCTAAGAAAGCTAGCAATATCATTACTCAGTTCATGAATGCATTCCCAGCTGAAGAACATAAACAAAACAAAAGACAAGCCACACAAAGAGAGAAGATATTTGCAAAACCAACCAAGAATTAGTATCCAGAATATGTAATAACTCCTACAGATCATTAAGAAAAAAACAAATAGCTAAATTGGGAAATGAGTAAACAACAGAAAAAGTCTAGTCACAGAAAAAGCAAATGGCCAATATACATATAAAAACATTCCACCTCAGTCAGGGAAATGAAAATTAAATCCATGGTAAAACACAGTTGTGTGTCCATTTTATTGGCAAAAGTTAGCACGTGTGACAAAACCAAGTGTGGCGAGGATGTGAAGAAGTAAGAATTCTTGTACATTACTGGTGGGAATGTAAATCGGAGTAGCTGCTTTAAAGAGCAATTTCAACCAGCAGTTACAGAAATTCTTGCACATTTTACCAGGAGACATGTACAAGAAAATTTACTACAATATTGTCTGCAATGGTGAAAAATGGGAAACATGCTAAATATTCCTCTAGAGAATAAAGACATACAGTTATCTTCATATGACAAAATACTTTACCCAGTGAAAATGTATAAACCAGAGCAACTTGGATAAATTTCAAAAATGCTGCTTTGAGGAAAATGTGGCAAGTGATTCATACAGTACTATTTATATAAAGAATAAAAACATTAAAGCGATACTGTGTAGCTTATGGATACATATATGTGTAAGAAGCAGAAGTATTAAAGGCTTCATTGAAATGATAAACACCTTTTTCAGGACAGTAGTCTCTAGAAAGGGAGAGAAGGTAGTGGAATTGGAGAGGAACACAAGGGAGCATCAACTGTATCTGTTATATTTTATTTCTTAAAAAATCTAAAGGAAAATATCAAGGTATTTCACTCAAAACTATATTATTATTAAGATTAACTGCCTATATGCTTTTTCTAAAGTCCATTTTAGAGAACTGGACAGACAAAAAAATATAAGATTAAAAGTAGCATTTTGGATTGATTTGTTTCCCAGACTCCTTTCAAGTGCTGTTCTCTGGGTCAGAGAACTTTTTCATGCTCTTTTACACTATTAGATACTATAGTCCTTTTTTTTTTTAAGATTTTATTTATTTATTTGACAGAGAGAGCACAAGTAGACAGATATTATAGTCCTTTTCATGCATTTAGGGGGAAACCAAATGTTATCATCATTTACATTACAGACAAAAGAAGCTCTTGTTAATTATGGGAAGATTATGATGAGGATTATGGCTACCTAACAAAACAAAAACATCTTATTCAATGTTTCAGAAACATTAGTAAATGTTTTCTCATTTCAGTGGCATAACAGACCTGATCACATCAGGGTTAATGTCCTTTCAGTGACTAAATCAGGACTTTTCTATAACTTCACCTCTCTTACTTGTGCTCACTACCACCAGTTTTCTTAAGAATATATACTCCTGGGGTGCCTGGGTGACTCAGTCGTTAAAGTGTCTGCCTTCGGCTCAGGTCATGATCCCAGGGTCCTGGGATCGAGCCCCGCATCAGGCTCCCTGCTCAGTGGGAAGGCTGCTTCTCCCACTCCCCCTGCTCATGTTCCCTCACGCACTGTGTCTCTCTCTGTCAAATAAATAAATTAAATCTAAAAAAAAAAAGAATATACACTCCTTGGGGTGCCTGGGTGGCTTAGTCGGTTAAACTTCTGCCTTCAGCTCAGGTCATGATCCCAGGGTCCAGGAATTGAGACCCACGATGGCTCCCTGCTCAGCGGGGAATCTACTTCTCCCTCTCCCTCTACCCCTTCCCCCCCCCCCACAGCTTGTGCTCTCTCTCCCTCTCTTTCTCAAATAAATAAGATCTTTAAAATATATATATATATATATACTCTTTCGATCTTTTATCTCCTTCTTTCTTTTTTTTTTTTTTAAAGATTTTATTTATTTACTTGACAGAGAGCAAGACAGTGAGAAAGAGAACACAAGCAGGGGGAGTGGGAGAGGGAGAAGCAGGTTCCCTGCTGAGCAGGGAGCCCGATGTGGGGCTCAATCCCAGAACCTTGGGATCATGACCTGAGCCAAAGGCAGACGCTTAACGACTGAGCCACCCAGGCGCCCCTCCTTCACTCTTACACTTTTTCTACTCAATCAGAAATTATAAAAGCGGATCCCAAAACAGTGTTCATCTCAGGATCAGGTTCTGTGTGCCCCTAAGGGATGGTGCTAAATGATTAACTTCCAAATCCTCCTTATTCTTGCATTTAAGAATCAACCAGAAAACTTAAGAATTCTGAATTTCAAGCAATATTGAGGAAACATTAGACATTTTGTTTGGTTGTTTTTGTATTGAGAGGGCTTTATAGGAAGAAAAATTGTCTGTGATATGGGTCCCCAGAGTCATAACAACCTTAAGAGAGTTATCACATTAGCTTGCTGTCTCAAACTGGTATATACCCCTTTTCCACTGACACTAGAAATACTCTCCTGATTTTAGATCTTAGAGTTCTCTGTCCCCTCTGCTCATTCTCAGAATTGAATTTGCATACCTGGGCATTTAAATAAATGCTTCTTCGTGAGACCGGGAAGTTGGCCATGGTCCAAATGGATTATAGTGTTTCTAGTCCCAGCATTCGTAGATAATATCTCTTTTGTGTCTCTGTCCTTTGGAACAGAAGCTGACATCTCAGGGTTCCAGCTGAATTCCTGCTGGGTTTGCCCTTATTGGTCCTATGTCATCATTATCTGGAGGCAGAGTATAGGCATCTTTCTCAATGTAAAAAAAATTTTTCAGAAAACCACTATTTATAACATTACAACTATTTTTACTTTTACTTGTCCCTAACCTTGGGTCTCTCCATAATCACCAGCTGAAGTGTATATGCTATGTACAGTCAGATCTTTCTATATGTATGCTCTCCATCATGGGCCATTCTTGGTTCTACTTGATCGGCTACATTTTGTTGCCTCCTCCACACTGGAAAATTGTTCATAATAAAACAAGCAAACATTTACCAGGTGCTTGCTTTGTGCACTGTTCTAAGTACTTTACAAATATGATCTTTATCCTTTCATATGCACAATAATCTCAGGTACTATTATCCCTATTTTGCAAAGGAGGAAATGGAGGCCCAGGAAGATACTTTATTTTGTCTGTAAACCCTTTCCATGTAACTTCTTTTTTTTTTAATCTTTTTTTTTATTATGTTCATCACCATACATTACATCATTAGTTTTTGATGTAGTCTTCCATGTAACTTCTGTGAGGAGCAAAGATAGAATCTATGTCAAAGAGCTTTGTGATAAGTAAAGCTTAGTGTAAACATTTTACCAGGTTGCCTGCTTCAGACAGGGCTCAATGAGTGTTTTTTGAGTGAAAGAATAAATAAATATGGTTACTGAGTACATCATGCTTTGTATAGGCTGAATCCTCAGAACAATGTAAGCATTGCATCTGTAAGTCAGTAGTCACCCCCACCAACATATTCTTGTTTCTTTCTTTTCCTTCCCTTTTCCTCTAAATTTCAGAATCAAAATGATTGTCTGATTGAATATCTTTAAAAGGTCATGATGAATTATTCTGTAAGATTTGAAATGTTATGCTCAGAAAGGTCAAGCCTTATTTTTTGGTAAGAAGTGCCATATAGATTTGTTTTTCCTGGGCATCATTTCTTTTTTCAAAGAGAAGATGGCAAGAGATTTAGAGCAGGGTGCCCTCTTGAGGAAATTTTAGCACTTACCTCTCAAAAGCTGGCACTGGATGACATGAGAAAGCCAGATGAATGATGCCCAAGTAGATAAAACATTAAAAAGTTAGAGTAACCGAATACCAGAGATCTGAGAATTAGGATTCTTAGCTACTGTGATCTAATATAGCAACATTAAGAATTTTTAAACAAAAAGAAAAACCTCTGGAAGATATTTTCTTTCCTCTCATTCACTCTGTCCTTCAAGTAAGCACTTGTGTTGTGCCAGGAGCTATGCCAAGGACAACGCTCAATAAAACATAGTCTCTGCCTTCATGATGCTTACAGATTGTAACAGAGATCCCAGTGAAGGGAAATAAGCAAATATATATGTAACTACAAACTGAGCAAAGTACTATGAAGGAAATGGGAAGGTACTAGAATAAAGCATAACAAAAAAAGTTCCATTAGGGTGGTCAAGGAAAACCTCCCTGAGAGGAAATAATTGAGCTGAGTCACTGGGCTTTTTGGTCCATTGCAAGTCTGCCCATCTAATGTAGACAGCCTGATGGACGCTTTTGTAGCCTCTGATTCTTCTCTGTGGCCCAACCCTTGAGCTGAGTTGAATCCTGTCTCCGCCCCTGTGGGTTAGCAGACAAGTCTTCATCCTTCTGCACCTCATTGACTCTCTAGCTGATCCCCTTTGCCTAAGACTCACATTTGTCACAATGTGGTGGTTGCTGCTTAACTAATAAATGTCTTTTTGCTAATACTAATAGCCACTCATGGTAGAATATCAGTGCATTATAATGCTTAAAAAAAAAAAAACATTTCCAGCAAAGTTAAGGATGTAGAGGCTCTCAGAAGATGAAAAGAACAGATAACCCTGACTGCCATTCTGCTTTGAATAGGGAGAAATAAGTAGGCCTGAAGCAGGCACAGAACTTGATCCTACCATACAGTTTGGTCTTGTCAAATTTCACATATCCTGGTACCAAGCAAACTGAAGGCTCCAACCAGAATCGGAAACAAGGGACTAGGTTTCAGGAAGGAACTCCCAAAGAACTAGTTTTTGAAGGTTTTGTTTTGTTTCAAAGCTCCCATATTACGGTTGACCTGGATCCCCACCAGGGTATTGCTCTAGTCCCTTTAGCTAAACTGCTTTCTCTGGATGGGTTGATTCTACTGGATTGGAGGGTTTAACTGACGTGGAGAGTATTGCCTACAAGTGGATGACCTGAAGTGACTTCTGGGTTGGTGTTTAGGTGACAGGATGAGTCTGGGACCCAGACTTTGAACAAGATGCATCTATCTCAGTTGTATCTGTACATTGCTCTCACCAAGAAAATTAACCACCTACTTTATTAACCAGATGACGGTGAACAAAGCATTCAGCCCCTGTGAATCTCACTCCCTTCACCTGTGAATTGGGGTTTTATATCTCCGTTCATTTCACAAGGTTATTATACTTTGCATATAAATAATAGGTGATATATTGTTCAGAATGAGCTGAATCTCATTACTGCTACTAGATAGCAATTTGGAAAATACGCCAGAAACCATGAAATGTGCAAACTCCTTTGACCCAGTAAATTGGTTCCTGATAATTTTTTCTTATGAAAACATTAAGAAAAACCATGTGGAAATAAAAGTGCATTGTAGCATTTTCTAGAAAAGAAAATATTGAAAATGATAATAGAACAGTTAAATAAAAGAAAGACGATGCTTTAACACAATGAAATCTTAACCAGCCACTGTGTAAATCACTAGAAAGTGGTTGAAAAGGAAGTTGAAAAAGGAAAACAATTGATAGAGTAGTGGAATTATAAGTATTTTTCCTTTGGTCAATTTGTCTGAATATTGTTACTCTAGCAGAATAGTTAAAATACTGAAAACACTTTAAAATTTGGAAAATGTCTTGGCCCCAGATTACATTTCTTCTTACCGTCTCTTATTTTTTATTTAGGGAAATTATCGTTTCATGAAACTCTTACTTACACGCCGAGCAAACTGGATGCAAAAGGATCTGGAAGAGATGACCCCTTTGCACTTGACCACTCGGCACAAGAGCCCTAAGTGTTTGGCGCTTCTACTGAAGTTTATGGCAGCAGGAGAAGTGGACACACAGGATAAAAACAAGGTAAGGGACTGTCAAGATTGGAGGTAAATGAGAGCAAACTGCAAATGCTTCCTTTTTTTTTTTTTTAAAGATTTTATTTATTTATTTGACACAGAGAGAGGGAACACAAGCAGGGGGAGAGGGAGAGGGAGGAGCAGGCTTCCCGCGGAGCAGGGAGCCCGATGCGGGGCTCGATCCCAGGACCCTGGGATCATGACCTGAGCCAAAGGCAGACGCTTAACGGCTGAGCCACCCAGACGCCTCACAAATGCTTCTTTTTATGATGTGAAACCTCAAGAAGAATTATCACTCATCACTTGGAACATTTCCTCGCCTTCGTACTCCCCAGTGAAATATTTCACTTAAATTAAGTCCTTTAATTCTCCTACCAACCAAGTGTGGTAGGTAGTATCATCTCCTTTTCACCGATGGGAAAACTGAAACTCAGGAAGATTAAATTCTGTTCAAGAACCAAGTGGCAGACCAGAATTCAACCAGGCCTACCCCCAGACCCCAATATTTGATACCTAATAGCAATAGTTAACGTTGGTGCTAGACTTGTGGTGGCCAAATGCCTGGGGCAACATAGGAGGTACATAGTGGTTTAAAAGCCTGGGCTTTAGCATCAGACTCCTTGGGTTTTAATCTAGAGGCCACTACTCAACTCCTTCTGTGCCTTTGGGCAAATTTTCTTAACTCCTCTATGCTTCCATTTTCTCATATGTGAAAAGGGAATGATAGGGTTGTTGAAGATAATGCACATAAATACAGTTTAACACAGTACCCAGTGCATAGTATGCTCTCAGGAAACATTAGCTATAAAATGAATATTATTCATTTCATTTTGGCTCTAACATCTGCTCTGGCATTTGTTGCTGGTGTCCGTGATCCTCCTAGCTCTTGACTTTTACCATCTTGTGCAAGCCGGTCACTGTTTCAATCAACACTTTCATCGTTCTTTACAGGAAAAGAATGTGCTATTCAGTTAGACAAGTACAAAAATCCTCTCCCTTTCCACCAGGCTCCAAATCACGGAGTTGTGCTAACTCCAACACTCCCGCATAATTAAAACTCTTGGGATTAAACCCACTGCGTTCACATCCAGTGGTCCCTTTATTCTCACGGGTTCTTCGTGTCGTTTTCAGGTTTTGTTTAGCTGTTACTCACAGAACCCAGCGTTCTGAAATTAACTTTGACTTTATTTTACAACGACTATAAACATATTATTCCTTACTCACAGCATTTGTAGGCTAATATTTCACTGAAAAAGCACTTTGATCTATCCCCAAAGACCATTAATCACTTGCAAAGCCACAGATGTCTTTAGGCTATGTAATGTCTTCCCCAGTATCTTCTAGGAACTCCCTGCTACCTGCCAGTACTTGTGTATTCTTCTGTCACTGAACAGGGATGGGATGTGATCCAGTCAGACAGATGGAAAACAGATCTGCAAGGTGAAGGAAGGAAGGAAGGAAGGAAGAAAGGAAAGAAAGAAAGAAAGAGAGAGAGAGAGAGAGAGAGAGAGAGAGAGAGAGAGAGAGAGAGAGAGAAAGAAAGAAAGAAAGAAAGAAAGAAAGAAAGAAAGAAAGAAAGAAAGAAAGAAAGAAAGAAAGAAAGAAAGAAAGAAAGAAAGAAAGAAAGAAAAAGAAAGAAAGAAAGAAAGAAAGAAAGAAAAATGTGGCTATAGGAAATTATTTGCTATTATATTTGTGACTGTTTTTGTTCTGTAGTCATTACTAAATCAAGAGTAATGAGTGACCCTTCATATTAAAAGCCTGTAGGTACACTTTCCCCGAATACCACATGTGTCAACATTTAAAATTTTCGATGTAGCAAGTGAGCTTGGTTCCTGCTGTTAAATGATCTGATTCTAGATTGAATTGATGACACTGCTATTCATAAGGGATAATGTACAGTGCAACCATTTCTGTGTTCCCTCAGTAACTCTTCTAATAGGGAGACCAGTCTTACTGTGGTTTATTGATGAGAACGGCAGAGGGGATTTTTTTTTTTATTTTTTTATTGTTATGTTAATCACCATACATTACATCATTAGTTTTTGATGTAGTGTTCCATGATTCATTGTTTGTGCATAACACCCAGTGCTCCACGCAGAATGTGCCCTCTTTAATACCCATCACCAGGCTAACCCTTCCCTCCACCCTCCTCCCCTCTAGAACCCTCAGTTTGTTTTTCAGAGTCCATCGTCTCTCATGGTTCGTCTCCCCCTCTGACTTACTCCCCTTCATTCTTCCCCTCCTGCTATCTTATTCTTTTTCTTTTTTCTTATCATATGTTGCATTATTTGTTTCAGAAGTACAGATCTGTGATTCAACAGTCTTGCACAATTCACAGCGCTCACCATAGCACATACCCTCCCCAATGCCTATCACCCAGCCACCCCATCCCTCCCACCCCCGACCACTCCAGCAACACTCAGTTTGTTTCCTGAGATTAAGAATTCCTCATATCAGTGAGGTCATATGATACATGTCTTTCTCTGATTGACTTATTTCACTCAGCATAACACCCTCCAGTTCCATCCACGTCGTTGCAAATGGCAAGATCTCAGTCCTTTTGATGGCTGCATAATATTCCATTGTGTATATATACCACCTCTTCTTTATCCATTCATCTGTCGATGGACATCTTGGCTTTTTCCACAGTTTGGCTACTGTGGACATTGCTGCTATAAACATTGGGGTGCACGTACCCCTTCGGATCCCTACATTTGTATCTTTGTGGTAAATACCCAGTAGTGCAATTGCTGGATCATATGGTAACTCTATTTTCAACTGTTTGAGGAACCTCCATACTGTTTTCCAGAGGGGTTGCACCAGCTTGCATTCCCACCAACAGTGTAGGAGGGTTCCCCTTTTTCCGCATCCCCTCCAACATCTGTTGTTTCCTGACTTGTTAATTTTAGCCATTCTGACTGGTGTGAGGTGGTATCTCATTGAGGTTTTGATTTGGATTTCCCTGATGCTGAGCGATGTTGAGCACTTTTTCATGTGTCTGTTGGCCATTTGGATGTCTTCTTTGGAAAAATGTCTGTTCATGTCTTCTGCCCATTTCTTGATTGGATCATTTGTTCTTTGGGTGTTGAGTTTGATAAGTTCTTTATAGATTTTGGATACTAGCCCTTTATCTGATATGTCATTTGCAAATATTTTCTCCCATTCTGTCGGTTGTCTTTTGGTTTTGTGGACTGTTTCTTTTGCTGTGCAAAAGCTTTTTATCTTGATGAAATCCCAATAGTTCATTTTTGCCCTGGCTTCCCTTGCCTTTGGCGATGTTTCTAGGAAGAAGTTGCTGCGGCTGAGGTCGAAGAGGTTGCTACCTGTGTTCTCCTTTAGGATTTTGAAGGACTCCTGTCTCACGTTTAGATCTTTCAATCATTTGGAGTCTATTTTTGTGTGTGGTGTAAGGAAATGGTCCAGCTTCATTCTTCTGCATGTGGCTGTCCAATTTTCCCAACACCATTTGTTGAAGAGACTGTCTTTTTTCCATTGGACATTCTTTCCTGCTTTGTCGAAGATGAGTTGACCATAGAGTTGAGGGTCCATTTCTGGGCTCTCGATTCTGTTCCATTGATCTATGTGTCTGTTTTTGTGCCAGTACCATACTGTCTTGATGATGACAGCTTTGTAATAGAGCTGGAAGTCCGGAATTGTGATGCCGCCAGCTTTGCTTTTCTTTTTCAATATTCCTCTGGCTATTCGGGGTCTCTTTTGGTTCCAGACAAATTTTAGGATTATTTGTTCCATTTCTTTGAAAAAAGTGGATGGTATTTTGATGGGGATTGCATTGAATGTGTAGATGCTCTAGGTAGCATTGACATCTTCACAATGTTTGTTCTTCCAGTGCATGAGCATGGAACGTTTTTCCATTTCTTTGTGTCTTCTTCAATTTCTTTCATGAGTATTTTATAGTTTTCTGAGTACAGATCCTTTGCCTCTTTGGTTAGATTTGTTCCTAGGTATCCTATGGTTTTGGGTGCAGTTGTAAATGGGATCGACTCCTTGATTTGTCTCTCTTCTGTCTTGTTGTTGGTGTATAGGAATGCCACTGATTTCTGTACATTGATTTTATATCCTGCTACTTTACTGAATTCCTGTATGAGTTCTAGCAGTTTTGGGGTGGAGTCTTTCGGGTTTTCCAGATAAAGTATCATATCATCTGCAAACAGTGAGACTGACTTCTTCTTTGCCGATTTGGATGCCTTTGATTTCTTTTTGTTGTCTGATTGCTGTGGCTAGGACTTCTAATACTATGTTGAATAGCAGTGGTGAGAGTGGACATCCCTGCTGCGTTCCTGACCTTAGGGGAAAAGCTCTCAGCCTTTCCCCATTGAGAATGATATTCGCTGTAAGTTTTTCATAGACGGCTTTTATGATATTGAGGTATGTACCCTCTATCCCTATACTCTGAAGAGTTTTGATCAAGAAAGGATGCTGTACTTTGTCAAATGCTTTTTCTGCATCTATTGAGAGGATCATATGATTCTTGTTCTTTCTTTTGTTAATGTATTGTATCACGTTGATTGATTGGCAGATGTTGAACCAACCTTGCAGCCCAGGGATAAATCCCACTTGGTCATGGTGAATAATCCTTTTAATGTACTGTTGGATCCTGTTGGCTAGTATTTTGGTGAGAATTTTTGCATCCATGTTCATCAAGGATATTGGTCTGTAATTCTCCTTTTTGATGGGGTCTTTGTCTGGTTTTGGGATCAAGGTAATGGTGGCCTCATAAAGTGAGTTTGGAAGTTTTCCTTCCATTTCTATTTTTTGGAACAGTTTCAGGAGAATAGGTATTAATTCTTCTTTAAATGTCTGATAGAGTTCCCCTGGGAAGCCATCTGGCCCTGGGCTTTTGTTTGTTGGGAGATTTTTGATGACTGCTTCAATTTCATTGGTGGTTATAGGTCTCTTCAGGTTTTCTATTTCTTCCTGGTTCAATTTTGGTAGTTGATACATCTCTAGGAATGCACCCATTTCTTCCAGGTTATGTAATTTGCTGGCATAGAGTTGCTCATCGGCAGAGGGGATTTTAAAGCAATGCCAACAAGTTCATTTTTAGTATATTTTAGTACATTTTATTTATGACAACTTTTTTTTACTAAAGATTTTATTTATTTATTTGCAGAGAGAGACACAGCAAGAGAGGGACACAAGCAGGGGTAGTGGGAGAGGAAGAAGCAGGCTTCCCACTGAGCAGGGAGCCTGATGTGGGGCTCGATCCCAGGACCCCGGGATCATGACCTGAGCCGAAGGCAGACGCCTAACTACTGAGCCACCCAGGCGCCCTGTTTTATTTATTTTTTTAAGTAAGCTCCACACCCCACATGGGGCTTGAACTCATGACCCTGAAATTAAGAGTTGGATGTTCTTCCAACTGAGCCAGCCAGGTGCCCCATCAAGATGTTCCTTTTTAACTTTTACCTAAAATAAAGCAAGTATTGCTGTATCCTCAACATGTATCTTCACATCAGTAGTAGGTATAAGAATTTATCCCGTAAAATTATAGTTAAATTTAAATTTGTACTTTGATGTAAGAAATGGATTCCAGATCCGTGGTTTCCTGTGCATGGATCTTCTTTTTCATAGATATTGAAATTCAAAACATTCCATCAAATTCTTAAGGTACTTGGTGCAATATCAAGGTCGTCACTTACTTTGTTGATAATTATTCATAAACTACTGGGATGCTTTTCTTTTTCTCATTATTACTAATCTCATTGATTAGTACCTGATGACCTAAGTGCCTATCATGATTAAGAGGTCAGATTCTGGACTCAGACTGTCTGGGTTAAAATCTCAATTGGACTGCTAACTACCTTTATGTCCCTGAGCAGATTGCTCATCCTCCTTGTGCTCCATTTTCTCATCAATCACATGCAAAGTCAAGAGGACTTATCTCCCAGGGTTGTCATAATGACTGTCTAAGGTAACATATATAAAGCTCTTACAGCGGTGCCTGTCACACAATAAAAGCTTGGGGAAAGTTTGTTGTGTTGTTACTGTTACTCTTGTTACTGTTGTTTTTTTGAGCCTCTCTGAATTTTGCAGCAAACAGCTCTGCACTGGAGTGCCTACTACAATAACCCTGAGCACGTAAAGCTGCTTATCAAGCATGACTCCAACATTGGGATTCCTGACGTTGAAGGCAAGATCCCACTTCACTGGGCAGCCAACCACAAGGATCCAAGTGCTGTTCACACAGTACGATGCATTCTGGTGAGTACAATGGTGCTGCTAACCTTTCCAAAAAACAATTTTTTATTATGAGATAGCCAGTACACAAAAGCAGATCTACAACACACAAATAAATTATGAAGCAAAAGAAATAACAGCATATGGAAACCCATCACTCAAGAAATAGAACATTTTAGTGCTGCTATTTAAGACCACACAGAATTTCCTATGTGCCAATTTCTTTTTTTCTTTTAAGATTTATTTATTTATTTATTTGAGAGAGAGAGAGAGAGAGAGAGGGGGTGAGCAGAGGGTGAGGGACAGAGTGTCCTAAGCAGACTCCATGCTGAGCGCAGAGCCCGACTGGCGAGCTCAATCTCACAACCCTGAGATCACGATCTGAGATGAAACCAGGAGTCAGAGACTACTGACTGCACCACCCAGGCACCCCTCCTATGTGCCAATTTCCAAATACATTCTCTCCCCCTGTGCCTTGCTTGCCCTGTCCCCCATCAACTACTTTCCTGAATTTGTGTTTATCATCCCCTGACTTTGTTTTATACTTGTGCTTATTAAATACTGCATAGAGATAACATTTGTAAAATACTGGTAAGATATAAAGAATATGGAAACCACAAATACTCATGTACTCATCTCTGAGTTTATCTTTTTTTTTTTTTTTTTGACAAAGAGCATGCGAGCAGGGGCAGGGAGGGGGCAGAGGAAGAGAAAGAATCTTAAGCAGGCTCCACACCCAGCATGGAGCCCGACACAGGGCTCAATCTCAAGACCCTAAGTTCATGACCTGAGCTGAAATCAAGAATCCCACGTTTAACTGACTGAGCCACCCAGGCGCCCCTCATGTCTGAGTTTAAAAATAAGTATGTTACTGTTACCTTTGAAGCTCCCTGGGTACCTCCCAGCACCATTCTATTCTCCCCTTTCTGAGAAGCAGCCACTCTCCTAAATTTCATGTTTATTACTCCTGATTTTCATTATATTTTACCACATATATTTATATTCCTAAACAATATACTATTTCATTTTTAATGTTTTCTAATTTTGTATACATGGAATCACATTGAATGTCTTCTTTTGTAACATGTTTTTCTTGCTCGATATTATGCTAGTGATTTTATCTATGCTGTGTATAACTGTAATATGTTATTTTTTACTGTTATATAGTATTTCCGTTTTATGAACAAGCCATGCAGTATTCAGTTATTCATAGACACTTGGAACTATTTCTAGTTTTTCGCTATTTAAAAATAGTGCGGCTTGGGGCACCTGGGTGGCTCAGATGGTTAAGCATCTGCCTTTGGTTCAGGTCATGATCCCAGGGTCCTGGGATGGAGCCCTGCTCAGCGGGGAGCCTTCTTCTCTCTCTCTCTCTCTCTGCCTCTCCCCCTGCTCATGCTCTCTCTCTCTGTATCTCTGTGTCTCGAATAAATAAAATCTTTAAAAAAAAATAGTGCTGCTTTGGGGTGCCTAGGTGGCCCAGGGGGTTAAGTGTTGGACTCTTGATTTTGGCTCAGGTTATAATCTCAGGGTAGTGAGATTGAGCCCCTGGAGGGGCTGTGCACTCAGCGGGGAGCCTGCTTGAAGATTCTCTCCCTCTGCCCCTCCCCCCATTAGCACTCTGTCTCCCTCTCTCTCTCTCTCTCTCTCTCTCAAATAAATAAATAAATCTTTAAAAAAAATAGTGCTGCTTTGAACTTTTTTTTTTTTTTTAGGTTATCTCTGCAGCCAGCATGGGCTCTACTGACTGAGCTAGCCATGTGCCCCTGAACTTTTTTTTTTTAGCATGTCTAGGATATATATTTAACTGCTTGTTGCAGGTGCATAGAAAGGCAGTTGATATTTTTATTCATTGAAAATGCATCAAAAACAAAAAGCAAAAATGCATCTTACCAACTTATTAACTTTCTTATTAATTTTGAATATTTATCAGTGGATTCTTTGAGGTTCCTAATCACTCCTCACATTCCAGCTTACAAGCTTTGGTAGTCTGATATTTAGTTCTATTTGCTTATAACACACGAATTAGATTTTAGATAAAATTATTTTGTATATGGAATAGTTATTTCTCAACTCTTTCGGGCTATTATTTTGCTTCTTTCTGCCTCTCTTTGTTCCTCTGGAGGAGTCTGTTATTGGTCTAATTGTCATTAATTTATAGATGATCTATCTTTTCTCTCAGGCTGCTTTTAAATTCTTCTCTGTGTGGCATCCTGCAGTCTCACTACAGTGCGTCTAGGGATGGTGCTTTTTAAAAAAATTTTTTTGGTCCTATTTGGTGTATACTCTTATTGCATGTCAGTTCTGGAAAATATATAGCTGTTATCTCTTTAAATATTATCTCTCTTTCATTCTCGATATTCTTGCCTTTAGGGTCCCAGTTACACATATTTTAGACCTTTTCATTTTATTATCTGTGTCTCCTCTCTTCTACATTCTATCGCCTCGTCTCTTTTGCTGTGTTCTGGGTAGTAACAGATGTGCCTTCCGGTAGACCAAGACTTCCCTCCACTGAGTCCACTCTCTCGTTTGCCCTCTTCATTGAGCCTCTAATCCTAGTGATTATATTTTTACATCTAAAAGTTCTTTCAGTTCTAAAAGACTGAACCTGGGAGGTTCAGTCAGTTAAGTGTCTGCCTTTGGCTCAGGTCATGATCCCAGGGTCCTGGGATTGAGCCCTGCATCGGGCTCCCTGCTCAGTGGGGAGCCTGCTTCTCCTTCTGCCTGCCACTCTCCCTGCTTGTGCTTGCTCTCTCTCTCTCTGTGTCAAATAAATAAAATCTTTTAAGAAAATAAAAGTTCTTTTTGTTTTGTTTTGTTTTCATGTCTGCCAGGTCTTTTTGATAGTTTTTGTTCCTTGAATCACTTTTTATTTCATTTTTTATTTTCTTACATGCTTTATAGATAGTTATTTTATATTCTTTATCTGTCAGTTCCATTATCTGAAGTCTTTAGAGGATACTTGTCACTCATAATATCTTATTTCCTCACAGATTTGGCTTTTTTTTTTTTTTTCCCTTGTAAACACATCTTAGTCCTTAGGAGACTCAAAGGCCTAAAATACCACCGTGGTAAAAATCTACTTCTCTTTTTTAAAGTGTGTATAATACCCTTCATGCACTCGTTTTATAAAACAGGATGACTGTACAGGCAGCTCTAAATCTGGGGTGTCTCTTTGGAGAGTTCTCAAATTGGGGCAGGAGGTCTTGCCTTTTGGATATGACCTGATATGGGAAGGAATACGACCTTGCATGAGGCAACTCTTTAGCTGAAGCAATCACAAAAGTCTGACTGTTGAGGGTCATCTACCAGCAGCACTCACAGCAGCTAGGGAAGTGAGTCCTTTATTCTTGAAAGGGGACCTAAGCAGTGGATACACAGGCCTCATAGAAAAATGAGTAAATGTGAACTGTCAATTTAAACAGAATAGCCAATAAACATATGATAAATCCCAACCTCATTCATAAAATAAATACAAATTAAAACATCAGAAAATGCTTTCCACACCTATATGGGAAAAAATGTAGTAAGCTTGATAATACCAAGAGGTGAATTTGTACCAGCATGTGGGGAAATAAAAACTTTTACACATTGTCATGGATGTGTTAGTGTAACCATTTGGAGAGCAGTTTGATAATACCTAGTTAAAAATGTAAATATGAGCTAGAGAAAAATCTCATACATGGGCTACAGGGAGACCTGTAATGGAAGCATGTTCATGCAGCATTATCGTTAATAATGGGGAAAATGTAAATAACCTAACTGTCCCTCGGTAGGAGAATGGATAACTAAATTGTGGTTTAACAAATGAACTAGTATCAACATAAATACCCAAAAGTATAGTGTTGAAAGAAAAAATTGCCAAAGGATATACATAGTATAAACTCAAAGGTGTAAATATTGAAAACATCCATACATAATTTATGTATTGTTTATGGATGCACACATATGTAACAGAAGTACAAAATATACAGCTTTAGCTGAATCCATAGCAGATACAAAAGCACATTAGGCAAGATATTGACACCTATTCAGTCTGGATAATCAGTATTAGTATTTATTGTATCTTTTCTGCATTTTTTAGAGTTAAACATGACAAATTTTTAAAGACTTAGAATGTGTAATTTTTTCTGAATTTACCACTTTGTGCTAAGAATATACAGGTTTAGAAAATTGCTCAGTTAATGCATTTGTCCAGTGTGATTTACTGAGGATTCCATGTGTATCTGAAGTCTCTGGTTCCTTAAAAATAGGATGCTGCTCCCACGGAGTCTTTACTGAACTGGCAAGACTACGAGGGTCGGACACCTCTTCACTTCGCAGTCGCCGATGGGAATGTGACAGTGGTTGATGTCTTGACCTCATACGAAAGCTGCAATATCACATCTTACGATAACTTGTTTCGAACCCCACTGCACTGGGCAGCTTTACTAGGTGAGATAACTGTGAATCAAAGGATCAATGGTAGGAGGAACTACATGAATACCAGAAACTTTCCATGGCTTCCGTTCCCCTGTTAGCATCCACCTCCCATTTAATTATTTTAATTTTTTTTATTTTAATTTTTTTTATTTTTTATTAACATATAATGTATCATTTGTTTCAGGGGTACAGGTCTGTGATTCATCAGTCTTGCACAATTCACAGCGCTCACCATAGCACATACCCTCCCCAGTGTCCATCACCCAGCCACCCCATCCCTCCCACCCCCCTCCACTCCAGCAACCCTCAGTTTGTTTCCTGAGATTAAGAGTCTCTTATGGTTTGTCTCCCTCTCTGGTTTCGTCTTATTTCATTTTTCCCTCCCTTCCCCTATGATCCTCTGTCTTTTTTCTCAAAATCCTCATATCAGTGAGATCATATGATACTTATCTTTCTCTGCTTGACATATTTCGCTTAATTTTTTTTTTTAAGAACAAAGCATTTTTTTTTAAGATTTTATTTATTTATTTAATTGACACAGAGAGAGAGACAGCGAGAGAGGGAACACAAGCAGGGGGAGGGTCAGAGGGAGAAGCAGGCTTCCCGCGGAGCAGGGAGCCCGATGCGGGGCTCGATCCCAGGACCCTGGGATCATGACCTGAGCTGAAGGCAGTCGCTTAACCAACTGAGCCACCCAGGCGCCCCTCGCTTAATTTTTAATTGCTATGTGGCATCTCATACTTAAATCCCTCTGTCGTACACTTAAATTTTAGTAATATAAATATATTCTCTGTTATATATTGGTTTTAATTTCAACATAATGCCTTAACGTGTTTTAATTTTTATTTTAAAAGTAATGCACATTCATCAACAAATGTAAATATAAAATAATCTTTTCACATTCAATACCTGTGTGTTTTGGGAGGGAACTTTAATTTTATGTCTGTGCCAATACTATGATATGTGATTTTTTTTTTCTTCATATTTTCCTGATAAGCCTCTTTCTTAACCTTTTTGGGGACCACTCTGTTAGATGAGAGAGTGTAAATACGTGTATGTGTCTGATTTTTCAGGGGATGCAATCTGAGAGTCTTTCTCTTTTAGTGAAGGAGGTTTACCCATTAATAGTCACTGTTATAAGATATAATTTGGTCTTTTTTCTGCTATTCTGCTCTTTGAGTATTATTGTTGTTTTGGTTTTTTTCTTATTTTGGGGTTTGTTTTTTTTTTCCCATTTCCTTAATGTTTTCTGCCTTTTGGTATATAGATTAGGTTTGTTGTTTTTTGGTTTTGAATTGCCTAATGTTTTAGGAGGGTTTTTAGGTTCTACTAGTGGTTACTTTTAAATTTATCAAAAATGTTTTAAAACATGAGTCAGAGTTAAGAGCAAAACTACAGCTATTGATTTCCACTTAGCATACTTATCACTTTTTTAGTATTTGTTAATATAATCTGAAGTTTTTCCCAATTATTATTATGGACTTTGTTTTTAAATTACATGCTGTGTCTTTCTAAAATACTTTTTGCATTTGCATTCAGTTTTATTGTCAGGTTTGTAATTATTATTTAGATCTCATTTCAGTGTTCAGTTTCATCCCTTTTTCCTTTTCCTCCGCATCCTGGGAGGACTTCACAAGTTTGTCTCCATATCAGTACATTGACTTTTTGTTCCGTAAGTTCTGCTTTCTTTCTGCCTCTCATCGATTGTATTTTAGGTTGTATTTTGATTTCCTTCTCTCATCCAGATTTCTTTGTATCTTGGCTTATTTCCTGTTCACCTCCTTCCATCACCTTTTCATTTCAGATTATGTCCTTCTTAGGATATTCTGTTTCATTTCATAGAGGCCATCTCTTTGCACAAGTCAAGGATGCCAGACAGTTTCCTGAAATTTTCCTCTGGATCCTTCTCTAGATCATTTTCTGAGGTATGCGCTTCATCTTTGTGGTAGTGTTCCTTTTTCCCTGTCCCATGGTATGTTTTCATATTGCCCTTACGGAATTTTCCTCGTTATCTCTCTAACAAGATGGCATGTGTCTCAATAGCTTGCCTGTGATCCTACTTTTCGCCTGTCTCCAGGAACTGCAGCTCGGATCACATGTGGGAGCAGCTAGATGAGCACAACTCCCACTCAGATTCCCTTTTTCTGCCCGGTTTTCATGCAGTGTGCCCTTGTTCTGCTGATGTGGCATCTTCATTGCCTAGGTCCCCACTATGCTAAGGCAGTAGAATGCCTGAAATTCAGGTTTCCCAAATCTGCTATTACTGGGTTTGTTCCTTCTTTGATCCTTCCTAGAGCTCCTCGCTTGTGGAAACCACGCCCTCTCGGATGCGCTGCATATTTCCTCTGCCACCACCTCATCATTCCTGCCACTTGTTTCCTTGCACTTGAAATCACTGCCCAGAAGTGAAAAAAGTGGGGGACGGAGGGTAGAGGGGATTGAGAAGAGGCCGCAGAGATCACGAGAGGATGTATCAGAGTTTGTCCTCCTGAGTAGCAGAGGAGAACAGCGGTGCCACACAACACAACCTGGAGACTGGGGACCGTGATGGCTGTCAGGGGCTGGCTTCCCGCCTGTGTCATAAAGCGAAGCCAGGGAAGGCACTGAGCTGATACCTGATACAGCTTTTTCTCTAGCAATGACAATGACTGTCATTTCCTTTCTAATTGAAGCATTAAGATTTTAGTGTTGTAAGTGTTGCCTTTGTTCTACCTTAGCATAGTATTTTAGTGAGAAGTTAGAAGAGGCTGTCCTGGGGGCTGCTATTCAGAAAACTTCCCTTTAAATAGATTATAAATTAAGTTGTCCTTTGATGTGCTCACTGCCTTGTTGTGTCCGCTTTCAGGCCATGCACAGATTGTCCATCTCCTTTTAGAAAGAAATAAGTCTGGAACCATCCCATCCGACAGCCAAGGAGCAACACCCTTGCACTATGCAGCTCAGAGTAACTTTGCCGTAAGTAAAACATGACAGTTCTCTTTTTTCTTGATTGAATTTTTATTTTGACATCATTATAAATTCATATGCAGTCGCAGGAAATAAAAGAGCAAGATCCCATGTACCCGTCACCCGGTTTACCCCAATGGGAACATCTTGCAAAAGTATGAAACAATATCATAAACAGGAAATTGGCATTCCTGCAATCCACTGATCTTATCCAAATTTCAGTTTTACACATACTCATTTCTGTGTTTGTGTCGCAATTATATTTTAACAGTTGCTCACACTGTTAACTCTGGCTGTGATGCGAGGGATAGTCTTCGTCTTTGTAAAGTTGTTAGTCATGGGAAATTTTAAGACCATTTTTACATTAACTGTTCAGTGTAACATTTTGTTCTGTGTAAGTACATTTCCTCTTCTGGTTCATTTTATGGCACTAAGGTTTTATATGCACTGTGTTCAGCCATCTGTAATTGTCCTGAAAGCAATATGGCAAAGCCTTAGAACGGGTCCAACTTTGCCTGGGACCCTGACTCCACTCTCTGCTGGCTGGATGACCTGGCACAAGTTTCTTTAGCTCTTGAGTCTTAGTTTCTTCGTATGTAAAACGAGGATAACTATACCTTTTCCTTCAGGATTGTTGTAAGAATTAGAGAAAACTTGTAACCAGTGCCTAGTGTAGTTCTTGGTATAGAGCAGGTCCGCAAGAAATGCCACACATTCTTACTATTGCTAATGCTAATAATTTTGTGCATTATACAGCTGAGAAAGCAAAAATATGAATTATTATTTCCAAAGATATTGAATATTATTGCTAATTCTTCCCTTGGCACCCTTTGTGGTTTACAGAGCATTTTCTCATCCATTGTGTCACTCAGTCTAGCCAGCAACATAATAACAGCTGGGCTGCTTCAGCTTTCTGAGGAAGTGGCCACCAAGAACTAGAGACTCATCCAAAGAGGCACACGTCAAAGCAGTCAAGAGTTGATTTTACTGCCTTCTACGTGCGTGTGTGTAGTAAAAATTTTGGTTTCATTAAATTATAAGAATGCTATCATCAGCAGAGCATAATTCCATCTTCCTGACCTCCCCAGTGCATCACTGAATACATTGAAGCAATCTGAGAAGACTGCTAAAATATCTTATTTTTCCACCTTTGTTTCTCTCTATTACTCAGAGCAACTATAACTATGGTCCTTCCTTCTTGGCATTTCTAAAACTTTATTACCTAAACTTTTGGTAAGCCATTCTCTTCTACAGTGTCCTATCATTCTATTATCTCAGACCCTTTCTTGCTCCAGATAGATAAGAAATTCACTGGCCCGGCCTAATCAACCTGTGCAAATCAGAATTCAATTCATACTTCGATACAAGCCTGTGAGAGGACATGGTATCCCTAATTTACAGAGGAAGAAACCAAGGTTTCAAGAGATTAAATGACTTGCCCAAGATCTTGAACTCAAGTCTTAGACTCCAAATTTAACACGTGCACAGATACTAACAATTAAGTGACTAAGGCTATTGGGAGTAAGAAGGAATGGCAGAACATTATGCTTATTCAAAGAAATACTTGCTCTGAATAATCTGCCGATTACAGAGATGATTTTCCAATAATTCTGCAAATCTTCTAAGTTCAGTTTCAAGCCCCTTGATCTTCTTGGACTCTGTTCACTCACAAGAGGCTGTCATTCCCTGTTTAGAAAACAGCAGCAAGACCCACAAAACCTCTGCAAACATTCATCATTAAGAAAACATACCCAACAAAGACATGTTTACAAATTAGTAAAAAGAAAGCAAACCAAAACATTACCAACATTTTTTTAATATAAACTGTTATTTATTAAATTATGATAACGTTTCTATCATAATCAACAAGTACAATGTAGTGGATACTATTAGTTATCAACTTTTAAAATCCATTCGCTTATCCCAATCTAGCATGTACTAGGCATACACCCTAGATCCCAGGAGCATGACCCTATAATGCCTCAGCAGCTCAACAATGAGTTTTAAGACTAGGAAGCAATGTGTGCAGTGGAAAAGTGCTGTGATTGAGCTCTGGGTTCTACTCCTATATCTGCCACCAATGTTTGTATGACCTTGAACCTAAATTTGTTCATCTGGAAAATGAAGGGTTGCATTAGGTGAGCCCTCAAATTTCTTCTTGCTTTAGAGTATTGAGCATCAATACTTTATACATTTTTGGCCAGCTCACAGCCTCCAGAATTTTTCTTTTCCTGAATCTGTTTTACTTCCATTCAAGTAGAAGTTACCATGATCTCCCTAAAAGTTTGTAAGCATCTGAGGCTCAAAGAAAGAAACAATTTAAAATGTTGTGACTATTAGCTCCCATTAAAATTGTTAGGCGCTGTTATCAATAGCCAAATTATGGAAGGAGCCCAAGTGTCTATCGACTGATGAATGGATAAAGAAGATGTGGCATATATGTGACAGAATATTACTCAGCCATAAAAATTAATGAAATCTTGCCACTTGCAACAACATGGATGGAGCTAGAGAGTATTATGCTAAGTGAAACAAGTCAGTCAGAGAAAGACAAATACCATATGATTTCACTCATGTAGAATTTAAGAAACAAAACATATGAACATGGGGGAAAAAAAAGAGAGAGAGAGACAAACCATAAAACAGACTCTTAACATAGAGAATAAACTGAGGGGTACCAGAGGAGAGGTGGGGGGAAGGATGGGCTAAATGAGTGATGGGCATTAAGGAGGGCGCTTGTTATGATGAGCACCGGGTGTTGTATATAAATGATGAATCACTAAAGTCTACTGAAACTAATATTATACTCTATGTTAAGTAACTGGAATGTAAATAAAAACTTGAAACTAAAAAAAATAATAAAATAAAGAAATAAAATTGTCAGGCACTATTAGAATTATTGTGGGGTCCGAATTTTTGTGTGATTCCATAGAGGAAGGACCTTGCGTATAGGAATTGCTAAATAAATATTTGTTTAAATGAATTGAACACTGTATTTCTCAGTAGCCACACATCATTATTAATAATAATGCAATAAATGCATTAAATAAATAATTAAATTTATAATAATGTAATAAATGCATTAAATTTTTTTAAATAATAGTAACAAAACCACAACAAGAGAATGTATTAACCACTTCTATAGGTATGGCTGAGTATACAGGTCACTGCATATAAAATGTCCAAGAAAACCTAAACTTTAATGTTGCTCATGACACCGAATACTTGTTAGTTTAACTGTCACTTATCTATCAAAGAGTGACCTATGAAATTTTAAAACTTGGTTGAGGATGATCATTCTCAATTATGAGGATGTTGAATGAGGGAGCTAAGTTAGGTTATGTGTTTGGAAACTAAACACATAGGAAACTAAAACTAATATATAAAAAAAGAGGATTGTTACTTTCAGTGGAAATTGTAGTTTCATTAGTCATAAAAAGATAATTTCATTTGATTCAAAATCAGGGGGAAAATACTTTGTGTCTTAGCAGAAGTCACATATAACACTGGCTTTATTACCATAGCGAACGCTACCGTCTTGTCTCAATTTTTTTTTAATGAAGTTTTCTTACAGGAAACAGTTAAAGTATTTTTAAAACATCCTTCAGTGAAAGATGATTCAGACCTCGAAGGAAGAACATCCTTTATGTGGGCTGCTGGAAAAGGCAGTGATGATGTCCTGAGGACTATGCTGAGTTTAAAATCTGACATTGATATTAACATGGCAGACAAGTATGGGGGTACAGGTAAGCGGCAAACATGTTGGGTTTGCTTTCTTTTGGGTCCCAGAGTGAATAGGTGCCCTAAAACTTGTACAGTAGTGCCTGAAATCATTGTTCCTACTCTAATATTGTTTAACTTTCATTTGTCCTTTTTAAGGTTAGGCTACCAGGATATCACTCCAAAATCTTTATTTCCTCCAGGTTTGATGGCTAAAATTAGCCTGTGTTTCCACCAGGTGAATGGTGGTATTTGGTTTAAAACTCTGGTTGCTCCTGGGTGCTATATGCAACTGATGAATCACTAAACTCTACCTCTGAAGATAATAGTATGCTATATGCTAATTAATTGATTTTAAATAAAAATTTAAAATTAAAAACAAAAAACCAACTCTGGTTGCTCCTGGGTGGCTCAGTCACTTAAGCATCTGACTCTTGATTTCTGCACAGGTTATGATCTCAGGGTCCTGGGATCAAGCCCTGCGTCAGGCTTCCCATGGGGATTCTTTCTCTCCTCCTCCCTCCACTTGCTCTCTCTTTCAAATAAATAAATAAATCTTTTAAAAAAATAAAATTTAAAAAAATAAAACTCTGGTTACTCCTTAGACGTAATTATAGGAACTCTTCTTATTAATCTTTGTGTAAAAATAAATAAATAAACCTGTACTTAAAACTATGTATATTTAGTAGTTATCAATTTTATTTTCAAAAATTTAGCATTAGGGGCGCCTGGGTGGCTCAGTTGTTAAGAGTCTGCCTTCGGCTCAGGTCATGATCCCAGGGTCCTGGGATCGAGCCCTGCATTGGGCTCCCTGCTCGGCGGGAAGCCTGCTTCTCCCTCTCCCACTCCTCCTGCTTGTGTTCCCTCTCTCGCTGTGTCTCTCTCTGTCAAAAAAAAAAAAAAGATTTAAAAAAAAGAAAACAAAAATTTAGAATTATATTTTAAGGAATGCACATATCTAAGTATGTTCTCACCAGTCTTCTTTGATATGCTCTTTTCTCAGATTTGAAGAGCATTCCCTCCTCCCAAATCTCCCATTTTAGAGATAAGCTCCCTTCGAGAGCGAAGCTTCAGAGCTTCATGTTAGATTTGCATCAAAAGCTCTCAGTAGATGCTTCTTTCAATCTCTTTTTCTAATAAGAGAGCACTTTGTGCATTTGTTAATAAGAGAGGTATGAATTTTTTAGCATTCATTGTCAACTTGAAAGTCTCTACCTCGTGTACTATATCCTAATTGCAAGTCCGAAAAAGAAAGAAGATCACACAATAGCACAACAACACAGAATAAAAACTCAGCTGCAGGCTTCTTGATGTTATGTTTTCTTATTTGTTGAAACATAGTAGAGCCACTTACACCTATCTGTTGTCCTGGATAAGATTTTTCTCGGCCGCCAAATCTACTGATGCAACACTTGGTGGGGAGCAGGATTATACCTAATAATCTCCCTCCCTATACCTAAGCCATCACCCTTCTAAATTATTTTTTAAAGAGTTTTTGGGTAATATCAATTTTAATAAAAGCTTTAACCATCAAAAGTATTTCTTTATCAAAGCTTCGCAGTGGACCTTAAGGTTCTTAAGGGTATAGTGCAGACATGTAGGACCCTGAGTTTATAAATGGTCTGAACATTTCATTTTTTGTCAGACTTCCATTAGTATGGAGACTTTCACTTTCTCACTAGCTTTGCTTTAGTTTGACTTTTTCATGTATTTTAATAAAGTATGGGGAAGGATACTTCCATCCTTTTGACCAAAGGTGTCTTTCTGATGTGCACCATGGTTGGAGTTCAGACATAAATTCTTCTCAGATTCATTAATTCCCTGGCTGTTTCTCCTAAGGGGATTTTACTATATGTCAGACATGCCTTCCTGACATTTCTCCTCTTTGAAAGTGAGTTTCTCTCCATCATCCCCCTACAGGGTTGTTTTTCCTTCCCATGAAAAAAAGAGTTCTCATCAACAGCAACGTACAGACATTATTTGGATCTTGATTCAAATAAACTATAAAAAAAAATTATAAAACTGTCAGGACAGTATGGACACTTTATGGATATTTGATATTACAGAATTTGTGTGCATGTTTTTTAGGTATGATAATGAGATTAGCCTTTCTTTGCAGTGCCAGAGCCAGGGCTCTGCGGACTCTCATTTCCCCTTTGCCAGCAGGTGCCATGTTAGAACCCTCCCATAGGGGCAGTAGAGGGAAACTGGAAAGCTGGAAGAACCGGATCACATCTTCCTGTTTGCTTACTACTCTCATTTTGGTTTCCTGTTCCTGTCAGCATCACCCTAGTAGGTCTTCTTCAACACAGCAGTGATAGTTTGTTCCAGTGGCGACAGTTAATTTCACTTGGCAGTTTCTCCAGCGCTCACAGTACCAGCCCCAGAGCACCCTCCTCAGAGGCACCAGCACCAGCCAAGCAGAGCCCCTGCTCAGACGTCTGAGTTTACACCCCACAGGGCTCCTCTTCTAGGCTTTTAAGTTTTAATAATTCCATCTTCTTCTTTTCGTTCCCCTGGCCCTAGAATTGCCGGTTTTCTTCTGCATGTACCACCTCTGTGATCCCTTAGTGTTCCTTTTTTGCTTTTTCCTTCTTCGATCCATAGCTAACAATTCCTTATTTTGAACTCTCTCTGTTAAAGTATCTGGCATGGTTTCTGTCTCCTAAATAGACATTGCCTGATACAGTGGTTGTGTAAAAAAACAAAAACAAAAAAACCCCACATCATTGTATTTTAGATAGACTTACTAAAATATTTACAAATGAAAGGATATGACTCTAGAATTTTATTCAAACCAATTAGAAGTGAGGACAATGGCTGGCAGTTAGATGAAACAAGACCGGGCATCTGCTGATCGTCCTTGAAGCTAGGGAATGGCTATATTGAGTTCTCTAGATTATTGTCTTTTCTTTTGAATATGTTTGAAATTTTCCATAACAAAAAGTTAAATAAAAAATTAGGGCTCCTATGTAAATTTGTGACACCTTCTCAAAGAGAGCAACAGTATTTAAATCTAAGGTTATTTTAAAGTAATGTAAAGGCAATGAAATGGGGAATTTCAATTAATAAGAAAATGAATTCTATCATTTGCTTAATTGGGATTTTGTGGTGGGGTGTTTGTTTTTTTTTTTTAACATTGACATCTGAACAGTATTTATTGCATACTGATGCTACATCACAGAATTGTAGAATTTTAAAATTAGAAAGTACGTTAAAATTAAATCTAGTCCAGGGTTTTCCAAACCATATTCTTCAGAACAACAGGTTTCTATAGAGGGCTGAAGTGTTGTCGAGGGGGGCAGGTACTTAAGTGGGTAACCCTCCACCCCTGCTTTAGTCAGAACCACTCAACTCTTACCAGTTTTATATGATGAGTGTTTTATAAAGCTTCATTTTGGGGCAAATGTATTCTTATCCTCTTAAAATGTGAAAGACTTTCACCAACCTCTCATAGATGTAGCACACTTAATCTGCCTTACAACATTCTCACCAGTGGTCTGTCAGCCTCCCGTTACATAGCTCCAGTATGGAGAACCCACTAATTCCATCTTAAACTAACTCCTATCAGACTATTCTTCCTTACACTGAGCCCAAATTTGTCAAAGTGAATGATCTGCTCTGTGCTGTCTTCCACATGGCAGCACCTAAGATACTTGAAGTCGCTCACACCCTTCTGAATCTTGTCTGGACCAAACTAACATTCAGCCATGTAGATCAGGGTCCTCCAACTCAAGTGCACATAAGAATTGCAATGGTGTTTGTTTAAATACAGATTCCCAGACTATACAGACAGAAATCTATTTCAGATCCTGTAAGTCCTATTGACTCCACCTCTAAAATATATCCTAAATCTTTCTGCTTCTCTCTGTCTGCACTCCTGCCAGCCTAGTTCAAGCCATCAGCATTTTTTACTGAGTCTCCTGCAATAGTGTTAGCTGGTTCTCACCTATTACAGTACATTCTCTTCAAAGCAGCTAGAGTGATCTGATTAAGGCACAAGTCAAATAGTCTCACTCACCTATGTGAAGTCTTCAGGCCCTTCATCACTGGGACCTGTGTGGCCACTTAGAATCTGGCCTTCGCTACCTTTCTGCCTTACTTCACTGTGCTGCAGCTTCCTTGCCTTCCTTAAGCATATAAACTCATTCCTGCCCTTGGACTAACTGTTTCTCTTTGCTCGAACTACTCCCCCTCGAGATCTCTACATTGCTGTCTCTTTATGACCCAGGTCTCAACTTCAGTGTCAGCTCCTTAGCAAGGCTTTTTGTCACCATCAATTAAAGTGGTCTCCCAGTCACTCTGCATATCAAGATACCTTTTATTACTCCAATCATACCATCCACCACCATCTAATACTTTCTTGTTTATCTGTTCAGTTTTTATTTTGCTTCTCCTACTAGAATATAACCTTATCTATTTTGTTCTCTGCTGAATTCCCACCATCACATTCATACCCAGCCCATAGAAGGTTCTCAACAAATGCCCAGGACTAGGCATCCTGGGTTTGGTCCATGGATCACACTTTATTGAAAGAAACATTGTTCTAGGGCGCTTGGGTGGTTAAGTCACTGTCTTCGGCTCAGGTCATGATCCTGGAGTCCCAAGACCAAGTCCCGCATCAGGCTCCCTGCTCAGCGGAGAGTCTGCTTCTCCCTCTGACCCTCCTCCTCTTGTGCTCGCTCTCTCATATGAATAAATAAGATCTTAAAAAAAAAAAGAAATATTGTTCTAGGCATTATAGGGCCATGATACTTAGAAAGAACTGGCCCAGGCCTCTAGACAGTTCTGCTGGCAAACTCAGAATTTAAAGAGTGATGTATTTAAATAGAATTTAAAAAGTAATCCACAGAGTCCTGGCATAAGTCAAGCACTAGAGGGGAGTAACACAGGCACAGGTCAGCATAACCTGAAACCCACATAGAGTCAAAATTACTCTTTCAAACCCCATATGAAGGCACCAGAGAGGGGACCACATTCCTTCTCAGGTTTTTTCTCCAATGTTGAAACAAATTGCTGTTTCTTAAATTGGGCCCGGAGGAAATCAGTGGCTTGCATTTGAAGCCATGTTGTATGAAAAATGCACTCGAGGCAGTGGGCTGTGCATACCCTCAGTACCACATGGGTGCGCAGACCGCCGGCAGGAATAGCGCGGCTCGGCAGCTGAAGGACCAGTGGATTGACACTTCCCATCACACCAACCCTCGGGCATATGCTTATCGAGTGGGGTGGTGGGCAGAATTGCCTGCATCATTTAAATCATTGCTCTTTGTCGTTTTTTGGAAAGCATTTCAGACCATCAGGATGGAAAGGAAGAAACAGTGAGACAAGAAAGGTAGATGGACAGGGGGAGAGTGTGAGTAGTACCTATGACTAAAAAGGAAGACTGGAATCTATAGAAGTGAACAATAAAGAATCCTTGAGATTAAATTGCATTTAGGGGCACCCAGGTGGCTCAATTGGTTGAGCGTCTGCCATCAGCTCAGGTCATGATCTCAGGGTCCTGAGATCAAGCCCTGCATCGGGCTCCCTGCTCAGCAGGGAGCCTGCTTCTCCCTCTCCCTCTGCTCTCCCCCCCGCCGCCCATGTGTGCACTCTCTCTCTCAAATAAATAAATAAAATCTTTAAAAAAAAGATTAAATTGCATTTAGCCAAAATGATGAGGACATCAGAAGAAGAAAACATGCACAGTTAGAATAAGGAAAAGGTGAAGTTGTTATCAAAGAGTTCTTTGCTTTCTTTTGCTCCCTTTTCAGCCTTACACGCTGCTGCCCTTTCTGGCCATGTCAGCACCGTGAAGCTACTTTTGGAAAATAATGCTCAAGTAGATGCCACTGATGTCATGAAGCATACTCCACTCTTCCGAGCCTGTGAGATGGGACACAAAGATGTGATTCAGACACTTATAAAAGGTTGGTCATTAAGAGTGCTCCTACTAAGTCACTCTCAAAAGGTAGGAATTCTTGCAGGCACTGTTTGAAACACAGCTTACATAGCAGAGGGCCACCTGGGTGGAAGGATGTAGGGAAGAGCGCCGCATGTGTGCACACACACACACGCGCACACCACACATGCAAGCGCACCAGGAAACCGGAGGTCCAGTCCTAGCTCTGCCTGTTGGCAGTTGTGTGGTTTTGGAAAAGCCACTTCACCTGCCCGATCCTCAGTTTTACTTCGTATAAGAGAAAAATGACTCGTGCCCTGACCAACTTACAGGCTTATTGTAAAAATCTGAAGTAGATAGTGTACATGACAACATTTTGCTGAGAGTAAAGCATTTAAGGGACTGTGGTTATATTTTTCAGACTTCTTTTTGATCATTGGACATTTTCATTATATTTTTGCTTTTTCAGGTGGAGCGAGGGTAGATTTAGTCGATCAAGATGGACACTCTCTTCTACATTGGGCAGCACTGGGAGGAAATGCTGATGTTTGCCAGATATTGATAGAAAATAAGATCAATCCAAATGTGCAAGATTATGCAGGACGAACCCCTTTGCAGTGTGCTGCTTACGGCGGCTATATCAACTGCATGGCAGTGCTCATGGAAAATAATGCAGACCCTAACATTCAAGACAAAGAGGTAGAAAATCTAGATATTTTCTATATTGTTTGCACCCAGTTGTTTAGAGTATTTCTTCTTCATTATCTAAAATAAAGTAAAACATTTTACCAAATAAAGAGGTCACTTAAAATTACCTGTTAATTAAAAATGAGGTTTTTTTTCTCTGTTTTCCTTCTAATTCTGTGTATATACCCATATATGCCATAACAAAGTCATAATACAGAATGGGAATAGTTTTATAACTTTCATAAGATATATGTGCATGGTATGTGTGTACGTATGTGTTTACATATAGATATATGATATTTCAGAAACCACGTTTTGTTCACTTCAAATCATCACCATGATTTTCTTATTTGGTGTATAATCTTCTGCATAATCATAGGTGCTGAGTTTTCCAAAGTTCTAGGAGCTTTATGTTTAATAACTCATTCAGTTCTCACAGCAACTCTGTAAAGGAATTGCTATTATTATTCCCATTTACAGGTGAGAAAATTGAAGCTCATGGAGCTTACCCAAATACCCTAAGGTGACAACAGCAGCAGGGTTGTTGTGGGAAGTCAGGGTCCAAACTATGCCCGTAACCCCAATTTTAGAATCAAGTAACTTCCTATGGCTGGGTACTTTTTCATTATTATAGATCATGTTTCATTGATCATTGCTGTGCATTTAACTTTTTTTATTGTTTCCTTAGAATAATTTCCCCTAAGTGAGATTATTTATTATTGGTATATGAATGTGATTGGGCTCTGATATATACTATTGAACTGATTTTTTTTTAAGATTTTATTTATTTATTTATTTGAGAGAGTGTGTACCTGAGTAGGGGGAGGGGCAGAGGGAGAGGGAGAAAGAGAATCCCAAGCAGACTCCCCACTGAGCACGGAGCCTGACTCAGGACTCCATTTCACGACCCTGAGATCATGACCTGAGCTGAAATCAGGAGTCGGCCGCTCAACCAACTGAGCCACATAGGCGCCCCTGTTGAATGGATTTCTAAACCATGTGGGTTAATCTCCACTTTCCCAGCTATGTAGTATTGTATTGACTTCTCTCAGTTTAGCCAGTGTTGATTTTTTTGCTACTTCAATTACATTGTCTTCAAACATACTAGCATATTATGTTTTCCAAGCCAGAAAATATATTTTCTATTAATTCATTCAATAAATATTTATCAAGATTGTTCCTATCTGTAAAAGTAACATAATGAAAAATATGTGAAATATGGTCCTTGTATCTATGTTATTAGAAATGAATCTTTTGTAATCTGTAGTACCTTTTACATTGTTTTTACAAGTTGCCGGTTTCTTACAGAAGTAGTATATACTAAGCTACTTTCCAGTTCCATTAGTTTTTTCATGTACTATTTTGGATTATCTGCATAAACAGCATATCATTTGTGAATAGTATGCCTTATTGAACTAACTGATACCTCCAATACCATGTCGAATAGAATTGGTGATAGTTGGTATCCTTAATTCATTCTGGTTTCTCAAGGGGAAAGCTTGAAATATTTCACCATTGAATATGGTATTTGCTATAGGTTCCCTTATATTTCTAGTTGCTAAGAATTGGGGTTTTTTTATTCAGAATTAGCTGTTTAATTTTTGTCAGATACTGTTTCTGTATCTTTCAAGATGATCACATGATTTTTCACCTCTTTGCTGTTAATATGGTGAATTAAAAAGAGTCAGGAAGTAGTTCCTCTTATTCTCCTAAAGAATTTGTGTAACATTGGTATTACTTCTTTCTTAAATGTTTGGAAGAATTCCCCGGTGAAGTCATCTGGTCTAGTGGTATTCTTTGTGTAAAAGGTGTTAATAACTGATTCAGGGTCATTTATAATTACAAGACCATTCAGATTTCTAATTATTTTCTTTTCAGCTTTGGTAAGTTGCATTTTCTGAGAAATGTATCCATTTTATTAACATACGTGTTTGCATAAAGTTGGTCATATAATCACTTACCTTTTTTATGACTGTAGGACCTATAGTGATTTCCTCTTATTCATTTCATATATTGGTAATGTGCTTTGTCTCTTTTCTTTTTAAAAACATTTTTCATCTTATTCATCTTTTCAAAGGACTTACTTCTTTGTTGATTTTCTATATTTTAAGTTGTTTACTATTTCATTGGTGTTTATTATTTCCTGCCGTCTACTTTTCTCGGGTTTGATTTACTATTTTTTTTAAAGATTCTTTTGATAAAAGTTTAAATCATTGATTTATTTCAATATTCATTTCCAGTATATATATTTAAGCATGCTTATTCTAAGCACTGCTTTAACTTTATCCTAAAAGTTTAGATAAGTTTTACCATCACTATAATTCAGCTCAAATATTTTCTAGTTTCTATTTTGATTTGTTATTTGACCCATAGATTATTTAGAAGTGTGTTGCTTAATTTCCAAACAGTTGGGCATTTGCTCATTTTCTTTTGGTAAATGGTTATATTGGTTTCCTCTTGCTGTTATAATAAATTACCACAAACTTACTGGCTTAAAACAACACAAATTTATTATCTTACTCTTCTGGATGTTAAAAGTCCAAAATGGGTCTCACTGGGCTAAAAATCAAGGTGTTGGCAAGACTACAATCCTTTTCCAGGCTCTAGGGGAGAATCTGTTTCTTTCGTTTTCCAGCTTCTTGATGCTGCCCTCATTCCTTCGCTTATGGTCCCATTCTGCCATCCTCAAAGCTAGCAGTGACTGGCTGAGTCTCTCTCACACTGCATCACTCTAACACCCGCCCTCCTGCCTCCCTCCTTCTCTCCCTCCCCATATAATCCTTATATTGGGCCTATTCAGATAATCCAGGATAATCTCCCCACTTGAAGGTCAGCTGATTAGCAAACTTAATTCCACCTACAATCTTAATTTCCCCTTTCCAATAACAGAACAGGGTTACAGATTCCAGAGATTAGGACATAGACATCTTTGCAAAGGCATGCATTTATTCTGTCTACCACACTGATTTGTAACTCAAACTCTACTGTGGTCTAAAAACAGAATAACAATTATTTTCTTTTATTTCAGAATCATTTTAATTCTTCAAAGTCCTTTGAGGCTTTCTTTGTGGCCCAGCATATGATTGATTTTGGTAAATGTTCTATGTACACTTGAAAAGAATACTGGTTGTATCATAGTTGGATGCAATGTCTTATATGTATCACTTAGGTCAAAGTTTTTTACTGTATTGTTCAGGTCTTCTATATCTTTACTGTCCTTTCATTTATTTGTTCTATGAACTATTATAAAAGGTGGGTTGAAAATCTCTCACTGATTATGGATTTGACCATATCCCCTTTTAATTTTGTCATTTTTTTGTTCTGTATATTTAAAAGCTGTGTTATTAGATGCATACAGATTTAGGATTGTGGTATCTTCCTCTTTGACTCCTTTAAAACTATAAAATATCCCTCTTGTATATCTAACAATGCTTCATGCCTTTTTTATCTTTCATGATACTGAATTCTTTTAAGAATATCAGCCATTTATTTTGTAGAATCTCACTCATTTTGAGTTTGCCTTATGATTCCTCATAATTAGATTGAAGTTTTACATTTTTGGTTGGAGTATTATACAAGTGATATTGAATCCTTCTCAGGATATCACCTCTGGAAACACATGGTGCCTCTTAACATGGTATTAATTTTGATCACTTAGTTAAGATACCATCCATTTTCTCCACTGTGTATTTGAGTGGAGAAATATTTTCCCTTTTTATAATTAAGCAATTTGGGAGCATCGTTTGTATTTTTGAGTTAGCATCAATAACTATGTGTCCAAAAATACCTATTCCAGATATACCTGATTTTTGTTCGTGCTTATAGGGAAGAACAGCTTTGCACTGGTCCTGTAACAACGGATACCTTGATGCCATTAAATTACTACTAGACTTTGCTGCTTTCCCTAATCAGATGGAAAACAATGAAGAAAGGTAAGCTGTTGATAAAAAGAATGTATTGTTGTTCAACTCACTGCCTTTCTGCTCTATTAAAAAACCTCAAGTTGAGATACTAGTTCAGAAGTACTAAGTATACTCATAAGGAAATGCTACACTAAGAAATCCTAAATGAGAAGAAAAGAGCAAAGTTCCCTGTAGTGTTGATTTAGAATCATGGGATTAAAAATTATTCAGAACTTTAGATTTACCTCTGGCAAGCTCACAAACTACAGATGAGGAAAGACATTCTTGTGGCTTGTGGCTGGCATAACATCAGGGGAGTCCTAATGGACCAGGCCTAGGAACGGGTCATATGTTGAAGACATTTCTCTTGATGAACAGGATAGTGGACCGAGGTGCCACCATGTGGCATGAAGAAATAAGGAGAAGGTGAGGTGACTGAATAACCCAGGATTCACAGAGCTAGGCTGGAGTTATGCCCAAGGGCCCAGGCTCCATATAAAGGACCAGACACAGTATGAAGTCTAAGCAGGAGAGATTCTTGGCGGTCTTGGATCTAAAAAGATTCTGATCACCTGTAGGTGACAACCAAGTTTGTGATGAGACTTCCACACCTGAGCTCCACCCAGCCAGGTCTGTGCCTTGGTTGTCGTCATTCGTGGATGCTGGAACTGCAGTGGCTCCCGCTGTGACACCATGTCCCAACCCCCCCCCCCGCCCCCATAGCTACCACCAGTTCTTTCAGGAGATGGGAGACCTTGTGGAGAAGGAGGGACTCTCTCTAGGCCATCTGCCTCAGAAAACCCACTCCTTTCTGGGCTGAACCCCTTCATCTCTCCCACTTCTTTCAGAACCTCTCCCCATTAATGATGGCCTCCACCTGTTATTTTCTGAGGTCTGAGGTTTGTCTTCTCTGCCTGTAAAGCCCTCCTTCTCTTGGATTATCTGCACTGCCCCATTTCCTCTTGCTCGTGGGTCGTGCTTTTACAGTCTGGCTTCCATCCTCCCACGGACGCTGAAACCGTGCTGAGTGGTCACTGGCAGACTGATAAATCCTCCGTCAGCGCCTCTGTCTCCTCTCACTGGCCTGTCTGCATCACCGGGTTCTGTTGACCCCCCTCCTTTACCTTACTGAGACTGTATCTTCTCTAAGCTTCTGTGACAGTATATTTTCCTGATTCTCTGCCAGTCACATCTGCTCCTTCTCCATTTATTTCGGCTCCTTTTCCATTTTTTATTTTTTAAATATAAACACTCTTCAGGGTCTGGGCCTTTTTCTCCCAGCCCATCTCCTTGGGCCCTCTGACCTACCACCAAGGCTTCGATAGTCACATGGGGGCTGGTGAGTTCTAAATCTGTCCTTCAGACTCAGTGTCTCTCTTTGGTTCCCACTGTCACCTACTCTTCGTTACCAGCACCGTCGTGTAAATCTTGCCCTCTGACGTGTTCCTGGGACTGTCGGAATGCCTCCTCGCTGTTTTCCTCCCTTCGAACTTCCCCTCATTCAGTTCATCTGCTTCCAAAGTAGCCTCCCTAAATCACATTTCTAACGTAATTGTTTGTCATGTCCTTCCTCCCCTCAAATGGAGTCTCACCTAAGAAGATTGTCCTGATCCCAGAGGCATGTGTTCCAAACGATGTTCTCCCCTACATTGTGAGTTCGTATAGCACTTGGCACATTTCACTTTATATTATAATTTTATTTAATCTGTCTTCCATATTAGCGGAGAACTCCTGAAGATCATTGTCATCTCTGTGTTGTTCACAGTGCTTTTCAGGAAGTAGATGCTCAGTAAAGAACTGTTGCATTGTTAAGTTGATGCTTCCAGGCTCCCAGTAGCATCCCCTGCTACATACCTGCATTAGAAACTTCTGGAATTCTTTGAGTACATACAGAATTAGATAAATCAGACTAGTATGTCTTACTTTGAGAGGGGTTCTATAAAGAACTCATTCTCTCTATTATCATCAAATGACAACTGTAAAACCAAAAAGACTCGAAGATTTAGAGGTTTAGACATTCAAGGAAGCTGGAATGCCAAGCAGAATCCTCAGAGCTGAGGTTTTGACATTAAAGCAGATATGTGAGAGAGCAGACGATTTCTCTCTTTGAAACACTAAAAAAATACAAAAGGGAAAGATTAAGAATCCTAAGAACTAGTGGTGATTTATTTCTATTATAAAGGATTTATGGGGCACCTGGGTGGCTCAGTCAGTTAAGCGTCTGCCTTCGGCTCAGGTCATGATCCCAGGGTCCTGGGATCGAGCCCCACATCGGGCTCCTTGCTCAACGGGAAGCCTGCTTCTCCCTCTCCCACTCCGCCTGCTTGTGTTCCCTCTCTAGCTGTCTCTCTGTCAAATAAATAAGTAAAATCTTTAAAAAAAATAAAATAAAGGATTTATTCTGTAACAGTATTTACTGCCTGACTGCTGTTTTCTTAGGAAACAATAAAAAAACATTTATTTTTGTAATTCAAATCCCATTTTTATGGTAAGACTTGAATTTTAGGCCTAAGGAAGAGTCTGAATTAAGGTGCCTCCTGCCTCCTAGAGTAAGCATATGTTAATTACAGACCAAAAGACCGCAGGAAAAATCCTCCTAACTGTACTTGCCAATCTGTAGATGAAGATGGACAGTGGCAATATCCCAGTCTCCTCTGATGTTTCATCAGCAATGCACCTTGATGTACAAATGTCAGAACCCGGTGCTGCCTTTCATGGTTATTGACATTCCAGTTTAGGCATTCCACTCATCCCATCAGACCAGTCCTGCTTGGCAAGTCCAATTGTATCTTGTATCTTGTCTCCATCTACATTGTTTCTTGACTGGTTATCATCAATGTAGTGCTAATTTTTACTTCTCATGCATTGACACCAACCACTTGATGTGCACTGTATAGACATGATTTTTGCCAACTACTGCTGGCTTTCAGTCAATAACTATCTGACAGCCACACTCCGACATTGATGGAAATATTCACAGTACTTGAATGTTTCTAAATTGAATTTGGGGTGAAGAAAGACTCAGTAGGAATAATTACAATACGGTCAGTGCCTAAACACTAAGGCATAGACTTCAGTCTTAAAATCTTTCTAGATATTTGGACTGTGTTTCCCTGAATCAAAAATTGATGGAGAATCCTAATTTGAATAAACCAATTATAAAAAAAGACATTTTTGAGAAAATCGGGGAAATTTGTATTTGGAATGGGTACTAGATTTTGCTGAGGAATTCCTGTTAATTTTGCTAATACCATAATGACATTGTGCTTATGTCCATATTATTTATTGATGAGTACTGAAATGCAGAGAGATTAAATAATAGAGGAGTTCTAGGATTTGCTTTAAAACAGTTCAGCAAAAATAATAGTGAAGGGGTTAGAGGAAGCAAATGTGGCAGAAATGTTGCTACTTGTTAAATTTGGGTAATGAGCATATAAATGGTTATGCTATTCTCTCTACTTTTGTTTATGCTTGAAGTTTCTCATAATAAAAATACATAGTTTTTCCATGATAAAGGTATTTAAAATATTTGAAATGCAATTTTCCATCCAGAAGCCCTGAGAGATCTAGTAAAGGCAGAGGTCGGGCCTTACTTTCATAAACCAGATTTTGATAATCCTGCTTGTATACTGTGTGAGAGACGCTACATATTAGTAATTATAGAAAAGATGATCAAGCTTACTAAATACATATGTTATTTGCACATTGGTTTGAGAAGCAGTTTCATTCTGTAGGAGGTTTATACTCAAGAACTGGTAGATGTGCTATGGACAGATGACTGAACAGGGAGTCGTGCGGTCTTAGTTCAGGTCTGGGTTCTGCAGGGAACTAGTTACATAACATTCTGCAAGTTGCTTAATCTTTCTGGATCTGTTGACTCATTTATAAAAGGAAGGAGATAAACTAAATGACCTCTAAATTTCCATTTGGCTCTACTATCGTGGAGTTCTTTGTTTTTTTTCCATTGGGGAGAGTACATCATGAAAGACATTTTAGAATACAGAGTGATCACACTTGATCACTGTATCCCCGTATTATACACCCGAAACTAATTTAGCACTCTATGTTAACAACACTGGAATTAAAATTAAAAATAATAATAAATTTTTAAATAGAATATATAGTGAAATATTTTTAAGTTCTTCTGAATTTACAGGATGCCGTCTCCTTAGAAATAATGTTTTAAAGTTTATGTAGGCACCATTACTTTATGGCCTTCTGGTCCCTGGACAGTAGCAGCAAATCGAGATGTCCTAAAATGAGTTTCTTCATTTTACCATTTGGGACTTCTTCCTGAATTCAGTTTCCTTCTAGAAGCGACTAAATCACCCTTTGCTTATATTGAAAAATCTCCTCCTTTTATGTCTGAGTATGACTGTCAGGTGAGTTTTGAAAACAGAAAATTTCTATCATCACCGAATGATTTTCTTTGTGTAATCATGCATCTGTATAATCATCAGTGTTTCCACCTCATAAATCAGCTGATTATTTCTTCCTAAAACCTCTGATTGCTTTGGATGAGTAACAGCCACCTACACAGGACTCAGACCCCTGGCCACCGTTGGGTGGTCATCACTACTGGTTTGGGCCCTATGGGAATGATAGTGATGCATGATTGTGGTGTCACCAGCCCTGCGGCAAAGGTGTCCTAGCATAAGAACGACAGCAGCTGACATTTACTAATTGCTTCTTTGATGCCAGGCAGTGTTATCTCTTTATATTTATTATTTCCTTTCCTCCTCATGCCAAGTCTGCAATGACGAAAGGTAAGTGGGTGAAGAAGTGACAGCATTACCATGATTGGAAGGTAGAATTGGGGTTTTGTTTTGTTTTGTTTTTTACTTCAATTTTTGTATTTTTTGTACTGTTTGAATTCTTTAAATATGTGTCATTATTGCAGAGTAATCATTTAAGAAAAATAATATACCTGCCAAGAGAAGAATGCTGGTTAATTCTTTTTTTTTTTTTTTTAAAGATTTTATTTATTTGACAGACACAGTGAGAGGGAACACAAGCAGGGGGAGTTGGAGAGGGAGAAGCAGGCGCTCCGCTGAGCAGGGAGCCCGATGTGGGGCTTGATCCCAGGACCCTGGAATCATGACCTGAGCCAAAGGCAGACGCTTAACGACTGAGCCACCCAGGCGCCCCAAATGCTGGTTAATTCTAAGGGTGGGAATATAGATGACCGTTGTTATGTTCGTCTGTGTATTTATCTGATTATTTTATATTTCCAAAAATAGAAAAGATATATTATAAGAAAGGAATTTGCCTGAAATTATACATCTAGAAAGTAGCCAGTTGAGATTAAAATATATAACCATCTGACAATACAACTCATCTTTTCTAAATAATATATTTGTCAAAAAGGTATGCACAGTGTACAAAATTTAAAAGGCATGAAAACTAAGTGTCCCTCCCACCCCTGCCTCTGAGACAACCAGCGTCCTCCCCATGGACGTCACTGTCACGAGTTTCTTGGTAAACTTCTAGAGATATATTTTACATAGATAAGCATAGAGGGATATGTTCTTTTTTCATGCAAATGGGACATGCCATAATACTGCTCTGGGCTTTTTTTTTTTAAAGAATTTTATTTTTTATTATTTTTTTAAGATTTTATTTATTTATTTGAGAGAGAGAGAATGAGAGACAGAGAGTATGAGAGGGAGGAGGGTCAGGGGGAGAAGCAGACTCCCCACTGAGCAGGGAGTCCAATGCAGGGCTCGATCCCGGGACTCCAGGATCATGACCTGAGCCAAAGGCAGTTGCCCAACCAACTGAGCCACCCCAGGCACCTCTGCTCTGGGCTTTTTTAAAGATTTATTTATTTTAGAGAGAGAGAGAGAGAGACCTGGGGGGAGGGGCAGAGGGAAAGAGAGTCTTTTTTTTTTTTAATTAACATATAATGTATCATTTGTTTCAGGGGTACAGGTCTGTGATTCATCAGTCTTACACAATTCACAACGCTCACCATAGCACATACCCTCCCCAATGTCCATCACCCAGCCACCCCATCCCTCCCACCCCCCACCACTCCAGCAACCCTCAGTTTGTTTCCTGAGATTAAGAGTCTCTTGTGGTTTCTCTCTCTCTCTAGTTTCATCTTGTTTCATTTTTTTCCTCTCTTCCCCTCTGATCCTCTGTCTTGTTTCTCAAATTCCACGTATCAGTGAGATCATATACTTGTCTTTCTCTGATTGACTTATTTCGCTTAGCATAATACCCTCTAGTTCCATCCACTTCATTGCAAATGGCAAGATTTCAATTTTTTGATGCATAATATACCATTGTGTGTGTATGTGTGTGTGTGTGTGTGTGTGTGTGTGTGTGTGTGTGTGTGTGTGTGTACATACCACATCTTCTTTATCCATTCATCTATTGATGGAGATCTAGGCTCTTTCTGTAGTTTGGCTATTGTAGACATTGCTGCTCTAAACATCGGGGTGCACATACCCTTTCAGATCACTACATTTGTATCTTTGGGGTAAATACCCAATAGTGCAATTGCTTGGTTGTAGGGTAGCTCTATTTTCAACTTTTTGAGGAACCTCCGTACTGTTTTCCAGAGTGGCTGCACCAGCTTACATTCCCACCAACAGTGTAGGAGGGTTCCCCTTTCTCCGTGTCCTCACCAACATCTGTCGTTTCCTGACTTGTTAATTTTAGCCATTCTGACTGGTGTGAGGTGGTATCTCATTGTGGTTTTGACTTGTATTTCCCTGATGCCGAGTGATGTTGAGCACTTTTTCATGTGTCTGTTGGCCATTTGGATGTCTTCTTTACAGAAATGTCTGTTCATGTCTTCTGCCCTTTTGTTGATTGGATTATTTGTTCCTTGGGTGTTGAGTTTGTTAAGTTCTTCATAGATCTTTGGATACTAGCCCTTTATCTGATATGTCATTTGCAAATATCTTCTCTCATTCTGCCCGTTGTCTTTTGGTTTTGTTGACTATTTCCTTTGCTGTGCAAAAGCTTTTTATCTTGATGAAGTCCCAATAGTTCATTTTTGCCCTTGCATCCCTTGCCTTTGGCAATGTGTCTAGGAAGTAGTTGCTGCGGCTGAGGTGGAAGAGGTTGCTGCCTGTGTTCTCCTCAAGGATTTTAATGGATTCCTGTCTCACATTTAGGTCTTTCATCCATTTTGAATTTATCTTTGTGTATGGTGTAAGAAAGTGGTCCAGTTTCATTCTTCTGCATGTGGCTGCCCAACTTTTCCAACACCATTTGTTGAAGAGACTGTCTTTTTTCCATTGGATATTCTTTCCTGCTTTGTCAAAGATGAGTTGACCATAGAGTTGAGGGTCCATTTCTGGGCTCTCTATTCTGTTCCATTGATCTCTGTGTCTGTTTTTGTGCCAGTACCATACTGGCTTGATGATTACAGCTTTGTAATAGAGCTTGAAGTCTGAAATTGTGATGCCACCGGCTTTTCTTTTCTTTTTCAACATTCCTCTGGCTATTCGGGGTCTTTTCTGGTTCCATACAAATTTTAGGATTATTTGTTCCATTTCTGTGAAAAAACTTGATGGTACTTTGATAGGGATTGCATTGAATGTGTAGATTGCTCTAGGTAGCATTGACATCTTCACAATGTTTGTTCTTCCAACCCATGAGCATGGAACGTTTTTCCATTTCTTTGTGTCTTCCTCAATTTCTTTCATGAGTATTCTATAGTTTTCTGAGTACAGATTCTTTGCCTCTTTGGTTAGATTTATTCCTAGGTATCTTATGGTTTTGGGTGCAGTTGTAGATGGGATTGACTCCTTAATTTCTCTTTCTTCTGTCTCGTTGTTGGTGTATAGGAATGCCACTGATTTCTGTGCATTGATTTTATATCCTGCCACTTTACTGAGTTCCTGTATGAGTTCTAGCAGTTTTGGAGTGGAGTCTTTTGGGTTTTCTGGGAGAGTTTTAAGCCGATTCTATGCTGAGTGTGGAGCCCGTTGCCACGCTCTACTTCACGACCCCGATATCATGACCTGAGCTGAAATCAAGAGTCAAGACACTTAACCGACTAAGCCACCTAGGTGCCCCAGTACTGCTCCGTTGCTTCATTTTTTTTTCTTTTTCTTCATGTAACAAGACATCCTGGACATTGTTCCTTATTTATTCATGTGCCACAGCTGTGCTGAGGCTGCATCACACAGAAGACTGCATCACACGAATGGCCTGTACTTGATGTAAGCGGTGCTCTATTGGTGGATACTGAGGTCATCTCCACTCTTTCACTATTTCAAACTGTGCTTCTGTGAATATCCTTGTATAGAAAACATCTCACACACGAGAGCAGGTCTGTGGGATATATGCCTGCAAGGGACCTGTCAAAGGGCAGATGCATGAATAATTTGGACAGATATTACTAAATTGTTCACTCTAAAGATTAAAGTAGCACATAGAGAGCCTGTCTCTCTGCATCCTTGCCAGCACAGTGTGTTATTAAACTTTCTGATCCTCATTAATCTGATCATTAAAGTACTCTCTTCATTCGTCTTAATTTGTATTTCTCTTAAATGAGTGAAGTTGAACATATTTCTGTATATTTAGGAGTATTAGTATTTCTTATTCTGGGGACTATCTTTTATCTTTGTTTTGGGGGTTTTTTGCCCTGCAAAATTTTGCTCTTTTTATATAGTTGGATTTATCATTCTTCTCTTATGGTTTGAGTTTTGTATCATTTTTATTAGAAAAGACCTTCCCGTCCCAATTTTTAAAAAAATCTTCCATGGTTTCTTCTAGTACTTTCATGGTTTCTTTTTCTATATTTAGGTCTTTGGTTCATCCAGAATTCATTTTGATATAAAATGTCATATAAGAATCTTTTTTTTCCCAGATGGCTATGCAGTTGTCCCAACACTATTTAATAATCTATGCTTTCTGATTTAAAGGGCCATCCTCATCATAGACTAAATCTCTCCATTTGGAGATGTATTTTTTTACTGCATAAGCATTAACTATCAGTAGTCCTGGGCTTAAACTATGAAACCCACAGGATATTATCCACAGTATTTTTTCAGATCAGAGTGGGGTATTATTTGGTACCCAGGGGAGAAGAAAAGTGACCATGTGTTCCTCCAGCCCCCAGTTTGTGAGCCAGCAAGCGAAGCTCAGGAATCATCATGGTCAGCAACACAAAGCACCTGACCCCGGCTCCACCCTTGTTTTGTCCCCTCAGAGAAAAAAGGAACAGCCCTGGCGCACAGAACATAGCCTTGCCTGAGGAACAGTCCCCATCCCAGAATGAGATTTCCTTCTGCTGCATAATATTGCCAGCTTAAGTGTACCTCAAATTACATTCCAACACTTAAAAAATACCTTCCTGCTTTAGGTACACTCCCCTGGACTATGCTTTGCTGGGCGAGCGCCATGAAGTGATCCAGTTCATGTTGGAGCACGGTGCCCTGTCCATCGCAGCCATACAAGACATCGCCGCCTTCAAAATCCAGGCGGTCTACAAAGGGTACAAGGTCAGAAAAGCTTTCCGGGACCGGAAAAATCTCCTCATGAAGCATGAACAGTTGAGGAAAGATGCCGCTGCCAAGTAAGTTGGAGCTGTGGGGATTGGAATCAGGGTGGAAGGGGGCAGGTGGGGAAGCAGCCAGGAGGGGCAGTCAGGAGAGGACCTGAAATAATGCTGATCCCTGGACCCATGTCACCTCCCCCTACTAATCACTGGGACTGCAGAGCCCAGCGGCCGCAGTGAAGGATGAAGACCTAATCTCTGCTCGGTGGCTGTTCCTCTAGGTTAGCCCTTGATGTTCCAATGGAGGGACATACTTCGGCCGGCCACAGCCACCCTGGCAAGGAGTGGGGGTGGGAGGGTACCTACAGGAAGCTGCAAGGACATACCTGCTCGCCCTCCTACCTTTCCTGCCCTTCCACAGGAAACTGACAGCAGTATCTAGCCTACTTCACTAGTAGTGTCTGGTTTTGATTTGATTAAAGCAACCAACTTGTGTGAATAACTTGCCCTCCCCACCTATTCCTTAACAAATCTGTTCTGACTAATGTAATTTATTCAAGAAATACTGACTGAATTCTTACAGTACATACAAAAGTCATGGCTGGAGCCTTTGAAGAAAATAGTGACTAAAAAAGCAAAGTGCTTGCTTCAAGGACCTCACACTTTTTTGGATAATGATACAGAATGTGTAAAATAATCATTTGTGCCTATTATATATACACTGTGATTATTTTACCATAAATGATTGATTTTTATTTATTTTTTTATTTTATTATGTTAATCACCATACATTACATCATTAGTTTTTGATGTAGTGTTCCATGATTCACTGTTTGCGTGTAACACCCAGTGCTCCATGCAGAACGTGCCCTTTTTAATACCCATCACCAGGCTAACCCATCCCCCCACCCCCCTCCCTTCTAGAACCCTCAGTTTGTTTCTCAGAGCCCATAGTCTCTTATGGTTCATCTCCTCCTCCGATTTCCCCCCCTTCATTTTTCCCTTCCTACTATCTTCTTTTTTTTAACATATAATGTATTATTTGTTTCAGAGGTACAGGTTTGTGATTCATCGGTCTTACACAATTCACAGCGCTCACCATAGCACATACCCTCCCCAATGTCTATCACCCAGTCACCCCATCCCTCCCAACCCCCACCACTCCAGCAACCCTCAGTAGGTTCCTGAGATTAAGAATTCCTCATATCAGTGAGGTCATATGATACGTGTCTTTCTCTGATTGACTTACTTCGCTCAGCATAATACCCTCCAGTCCCATCCACGTCGTTGCAAATGGCAAGATTTCATTCCTTTTGATGGCCGCATAATATTCCATTGTATATATATACCACATCTAAATGATTGATTTTTAGATTAGGTCTTGGTTTTCCTCGTGGATACCTTTGTTGGGTACTTTACTTATTTATTTACTTACTACTCCCTTACTTACTTTCATTTGCATTTATTCTCTGCAGAATTGACTCCTGGGCCATAAGTTTTTGTTTCTTTGGTTTCTTCTGGGGTATCTTTTTTTCTGTGCAACCTCCTCTTCTAGTTTAGGAACAATCTGCTCTTTTTCAGTCAGGATCATCTCGATGGTGGGCAGGGAGAGTGCATGTGTGGGTTAATCCGACCATGAGCCCTGTAAGTTCTGCACTGAATCTTGGGGGCTTTTTCACTGGGATGTGCTGCATGACCAGAGAATCTGCATCTAAACCCTTAAATTCAGCACGACTCTCTGCATTTTTAAGCATTTGCGGGAAAACTTCAGCACTCTCTTTGGGCCACCGACCCTGTGTGCAGCCCCACTGTTTGGCCCGGGGCACACCTACGAAGTCCACCATTGTCATGACAGAATGGCACACATGGCTTCTGCAAAGTGACATCCTTGCGGTACTTGGTAGCTTTTCGGGTATGCATACCCTTGATGGCATGGGCAGTTTCTCACATGTTCTTAAAGTGAACACGAAGATGTGAACCTCTTGATTTGCATGATTTTGGAGGGTTTTCTGGGTTGAGCGAATAGCGAACCATTTTCAGAGATCACCTCAGGCTGCTTAGGGGAAGAGGAAGAGCGGTGGCTCCTCGGAGAATTCATGAGAACTCCCGTTGGGTACTTTAAATAGCAGGAGAGTGTTGCACCAGTAGGCGTAAATACCAAAACCTCTGGTGAGACAACAGGAAGATTCTTGATGGGTAACTTCCTGGCTGTTCCTTGAATGTTTCCAAATCTTGAAACTTTCCACATCTTGCCCACAAGGGGGAAGCATCAGTGTAATAAATAATAATTTAAAATAATAATAAAAGCGGGGCGCCTGGGTGGCTCAGTTTGTTAAGTGACTGCCTTCGGCTCAGGTCATGATCCTGGAGTCCCAGGATCGAGTCCCGCATCGGACTCCCTGCTCGGCGGGGAGTCTGCTTCTCCCTCTGACCCTCTCCCCTCTCATGTGCTCTCTCGCTCTCTCTCTCTCTCTCAAATAAATAAATAAAATCTTAAAAAAAAAAAAATAAAATAAAATAATAATAAAAGGCAGGACAAACCATTTTAATGAGAAGTTAAATACCACTATGAACTGGGATCCTAACCATAATGGCATCGTTGGGTAGTTAAGACCAACAGGAAGACCTCAGTTTCTGTGAGTGAAGCTGCGGCAGTTTGTGGCATCCTAGGAAATTTGATCTTGCACTGTTCTCTTGATGAGGCTCTCTTCTCTTCACTTTTGCCAAGGAATCCAGTTTAACCTACAGCCTCTCTACGTGCCTCCTTTTCAGGCCTTATAAAAGTTCCCTGCACCCTTATAAAAGTAGAGACTACTCTACATGGGTATTACACATGGCTAATTATCCTGAGTTGCAAGTTAAATACTTTCTGGAAGGGCTGGACCATCGTTTAGCCTTCTCTCTGATGTTTTCATAAACTCCAATTTTAATGTGTGAGAATCTGTTTTCAGGATTTGAAGTCATACCTACCTGAATATGAGGTGGGACTCTACAAAGGCAACGTGACTGACTTTGTATGTCCCCCCAAAAAAGGAGCCTATTAGTCCAAATACATTCTACTTTGTTATTGTAGAGAGGGAGCCCTGGAGTCCCCAGACTCCCTTCCCAGCAGAAGAGAAGGTCTGTGGTGGAACACAGCATTTCTCTCTCTGGGTCTCGGTTTTTTCATCTGTGAGACGCGACAAGTTAGACCAGCTGACTCGTAGGCACTCTCCAGGTCTGTGGAAACCGCCGAATCTTCACTGTTAATGATCTCAGCCTCTCCCTCTTCTCCTTTGCCTGTGGTCCTGCCCAGAGGCCACATGCCCAGGGCTGAGAGTTTGGACAGGCTCTGCTGAGTCAGTGCAGAGCCGGGAACCAGGAATCCATTTGTCAGAAGATCTCCTCTACAGAGGAAGGGCTTTCACATCAGGACATGCCTAAAGAGGGTCTTATGATATTTTTTTCCTAACTAGGTCTTTTGTGACTCCCAGCCGTGACGGCTTGAAAGGGCGAGGGGATGCCTGAGCCATCTAGTCCCCCGCCACCCCCCATTAGTTGTTATCCTGGTTAGCGTCACTGTCGTGGAAGGTGCTGCCTCCTTGTTCTTAGTGCTTAGTTTCTGAAGCTCATTTTTAAAAACCCTTTCACATGGGAGCTGTGCTTACTGTGATAATGTCTGAGATAGCCCGAACTGGGAACTTATAATCTCCCTTCCTTTTTCTCGGTCACAGTCTTTCCTTTATCAGGTGTCATTATTGGAAGTAAACAAATTTCTGACAATCTAGCCATCACCTCCTACAGTCCTTGTGGCATAGAGCTCCAAGGGAAATATTTAAATAGAAAAGAAACTGATTTCATTTAATTTTATTTCTCAAAAGTTATTTCTCAAGATCTGAGTCAGTGTTTAATTTTGGCTTTGGTTTTTGCTTTAAGGAACAAAAATCAGAATGTTAACTTCAGTCTTTGCTGCTGCCACCTCCCTGGCCAAGGCGACGCAGGCGCATCCCATCACCCGGGTGTACCTTTGCCGGCGGAGCATGTTAGGATGGCAAGGATCACCTTCCTTAAAGCAACAATGTGAAGGGAACTTATTAAACTTCAAATGACTTCTAATTTACTGATAGAGAAAATGAGAGCGAGAGAGCGAAGTTTTAGTCATTTTCCAAGGCATGTTTTTTAGAAAATACCATTTAAGAAATAGCTAGAATCCACTTAAAAGGACTTTATAACTCACGCCGCACCACCTGTGTTGTTGCCAAAATGAACATTTCTGTCTTCGACCTGCCACAGCACACGGCTGAATGCTCATGAGACAAAACTGTATTTATGTTGCTCACTCTTCTCCCCGGAAGCTTCCTTCTTGCCGGGTTTCTATTTCACTCTCGAATCTCAGCTCTCTTCTGCCTCTTCTTTCTCACGTCTTCTTAATCACACCACCTCCTCGCTGAGGTCGGCTCTGCAGACTCCTCCTTAGACTTCTCCTCATGCTCGACTCTTTTCCACTGGAAGGGTATCTACTCTGGAAACTTGAGTGACTTCACCTCTGTAGACAGTCCATCACCCGATCTCACATCCTGACCTCCTGGAACTCTGATTCCACATCATCAGTTGCCTACTGGGCATTTCCCCTTTGCTGTCCTTTTGTGACTTGCCAACACTTTCCATTTGTGTGTCCTATTGTCACTGTCACCTCAGACTCACCGTGAAACCGGCAACTCCCCACCACAGCTGGTCTCTCTTCTCGCCTCCTTATTTCCCTGTGGCTGCTGCCACCATTGATTCTGTGAATTCATCTTGAAATGTGCTCTTGCCTCCATCTTCAGTCCCGCTGCTGTGTGCCAACCATCACTCTTGAATCCCACCCATGGTGCCACAGGGCACCCTTCACCATTCTGCTTCCACTTTTATCTCCAAGGCCCAATTCTCTGCACTACTACCTCCTTCCCCCACCCTCATGCGTGAGGGCTCAGCCATCCTGAACTTGCCTCACTTCCTCCCATTTCACTTTCCAGAACTTTCTGTGCTCTGGGAACCATGAGCTGCTTCCCGGCTACAGTATGAGATTGCATGGGTCTCCCAGAGGCATATAATCAAGTCCAGTTTGGGTCACCCAGTTCAAACTCTTGTGATGCCATAGTCCCTTCTAAGGAGGTTGTTCTGTGTCCTCAAAAAGTCGAGTGACAAAGTATTCAAGCATCACATTCCAGTCATGGACAGTTCTATCTGGCAGAAGTTCTTTTCTACCTTTTGGTCTTGAGATACCCCTTGTAGCAAAAGAGAAAAATCTAAACCCTCTTCCATAAACCAATTTTCCGATCATTAGAGTGGGCACCCCCACTCCTACCCCAAGTCTCCTTTTCTCTTTATAACAGATCCAGTTGCAGCCCGTTTCCCTGAACATCCTCAGTCTGTCATTGAGTTTCTGCAGCGTTGATCCAGGGGCCTGACTCTCCTGCTCATACTGCAGTCTGACCCATGGGGAACCACTCCCAGGATTCTACTCCATGCCATCCCACTTCTCCGGGCCTCAGTTTCCCATTAATAAGATGAAAAGATTTCTTAATCCAGGATGGTCTTTGGGGCCCCATGAATACCCTGAAACTAAATGCAGTGGTTTGTATATCATGAACATATATACATTTTGGGCAGTAAAGATCTATGTATTTTTTATCACAATCTCAAAGAAGGTCCATGAGTCACAAAGAGATTTTTAAAAACCATTTGACTAAATGACACCTGAGCTCCCCCACCTGCCCAGCTCTAACATTCTATAAGTCAAAGGTTCTAAGACACATGACATTTTCTTATTCCCTCGAGAGGAAGTCAGAGCCCAGATATTCCTCAGCCTGTTATTCAGCGATAATGAAGAGACAGAATCTCACAGCCCCTCCACATGCGGTGCAATACCAACTGAAAAGGTTAGAGCAGAACCTTTACTGTCTTGTGAGGTAATCAGTTTCCTCTCATTGGAAATGTTCCAGCCGAAATGGAATTTTCATCTCTCCAGGATAGTATAGAAGGAATTTTTTTTTTAATTATATAAAGAACTAGTCTTTGAGATCTCTTCTGAGTCCGAGATTCTGTGAGAGCTAGATTGCATGTCCTTGCTCTTGCCTCTGCCTCAACCAACCCATCAGTTCCCTCTTTCTCACTTTGACCTTCTTTCTAGGTGGTTTTTTTTTTCTTCCACTGTAGTGACTGCCTCCCAGATCCCCCATAGCTCTGTGTAGATACCTCTATGTTAGCCCCTATCACATCTAGAACCCATCACATTCAGAACTATGGGAGTGAATGAGGGGGTCTGAGGGGGTCTGACTCCCCAAGAGATTGTCAATTCCTTGGGAACAGGGGTTCTATTGTGTGTCTCCATTATCTCCAATGTCTTAAAATACCTGATGTTTAATAAGCATTTATCATAAATGTTCAGTCACTGCCCCTACAATGAGTATGAAACCTTACATGAGTCATTTTTCACTCTAGGCCTTAGTTTTCCCCCTCACCCAAGTGGGAGGCTTGGGCCACATACTCTCTTTGGTCCCCTTCAATTCTGTGAATCTCTGTAAATGTACCACTTCAATTTGTTTGCCTTACTCAGGCAGGAAATACATTTATGTTCCATTTATCCTCACAACACACACTGGTGCTTCTAGATTTGTGCATTTGGTTTCCTAGCTCCCTCCATATTTATCATGAGCAAATTACCATTTGACAGGTTTATGATAGTTCTTTATTCTGATTTTTAAAAGAAGTGTAAGAGCAAAAGGTTGACCACTGCATTTACTTGAACACGAGACCCGCACTTTGTGGCTTCCATAGAGAGTTGTATATGCCCAGTTTTGACAAGAAGAAAATTCTGTCCGACACTGCAGAAACAAGCAGGCTCTTTCCCATTCCAGTGCAGTATGGAAGTCTCCATGGCCATGAATGCGGGACCTACGACAGGTCGGAGAGATATGATGAAAATGGCTCTCACGGGGCGCCTGGGTGGCTCAGTCAGTTAATGTCTGCCTTCGGCTCAGGTGTTGATCTCAGGGTCCTGGGATCGAGCCCCACATCAGGCTCCCTGCTCCGCAGGAAGCCTGCTCCACCCTCTCCCCGTGCCCCTCCTCCTGCTTGTGCATGCTCTCTGTCACTCTCTCAAATAAATAAATAAAATCTTAAAAATCCTAATAATAAAATGGCTCTTACAGAAAAGGGAGTTGTGTGGTTTCAACAATGAGCATTTCTGAAATTATCATTAGGCCCAGCCCTTTAGCTCTTAGACTGCATGGCACTCATGCCAAACATTGATTTCTTCACTTCTAACCAGATTCTGTCACAGGGAAGCTTTATCTTAACAGTTTTACATAAAAGTAATAGTGATCAGTTATATTTATTATATATTATTATATTATTATATATAATATTATTATATATTATAGTGCTTTACAGCTTACAAAGTTCTTATGTGTTAATTCATCAAATCTACCCAATCATTTGGTAAGGTAGACAGGGCAGTTATCCTTAATCTCATTTCACAGATGGGGTTTCACAGAGGTTAACTTTCCTGAAATCACAGCTCGTAAGGGAGAAAGACAGCACAGGAATCTCAACCCTACCCTGAGCCAGGGTTCCTACCAGCTATACTAATGCTGGAGGCTGTCTCCAGCTGCTAGCCCCCATCTTGATAGGCCAGCATGGAACAGCCCTTCTTCTTTTTTTTAATTTTTTATTTTCTTTTACTTCTGCCCATAGGTATAACCAGAACCAGGCCCCTATAGTCAGTTTTTCTCTTACTGCAGCGCTCCTTCAGTTGTTCCAGTTTTGTTTCCAGGAACTGTTGGAAGAGTGGTGCCAAGCCACCATCATCCATTCTGCAGCACAGTTTAATAAAAAATCTTCCTATTACTCTCAAAGCTAACTAACATGGCAGAGTGCACCAAGTTCCTCCTACATTTTTGAGAAAAGTAAGAAAATTAGTTGGTTCCAAGCCTACACCAAGACTATAAACAAGAACGTCATGAGGGCAAAGCCCAGTGAAATTGGTACAACAGGACCTGCTAAGTAGACGTCCCTTTTCTATGAGAGCCATTTTAATCGCATCTTTCAAATCTCTCTGAGGTCCCGCTTTCATAGCAATGGCAACTTGAATACTCCTCTGCAATGGGAAAGAGCCTGCTTCTTTCTGCAGTCTCTGACAGAATTAATTTCTTCTTGTCAAAACTGGGCAAATACAACTCTCTATGGAAGCCACATCGGAGAGTAGAAAACAGCATCACCTTCCAGGACTCACACTGTCCGGGCCCAGGGGCAGGTCTGTGCCACATTGTGCAAACAAACACACCCAGTCTGGAGATGCTGAAGCCACTGGATGTTCAAGTCATTTAAATTATAGCCCTTGATCTGACTCTGCACATCAAGCAATCTTTTTTTTAAAAGATTTTATTTATTTTTGTGAGAGAGAGAGCATGAGCGGTAGGGAGGGGCAAAGGGAGAAGTAGACTCCCCAGTGAGCAGGGAGTGGGACACAGGATTCAATCCCAGGACCCTGGGATCATGACCCAAGCAGAAGGCAGACGCTTAACCGACTGAGCCACCCAGGCGCCCCCAAGCAAACTTTTGATCACTGGGTTTCTTTGTTTATTTTTTGTTTTTTGAAGATTTTATTTATTTTTGACAGAGAGAGAGAGCACAAGCAGGGGGAACAGCAGAGAGAGAGGGAGAAGCAGACTCCCTGCTGAGCAGGGAGCCCGATGCTGGGCTCGATCCCAGGACCCTGAGATCATGACCTGAGCCGAAGGCAGACGCTTAATGACTGAGCCACCCAGGCGCCCCTTGATCACTGAAGTTTCTTATTGACCCATTTCTGCAGTTGTCATCTAGGCTGCTCATTTATAGAAATATCCATCCTTGGGACTCAGGTCTGGTTTTTGGGGGACCCCAGGCCATGTCGCTGCCTCCTGGTGGCCCTTCAGAGATCTGCAGGAGCAATGTGGCCCTTACATCTTTTCTCCCTAGGTAATACACCCTAGGGTAATACAGCCCACAGTTTGGAGGCTTTCTTTGCTCTGTGATGCACAGGACCTGAAATGGACATTGTCAAGGACCTCATCTTCAGTTGACTTTCTCACTTTTTTATACCGTGATCCTCTGCAGAGATGCAAAGCTTGTTCCAGAAAAGACAGTACATAAAAATAAAAAATCTTTAAAAAAAAAAAAAAGGGGGCACCTGGGTGGCTCAGATGGTTAAGCATCTGCCTTCAGCTCAGGTATGATCCTAGAGTCCTGGGATCGAGCCCCACATCGGGCTCCCTGCTGAACAGGGAGCCTTCTCCTCCCTCTCCCTCTCCCTGCCACTCCCCCTGCTTGTACTCTCTCCCTGTCTAATAAAAAAATAAAAAATCTTTCAAAAAAAGGAAAAAAAAAGACAAGACAGTACAAACCAGACTAATTGGCAGCCCATCAAAAACTGTTGTCAATTTCCCTTAAGATAATAGAAAAAAAGAGAGGACAAGGCATTAAGATTCCGCCACATTAGGAAATTTCCTGCTAAAATGTTATTTGCTGTGTGTAGACAGGATTTTTTTTTTCTCTTTAATTTTTCATATAAACTAGAATAGCATTGGTTCTTTCTCTGGTATTTATTTCCCAAACTTGACAAAAATAGGTCAAGTTTATAACATAACCCCCATGAAGATTACTAGATCTTCAACATTCTGTAGGAAATTAGTTGGAGAAAAAAAACACTTAAATTTCAGGGCAATTACTGAGTCTAAGAGTTTAGAACTAAAAGGTACCTCCAAAGCGTTTGAAATGCTGTTAATGGCTACTCTGAAGTGATAATACCAGTTTCTTCATATGACCCAATTCTTTCTTTTTTTTCTTTCTTTCTCTTTTTCTTTCTTTCTTTCTTTTTCTTTCTTTCTCTTTTTCTTTCTTTCTTTCTTTCTTTCTTTCTTTCTTTCTTTTTTTTAGAAGTGGAAGTGGAGGTGGGAGAGGAGCAGGGGCAGAGGAAGAGGGAGAATCTCAAGCAGCCTGCACGCCCAGCACAGAGCCAGTGTAGGGCTCAGTCTCATGACCCTGGGATTATGACCTGAGCCAAGATCATGATCTGAGTCGAAATCAAGAGTTGGACACTTAGCCAGCTGAGCCACACAGGCGCCCCTGCGTGACCCAATTCATTTTTTAAATGATAGAAAAATATTAAATGAAATCTTAAAAAAACGACTCTGTCACTGAGGTCAATTGTACAGGGAAGGGTGAAGAGCTGAGGTCTAGCTCAGCGCTCTGTAGTTTACCATGTAGTCATGGGTAAGTCACTTATCTCTTTGCCTCAGTTTCCTTATCTACCAAATAAAAGTGAGTAAAAGATTCCTTTGTACTCAGACCATGAGGAGTGGAGCTGGACCTTATTCCCCAGGGACACATACACAAAGGCTCACGTTCTGCTCTTGGGCTGTAGCGCACGCAGGTGTGTGTGTGTGTGTGTGTGTGTGTGTGTGTGTGTGTGTGTGTGTGTGTGTGTGTGTGTGTGTGTGTGTGTGTGTGTGTGTCTGTGTCTGTGTGTGTGTGTTGCTGTTGTTTTAAGGCAGCAATATGTAAATAAGATGCAGGTTATGCATAGTTCCGGTTCTGATCCCACCCACTTTTCCGCAATGAACACTACTTTTACATAAAGAGACACAGCTCTGGAGAACTGCACAGTTGTGGGCCACGGGCCACCCAAAGATTTTTTTTTTTAAGCGCATCAATTTTTTAAACACTAATTTATTTCTATTCATAGGATCTAATATATATTCTGATCATTACGTTCTTCCTTCCAAATCTGCTTTACTTAGTTCTACCAAACTGAAAAAAACACCTTCCTGCAAACTTCCCCTTCCAAAGAAGCCTTCAGAAGACAGAGCGCCCTTGCTCCGTGGACATCCTGATCACTCTAAAAGGCTGGGTGCCCTGTTGGTCCTGTGGCTGCCTCCGTTGGAGGCCCAGAAAGGTCTGCAGTAACAGGGTTTGCCCAGGAACCTGATTGGAAGCAGCTTCTTGGAATTGAAAAGGAAAGCTGTTTGGTTTCCCAAAAGAGAGAGAAATGACCACTCGAATAACAAAGTCTAACTTATCACCTCTGAGCCCTTCTTAATGGCAGCGAGATCCATGTAGATGCCAAGCCAGACAACTGCACGTGTGTGTCTGTCTAAAGGACCAATATTCTCTTAAAGCAGTTCTCTTCATCAGTGCTCGTAAAAAGAGCAGCCATCCCCCTGCCTGCCAGGAGCAAGGCTGTTCGATCAATTAGCGGCACTTCAGCCACCCAGATGCTTCCACTTCTTCCGAAAAGCAGCCTTCTCCCAGACAGCTCACACTGAAATGGCACCTACTGGCCTCCATATGACTCTCAGGCACTGATGATGACAGGCTGTCCAGCTAGCCTGTCGATTGCAGTGCTGCACGCTCAGGTGTCAGCACTCGGCAAAGTGTGTGACAAAACCAGAGTCAGATGAATCAGGACTTAGCACAACCCATCTGGCCACTCTTGCTAGGAATGGGACTTAGTGGGAAACGATGAGATAAGCAAGCTTGGGCCCCAGATCAGGAGCTTCACCACGGGACAAAAGACCTTCCGAAGGGGAAGTTAGGTTGACAAGGCTTTATATCAAAGTATAACCTAGGTATCTGTCATCTGGGTCTTCTCTGTCCGTTGAGATCTAAATAAACATTGCCTCAAATCACACAGCCTGTGAAAATCTGAATTCTGTGACTTCTTGGAGGCTTAGGGTCTCTGCCTCACTCTTGTTTCTTGCTTCCCTGTCTGGTATCTTAGCTCTGTAGCTTGTAAGGTTGCTTATAAAATAGCACATAGGAGCCTGGTAGACCTTACCAAAAGTTGGTGTCATTGAGGAGAATTGCATTTCATATCCCTTCACGGCATAGTTAACGGTCCATATGAAGAGCACCTGGGTGGCTCAGTCGGTTAAGTGTCCCGACTCAGTATCAGCTCGGGTTATGATCTCAGGGTCTCAAGATCTAGCCCCGCATTGAGGGTGGAGCCTGCTTAAGATTCTCTCTCTCTCTCCCTCTGTGCCCCCCTCCCTGCACCCACTCTCTCTAAAATACAAAACAAACAAAAAACAGTCCATATGAAACTTTTCTTTTGTCTTAAGCCTTGCTACTCAAGGTGGTTCAGAGGACCAGCAACACCTCCATAACCTGGGTGCTTGTTAGAAATGCAGAATCCTGGGCGCCTGGGTGGCTCAGTTGGTTAAGCGACTGCCTTCGGCTCAGGTCATGATCCCGGAGTCCCGGGATCGAGTCCCACATCGGGCTCCCTGCTCAGCGGGGAGTCTGCTTCTCCCTCTGACCCTCTTCCCTCTCGTGCTCTCTCTCTCTCTCTCAAATAAATAAATAAAATCTTAAAAAAAAAAAAAGAAATGCAGAATCTTGAGGCCCATCCCACACTTGCTAAATCAAAATCTAGATTTTAATGAGATCTCAGGAGACTCTGTTCGTTCAAGTGTGAGGAGCACAGACCTAAAGTCCTTGGCTATCAGCTCCGCATGGAGGGTTCTCTTTGGCCTGGCCCTTGCTATACACAATACCCAGCCTTTCATCTTCTCTTTCTTCCCCCTCCTTTCTCTCTGGCTCTTTCATCTCCTCCCTCCCTGTCAGGAGCCTCAAACACATTCCCTTTTCATCAGGCGCAGCACTCCCCTCCTCAGGGCCAATCGCCACATAGGCCCTGAAGGTCTCACCAGCCATCAGCCTTCCATTCTGTTCCCAAGCTGATTAAAATGTTTTTCTAAACAAGCCCCCCCCCGCCCAAGAGGGACTCTGATACCAGCTATTACAATAAAAGAAACCTATCTCGTTACAAAAGATACCCCAGATTTTATAAAGACATCTGGCTTCCAAACAGAACCCTAAATCAATTCCAGGTTATAGACTATCATACAAGTGTTAGACCTGGGGAAACTGAGTCTCCAACAGGAAAGTAATTGGCTCGGTATCACTTTGTAGTTCTTGGCAGGGGCAGGAATAGAAAAGTTCTTATACTTCCCAGTGTGGGCTTCTCTCCACTATGGACCTGATCATTCTACTTTAAGCCGAACCTTTATGTGGCCCCCTGCTTCTCTTCCTGCGCGGTAACTGGGTCACCTGAGCTGCACGTATGCATGGGGTATGCATGGGGCGCCTGCTGTTAAGTGTCCCGACTCGGTATCAGCTCGGGTTATGATCTCAGGGTCTCAAGATTTAGCCCCGCATTGAGGGTGCAGCCTGCTTAAGATTCTCTGTTCGAAGATGAGAAGAGGCAAACAGAGCCCGTTTTCCCACGCCCTGTGCCTTTGCCCAAACTGCTCCCCACACTGACGTCTTCATTCCCACCGCATCTGCCTGGCAAACCTCTCCACATCTTTGAGAATCAGCAGCTGGGAGCTTCTGGACTCCTCCAGACAACATTAATCACTACCCGCTCTGTGCAAGCTAACAAGTGTAACATTTCTCCCATCGTTTGTTAGGCCCTTCTTTCCTAGCTGTCTCCTCCAAAATCAAGTCTCCTCCAGGGAGGGGTATACTCTGTGACCCTCGGGGCCCAGCACAGGAGAGGCTCAGTAAATGTTCTTTTTCTTCCCCCTTTCTTTCCCTTGGAAATCCCTAGCAATTAATGCTATTGGTCAAACAGATCTTGTCCTGAACTCAGCCCCTTCGTCCTCAAGCAACTTGCCCCTTTCTGGACCTGGGCTGCCTCAGACCCATCCTCCTCTGCCTCCCACTGCCACTCATTCCTCGGCCTGGCCTCTCCTGGCCAGCCCCCTTCTAGTCCGTTGCTCTCCACAGGGGCCAGTCTCGCCACCAGGACTTGTGTATGACTTTTTGAAAATCATCCTACCTTCTGGACCTCATCTACAAAATGAGTGGGTTTGCCTCATTAGCCGGGTTGCAACTCACAGGCGTGTTATTATCCGCTGTGAGGTCCTTTGTAAGTAATTGTTTCATATAAATCATAAGGCTTGCCATGGTCTTTTTTAATAAATAGAGAAGATTAAGGGTTGTCCCTGTGACTGGCATGCTCAGTTGCATTCTGATGTGCTTTCTGGAATAGGAGAAAAAGGCGTGTAGCTGCAGTGATCCCACACAGGCTTGGGCACACAACACCTTAGGATTGTGTCCTGCCTCACAGAGTTTTCCATCATGTGTGTCCAAACTGGGCAAAGTCTGATCTGTAAAATTCTTTTCAGCTCCATCATCTTTTGAGCTATAAGGTCTGGAGAAAAGACCAAAAATTGTGAAATTGTGGAAACTGAATTTCCAAGCCCCTCCTGTGATGTGGTAGCTCCTTATAACATTTAAATCTCACTCAGGAACATTTGAATGGGTAATAGTCTTTTAATTTTTTCCTCTGCCTCCTTGGCTTTCCTTCCAGGAAACGAGAGGAAGAAAACAAACGAAGGGAGGCAGAACAGCAGAAGAGAAGGCCGAGCCCAGATTCCTGCAGACCCCAAGCCCTTCCCTGTCTGCCCAACACCCAGGCTGAGCCCCATGGGCAGAGCTGGGCCCCCAGCAAACAGCCTCCCACCGGCGACACAGCCCAGGACCCTGAGGGGGGAGCCTGTGGAGGATCTCCAGGCAGAGCCCCCCAGAATCTGCAGCATCTTTCCCCAGATGTGCAGGGAACAGACCCCAGAAAGCCAAACGGTACGTGTATTGCCTTTGTTACTTGATGCCATCCCACGGACTGTGGGCTCTCTTGATTGGTGTATTTAGTCCATTTACATTTAAGGTAATTATGTTAACACCGAAGACTGCCATTTTATTATTTATTTCTATTTATTTCCTCTGGTTCTCATCCCTGTTTTTCATTGTTGTTGTTTTTGTTTTTGTTCTTTTTAAGATTTTATTTATTTATTTGACAGAGAGACACAGCGAGAGAGAGAACACAAGCAGGGGGAGTGGGAGAGGGAGAAGCAGGCCTCCCGCGGAGCAGGGAGCCCGATGCGGGGCTTGATCCCAGGACCCTGGGATCATGACCCGAGCCGAAGGCAGACACTTCACGACTGAGCCACCCAGGCGCCCCCTCATCCTTGGTTTTTTTTTTTTTTTTAATTTTTTCCCCTTCCTGTAGGGTACTTGAACATCTTTTAGGGTTCCATCTTGATTGACTGATAGTGGTTTTGAGTGTATCTCTTTCCTCAGCTTTTGTGGTGGTTGCTGTGAGTATTACCATATACTTATATGTATAATGTGTATATAAGTTATAAGGGACTTCTTATAACTAGTACCAACATTTTACCACTTTACACTTGATCTTAGCCAAAAGGCCGAGAAGCGATAACATTTTACCACTTTGAGTGAAATGTGGAAACCTCACTTCCATTTAGGTACCTTGACCTTCCCCATTTTTAAATATCATTGATTAGGTACCAATCAATTGGGTACCAATATAATTTATAATTATAATTATAAATTTTGTTTCAATCATCAAATATAATTTATAAACACCATGAGGAAAAGGATCGTCTCTTCTATGTACCCATAGTTCCATTTTTCTCTTGTTCTGTCCTCCTTCCCAGGGCACTAGATTCCCTCTTTTATCATTTTCTTTCTGTTTGAAGAAACTTCTTTGGCCAGTATTTAGAGTAGCTCCACTAGCCACAAATTCTATAAGTTTTCCTTTGTCTGAGAATGTTTTTTTCTTTTTTAAAGATTTTATTTATTTATTTGCCAGAGAGAGAGAAAGAGGGAACACAAGCAGGTGGAGAGGCAGAGGGAGGAGCAGACTCCCCACCGAGCAGGGAGCCCGATGCGGGGCTCGATCCCAGGACCCTGGGATCATGACCTGAGCCAAAGGCAGTCGTTTAACTGACTGAGCCACCCAGGCGCCCCTGCCTGAGAATGTTTTGACTTCATTCCAGAAGAGTTGATAAACCAGATCCAGAATGCACACTTAGCAGGTCTTTCCTACCCACACTTGAAAGAGGCTGTGCCACTTTTGGCTTCCATGGTTTCAGACGAGAAATCCACTGTCGATCAAATTGGTGTTCCTCAGTAATGCTTCTATGTAACATGCCACTGCTCTCTGGCTGCTTTCAAGATTTTTCTTTATCTTTGATTTTCAGTAGTTTAACATGATGTGTCTTGGTATGGATTCTTGGAATTTATCCTATTTGGATTTTGCTTAGTATGTTGGGGATCCCCAAGACTCCCCCCGCAAAGTTTAGTAATTTGCTAAGAGTACTCACAAGACTCACCATATATTTGTATTCACAGCTAGGATCTTTTATAACAAAGGGATGCAAATCAAGATCAACAAAGGGAAGAGGCACATGGAGCAAAGTCTGGAAGAAACCAGATGCAAATTTCCAAGAGTCTTCTCCCAGTGGAATCACACAAGACATGATGAATTCCTCCAGCAATGAATTTTTTTTCCATTTGTTTTGCTTTATTTTTTTATTAACATATAACGTATTATTTGTTTCAGGGGTACAGGTCTGTGATTCATCAGTCTTAACACAATTCACAGCGCTCACCATAGCACATACCCTCCCCAGGGTCCATCACCCAGCCACCCCATCCCTCCCACCCCCCACCACTCCAGCAACCCTTACTTTGTTTCCTGAGATTAAGAGTCTCTTATGGTTTGTCTTCCTCTCTGGTTTCATCTTGTCTCATTTTTCCCTCCCTTCCCCTATGATCCTCTGTCTTGTTTCTCAAATTCCTTATATCAGTGAGATCATATGATACTTGTCTTTCTCTGATTGACTTATTTCGCTTAGCATAATACCCTCTAGTTCCATTCACGTTGTTGCAACTGGCAAGATTTCTTTTTTTGATGGCTGCATAATATCCCATTGTATATATATACCACATCTTCTTATCCATTCATCTGTTGATGGACATCTAGGCTCTTTCCATAGTTTGGCTATTGTGGACATCTCCAGCAATGAATTGTAACAACTAGTTAGCCTTTTTTCTACCAGGAAAACACACCTAAACTTAGGACTCCAGGATTTTTATTCGGGTCAGTTACATAAGTACCCTCTGCCTAGCATATACTACAACTCCAGACTCCCAGAAGGAAAACAGATATTCTGCATAAATTATATCATTTGCCCAAAGCAATTTAAGCATATGGAGCCATTCTTACAAATTAAGGAACAGTGAGAGCCCTCCAGAACTCTTAAGTGCAAAAGCCAACATAGTGAAAAAGGCAAATAATGTCTTAGTAGTATTATAAAAATAGTTTTGACCTTTTGGACCCCAGAAAGAGTCTATGAAATCTCATGGTGACCCAGTTCAGGGCTTGGACAATTCATTCTCTCTCTCTGAACCTTAATTTCCTTACCCATAAAATGGGTTGGGGGAGGAATACTCAAAAAACAACAAATGAATAAACAAAAAAAGCAGAAAGAGACTCATAAATACAAAGAACAAACTGATGGTTGCCAGAGAGGAGGGGAGTGGGACAATGGGCGGAATGGGTGAAGGGGTGTGGGAAGTACGGGCTTCAGTTATGGAATGAACAAGTCATGGGGAAGGAAGGTGTAGCACAGGGAATACAGTTAATGGTATTATCATAGTGCCTATGATGATAGACGATAGCTGTACCTGTGGTGAGCACAGCATAGCAAGATTAAGATGCTGTATGCCTAAAACTAATGTAACATTGTGTCAACTATATTTCAATTTTAAATAAGAAAAAAATGAGTGCATACTCTCTACCCTGCAAGGCAGTTATGAATAGAAATCAAATAATTAATGTAGAATCTTATTATAGCCCATGACTTGTACTAGGTCTTCAGTAACTACTGTTATTAAACCACACTGATGATCTAGCCAAGAACAGCTACATAAAAGTACACATGAATGGCCACAAACATATCCAGAATGTAATTCCATAACCCACTTTACAGTGATAATGCATCAGTAACGTATACCTTAAGGAGGTCTGATGCTTTGTTATATATTCATTCATTTATTTTTTTTATTTTTTTTAAAGATTTTATTTATTTGAGAGAGAGAATGAGATAGAGAGAGCATGAGAGGGGGGAGGGTCAGAGGGAGAAGCAGACTCCTCCTTAAGGCAGTCAGTTAACCAACTGAGCCATGCAGGCACCCTATTCATTCATTTATTCATTCAGCTGGTGTTAACTAGACTCCCGTGATGTAACAACCACATCGAATTTCCTCAAATTCTTTCTTAGCTTGAGGTCACTGCATATTACACTCCCCCATTCATATGGATAAAAGTGCCTCTTATTTTTCTGATCTCAGGATGAATGTTACTTCCTCTATACAGCCATACTTCCCCATGAAACAAGGCTTCATCTTCCTGCTATATGTTCCCATAGGTCTTCTGTACTTCCATATTAGGAAGACCATCACCTTTTACTGTTATCGCTGGCTTGTCTGTTTTTTCCAATAGATTACAAGATCTATAAGATCAGTGTTGTTTCCATTATATGCTGCTATGTAAAAAACAAACAAAAAACAAAAACAAAAACTACACTAAAACTAAGTGGCTAAGAACAACAATTTATTATTTCTCATGATTCTGTGGGCTGGCTGGGCAGTTCCTCTACAGTTTCACCCGTTCTCTCACATGTGGCTACATGCAGGTGGAGGGTCAGCTGAACTGGGTCTAAGACAGACTGACTTAAATGTCTGGCAGTTGATACTGGCTATGAGCTGAGATTCCTTGACTCTGCTTTATATGCCTTTCATCCTCCATTAGACTAGACTGGCCTCCCTACACAGTGGTCTCAGGGCATCATTCTAAGAAAGCAAAGGCAGAAGCCACAAGACCTCTCGTGGAATAGGCTCCCGAATGTGCATGCTACATTCTGTTTGGTCAAAGCAAGTTGTATGACCAGCCCAGACTAAGTGATATGGAGAAATATACTCTACTTTTGTGCATACTAGGATGGGAGTAATTTTTTGCTATTAAAAAATCTACCACAGTTCCTTTTTGGTCACAGATTATTCACATTCCTCCCACATGCACAGTATTCTCAAAATTATCTCAGGACCCCAAAATGTCATCTCAGTTATCACATCAAGCTTGAAGTTTGGGATCTTAAGACCTATGTCATGTCCAGATGTTGTCAAAATTCCCCAGCTCTGGGGCACCTGGGTGTCTCAGTCAGTTAAGCGTCTGCCTTTGGCTCAGGTCATAATCCCAGGGTCCTGGGATCAAGCCCCGCATCGTTAGAAAGCCTGCTTCTCCCTCTCCCTCTGCCTGCTGCTCCCCCTATGTGTGCTCTCCCTCTCTGTGTCAAGTAAATTTAAAAATAAAATAAAATTAAATAAATAAATAAATAAATAAATAAATAAATAAATAAATAAATAAATAAAGAGATTCCCCAGATGTGAATCTTTCCAATTCAGGGAGTAGCCAACCAAAAACACATATTATCAACCCCTCTCCACACCCAACAAGCAATGATGAGGCAGGAACAGAATAACCACAGTAGACACCTTTGTTCAAAAGGGGAGAAATAAGAGGCACATACAAGTCACTAGTCCATAACAATTCTGAAAGCCAACTGGTGGGGCGCCTGGGTGGCTCAGTCGTTAAGCGTCTGCCTTCTGCTCAGGTCATGATCCCAGGGTCCTGGGATCGAGCCCCGCATCGGGCTCCCTGCTCAGCGGGAAGCCTGCTTCTCCCTCTCCCACTCCCCCTGCTTGTGTTCCCTCTCTCGCTGTCTCTCTCTATCAAATAAATAAATAAAATCTTGAAAAAAAAAAGCCAACTGGTTACACATTAGCAGGGTAGAAGTATGGAATGTTCCTTGATTAGGGTATGGTTTTACCCCTGTATGTGGTTTCCTATTCCATTCTTCTCCTTGGCTCTTGGCTCTGCCACCTGGGTTCTTGGTTCTGCTCTCTGAGACATCTTCCCTTCCCATAAGACATAGCGGATGTTTGCAGCTAAACACCTTTCTTCAGCCTGTTTCCTGCCTATAGGAAGTTGAGGTTCCAGAGGCTCCTGTTTGTTTTGAACTGCCTCAGCAGTTCAAGCTAGTGATACTCTTTGTGATACAATTACCTCAGAAATTTCATGGGTTTCAGGGGCACCTGGGTGGCTAAGTCGGTTAAGCATCTGACTCCTGATTTTGGCTCAGATCATAATCTCAGGGTCATGGGATTGAGCCCCGCATCAGGCGCCATGCTCAGCGGGGAGTCTGCTTGGGATTCTCCCTCTCCCTCTGCCCCTCCCTCTGCTCGTGTGCTCTGCTTCTTTCTCTCTCAAATAAACAAAAAAAAAAAATCTTTAAAAAAAATTTTGTGCGTTCCCTATGAATCTGACTGGATTCACTCCATGTTCCAAAACTACATCTATAATTATTTCTCAGACAGGCCTCTCTCTACTTTGGGTGGCTCAGGCTACTGTGGGAAAATGCCCTTGAAGTTCTTAGATGTTCTTTCGTGTAGCTTGCAGTGCTTTACAATGTACCATCTTAGATATTTTTAAGGTCTTAATAAAGGGTTGCACAGTACTACTCCTGATTTGATCTTTATCCTTAAGTCATATTTTACTAAGAGATTCTTTCATTGACTGGAAAGAATGAATATGTGAAACAGCTTTCTTTGCTAACCTGGCACATTTTAGGCTCTTTGTATTTCCTCTAGATTCTGCTTGTAAACTGAGCAGTTCTTTCCTAATTTTACTTCTTTTTCCCCACACCTTATTCCATGGAGCTAAGAAAGCTGGTTGATATTTTCTTGTTATTGCCCCTGAAACTCTCCTAATCCATATCTACAAATTCATTAGATATGTTTTCTGTCTTCTAAGTTACTGCAGGTAACTTTTACCCATCTTGCCAATTATTCTGCCCCTGAATAATACCATTGACCATTCTCCAAACTCCAATAGCAATTTCCTCTCTGCTCTGTCAGCCTTTGGTAATAGTCTCTTTATTGCCTTCCCAGCTTCTGTTCACTCATCAGTCCCTAAGTCAAAGCTATGGGTTTTGTTAGGCCAGCACCTCTCATTTTTAGCTTATTGGTTTCTGTGTTGTTTATCTCTAGTGACATAACAAATTACCCCCAAAACTAAGTGGCTTAAAACAACAACTTCTTATTTCTCACAATTCTGTGGGTTGTCTGAGCAGTTCCTCTCTTAGGTCACTTGGGCTCACTCATGTGGCCGATGGAACTAGAAAGTCCGAGATGGCTTCCTTTACACATGTGGCCATTGGTGCTGGCTATTGGCCAAGGTGTCTCAGATCTCTTCTACATGACCTTGCATCCTCCAGGAGGTAAGAAGGTAAGACCATCTTCCTTGCATGTTGTTCTCAGGGCAGTGCTCTGAGAGAAAGCCAGAAGTGACAAGCTCTCTTGAGGCCTAGGCTTCAAAACTTTCCTATCACTTGTACCACATTCTGTTGATCAGAGCAGTTCACAAGACCAGGCCAGATTCAAGGGGGTAGAGAAACATCTTCAAACCAGAGGTTTGAGCTCTGAGGTCTGGGAGGAGTCTGCTAAAGTTTCTCTCTCCCTCTCCCTCTGCCCCTCCCTGTGCTTGCTCTCCCTCTCTCTCTCTTAAAATAAATCAATTAATCTTAGAAAAAAAAAGATATGAAATGTATTCATTAGGTGTACTCATGTTTTCTGTAACAGAGTTCCATTTTATGGCAAAGCTTTGCTTCTACTCAGTCCACTAAATCACTCATGCAATGCATCCATTCAACAGATATGTTTTTGAGTCCACACTATGTACCAGCCATACTTAACTATAACTGGGGCTAAGGACCATACCATCAGCATCTTTCTTACAACAGTGAGCAGAAAATTGGTTACATAGGTAAATACTTCTTGACCTGACTCCTCTTAGAAAGCACCCATTAAAAGTTTGATGGGTTTGGGGCTTACTGTGTACCACAAGAATTACACTTAATCCCTGCAATTTCACATGGACAGTGTTTTCCACCTAATCCAGTGCTCAACAGAGAGAAGGGGGAGCACAGTTGTTTCAGACTTTTTACAAGTACAGAGGGTAATTGTGTTTCCGGTTATTATAAAACACCTTGGGACTTTTTTTTTTTTTTTTTTGAGAGAGAGAGAGAGTGCGTGGGTGGGGGGCAGAGGGAGAAGGAGAGGCAGAATCTTAAGCAGGCTCCACGCTGAGCACGAAGCCTGACACAGGGTGCTATCTCACAACCCTGAGATCATGACCTGAGCTGAAATCAAGAGTTGGACGCTTAACTGACTGAGCCACCTGAGTGCTCCAAAACACCTTGAGACATTTATGCTACAAGACCAATCAGATCTACTGTGGATCTGATCACATTCAGATAATCAGTCATCTTACATCCTGAAAAGCCCACTAAGTTTCAGTTTTTAATAACCAATCCTTTTTTTTAAAGATTTTTATTTACTTATCTGACAGAGAGATAGTGAGAGAGGGAGCACAAGCAAGGGGGGGTGGGAGAGGGAGAAGCAGGCTTCCCGCTGAGCAGGGAGCCCGATGCGGGGCTCGATTCCAGGACCCTGGGACCATGACCTGAGCCGAAGGCAGGCACCTAACGTCTGAGCCACCCAGGGCCCCTAATAACCAATCCTTTTGTCCTTTAATTACACTGATACTAGTTAGACTTTCTCTCCTTACTTGAAGGGGCTGATGGTATAAGTTCTGATCCAAGTCTGAAGGCTTGAAAAGCAGCAGCACCTGGGCAGCTTTGTCTAAGGGCAGCTTTGTCCCAGCTCAAGCAAAGAGAGCAAATCTGCCCTTCCTCCACCTTTGTTCTATTGAGGCCCTCCACAGACTAGTTTAAAGGTGATCTAGGACATGGTTTTGTAATGATTTTCAAGCCATGTATGGCTCATAAAATGAATTTAGTGGATTGGACCAGGATAATTTTCATGAAATAGACTATATTAGAAAATATCAAGGTAGGGGCACCTGGGTGGCTCAGCCAGTTAAGCGTCTGTCTTCGGCTCAGGTCGTGATCCCAGGGCCCTGGGACAGAGCCCCGCATCGGGCTCCCTGCACAGCAGGAGGCCTGCTTTTCCCTCTCCCTCTGCCTGCCACTCCCTCTGCTTGTGCTCTCTCTCTGTCAAATAAGTAAATAAAATCTTAAAAAAAATATATCAAAGTATATTGCACATAATAAAGGTAATAAATTTTATTGTAGTTGTATGTCTAGGCACAGAGGGGTGTGTGTGTGTGTGTGTGTGTGTGTACATACATGAATATGAGTATACTGGGCCACAATGTCAGAGTTGTCAAAAATTTGAAAGTCACTATTCTAAATAATTCTGAAGCAGGGGAGCTCCTCATTCCTTTGAGGGCAGGCACTGGTGTCCTGAATAAGGGACCTTTGGGAAGAGCCAGATTCAAATATACAGATAGGGTCTCAGAGAAACACAGCATCCAAACTTTGGGGAAGAGTAAATAGAAGGGAGGCCAATCAGCCTGATTCAGATGTAAGGAGAAGGAGCTCCAGTTTCATGGGCAGCCTTTGCCCTCATTTACCTGCCTAAGAGGCCAGGGTACAAAGGAAAATAGAATTTCTAGGAATCAAGAATATCCATTGACTGGAGCTTCTCTAGTATAGTCTTGCTGGGAAACCCCAACATAATTGGGCAGAGGGCACCCCGAGCCGCTTTCTGTTTGGCCACATTCTAAAGAGTCACAGCTACTTCAACTCATCAGTGCTTATGCAGTGTAGACCTTGAGGGGTAGGCATACCAGCAGGAACCCAGAGATGGGAAATGTGGGCCACTTCTTTTTCTCCTTCATCCTATCTCTTAGAAATGGAGAATGTTAGAGCTTGAGTGTCTTTAGAAAGCATCTCGTACAGCCTTTTCAGTACAAGTCAGGAAACGGAGACCCTGAAAGAGGGGTTTGCCCAACATCTCTTAGTAAGTGATTTCGTTCTTCTCTCTCATAGTAATTCTTCCCTTGTTTACAGTGCGTGGAGAGCATGATGGCTGAGTGCACAAGCTTTAGAATCAAATGAACTAGGTTCACATATAGACTCTATCACTACCTATATAATCTTGATCAAGTTACTTAACCTCTTCTAAGCCTCCATTTCTTAATTTATAAAAAAAAAAAAAGATAATGCCTGTCTTAGAAATTTGTGAACATTATGGCGATAACCCATGGAAAGATTTAAACCCAGTGCCTAAAGCACTCTATAAATATGAGCTGTTATTATAACTAATCTAATTATTACTTCTTCAAGAGGTAGGGAAGGAAGGAGATGGAATATTTAGGAGGATCACTGTGGCTGAGTGGAGGTTGGGTTTGCAGGGCCTACACTAAGACACAGTGGCAGGGCGAGGAGTAAGGGCTGGCCTGGAGAGATGCAATTGAGAGGACTTGCTAGCAGATTCCTTGTGGGAGGTGGTGAGATAAAGTTGTCTGAGTCAGTGTGGTTTTCGGGAGAGTCTAGTGGAGGAGAAACTTGCTGTTTTAAGGGCCATCCCTGGTGTTATCTTCTTTCTCACCATATGGGCTGCCAGAACTAGTGGGTATGACTGGTGGGAGTAAGTGGGCCCTTACGTTTGGTGTGTGTACAATGGCTAACAAAAAATTCAGTTACCTCCTGTATGCCAAAGACTCCCTGACCTCCTTCCCTTGTTCCAATTATGTATATTTAGTTATTTACTTATGCCTCACTTGGATGTCCCAAAGGCATCCCAAACTCAACCTAGCTGAGACAGGACTGATGAAGATTTCATGTAAGCCTGCTCTGTGCGTTGGTTGATGATGTACTCATCCGTCTGGACACTCAGTGCGGGAGGAACGATTATTTCCTTTTCCTTTACTGCCCGTCCCCAACCTGTCACCAGCTCTTGTCTCATTGACTTCCTAAACATCTTTCAAACCCGTTTTCTCCCTCTCATCCCCCACCCCCGTATATTCTACCTCACACCTTCTTGCCTTCATCTCCAACTCGGACTGTTGTAGTAGCTTCCTAACTGGTCTTACTTATCTGCTCTGACTCCCCTAATCCATTTTCCTCTCTGTGAACAGATGAGTCTCTTCAAAATGAAACCTCCTCATATCTCTCCCCCAGTCAGAGCCCTGGAATTAACCACTTCTCCAAAGAACCCTGGTTCCCTTTGTTGAAGAATGGTATTAGAAACCAAAATCTGAGTGCTAGGGGGGCATATTACTATTGGAGTACTGTTGCTCCTAAGCCCTATCAGCAGACAGAGCTAAAAATTATTTACATCTATTTCTGCATCTGTCTGTGTGTGTGTATCACACACACACACACACACACACACACACACACACACACACACACACACGAGTTCATATTCATGATACCTCCAATTCCATTCAACACCACAGCGATTATTCTATCTTTTCTTCTCTTTATTTGAAGTGTTTCCTCCAACAGTGAAGGATCTGGCTCCCGTCATCTAGGATATATATGCTTATTTGTTCAATCCTGGTATACACATAAAGCAGTTTCAGAATTGCTAACCCATATCCCTGTGAGAGACAAACTTACTAACTAGAGCACAGTATTCACATACATTTCTTTTTGTCCTTACAGTATCCAGCCAAGATATGTTTTTACAAAGTTACTTAGGTCAGTTCTTTTCTTCACCTTTTAGTGTGGTTACCTAATTCATTTGTAATACAGTTAGGTTTGTTTGTTATTATTTATAATCCACTTTGAGTTCTTTCCCACATCCTAGTTGATTTTAATTGTTGGGCTTTTTTTTTTTTTTGTAGTTGGGTACTTTTTATTTAAACAGAAAATGATGTGTTTTCCTAATTACGAAAGTGGTTAATATACATTACAAAATAATTTTAAAACAGAAAAGAACAAAGAAAAAATAAAAATCCTCCTTAAGATAATCAACTCTTATCACTTCGGTATAAATCCATCTACTAGAACTTTCCTTTTTTTTATTTCAGAAAAGAGTGGGCATCCTATTTTGAGGTCTTACATTATCTCCTTGTTTTCAACAAAAATGTTAGTAGCTGCTTAGTATTATATCAGATCATGACTACAGCATGATTTGTTTAATCATGTCTGTGTTGTAGGACATATGAGCTAAATAACCTTTCATACACATTTTTGTGTACATCTCTAATTTTTATGGCTCTTTAAACATCCTGCCAAATTTCATTCCAGGCGGTTGCAAAAGGTTATTTCAGCCTTTCAAAAGCAAAAAACCAAAAACTCTCTCTAAACATTTAGGCAAATAGTGATTTTATTGAATCCTAGTTAGCAGGATGGAATTTTGTCATATTTTTACTGGCTCTGTGTATTTATTTTCTGGATTGTTCACTGATGTACTCTGTCAATTTTTATATTGGTTTTTCATTTTCTTAATATTTCTAAAAGCTTAGCATATAATAAGAATAGTAACCTTTGTCTATCATATATAATGAATGTCTTTTTTAAGTTTACCCTTTGTTTAATTTTTTCTTTTGAGATTTTTATCCTTGTGGTTTTACCTAAGAAAAGGTTTTTCCCACTTTAAGATCTAATAAACACATATATTTTCTGATTTTTACTATTTCAAATTTAATTTTTTATATAGTGATATTGGAATCTAATGACTTCTTTTTAGAGAATAGGCAGTTGTTCTAGTCATATACATGAAATAATCTGCATGGAATATACAATAATATACATGGAAATGAGCCATATACTTGGAGCTGCAACACTGGCAGCGGGCTTTGTGAGTAATGGCTTCAGGAGGGGTACAGCATTTCTCTCTGGGTTCACACCCAGGGGCTCTAAGCAGCTCAGCTCACCACAAATTAAAAATGCTGTCTTTATTATATATATTTTTATATATGGGTATATTTTTAGCTTTGTATTCTTTCTAACTGATCTATCTATATTAATACCCAAATCACATTATTTTTATCATCACTAGTTAGTATCTAATATCATCTAGCAGTCTCTTCATTATTTTTCTTTTTTTTTCCCTTTTTTATTGAAGTATGTATGGTTGACATACAATGTTACACACATTAGTTTCAGGTTTATAAGATAGTGATTGGACAATCCTGTACATTATGCAATGCTCACCATAAGTGTAGCTACCATCTGTTACCATACAACATTATTATAATAATATTGACTATAGGGGCGCCTGGGTGGCTCAGTTGGTTAAGCGACTGCCTTCGGCTCAGGTCATGATCCTGGAGTCCCGGGATCGAGTCTCACATCGGGCTCCCTGCTCAGCAGGGAGTCTGCTTCTCCCTCTGACCCTCTTCCCTCTCGTGCTCTCTATCTCCCATTCTCTCTCTCTCAAATAAGTAAATAAATAAATAAAATCTTTAAAAAAAATAATAATAATATTGACTATATTTCCTATGCTGTATTTTTCATCCCTATGACTTATTTATCTTAGAACTGGAAGTTTGTACCTCTTAATTTTTTCCTTTTAATAGAATTTACTTTTTAGAGCAGTTTTAGGTTTACAGCAAAATTGAGCAGAAAGTGCAGAGTTTCCATACACTCCTGGCCCCCAACACACACATACTCCCCAACTCAACATCCTATACCAGAGTGGTGCATTTGTTAAAATTGATGAATCTACATTGATACATCCTTATCACACAAAGTCCACAGTTTATATCAGACTTCATGCCTGGTGTTGCACATTCTATAGGTTTTGACAAATGTATAATGACTCATATCCACCATTATGGCACCATACAGAAGAGTTTCATTGCCTGTATTAGGGTTCTCCAGAGAAACAGAACTAATAGGAGATATATATATATATATATATATATATATATATGGAGGTTTGTTCTAGAAATTGGCTCACTTGATTATGGAGGTTGAGAAGTCCCACGATCTGCTGCCTGCAAGCTGGAGAACCAGGAAAGCTGGTGGTATGATTCAGTGAATCTGAAGGCTCGAGAACCAGGGGAGCAGATGGTGTGAGGCCGAGTCCAGAGGCCTGAGAATCAGGGGGATGAAGGGGCTGATGGTATAAGTTCTGATCCAAGTCTGAAAGCCTGAAAAGTAGCAGCACCTGGGCAGCTTTGTCTAAGGGCAGCTTTGTCCCAGCTCAAGCAAAGAGAGCAAATCTGCCCTTCCTCCACCTTTGTTCTATTGAGGCCCTCCACAGACTAGATGTTGCCCACCTGCATTGGTGAAGGCAATCTTCTGTACTCAGTCTACCAATTCATTCTTTCCAAGACATCCTCACAGACAGATGCAGAAATATTTTATCAGCTATCTGGGTGCCCCTTATCCCAGTCAAGTTGACACATAAAATTAACCATCACATTGCCCTAAGAATCCCCTGTGCTCTGCCTATCTATCCTTCCCTCCCTCGAACCCTTAGCAACTACTGATCCATTTACTATCTCCATAGTTTTGCCCATTTCCAAAATGTCATAGAGTTGGAATCATACAGTAGGTAGCCTTTTCAGATTGGCTTCTTTCACTTACTAATATGCACTAGTAATATTCATACAAGGGAAGTAATATTTCACTTAGGAACATCCTCCATGGCTTGGTAACTCATTTCTGTTTAGCGCTCATTTCCTTTTTATTTCATTTCCTTTCAGTTCATTTCTTTTTAGTGCTGAATAATATTCCATTGTCGGGATGTACCACAATTTAGTCATCTATGCAGCTACTGAAGGACATCTTGGTTGCTTCCAAGTTTTGGAAATTATGAATAAAGCTACTCTAAATATCCATATGCAGGGTTTTGGGCGGACGTTATTTACCCAAATTCATTTGGGTAAATAACAAAGAGAACAATAGCTGGATCGTCTGGTAAGAACAGTTTTGTAAGGAACTGCCACCCTATCTTCCAAAGTGGCTGTGCCATCTTGCCTTCCCACCAGCAGTGTATGAGAGTTCCTGTTGCTGCACATCCTTATCAGCCTTTGGTGTTATCAGTGTTTTTTGTGTTTTCACCATCTAATAGGTGTGTGGTGGTATCTTGTTTAATTAATTGGGGCTTTAGTGGTGTTTGTGAAACATTATAATGGTTCTAAGAGTCAGAACTATACAGAAGATAGACACAGAGAAGTATTGTTCCCCCTCACCCCACTACCTAGTTCCCATTTCCCTCTTTCTCCCCCTTTCCTGCCCAATCACAGTAGGTACCCAGTCTCTTCGGTTTCTGGTTTATCCTTTCTATATTTCTTTCATACAAATTAGCAGATACAAGTATATTTCCTTATATCCCCTTTGTCTTACATGAAGCATAGCATAGTTTAGATACTTCTTTGCACTGTAAAATGGTTATTTTAAAGTTTGTTTCTGAAAACACATTATCTGGATAATCTGTGTGTCTGTTTTTATTGTCGCCCCCACTCATTGAATACTATCTTGTCTCTTTATCTGCCTGCATATTTTTGATTGAGTGGTAGACATTTAATATAAAAATTTACATGAGAAATAACATAAGATTTAGGATAATAGTAATTCCTCCAGAAGGGATTTACATTGGCTTCTGGCAGACATTTAGGAGCATGAGCAATCCAAGTTTGAGCAATCCAAACCTTAATCTAGTTTCTAATACTGAGATGATGCAAAGCTGCACTCAGTCCCTCCAAGGGTCAATTTACTATGAGTTCACCTTTCCTCCTAAGATATAGCCCTCCAGGGTTCCAGCCCAAAGGAATGCTTCTTGGCAGGTTCTGGACTCCAGGTTGTGTCCTCCAAACCTTGAGGGGATAATTCTGTTCTCCTAGGAATATATGACCCCAAATGCCTTGCTCATTTCTGTCGGTTACCTGATTCTCCTGCATCTTGGCCCCATATTTTTTTCTGTCTTGTTAGCTCTTTGATGCCTTCAGACAGGTGGTTTTTAATATTTTGCTTGGCTTTTCTGTTGTCCTCAGTGGTGAGTATGCCTCAATTCTGCCCTTACAGAAGCAGAAGTTCTTTCACTGCTTTTTATATTGAGTCTGAAATGTTTCATTTTAGAGGTTGTATTTAGTTCTTTTTCAAATCTATTCTTTTCCCATATTTTTAAATTCTTTTGTGTTTAATCAAAAGAATACACTGTTCTATTAGCTAAGTTCTTGTTGATCTAATATTGCTATTGTGTCTGTTAACTCATTCACGGTAGATAATCTCCTCATGCATTTTATAATTTTGGATTGTGAAGTCATTTTCAGAAGGACCCCTCTGTGTGGCCTGAGTTGAGGGAATGCCATGTCAAAATAATAACTGTGTTTGCTTCAATGAAGCATCCTGTACCACCATCTTGAGACTGGTTTTTATATTAATTTTTTCTATGGGTTGAGAATAAATGAATATGAAACCCATGTGAGGCACAGGACTTAAGTTTCAAATTCTCAAGGGAGATTCTTTCCCCCATCCAGAACTCAGGCTAAGACAAATTTGCTTGTTGTTTTCCGAAGGATATAACCCCTCAAGAGTCCTGGCTTCATGCAGGGTCTTGGTTCTAGCTAACTTTCTGCCTGCAAGACCTTGTTTTCTGTCATTATTTGGATATTAAAACACAGCCAGATATTTAGTAAGACCCACTGTTGCCCACTCCACCATTACTACCTGCCCAGACAGTTGCTGGATCAGCTCACACACTTAACACTCTGATTTTCAGTTTTCCCTTTGTTTTTGCCCTCTACTTTGTTTTTGGATTTCCTTTATTTTCTTGAAGGCACTATGGTGCTTGTAAAAGAATGTTTATTATATTTTAGTCAGCATTGTAGTGGGAAGGTATCAGGTTAGCTAACATTCCATTGCTAGAAATAGAAGCTAAACGGTTTTTTTTCCCCCTAATTAGAATCACTACTATCATGGTGATGTTACTAGGACAAGTCTGAGTATTTTACATGAACAAATGAGCAGAACTGCCCCACTATGCAAGTTTGGAACAATAAATATTCTTTCCCTTTTCCCTTGTCTCCCCAAGAATCACCCAGAGAACAGTCTAAAGGCCGATCTGCCTGTGTCCACTTCCGCCCCAGTGAAGGCAGTGATGGAAACAGACATCCAGGAGTCTCCTCTGTTGAGAAGCCCAGAGGTGAGACAGTTGGTGAGCAGCAGTGTGACAAGGGGAAAGGCTTCTTGAAGCAGCCTTCCTGTATCAGGGTGGCTGGGCCAGACGAGGAAGGAGAGGATGCCAGTTGGGCAGCTGCAAGCCTTCCACGGCAGGATGGCCCCCGGAAACCCAGCAGGCGGCAGGACACAGCACCCAAGGCCAAATGTGCCTCCCAGAAAAGACGAGTTCAAGAGCTCCGAGGAGGAAGGCACTCCCCGGCTGGCTCTAGCCGGCCTGGCAGTGCCAAGGGGGAGGTGGTCCATGCTGGGCAGAATCCTCTCCACCATCGAACATCAAGAAACAAAATGACACAGGACAAGCTCGCAGGAGGGATCTGCTCAGACTTGCCACAGAACACAGAGGTGTTGAGGTCAGGAGTCAGGAAGTCGGGAACATCCACCCTGTGGGAGGACACTCTGATATCCAAGGAGACTGATCCAGCACCTGGTCCCCTCTCTGGGCAGAGTGTGAATATTGGCCTTCTCCCCGTAGAGCTGCGGCTGCAGATAATCCAGAAAGAAAGAAGCAGGAAAGAGCTGTTTCGCAAAAAGAACAAGGCGGCAGCGGTCATCCAGCGGGCCTGGAGAAGGTAGGATGAGGGAGGGGCCCCGGCTCCTCTGGATCTCTGCTTGTCCTGATACTCCTAACGTCCTAATGTGACACGCCCTGTGCTCTGTTCTTCTAGTGAATTCCATGTGCTGGCATGACAAGGCCAATTTTACTGAGTGTGCCCAGAAAATTCACTCATGCGTAGGTCCTTGTAATTTACATTGATAAGCTATTTGGAAGATGGTTTTGCCAAGAAAATCAGGAAGCAGCCAGGATAGCCTGGTGTAAAGGAAAAGAGCCTCAGTTTGTAACCAAGAAGCCTGAGTTTCCCTTTACAAATCACGTGGCTTTTTTTTTTTTCTTGCTGTTTTCTCATCTGTGAAACAGGATTTAGTAATTGCTGCATCTGTCCTGTTTATATGGCAGGTTGCTAGAATGAAATCATGGGCACTTTGTGAATTCTAAAGCACTACACGTGTAAGATATTTTATTTTTCTTTTTATGTCCTTACTACCCAGGAATTAGTAATAGTCCGAGTACCTAAACCAGGGCCTGGTCATAGTGGATTAAGTGGCTGACATAGGTGCGAAAGCACCTGCCGAGCTGGGACTATGGGGTAGGGGCTAGGAGTAGTGGTGGAGGCGTCCTGACATAGACAAATTCCTCCAGGGAGTCATCATGGGAGGACTGGAGGAGTCCTTTGCTGCAAGTTTTTCACATATTTCATCATCTCCTTCATCTGCAGGCCCCACTAGGGCCTAAATCTAGATGAGGCCTTAGTCATGACCGGTGTCTGGGGGAGGGCTGGAGCCGTTGCCCACAGGTGGGGCTCAGGTGGCCTCCATTTCCAGAGAGAGGAAGGGCACTGGGGGAACAAAGCAAGTAAATCACTGCGAGCACAGGTGTGCCACATGTCAACACCCCTGTCAGGAGATAAAAGGGCCAGAGAGACACTATCCGCAGAGAGAGAGAGGAGAGAGGGGAGAGTGGAGAGAGCAGAGAGAGCAGGAGAGGTTCTTGGGAGATCTGGGGAGAGGCCTCGGGGACTATGGTGCCAAGGACTGCCTGGCTGAGAGCCGGGCAATCTGCTCCATGTGGGCACAGCCTCTGCTACAGTGCGTCCTCATGTCTGTTCGAGCCGCTGGCCTTACAAAGTCATCTCCCGCCTGATCCCCCTTCCTCTCCCAGCCACCCCAGGAAGCTGTCACCGTAGGGATCAGTGTCCCCATTTTTCAGGCAAGCAGATTGTCTCAAGAAAAACGACTTGTCCTAGTGATACAGATCAGGCACTCGAAGCTCTGACTCAAGGGCCTTTCCCATACGTTCTCGGTAAAGGTACTGTTTGCTGTGGTCAAGGTCACGGTGGCGGAAGCAGGCCTCATGCTCTTCACCTCAGAACAGGCTGGAGCAGAAGGGCTGCATGGATGGTGCTCACACTGGTCAAGGTAATGTGACAGGGAGATGATGTTATTACTGTTGCTAATTGATTAAACGCTTGCGCCAGGTGCTGTTCTAAGTCGTTTTACCTGTATTAACTGACTTAATCCTCCCAGTAACCCTATGAGGTACATACTGTTCTTGTCCCCATTTCACAGATGAGGAAGCTGAAGCACAGAGAGGTTAATAACCCGCCAAGGTTACAGAGCTAAGAAGTGCCAATGCTGGTTTGGAGGGGAGATAGTCTGTCTCTGAAGCCACAGATGGGAACGGTCCTTGCTTCCCCTCCCTGGAGAGTTCTACCAGACGTGCACTGGCTACCATCCCAGAGGAACTTTTTAAGTATTTCAGCTGAAACCTGGGATCTAAACAAGCCAGCAAGGTTTACCATATCAGGCCCCACAGCTGCTCCCTAGCCAAAATGCCTTCCCGTCAAACTATTCTTTGAAGAGTCAGAAGCTGACAGGTCCTGTCCGTAAGTGTCCATAGCAGCAAATGAGCCTTCAGTCATTCCCCCCCCAAGAACACTGGGTTCACAGTCTGTGTGCCCATCTGGGGAGGCAATTACACAGCCCTCTGGCTGCACCATTGTGCAATTCTGAGACCTGGGACATTGACTCCCAGAAGGACTGTGGGATGCTGCACGTTGTGGGAAGTTGCATGTCTGGTGACAGTAAAAACACTCTTATTGATTCTGTTATAGATAGCCTTATGCATCTTCCATTTTAAGTACAGAAGCCCAAAGTGTTGTCCTGGGACCTTTGACACCAAAGCTAAGGAGCAGTGAGGGGTGGGGTAGAAAACAGGGTTTGGCACATAACTGCTCCACAGAGGCAGGCTGTCATTACAGGAGACATGTTGAGGACAGAAGGAGGCCGGCTGGGAAATGTGCAAGGATAGGGTGAGCGGAGGGAACCTTGCGCCCGGAGAACAGTGAGTGGGGCTGAGTCTTAAAGTGTGAGTCTTATTACCAATCAAGACTTTATTTTCAAGATTGAAACGAGATAGTGTATGATCTAAGTGAGGCTGGAAATTTGCTGTGGCTAAGAGCAGTTGTTGTATTAAACTTCCTTTTTACCTGAACATTTGTAAGCTGCCTTCCTGTCAGCTCTTCTCCAGCATGTTGTAAGGTGAATTAGCAAGGATGGGCTGGACCATAGGAAAAGCCGTGAGCCCTGGGCTGAACGGGATGACTGGGCATCTTAGGGCTCCCAACAAACCAGGAGTGCTATTTTCCTTGAGGATGGCAGAACAGAGGATATGACTCTGAGCCCTGGAACCATCCTGTCATCTGGACACAGACTCAGAAGTCTGCATACCAGAACTGATTAGGTAGAAGTTGTACCCCCGAAAGCCAACACCTGGGCTTCCCAGTGAGTTTTTTGCCCGCAGAGAAGAGGGTGTGGAAGATGCTTGGCATCACAAACCAAAGCAGCTGAACTATGGAGCCGTACTGCCCCGTATCCCCAGCTTTTCTCCAGAGTTGGCTTTTTGGAAATGTGATATATATTCTAGTAGAAAGATGCCATGGTTTGGCATGCTACAGGAAAAAAGAATCATGCAGTTTGAGTGAAATCGGCCTTGAGGGCAAGAGAGAAGAGCTGCACCTCGCATCACAAGGAGATTTTTTAGCGGACTTCAGGAAGACCTCATTTCTCATTTGGTGTATTGTAAAATCAGGCATGGGGCCTGTCTCTGCAGCATCTTTAGGCTCACTAGTGATTAATCAGCTACCAATCAGATAAAGAACACTGAAGCAGCTTTTCTTGGGAGGCTCCAAAACAGCTGTGTTCATTAAGAAATTTAGGAGTGCGTGTGGGATAGACACCATCAAATAAACACTAGATGTAAAGACAGCCATCATCCCCATGCCCCTCACCTCTCCCAATCCAGGCCCCACCCTCCAACAGAATGAACTTAGTAAAATACAGCTCTTACTTTTGCCACCTTTTTTTTTCCTTAAGATTTACTTATTTTAGAGAGAGAGCCCGCGCACAGGGGAGAGGGGCAGAGGGAGAGGGAAAGAGAGTTATAAACAGAGTCCTAAGCAGACTCCACACTGAGCACAGAGCCCAGTGTGGGGCTCAGTCTTACCACCCTGAGACCATGACCTGAGCCGAAATCAAGAGCTGGACACTTAACCAACTGAGCCACCCAGGTGCCCCACTTTTGCCACCTGTTTTAAAAAAAAAAAAACCCTCTGCAGATCCCCCACCAAGTACACAGTACAGAACAAAGTCCTTAGCAGGATTTGGCTGTTGGGTCAGACAGTACTGAGTTTGAATGTTGGTCTCTCCTGGCTCTAGCTGTGAGACCTTCTGCAACTTACTCAACCTTTTCCCCCACCAGTTTTATTGAGATATAATTGACTTACAGATAAATGACGTACAGCCATGTGTAAGTTTAAGGTGAACAGCATAATGACTTGACTTGCATATAGGATTCATATGAAATGATTACAATGTTTAGTTAGGATCCATCATCTCATGTAGATATTTAAAAAGCAGGGGAAACAAACTGGTTTTTTTCCTTGCGATGAGAACTTAGGTAGGATGCTCTCAACTTTTATATATACCATAAAGCAGTGTTACCTGTAGCCATTGTGTTGTACATTATATCCCCAGTACTTACTTATCTCGTAACTGGAAGTTTGTATCTTTTGATCACCATCACCCAATTCCTCCTCCCCTCACCCCCTACTTCCGGTAACCACAAATCTGATTTTTTTTTAAGATTCCACATATAAGTGAAATCCTACAGTATTTCTCTTTCTCTGGCTTATTTCACTTAGCATAATTCCCTCCAGTCCATTCATGTTGTCACAAATGGCAGGATTTCATTTTTTATGGCTATTGTATATATCCCACAATTTCTTTATCCATTCATCCATGGATGGACAACTGAGGGATGTATCCATGTCTTGGCTATTGTAAATAGTGCTAAAGTGAACCTGGGGATGCAGATATCTCGACATAGATCTTCATTTCCTTCTCTATTTATCCCCAGAAGTGGAATTGATGGATCATACATAGTTCTATTTTTAGTTTTTTGAGAAAAATCCACACTGTTTTCCATCATGGCCAAACCAATTTATTCCACCAAAAGAACACAGGTTCCATTTTCTGCACATCTTGCCAACATTTGTTATCTCTCGTCTTCTGATAATAGCCATCCTACCAGGCATTATGTGATCTCTCATTGTGGTTTTGATTTGAATTTCCCCTAGGATTAATGATGTTGAGCACCTTCTCATGTACCTGTTAGCCATTCATGTATCTTCTTTGGAAAAATGTCTCTTCAGGTCCTTTGCCCCTTTTTTTCAATGGATCATTTGGGATTTTTTGCTATTTAGTTGTAGGAGTTCTCTGTTTTTTGGATAGTAACCTCTTTATCAGATATATGATTTGTAAATATTTTTTCCCATTCCACAGATTGTCTTTTCATTTTGTAGATCATTTATTTCACTGTGCCTAAGCTTTTTACTTTGTAGTTCCACTTGTTTATTTTGTGTTTGTGCTTTTTGCATCATATCCAAAAAAATCATTGGCAAGACATCTGTCAGGGAGCTTTTTCCCGTTTTCTTTTAGGAATTTCTGGTCTTACCTTTAGGTCTTTTTAATCCATTTCTAATTAATTTTTGTGAGTGGTGTAAGATAAGGGTCTTGTTTCATTCTTTTACATATGAATATCCAATTTTTCCAGCACCATTTATCAAACAATTGTCTTTTCTCCATTGAGTATGGTTGGCTCCCTGGTCAAATATAGTTGACCTTGTATGCATGGGTTTATTTCTGGGCTGTTAATTCTCTTCCATTGGTCCAGGCATCTGTTTTTAGGTGGGTACCATACTGTTTTGATTACTGTAACTTTATAATATAGCTTGAAATCAGGAAGTATGAAGCTTCTCCCTTTGTTCTTTCTCAAGATTGCTTTGGCTACTTGGGGTCTTTTATAGTTCCATATAAATTTTAGAATTGTATTTTCCTACTTCTGTAAAAAATGCCATTGGAATCTTGATAGGGATTGTACTGAATCTATAGATGGCTTTGGGTACTATGGATGTTTTAATATTCTTCCAATCCAAGAACACAGTTTCCAATTATTTGTTTCTTCATTTCATCAGTGTTCTGTAGTTTTCAGTGTAGAGATCTTTCATCTCTTTAGTTGAATTTATTCCTATTTTGTATTTGATGCTATTATAAATGGGATCATTTTATTACTTTTTCAGATAATGTTGTTAGTGCATAGAAATGCCATTGATTTTTGTAAATTTTGTATCCTGCAACTTCACTGAATTTGTTGATTAGAATTAACAGTTTCTGGTAAAGTCCCTAAGTTTTTTAATATATAAAAATCATCTGTAAATAGAGATATATTAACTTCCTTTCCTTATGTGATGTCTTTTACTTTCTTTCTTGCCTGATTGCTCTAGCTGGAATTTCCAGTACTGTGTTGAATAGGATTTGAGTGACACCCTTGTCTTGTTCCTAATCTCAGAGGAAAAGTTCCCAACTTTTCACCATTGAGTTTGATGTTTTACTGTGGACTTATCATATGTGACCTTTATTATGTTAAGGTATATTACTTCTGTACCTAATTTCTTAAGTCTTTACCATGAACCAGATGTTAAATTTTGTAAAATGCTTTTTCTGCTTCTATTGAGATAATCATGTTTTTCTTTCATTCTATTAATGTGATGTAGCACTTTGATTTTACGTATGTTGAACTATCTTTTCAGGGGTAAATCCCACTCAGTCATGGTGAATGATCCTTTTAATAAATGTGCTGGTGAATTCAGTTCCTGCTATTTTATTGAGAATTTTTGCATCTATATTCATTAAAGAGTATTGGCTTGTAGTGTCCTTTTCTGTCTTTGGTATCAGGGTAATGCTGGCCTTATAAAATGAGTTTGGGAGTGTTCTCTACTCTTTGGGAAGGGTTTTAAGAGGATTGGCATTTTTTTTTTTTAAGATTTTATTTTTAAGCAATCTTTATATCCAACATGGGGCTTGAACCTACCACCCCAAGATCAAGCGTCACATGTTCTACTGACTAGGCCAGCAGGCACCCTGGCATTAATTCTTCTTTAAATGTTTGGTAAAATTCACCAGCCATCTGGTCCTGAGCTTTTCTTCATTGGGAGGTTTTTGATTACTGATTCAATCTTCTTACTAGTAATTGGTCTATTCACCTTGACTCAGTGTTGGTAGGTTGTATGTTTCTAATAACTTCCATTTCTTCTAGGTTGTCCACTTTGTTGTATAGTTGCTCATAGTAGTGTCTTATGGTCCACTGCCTTTCTGTCTTATCAGTTGTAATGTCTCCTTTTTCATAATTTTGACTTGCATCATCTCTTCCTTGGTGAGTCTAGCTAAAGGTTTGTCAACTTTTCTCTATTTTCCTGCTATTTCATTTATTTCTTCTCCAATCTTTATTATTTCCTTCTTTCTGTAACTTTGGGCTTTGTTCTTTTCCTACTTTCTTAAAGTGTAGGAGTAGCTTATCTATTTGAACTCCTTCTTGCTTCTTAACATTGGCAATTATTGCTATGAAGTTCCCTCTTAAAACTTGTTGCTGCATTCCATTAAGTTTTGGTGTGTTGTATTTCCATATTTTGTTTGCCTCAAGATACTTTATTTTCCCTTTGATTTCTTTGGTCCATTGGTTACTCAGGAAAATGTTAATTTCCATGTATTTGTGAATTTTCCAGTTTTCCTCCTACTACTGATTTCTAGTTTCATACCACTGTAGTCAAAGAGGATATTTAGTATGGTTCCAGTCTTCTTGAATTTGCCAACACTTGTTTTGAGACCTAAGATATGGTCTCTCCTAGGAAATGCCCCATGTGTGCTTGAGAAGAATGTCTATTCTGCTGTTGTTGGATGGAATGTTCTATATGTCAGGTCAAATTGATCTATAGTGTTAGTCAAATCCTTTTTTTTTTTTTTAATATTTATTTATTTGACAGAGACAGCAAGAGAGGAACACAAACAGGGGGAGTGGGAGAGGGAGAAGCAGGCTTCCCGCCAAGCAGGGAGCCTGATGTGGGGTTCGATCCAAGGACCCCGGGATCATGACCTGAGCCGAAAGCAGACACTTAATGGCTGAGCCACCCAGGCACCCTCCTCTTTTCCTTTATTGATGCTCTATCTAGATGATCTATCCATTTTTGAGTGTGGGGTATTAAACTTATCAGCTATCATTGTATTGCTGTTTATTTCTGCTGTTAGCTGTTTTTGCTTTTATATATTTAGGTGCTCCAACGTTGGGTGCATAAATATTTACAAATATATCTTCTTGATGGATCAACCTTACTATCATTATATAATGGCCTTGTCCCTTTTTTACTGTTTTTAAAGTTTGTTCTTTCTGATATAGCTACCCATGCTTTTTTGTTACCATTTGCTTGAAATATCTTTTTCCATCCCTTCACTCTTGAGGCAGCATATCATTGGATCTTTTTTTCCCCCAATCCATTCAGCCATTCTATATCTTTTGTAGGACTTAATTCATTTACATTTAAAGTAATTATTGATAAATAAGGACTTACTATTGTAATTTTGTTGTTTTCTGGCTATTTTGTAGAACTGTTTCACCTTCTTTCTTATCCTGTCTTGTGTGTGTTCTGATGTCTTTTGTTATCTGTATGCTTATCATGTTCTTTTGTGTGTTAGCTCAGGTTTTTCCCTTGTTAAAAAATATCTTCTAGTTATAACACCCAAACTGATTAACAACTTCAATAGCACTCCTAAACTTTATACTTTTTCACCCACACACGTTAGCTTATTGATGTTGAAGTTTACATTTTTATATTGTATATTCAATAACACACTACTGTAGTTGTATTTTTAAGTTTTTAAACTTTTTTAAAAATTTATTTATTTTAGAGGGTGCAGGGTGGGGGGCGGAAGAGGGAAAGGGAGAGTCTTAAGCAGACTTCACACTGAACACAGAGCCCGACTCAGGGCTCAGTCTCATGACCCTGAGATTATGATCTGAGTCGAAACCAAGAGTCAGACATTTAACCAACTGCGCCACCCAGGTGCCCCTAAGTTTTTAAACTTTTACACTAGAGTTGAAGCACATTATGCACAACTATTATTATAAATTCTAATTCTGACTATATGTTTACTATTACCAGTGAATTTTATGCTTTTTTTTTTAAAAGATTTTATTTGACAGAAACTGAGAGAGGGAACACAAGCATGGGGAATGGGAGAGAAGCAGGCTTCCCACCGAGCAGGGAGCCCGATGAGGGGCTCAATCCCAGGACCCTGGGGTCATAACCTGAGCTGAAGGCAGACACTTAACAACTTAGCCACCCAGGCACTCCACTACCTTCTTATTTATGATGCTAACTAGCATCCTTTTACTTCCACTCAATTCCCTTTAGCATTTCTTATAATGAAGGTCTAGTGATTCCTTGTTTTAGTTTGTTTATCTCTCCATTTCTGAAGGACAGCTTTGCCAGCTATAGAATTCTTGACAGTTTTTTCCTTTCATATTATGAATATATCATCCTGTTCTTTCCAGGCCTGAAAAGTTTTTGTTGAGAAATGCATTCAGTCTTATGGAAGTTGTTCCATATGTAACTTCTTTATTTCAGAATTTGACTTTTGACAATGTGTGTCTCAGTGTAGCATTATAGGTTCTAGAGTTCTCTGGGTTTCAGGGATCTAGATATTCATTTCTCTCTCCAGGTTTGGGAAACTTTCAGCCCTTTATATTTTCTGTCTCATTCTTTCTCTTCTGGAATTCCCATAATGCAGTTATGTGCTTCATTTTGCTCTTCTGACTAGATAATTTCAAATGTCCTGTCTTCTAGGTCACTGATTCTTTCTTCTACCTGGTCAAGTCCGCCTCTGAAGCTCTCTACTGAATTCTTCAGTTCAGACTTGTATTTTTCAGCTCTAGGATTTTTTAATGTTTTTTGTTGAACTTTTGTTCATGCATTATCTTGCCAATTTCATTTGGTTGTGCATTCTTGTAGTTCCTAAACTTCTTTAAGGGGGTTCTGAATTTTTTGTATAACAATTCCTAGATCTCTATTTATTTAGGGTTAGTTATCAGAGCTTTATTAGTTTCTTTTGGCAGTGTCATGTTTACCTGATTTTTTGATTCTTGATTCCTCATGTTGCTGAGTAAGTGGTCTTCTCTTCCAGACTTTACAGGTTTGCTTTAGCCAAGACAGTTCTTCCCAGGTGGCTGTTTGGGTTTCTGGACATGTCTGCTAGTAACATCCTTGGGCAGTGGAACTTGCTATTACAGCAGTCTATTTTGGGGCAAGGAAAGCTCTGAGTGTGTGCTGCTGCCTGAGAACAGTGGGATAGGACTGCTGGGTTGGTTCTCTGCCCAAGTGAGGCTTTAGGAGGGGCTGTGCAGTTGCCTGAGGTTTCTGGTCAGGCTTACTAGATGGTTGGCTGGCTGGGTACTAGACTTAGCAGTTGGTGGGGCAATGAATTCACTTCCCTGAACTGGCAGGGCAGCAGGACAGGCCCCAAGGCCTGCACAGCTTGTTTGGGGACTCAATAAGATTGTACATTGATTTGCTGGCCAGATGGGGCCACCAATTTTGCTCTGCAGATAGGGATAGAGCTAGGTTGTGCTTTCTGTTTAAATGCCACTGTAAGAAGGGCTGTTGGATGGGCTACAAAGCTTCCTGTGTGCTTTGGCTAGGTTTCCTGGTCAGATGGGCTGAAGGCTGTATTCAGCAATGGCTAGGGCTATGAGTTACCTTCCCTGCCCATGCAGAGCTGGAGAACTGGCTCAAAGGCCTAAAAAGCTCTATGTGGTTGACTCAAGCTCCCTGGCTATACAGGGCCACTATCTTTGCTCTGCAAGCTGCACCTCCCCGCTTGAGTGTTGCAGGGCTATGCAGCTTTCTAGGTGTTCTGGACAGGCTTTGATCAGGCAGGGCCAGGAGCTACACTCATGTGTGGTCCAGGCCATGCCTCAGCTCCCCTGCCTGAGCTGAAGCAGACCAGACTGCAAGGTTGGCAGGGCTCTTTGAGGACCCCAGTCAGGCACCCTGCTGTGTTCCCTAGTCAGATTGCATCTGTTTTGGCTCTGCAGATAAGCAAAATTAAAGGTTGGGACTACTACTTGGACACCGCAGGTAGGAACCTGGTCTGCCAAGATCCACGTGCTGGTTGCTTTAAGCTCTTCCCTTCTCAATCAGATTCCAAGTGGTCAAGCCCTATCGATTCCTCCTTGGCAATCCCCATGGGTGAGACCAGCATGAGGGCTCCCAAGAAGTGACCCACAATGCTGGGGCGGGGGGGGGTGCTGGATTCCACCCTGGGTTCTCTTTTCCCATTTGAGGAACCGTACAGAGGCTCAGGGCAGACATTTTGGTGTGGTGCTACACCAGCCTGGTGGAGGGGTAGTACAGTCAGCATGTAGCTGTTCCTCATGTCCTAATGCAGTGTGTCTGGTCTCTGGGGTACAAGGGGCTGCAGCCTCACTTCCATGTTCTAGGACTTTCTCCATAGTGTCTTATCTGTGAATAGTTAATTGCTGTTCTTGTAAGAGGAAGCCAAGTCAGGAACAACCTATGTTGCCATCTTGGTAACATCCCACCTACTCAGCCTTTATCAGACTCATCATGTCTGCCTCATGGATTTATTTTCGGTTAAATAAGGAAAATGCCTGATATGTAACAGGCTCTGAACAAATGTTGGCTCCTTCCACAGTTTAGCATAGCATTCCATTCTTCCTTCACCAAATACAGTGCTTTATATACATCTCATTACTGATTTTCCTGGCACCTATGCCCACACCTCTGCTTAATGCCAGTTCTGCTGCCCATAGTACACTTCTCTGCCTAGTAAGCTCCTATGCATCCTTTAAAACCCAGCACGAACACCAGCCTTGTAAAGCCTTACTAGACCACCAATTTTTCAGTCCCACATTGTCCCATGTCATCTAGCTCCTCATTCTTGCATAGTACTCCTCATACTGCACTTACTTGTTTACACATTGGCATGACCGACCCTGAAGGCAGACTCAACTAATTCCTAGTTCAGAAGTGTTTGATGATTTAAAAATCAACATTAAACATACTGCCACTGTAAAGTAGGAATGGGAGCTTAAATGATTCTCCCAGTTCAGCAGTACTATTCCTATAGCTTCCAGGAACGTTAAGGAAACTTAAGTTTCACAGTACTGTCATCTTAAAGCCTCTCCCCTCTTCTGACCCACCAGCTACCAGCTTAAGAAGCACCTGTCCCACCTTCTGCAGATGAAGGAGCTTGGAGCCAGAGATGTGGACAAATGGAACCAAGAGTGCCTGGCATTGCTGCTCCAAATTTGGAGGAAGGAACTGGAACTAACCCCCCCAAAAACCACTGCAGTAACCAGGACCACCAAGAGTTCATCCAAGGGCAGCTCAGGCACAACAAAGTCCACCAGGCACTCGGTACTCAAGCAAATCTATGGTAATTGTCCTTTGGGCACTCTGTAGTTGACAAGCACCCCAGAGTGTTGCCTCAGTATCTGAAATGGCATTTAATTACAATGGGCAAACCTCCATTCAGGTAGGAGCTTTCTTATTCTACTTCCAGGCACTAAGAGAATCCTCAGCACCCACACTCAGTGCCTCCCCTCCAGGAATTCTGGGTCAGAATTGGTTTCATGATGCATTCTGGCATCTCGGCCCCAAGAGCCTTCCAGCCAAGAGGTCTGCTGGCCTTCATTACTGAAAGCCTCATCCTTTAAACTCCTCCAGACCACTGCTTGGGTCTTCCCCTTCCATTACCCATTTGGAGGGCTCCAGGAGCAGGAAGACCCTGTCTGCCTCACTTTAACTTTTCTTATGCTAAGATAGTACAGGGTTGCCCTTCTGTGGGAATGCCCCAGACCCATGCACTACAGTAAATACTTATTCAGCAGATGAGCTGCTTTAAATTGAGACATTTTCAGCTCTGGAAAAAGCCCATCCAAATAAACTCAGCAGAGAACAAGGCTGGCTAGCTCCCCAAAAGAAAAACATTGAGCCAAGGCACCTTTAGGAACAGACCTGCAGCCCAGGCAGCAAAATTTCAGGACCTTACCCTTGGCCTACGTGGTATTTCCACACCATACCTAATTTATCTTGGCAGATACCAACAAGCTCAAGCCTTTACCTCAATAAGGAATTTAGAACTTGGTTAGGCTGTAGCTGTCATGGTCAGAGAGAAATGATCACTGGTGGTTGATTTCAGGTTGTTCTCAAGAAGGGAAAGTACCTCATCCCACAAGATCTTCCAGAGCTCATTCTGTGCTACGTCTCAATTCAGGTAAGGTAGCCACTGCACTGGCAAAACAGATTGGGGAGATGATGTGGGGAAGCATTTGCCTTATTTCATCCCCAAAGGTGGAAGATAAAACAACAGAGATTGCCAGGGGTTTCCAATGGTCATTTGATTTGAGGTGTGCATATTTTTCATTCCCCTTTCATGGAATTATTACTGCAGTCAACATGTCTCCATAAGAGGCAAGTTATTTTCACAACCACAAGTTATTGTTAACATTACCTCCAGTAGAGACAATAAATGGGACCTATTATTGATCACTTTTACATACTTGTTCACATAAAGGAAAAGGGAAATGAAAATACTTTCATTCTTCAAAGACCTTGGGGAATTGTTGCTCCATATTGGTTTCACATTAAGATTCTTGAGAAGTTCCTTAACCACAAACTCTGGCTTTTGCCTTTCATGGCCCTGTGAGGAGGACATTTAATATTTAATAACATGTCCTGCTCAGGCTTCACTGTGCACAATTTCACTAATACAGAAGCTCAGGGAACTTTCTTTTCAGCCATAAGACAAGAGTGTTTTACTCAGAGCCCCCTTCATTCACACAAGCATTAAATTTGGGTGATAAGTTCAGTGCTGTCAGCAGTTAATGTCAGATCCAGTGTTGCTCATGGGTGGCTATGGCAACACAGTCCCCCCCCACCTTTGCCAATCTAGTCATCCTGCAGGAACAGAGTGCAGCTGGGAAGGTGAACAATGACTGTCAGCATGAACTTTAACATTCATTTAGTTTTTGATGGGGAGAAAACCTGGAGGTGGGGGACAGAGTAATTACTGCCCAATCTTTAATAAGAGTTGGGCAACTCATGTAATATAGGCAGGCTGATCAGGGAGTAGTGGGCAGGGTAGTTACAACTGTAGACCTTGATTCCTTTGAAAGTATCCACGTAAAAAAGAAAACTTTTATTATACTCGAAAGAACTGAAAATTAGTTTCAAAAACCATGGTCAAATGGAACTACCAGAGAAGTAGCATTTAGATAATCTGAACAATTTTGTACTTTGTCTCAAGAGAAAAATCCAGGACTATCAGAAATCTTAAAAAATGAAGGGCTTTAGAAGCACAAAAGGTTTAATTAAAGGGCAGAATAAACAAATTCAAATACTTAGTGGTTTCTTGGGATTTCACATAAGTAGCTTGTTTGTCTTACATATCTAATTCTGACTGGCTTCAAAACAGACAAGGACTGAAGAAAATCTTTTCCTAACGCTAAACTTGGGGGAACACAAGGTTTTGTTAGGTCCACCCATCCACATTAAGCATTAACCAGTGAATCAAGCTGATTGTCAGGGCTAACTAGTTTGTGTTTTATACACAAAACACGTCTATGAATAATTTCCATGGGAATGGGCACAGAGATTTCTGCAATGTAGTATCACAGATGCCAAACTGAACCAAGAAGGTAACATTAATCTTGGTTTTCTCCATGAATAAAAATGTTAGTTCATTTTTTCGCTTTGAGAATTCCATGGGGTTAAGGATCTTCTGATTTGTTCACTGTCCTGTTCAATTGTAGAAAATTATTTGGCACATATATATTAGAGTGAAAATTGTTGTTCCTGTCCTCCAATGTAGGAAGGATTTAGGAGTGCCTTTACCTCTTTAAAGAGGAAGCAGAAGTGTGTGTGTGTGTGTATATATATATATATATATATATATAGCATCCCTGGACTGTTTCTCCACGTGCATTTGGGAGACCCCACAATCCCTGTTCTCTCCAGTCCTTCAACAGCGACCCCTGCATACCACCTACAACACGGCAGCGTAACACTGATCAGAGCACTTATATATATGTATATATAAATATATATAATCTCCTAAATTTGGGGGGCCCATCTTTTTAAATATAAAAGAACTACCTTTAGAAAATCCATTCTAATGAATAACCATGGCTCAAGGGATTACTGGTACTGATAACCCCCTTGTATGAATGCAGCATTCCTGCCCACCCACAGAAGGGTATGCAAGTAACTCAAGATTGGATACAGTAAAGGCAGCCAAAAAGAGAGTTCCAGAGCAATAGTTCACTGTGAAAGAACTTTAACAGTAATAAAACCAGGAGAGAAATAGCAAGACATGTTTGTAACTTTTTTAACTACTCCTCTTTCATGTTTGCTTCTTTGCTCCACAGAAAGTTAGGAGCAACAGACAGCAATATGGCCTCAACAAGTTATCTTGACCATTTGGGGCCTCAGCCTCCTCATCTGTCAAATGATAGGGTTGAATACATCACTGTTTTCCAACCGCGGCATCTTAAAAAGGCCTAAAAAAATACATTTCAAGACTGATATGCCTATCAGACCATCATCCTTAAAGACAGAGTTTTCAAACAAACCTATTTTCTACGATGGACAGTATAGCCAACTGTGTGGCCCATGGGAAGTTAAGCTATGTGTATGTAAGTTTGCGTTGTTGTCTGTTAAAAGCACAGAGGGAGCTATCCCAGTTACTCCAGACAGACTGAAGACCGAGGCCCCAGTCACAGCTCAAGCCCCTGGCCCCTTCCAGTCACGGTTTTTCCTTTAAGAGAGGTCATGTGTCGTGGAGGATGTTGGAAAATGCAAGGCAAATAAGTCATCCTGTCTCTACGACAAACTGGCCATCACCCTACCAGCCCCATGGATAGCCCGTATCTAAATCCTTCTTCCTCACCAGTAATGAACTCTGAGGTATTAAAATTAATAACCTGATTAACTCTGATATTTGCTTTTAACAGTGAGCAACTTGCAGTGTATACACCTCCTTGAGAACAGTGGAAGATCAAAGAATTTTTCTTATAACCTGCAATCAGCTACTCAATCAAAACCCAAAATAAAGCCTCGACCACCTCTGGAGGAAGACTGTTTCCGGGGTAGCTGGAACAGCTAGTGCAGAGTTCTGATTCTCTGCTGATTATGTTTTACATCTTGAGACAGTATTAATCCTCATGCCTGAAGCCTTAGTGGCCTGAAAACGTGGTAACAACTGAATGACCATATCCAGATGTTCTCTCTCTCTGTTCTTCTTAGCCTGTGCTACAAGGACCACGGTACACTGTGCCTGTGGAAAGCTTCCTGGCTGTCTACCTTCCATTCAGGCAGTACGGCTATAAAGTAGAACTTATAATTAACAGTAAAGTCTAAGTAAAACTCATAACATGAGCACTAACATGAGATTTCTGCCAGCCAGCTAGGGCAGCCCTGGGTTTTTGGCCCTGGCAAAGAACCAAGATGAGATGGGTGGGGAGGAGCCTGTTATATAGCAACCATCTTCTTCATTTCACTACTTTTCTCCAGTCTAATCTTATTCCAACATTATCAGTTTTAAATTTTAGACCAGAATCATGACCCAGAATTTACATTTAAGAATTGTTAAGACAAGTGGCACCTGGGTGGCTCTGTCGGTTAAGCGTCTGCCTTCAGCTGAGGTCACGATCTCCAGGACCTGCATTGGGCTCCATACTCAGGGGGGAGTCTGCTGGAGAGTCTCTCCCCTTCCCTCTAGCCCCTCCCCTCCCGCCACCCACTCTCTTTCTCTAAAATATATAAATCTTGGGGCACCTGGGTGACTCAGTCAGTTAAGCGTTTGCCTTTTGCTCGAGTCATGATCTCCAAGTCCAGGGATGGAGCCCTTTGTCAGGCTCCTGCTCAGCGGGGAGTCTGCTTATCCCTCTCCCACTCCCCCTGCTTGTGCTGTCAAAAAACAAAAAAAAAACCTGTAAGACAGTATAGGCACCTTGTTGATTCCTTCCATTTTACAGTTCCCGTGTTAGCCTATGAAGGCCTCAGGTTGCTGCTGAGCACCAGCAGTATCACAGCAGCGAGAAATCAACTGGGGAGGTTTACAGACCAGACCATTCATGCATAAGGTACCACTTCAGGCCTTACCATTTTCTTGTATTTTCTGACTGACCTGTACAGGTGAGCAATCTTGTCAGAATGCCCTTCCTACTGGCTGGGAAACTGTCCTAAAACTACACACATTTTAACTCTAAGAACACCTGGCATAAATACAATCCAGTGATCATAGGCTTTTTCACATTTTTAAGAGCAAAGTTACTGTAGGAATGTAAACAGCAGGATGAAACAGTGACATACTAGGCTCAAATATTTCTAGGACCACTTCCATTTTAAAATTACTGCCAACCCTGTCTTGACAGTAAGAGATTAAGAAGCAATAAAGTGTTAACAATTAGCAAACTGTAAAAAATTAAGGTAATTATTTCAAAGTTATGAAAATAATGAATACAGGTGACCCTTGAACAACCAGGTTTGTGTTGATCCACTGAACGTGGTTTTTTTTTTCCCAATACATATGGTATCGATAAATACAGCCGTAGTACTGCAAATGTGTTCTTTTCTCTAGCTTGCTTTATTTTAAGAATTAGAATCTAATACATATAACAAAATATGTGTAAACTGATTATCAGTAAGGCTTCTGGTCAACAGTAGGATATTGGTAGTAAAGATTTGGGGGAATCAAATTTTATACATGGATTTTCTGACCGGGGTGGGGGGTGGGTGTCAGGTGTCGGTACCCCCTAACCCTCCCCCAGCATTGTACAAGGGTCAATAAAATTGCTATCTAGCTTGTAATTTTAAAAGAACTATAACGGATCATTAGTAGACAGTACTTTTAAAAGAATTAACTAGATCAAACCAAGTACCATTTAGGTATAGGAAAACCCCAAACAACTGTAGCACTATCTTGAAATCTTGCTCCCGCATAGAGGGATAGAAAACTGCTGTACATAATAGGACTCCATAGTGAGAAGCTGAATGTCATGATGGGTAAGGGCAACTGTTCCCAAATAAAAAAACTGGTTTCTGTTGCTGTCTGAATGAACTGGAGCTGAGACCACACAAAGATTTTGCTACTTTCTTGGCACATAAAATAGAAGGTACTATATTATCACTTTGTATTTTGTAAATATTTAGTTCCTATGAAATGCAAAATACACTAACCACCTGTAACCAAGTATCATGTACTAGTCCAAGAAGCCAGCCTGTGTTTTCCTACTAGTGCAAAGGAAGGTTCATAAACAACTACTTTAAAAGTTCAGCTTTAATGACAAACATTACATCAGTCTCTCTTCAAAATTAGATGTGAATAAACAATTGCAAACAGGAGGTACCACGAAGCCTCTTACTGTACTCAATAGACTGTACTCAGTGCACTGGGCCCCTGGGGATGCCCAGTGATATACACATTGAAGCAATAATGTAAGTCTGTGAGCCATTGTTCCTGAATACCTCCACTCTTCAATGTCTGCAGAGAAAAACAAGAGTAATTTGAGAATTGTATCAAAATTGTTATGCTATCTGACAGTATTTTTCAAACCCAAATGAGATCTCAGAACCACTGCACCTCATCTTCCATCTATCCATCACCATAGGAAATCTTATTGGAAATGGAGATTTCTTAATTGGGCAATGGCAGTGAAAATTCCTAGTCACACCCCCAAGTACAAGCAGTACACCAGTTTCTGGTTTCATCTGTTCCCTCTCAAATACTGACAGGAACTAAAGAAATTTCACCATCAACCATCTCTACACTCTGGACTTCCTCCCCTTGGCATGGGCAAGGTCTTACAATCTTTGCACTAACATCAAGTGAGAAAAATTCTACAAGGCCAACTGACAATTTCTGTCATTCTCTTCCCTACAGAGGTGGGCTAATTCTCCAACCTCAGAATAATCCAAATTCTTGACTGTTCTTCCCTTCTATTTCTGAATTACTCTGATGCCTCTTCCATTACTTCTAGAAGGCTACTGAGAAAATTCAGAACAAGAACCTGTGTTATATATATCTAGTTAAGTTCTATTACTCTGAAGTATTACTACATATATTAACTAATAAAGCCCCGAATACCTACATGAAAAAAACCTCTAACTCTTCCAAACCAAAAACACTAAAGGAATCCTAGAGATGCCCCTGCAAACACAGAACCAACCATTAGACAAAGCTGAAACCTACAATTTCACAACTTCCTCTTACAGTGAACTAAGTGACTTGAAATTAGTTGTAGTTTATTCCTGCTAAATAATTTTTTTAATGACAGCTAACATTTGTTGAGCACTTAATGTCAGTTACACTAAAAACTATACTTGAATGGTCTCATTTTATGGTTACCAAAACTCAATGAGTTGGTATTTACAGCTAGGTAAAATAACTGACAGGTTTAAAAACCATGCCAAACTATCACAGTTAATCAGAATCCTGGTAAGAGTGACTCTGATGCCTGTACCTCTTCTAACTAAGCTGCCTGCCACCTTAATTCAATTTGACTACTTTATGGCTTTTATTATGGACCCTAGATCAAAGACCTCCCCCTGGTTAAGTGGCAGGTGCTAGTCATCAGGGGAAGCCCTGGGAAATCACCAAAGTGGGCTCAATTCCAGGAGTCAGTCAATGCACAGGAGACCTAGCCTCCCAAGAGCAACACCCCATGCCCTGCCCAGGAATCCTTTTTCTAGTACTAATAGTACAAAGCCCTGTTCCACACTTCTTACCGTGATATTCTTGATGATCTGCTGCACCAAGATGGCATTGGTTAACATATGAGTCCTGAGGGGTGCATGCTGAAGCAGCAGGCGAAGCAGCTGGCCCACAACAGGCAGCTCCTCAGGCCCAGCTCTGTTCACCCGCAGGCTCTGCAGCATCAACCTGAGGACTCGAGGCAGGAGAGCCAGGATGGAGACACAGACCCCCCACAGCTTGTCCCTACAACAACAGACAAAAATGAGTCAGAGAACCAACACACACAGAAAAAGTACTCTTTCCATATTTCCTAAAACTGAGAAATGTCCTTTTAAGAAATGTGGCTCAGTCATTAAGCATCTGCCTTCAGCTCAGGTCATGATCCCGGGGTCCTGGGATCAAGCCCTGCATCGGGCTCCCTGCTCTGCGGGAAACCTGCTTCTCCCTCTCCCATTCCCCCTGCTTATGTTCCCTCTCTCGCTGTCTCTGTCAAATAAATAAAATCTTTTAAAAAAATAAATAAAAATTAAAAAAAAAAAAAACAACCTGGTGTTTTCTGATAAAACTCCACAAATCAAAACTAGTAACTGGGTTTCATCAGAGCTAATTTTAAGCAAATCCAATGAAGAACCAGGTACTCTCCCCCAGTTGAATGAGTTCTAGGAAGCCTAGCAATCAGCACTTTCCTGGGCTTAAGAGGACATTCTTAAAGCCCTGGTGATCATATAGAACAGAGAATTAGCCAAAGAACAGAATAATCTATATATGCACACTGTTCTCTACCACTGAACATTATTCAACTATTATACAACATCAATAATCAAGAGTAAGACTATCCCACTGATAAAAAGAAAAAAAAAATGGGTGCCTGGCTCAGTCAGTAGAGCATGCAACTCTTAATCTCAGGGTCTTGAGTTCGAGCCCCATGATGGGGTTAGAGTTTACGTTAAACAACAACAGGGGCACTAGGTGGCTCAGTTGGTTAAGTGTCCAATTCTTGGTTTCGGCTCAGGCCATGATCTCAGGGTTGTGCGACTGAGACCCACATTGGGCTCCACACTTAGGGTCACAGAGTCTGAGATTCTTTCCCCCTCCCACTGCTCTCAAGTGTGCTCTCTCGCATGCTCTAAAATAAAATCTTAAAAAAAACATACAAAACAAAACTTCACGAAACTTTAAGACTGTGAATTGAATTCTGAGCCTCTTCAGTGTTTTAAAGTGGGCAGATTTGTGAAGAAAGGTGCTCACAAGGAAACAAAATAGATTTCAGAAAGGAGCCAGTTAGGGGACTGTTACTGCATTACTAGGTCATGAAAGGCCAGAAATAATAAATCCAAATTTTAGTAAGCATCATTCTCTTGGTATTGTTATAGAGCAGGAACAAAAATGTTTTATGATAAAGGTAGGTGGACTTGCAGCTAGCCTAACCACAATCTAGAAGAGTATCAATTAAATGGAGCAATAAAGAGTCCACTGGCTGTTAAAGGCCCCGACCTTAGTCTATCACAGATTCTCTATCACGAGTGCATAATCCTCCTAGTCCCCAAATCCTTCAGAGAACCTGACGACCTTCAGATGTAGAAGCAGCAGTCCTTTCACAATGTGATCAACCTCCCCAACTTCATACACAGCAACTGCATCAAAGATGGATACTGAATCCATTCTAAGCCAACCAGATCCTCTTATTGGAGACTCTATTCAGCCTGTTGACTCATGCATAGCCAGGTTAGGAGAACCACGTGCAAGGAGAAAAAAGCCAGACTGCACACACAGCTAATAAGGAGGCAAGGCACAGAGATAAAGACTACACAATCTAGAAGAAAATGTAGAGATAACTACTTTGGTTCCTAACGAGTTTCAATTCCTGCTTCCACATTCCTAGCCCTTGAGTTTTCTAAGTTACCCCTATAATGGTCCAATATCCATTTTCTATTTTACCTTAAGTGGATTTCAAATAATTGCTAATCAAAACTGTGCTAAAGGGCTCAGATTCTATACAATCCTAAATATAAGTTTAGTGAATGGATCAATAAAGTTTAGAACTCCACCTTAAGACACACAATTAAAACTGTCAAGCCAAAAAGAAATACAAGAGACCTGGGTACCACAAGCAATGGGAGAAATACCGTATGAATAGCCATTCCTAGGGTTTTCTAAGAGTTGTCATGAGTGTACTCATTCTAAGTGTACGCATTCTACAAGTGTTTAAAGGACAGAACTGGGGGTCGCCTGGGTGGCTCAGTCGTTTAGGCGTCTGCCTTCGGCTCAGGTCATGATCTCAGAGTACAGGGATGGAGCCCTGCAGCTGGCTTCCTGCTCAAGGAGGAGTCCGCTTCTCCTTCTGCCTCTGCCCCCCGCCCCGCCCCCGGAACTCCTGCTCTCTCTTATGCACATGCGCACTCTCAAATTAAAAAAAAAAAAGAACTGGGACCAATGAAATTGAGGTTTCAGAACTCAAAGCTGTAGTTCTAAAAATCACTCTAAAGAAACTGATGAAAGTTCAGTATTTTGCATACAATTTTCAGGAGTTCACGGGGCGCCTGGGTGGTTCAGTCGGTTAAGCGGCTGCCTTCGGCTCAGGTCATGATCCCAGGGATCTGGGATTGAGGCTCATGTCGGGCTCCCTGCTCAGCGGAGAGCCTGCTTCTCCCTCTCCCTCGTCCTGCTGCTCTGCCTACTTGTTCTCTCTCTCTCTAGCTCTCTAACAAATAAATAAAATCTTAAAAAAGGGGGGGGCAGTTCAGATAACTCCACAAACTCCTGACATATTCCAATCAAGTAACAGCAACCTCCCCTTCTACCCCCAACACAGAGAAATACAGATAAAATACTTTTAAAAAAAAGTACACAGCCAAGCTCAAAAGCCAGAATGTGTGAAATCTCTAGGTGCCAGAAACCATTACAGAAGTCATATAAAGATACCCCAACAGAGGTACAGAACTGGATGTGGGGATTTTAGGGCTGGGTTTTCAACAGCTTAGTATTGGAAGCTGAGACTTTAGGCCCTAGGTGTGGGAGGCAGGGAGCTAGAACTGGGCTCCCTGTGTATAGCTGGAAGGCAGAACAATGCACATGTAAAACTGACCCGTAGGGAGGTCTCCATAATCTGCACAGAACTCTCACAAAAGATGCACTCAGAGAAAAGGTATACAATCCAAACCATGAGTTTGTTCAACTCCATGAAAAACAATCTCCAGAGCCTCACCTGCTCCCCTACATAAGGGAGAATTCCCATACCAGAGAATAAAAGAAAAAACAGAACAAACTGACAGGAACTTTAATACCAAATAATCAGGAAAAAACAATGACAAAAAGCCAAGTAAAAACCCCAACAGACCTAAGAAAAGAATAGAGCTGATGTTAAAACTCAGTAGAGTTAAATAAAACATACAGCAGAGTGGAAGATGTTCAGAGACAGAAGACAGATTGAGAAGCTCCCTTCGTTTAAAGGAGGCTGTAGGAGAGGAGAGAAAAACGGGAGGTAACAGAAATAGTAATAGCACTTCCCAGACCTGAAGGAAAAACACCCAGTCTTCAGATCAAAGAGTGCACTAAGTCTCAAGAAGCAGGTAATAACAAACCTACATTAGGACACACCTTGATCTGTAACACCACAAAGTTAAGGAGAAAACAGTAAAACCGCAGAGAATAGACTACCTACAACCAGGAGGGTTCAATGACAGCAGATTTTTCCATTACTAACAATGAGTCCAGAAGACGACAGTATGGTTTCTTCAAAGTCCAGTGGCCACGGTTTTTAACAACTCAAACTGAGTGGTCAAGCCTGATGTTTTGGCCAGCTCTTGAGAAATCAAAGCCTAGTAATTTGACTGACATTCTCATTATTTATAACCTTACAAACACCTTCTCAGGGAGGGTAGGAGTAGCCCAAAAGGGAATTTAAGCACATTACCACTCTGGATGGCAACACATCCTTGTGACTAAGTAATGTCACCTCGAGAGATACTAAGAGTCCTGGAAATACCAACCTAGCATAAAACATTTAAATTTTAAACAGGCAAAAAATATTTCATACACTGAATTTTGTTCCATCCAGCCACAGAAAGTCAAAAGTGGGATGTTTCTCCCTAAGAACTTATAAAAGATCTTTAAAACTTCTCATCAAAGTACTCAGTAAAGGGGCTATATTTCAATGACAGGAAATAACAAATAGCAACATACATATTTCATAAATGGGGACTCTTATTAAAACATTTTTGAACCCTAAGAAGTTCCTTGGGATTTATAAAAGCCTTTTCTTGAGCTATGAGACCAAAAGTCTGATGATATGCAAGAAAATCTGCAAATCTGTATTTATGTGTCAATTTTAGAGTCTATTTACAACAAAATCCATTTTATTTTTTATTTTTATTTTTTACTTATTTGACAGAGAGAGACACAGCGAGAGAGGGAACACAAGCCGGGGGAGTGGGAGAGGGAGAAGCAGGCTTCCTGCGGAGCAGGGAGCCCAATGGGGGGCTTGATCCCAGGACCCTGGGATCATGACCTGAGCAGAAGGCAGACGCTTAACGACTGAGCCACCCAGGCACCCCAACAAAATCCATTTTCAACATACACATTTAGCAAAAAAAAAAAAAAAATCTAAATATATGTTGACAGTAAAATGGTAAGTTACTGCACATTCATGTAACAAAATACTGTAGGTCAAGGGTACTGGATGGATCACAACCAATCATACTCACATCCCGTATTTATAAACAGTGTTACTGAAACAGCCACACCCATTCATTTACATGTTCTCTGTTGCTGCTTTCCTATTGCCAGGGCAGTGTTGAATAGTTCTGACAAGAGACTTTATATGGCATGAAAAACCTACAATATTTACTATCTAATTCTTCAGAGAAAGAAGTTTGCTTAAGCCCTGATACAGAGAAACAAAAATGAAATAAATTTCTGAATCAACATGAATGACTCACAAATGATGACAAATCACAAAAAATATAGTACTATCCCCTTTATATAAAATTCTTAAAACATGCAAAACAAAATTGTATTGTTTACAAATGCACATAAAATTTTTAATAAAAAGGCAAGGAAATGACTAACACAAGTTAAAAACAAAACCCCAGGCTCAAAATGGCATCACTTAGGTGAAGGCCCCAAGTCAGCAAACCAAGACTTAATACCTAACTGCAGTTTCAGCTCCCCAGAAATGTAACCTTTAACCAGTCAACATGGGAACTTTCTGATCAGCACAAGGAAAAATTTACTGATAGACCCCTTCTATTCCCCTTGGGAGGGCTACCCTGCCTAAACGATGGATTCTTTGCTAATAATTTCCTTTTTCCCACTCCCTATCTATTTTCAAAAACCCTTCCTTTTCTACAGCCCTTGAGAGCTCCCCTCTACTCGCCAGATGTAATGCTGCCCAATTAATGAATCAATTAATAAAACCAATTAGATCTTTAAAACTTACTAAGTTGAATTTTTGTTATTTAACACACAAAAGTGATCTCTGGGGTATGTAGGAAAGGTAACTGTAGAGGGTACACAGGTGTGTGCTGAGGACGTTCTATTTCTGAACCTGGAGATAGGTTAAATGGATGTTCAGTTTATACTTAGACTCTTTAAAGTATATAAATGTTTCATACATATATACATTTATTTTTATGTATGTGAAAAGTTAAAAAAACTAGAAAAATATCAAAATGTTAACAGGCAATAGAACAATTATTTTCTTATACTGATATTAGATTTTTAAAAATCTGTTATTTCTATAAAATCTAGATTTCTATAAAAAATTTTAACAGGCATACCAATAAGAACATAGCATGAGAATACTTTTTTAAATTAAAGTGAAATATTCCAAACTATGCCAGAACCTTTAGTCTGAAGAGCTAATATATAAGAGCTGTATTATATAAGAGCTAAAGTATAACTAATACATAACACTAGCATCTTAGAAAAACTTCCTTAAATCCAAGAACTTAAAAATTCTACTCTGGTTAGCTCTAACGAAGCCCAAAACAAAATACAAAGGCTTGTACTTATTAACAAGTGCATTCTTCTAAACGTAGATAGAATTTCTTTTCTTGCTAGACCTATAGCAACATTAAAAGGAAAGCTCCCAAAGAAACTTTATACCATCTAATTTTTCAAATTTCTAGCTTAAAGGAAAAAACAAAAGCTAAAAATTCTCATCACAATACAATGGGAATTTATGAAAAAAAAAAGAAAACGCCAGTTAGGTTTACACAAATTCTGAAAGAGAATTTAGGATATTTCCCAAATCTAATTTTGACTGTTTTTGTTTTAATTTCTTAAATTTTATTTACTCTTATTTGGTTGGGGGAGGTAGAGAGAAAAAAAATTAAAGTTGAAGAATACAAAAACTATTACCTCTTTCTTAGATGTTCTGCTTCTCCTTTCTCTAAAGTGAGCAGAAAATAAAGAAGACTGTAGCAACAAGAAGCCAGAAATGGCAGGAGAGTCTCACTAAGTACACACGTATGATCCAGGAGCTTACAGATAACACCCAAAACACAGCCAGCTGTACTGTCAGGAATTACAGTCAACCCAACCTAGGCAGAGAAAAATGAGATTAATGACCTCTTCACAACAGTCCTCTCTCCTGGTTAAAACCAAACCCCATTAACTGGAGAGTTAACCTAACATCACTTCCACTGAAAAACAGTACATACATAATACATGCCACCTGCCATACCTTAAGGTCCTGTTTTCCCTTAAGCATTCAATTACTACATTAAATAACTTTGAAAGCATGCCAACTCAAGAAATACTATTAATTTAATCCACTGCCTCCCCCTCCATGACAAAGTCTACTAAAATTTTCAAGACGTTACAATTTCTGATGGTCAGAAATACCATCATTTAAAAGGATTATCTCATGCCCCCCCCCCCCGAAATCTTGATACCAACAATCACATTTACATGATCTTTATTAGATTCTTCGGACTAGAAAACTCTAATATCTGGCACCACCTCCACCCCAGGTAATTAAATGTACACACCAGAGTTCATTTTACAATTAGCCTTCCCCTTCCCTTTAATTTAGCTACTCATTCAGACATGACTAAGTAAAACACCCAGGGGTAAGACATCATTATACTGAACACTTGACTACTTCACTGCCCCAAAACCTCGATAAGGGACATCATGGTATATGTATTCATTTGGACTCTACTGTAAACTGTCATTAAGGTGGACTCTAACTTATAACTTTTACATGTGCAGAGTTTAAATCTCCTGGGAACTACTGTTGAGTCATCATGAAAGTCTGCTGTAGGCTCTGATCAGGCTGTCTGAATATAGTGGCCAAGAATGACTATTGTGTTGATCTTTTAACTAGAATAATGAATGCAGTCAAAGGAGGACATAAATATCTGGAGGGGAGGTGAAAAGAAAAAAGGGAGGGATCCTTAGAGACAACACATAAGGACTGGAAGTTCGACAGCCGAGAGAAAAGAGTACTGGGAATTCAAAACAGTATTCTTCCAACTTAAGGAAAATAACATTTTAAAGGAGAAAAGGGGGTTGGAATGTGCCTATAAAATTACCCAAACAAGTGAGAGTGCCTAGAAGATAAAATGTGGGAGCCATCCCTTGCACTATACATCATTATAATAAGCCAGAGATCCAAGTATAAATGTTGGAGGAAGCTAAAAAGCAAAAACCCAGGCATACCCAATGGAAACAAGAACACCAACTGTCCAGAAGACAAAATAGTCTCAAGGCTGAGCTCACTGCTTCTAGTGACCAGGCCTTGAGCCAACTGTTAGGATACAACCCTACTTTAGAACCCAAATCTTTAAGGTGTAATTTAGACCCCAGTCTGGATTCTGGATTCCCAATACACCAATACCAAGTACATGTTAATTAAAGCATTACAAGTCAGAAGAACCTAAGGTATAATTTTAAAACCCTTCATTGCAGATGGAGAAACTAAGGTCCTTTAGGGGGGAAAAGGAATTTCCCAAGGTTTCAGAATTAGTAAGTAACAGCCAGGAAAAACATCAAGATTTCCCAGTTCTTGTCAGAGCATCATGCTCTGAGTCCATGGAATTATTAAGCTTAGAATTCTGAACACTCACTCTCTCCTCACCTATGGCAAACCCACTATTAACCAAGGATTCTCTATGCTTTTTTTGGTAGCAAAACAAAACAAACAAAAAGATATACGTATATTTACCAAATGCTTACTGATGGCACTCTGCAGGATGTCAAAGCTCTGGCTTCGGGCAGGGATAACCAAGAAACTGTGACAAACTGTCTGTCAGAAAAGGAGAAAATCAGTAACCAAATCGGGACATTTTAGGTCAGAAACAAGCTCTACAGACTTTTTTTAAACCTACTTGCCCTACATAGAACAGGAAACTTAACAAAAAATTATTCTACAGATACAAATGTCAAAGGTAAAACAATCGAGTCTCATATATGGGCTAATTTTCCAAACAATTCATTAATTAAACATATATTAGACATTGAGCTAGTCCTATCAGGTGCCAGGCACAGGAATGAAAGACTGAAGAACTCCTCTCTCACAGCCCTAAAAAAGTAGCTTCAATCCACCAAGGTAGAGACTGTATTATAAGTGCTAAAAGAGAAAGATCTGAATGATGTGAACGAAGGGCTGACAAAAGCCTTTTTTCCATTTAGTAGAAAAATGTACCACAGAAAAACACTTATGATCCAGAAACTACTAATATCCTGTTCAAATTATTTATAATGCTGCCTCCTATTCCCCTCCAAAGGTAAAAAGGAAGAGAACAGTCCACAGGAAAAGAAAATAAAAGGAAAGTGGGAGTCAAATCCTTAGTATTTTTAATTTTCTAAGTTCTCAAGGAAACAAGAGGAAGAAAGGACACATCAAGTCCTTCAGAGACATCATTACACAATTCCAGAAGTGGATGGAATGCAATGCCAAAAGTGAAATATGTGAAAGAATCACATGGGAAGACAAGACAAAGCTGGTGGAAATAAGAGTATCACTCTAGGGCACTGGGTGTTGTGTAAGACTGATGAATCACAGACCTGTACCCCTGAAATAAATAATACATTGTATGTTAATTTAAAAAATTAAAAAATAAAACATAAAAAAAGAATATCCCTCTAGCAAGAGGACAGTCAAATTAAATTCAAGGGAACTGTCAATCAACCCTGAAAAATCAACAGCTCTATGCATTATTTCTCTATAAAACCTCTTATAAATTAATAACACCCAGAGTTTTCACATGGCAATTTTTATTTTCTTTTATGCTTGTTAAGTAATAATGTAAAAACATATTTCTAATGCCATCGTCCTACTTCAAAACTGAATATTTTCATTAATAAAGGATAAATCACATTTGAAAAGGCCCATTTGCTAATAAATGACCATTTAATCCCTTCCTTTCCACCACCCCTTTCCCTTCCAGAACAATTCAGTTCTAAAGCTACTGGTTTGGGCTGAATCAGGTAAACATCAGCACTGGAGTAGACAGGAGAGATGCAGTGACCCAGGGAAGGCCATTCATGAATAAAGAGGCAGACTGTCCCCAATGAGTTGGGAGTTCAAATGGGGTCAGGAAGATGCATGCATGGACAGGGGTGGCACCAAAAGGAGATTAATTATAGACAAAGAAATTGATCAAGTAAATTATATTAAGCATAATGGAAGCCAAGATTCTCACCTTCAGAAAGGGCAGGTACAAGAGGAAAAGAAGACAACTAGAATGAACCCTGTGGTGTTAAACTGCTGATTTCTGTCCATGACAGTCTGGGAGCACCAAGGTCCAATAGCAAGGACCACACCCAGAGTCCTGAGGTTGGTTTCCAAAATACCATTCTCCACTTAATGGAAAATTGGGCTTCTTTAAAAAAAAAAAACCTGATTACAGGGCTGGAACAGGGAAAATTAAGTATAAATCTAGAACAATCTGTGGTACAAGAAAGTAAGGAAGTACTAAGAAAAAAATGAGCACAGGTCAAAAGAACAAAGAAGCCACTAAATTTTATAGTGACTCACTGAGTAAAATAGGAAACCATACTAACACAAATAAACAAATAAAGACTAATAAAAAATGACTGGGATTAACACTGTTTCAAAATATCTCCTCATAAATTATTAATTATAAAGGAGAAAAAGTAAAGAGCGGAGAAGTGGGGCAGACAGCACTTAATCAAGAGATCAAAGCGAGGATCTATCTAATGGAACAAATTGAAACCAAGCACCACCTGACAGGATGCAATCAGAAAACCACAGCAACACTTGTGTCATATTCCTACCAAATTTATATAGCCTGAATCTAACCATGAGGGAACACAAACCCAAATGGAAGGAAAATTTTACAAAATAACTGTCCCACTGTTCTTCAAAGTATCAAGGTCAACAAAAGACCAGGAAAGACTGAGGAACTATACCAAACTGAAGGAGATGAAACAGACATTACAACTGAATGCTACGAATAATTTGGAGTGTTTTCTTTTGCTATTCCCAACTTGATCTATAGAGTCAATGCAAATCCAATCAAAATCCCAGCAGAACATGTGACTCTTGATCTCAGGGTCATGAGGTTCAAGCCCCATACAGGGTATAGAGCTTACTTTAAGAAAACAAAACAACAAAAAATTATTGGGACAACTAGCAAAACAGGATTGATATTTGAGGATTAAATAACAATAACATACCAATCTTAATTTCCTGATTTTGATGACTAGATTATAGTTATATAACCGGAATGCTTGTTTGTAAGACCTACAAACTAAAATATGGGCCATGGGCATTATGTCAAACAGTCCATAAAGTTCTTTAGGGGCACGTGAGTGGCTCAGTCGGTTAAGGGTCTGCCTTTGGCTCGGGTCATGGTCCCACAGTCCTGGGATTGAGCCCCGCGTTGGGCTCCTGGCTCAGAAGGGAGCCTGCCTGGCAGTCTCTCAACAATCATCAACCAATACTACAAAAGGTAAAAACGAGACAATACAGCCCACCTCTCTTAAACCAATCAACATAATGACATGACAGAATTAGCAGATAAGAACTTTAAAACAACTATTACTATAAATATGTTTAAGATAAAGAAGGGGCGCCTGGCTGCCTCAGTTGGTAGAGCATGCAACTCTTGATCCTGGGGTTGTGGGTTCGAGCCCCAAGTTGGGTATAGGGGTTACTTAAAAAAAAAAAGTTAAAGAAAAAAGCAGAGATAAAAAATACATTATCTATAAACTTTAAAATTCACTTGTTGGTCTTTGTTCATAAATGACATGACTGTCTATGTAGAAAATCTTAAACAACTGACAAAAAAAATTCCTGGAACTAATAAGTAATTACAGCAAGGTTACAGGATACAGTGTGAATATATAAAAGTCCATCACTTTCCAAATACCAGCAATGAACAAGTGGAATTTGAAATTAAATTTATATTAGCACCCCAAAAAACAGAAATACTTAGATATAAACCTAACAAAATATGTACAAGATCTGTATGAGGAAAACTACAAAAATTTGATGAATGAAATCGAAGAATTAAATAAACGAAGGTATTTCATGTTCATGGGATAGAAAGATTCAATAATGTCATGATGTCAGTTCTTCCCAACTTGATCTATAGCTTCAATGTAAATCCAATCAAAATCCCAGTAAATCATTTTGTGGTATAAACAAATTGATTCTGAAGTTTATTTAGACAGACAAAAAACCCAGAACAGCCAATACAATATTAAAGGAAAAGAACAAAGTTAAGGGACTGACACTACCCAACTTCATAAATTACTATGCAGCTACAGTAATCAAGATACTACAATATTGGTGAAAGAACAAAGAGATTAATGGAACAGAATAGAGAATCCAGCAATAGACAGACCCACATAGTCAAGTGATCTTTGACAATGAAACAAAGATAGACCTTCCAATAAATGGTGCTTTAACAATCCGTATGCAAATAAATCTAGACTCTTCACAATTAACTCAGAATGGATAACAGACCTTAATGTAAAATGCAAAATACAAAACTATAGTTGGCTTAGAAGATAACACAGGAGGAAAAACCTAAATGACCTTAAGTACGGTGATGGCTTTTTAGATACACCACTAAAGGAACAATGCAGGGAAGAAAGAAATGGTAAGCTGGACTTCATTAAAATTAAAAAATTCTGCTCTGGAAAAGATAATGTCAAGAGTATGAACAGACAAGTCACAGAACTGGGAGAAAATCTTTGCAAAAGACATATCTGATGAAGTACTGTTACCCAAAATATTCAAAGAACACTTAAAACTCAACAAAAAAAACAACCCAATTAAAATATGGGCCAAAGACTGTAACAGATACCTCACCAAAGACATATGGCAAATAAACATATGAAAATATGCTCCACATCATATGTTATCCAGGAATCAAAATTAGATAATGAAATGCTACACACCTATTAGAATGGCCAAAATCCAAAACACTGACACCAAATGCGGGCAAGGATCTAGAGCAACAGAAACTCATTCACTGCTGGTAGGATTGCAAAATGGTACAACCACTTTGGAAGACACTGTGGTGTTTCTTAGAAAATTAAATGCACTCTTACCATATGATCCAGCAACCGTTTCCTTGGTATTTACCCAAAGGAGTTGAAAACATGTCTACACAAAAACCTACACATGGATGTTTATAAACCTATACAGCTTTATTCATAATTACCAAAATTTGGAAGCAAAAAAGATGTTCTTCAGTCAGTGAACAGATAAACTCATACATCAATGCAATATTTATTCAGCATTAAAAAGCAGTGAGCTATGAAGCCATGAAAAAACATGGAATAATCTTAAATATTACTAAGTGAAAGTAACAGCCAATATAAAAAGGCTATATCCTGTACAGTTCCAAATATATGACATTCTGGAAGAGGCAAAACTACAGACAGTAAAAAAAAAAAAAAAAAAAAAAATCAGTGGTTGTCAGGGGTTGGGGAAACGGAGATGAGCAGGCACAGCACATAGAATTTTAGGGCAATAAAGACACTCTGTATGAGATTAATGGATAATATGGCATTATACCATTTATCCAGATCCATAAAATGTATAACAGCAAAAGTGAGCCATAATATAAACTGTGGACTTTGGGTAATTACATCAATATCAATATAGAATCATTAACTGTAACAAATGTACCACTCTGGTGGGGGATGTTGATAATGGAGGAGTCCACGCATGTGTGGGGGGAGGGATTGTATAGGGGAAATACCTTTTCCCTCACTTCAATTTTTCTGTGAAATTAGAACTGTTCTAAAAAAAAATCTTTGGTTGGATTTAAGAGCAGATTAGATAATGCAGAAAAAAATCAGTGAACTTGAAGACACAGCATACTTGGAAAAATAAAGTCTCAAAGGCCTACAGGAAAATGTCAAGAATCTAACGTACATGTAATTGGAGTCCAAAAATGGGACCCAAAACATTTTTTTGAAGGAATGACTGACATTTTTTCCCAACACAATAAATTATATGCCTAAGAAAACATTCAGCCAGGGGCACCTGGGTGGCTCAGTCGGTTAAATGGCTGCCTTTGTCTCAGGTCATGATCCCAGGGTCCTGGGATCGAGTCCCACATCAGGCTCCCTGCTCGGCAGGGAGCCTGCTTCTCCCTCTCCCTCTGCTGCCTCTCTGCCTACTTGTGCTCTCTCTGTCAAATAAATAAATAAAATCTAAAAAAAAAAAAAAAAAAAAACAAATTCGGCCAACATTAAGCTATTTAAAAAAAAAAAGACGCCTGGGTTAAGCGTCTGCCTTTGGCTCGGGTCATGATTCCAGGGTCCTGGGACTGAGTCCCGCATCCTGCCTCCTTGCTCAGCAGGGATCCTGCTTCTCCCTCTGCCCGCTACTCCCCCTACTTGTGCATGCACGCACTCTCTCTCTCTGACAAATAAATAAAATCTTAAGTAAAGAAATAAATAACACCAAGGCATTAATACAATCAAACTGAAGAAAGTGATAAAAAGGATTATCCTGAAAACATGTAGGAAGAAAAAACATGTAGAAAAAAAAAGATATTACATAAAAACTAAAATAAGAATGACCTTATATATTATTACACATTATATTATGATATGAAGTGGTATAGTATAGTTTGAAGGTAGGCTGTCTTAAGTTAAAGACCAAACACCTAAAAACATAAAATAGAGAAGCCCAACTAATATGCCAAGGTGGAGATAAAATGGAATGCTAAAAATACTCAAACTATGAAAACAATGAATCATGGTATCTTACTACAACAGGATACCACAGCAATGAAAATAATGGATGAATGCTTACACATTAACATATAACTTTTATTTTTTAAATTTATTTAAATTCAATTAATTAACATAGAGTATATTATTAGTTTCAGAGGTAGAGTTCAGGAATTCATCGGTCTTACGTAACACCCAGTGCTCATTACATCATGTGCCCTCCTGAATAACAGACATAAAGAGTGTACTGAATAAAAAGCAAATTCCTGAAAAATATTTCACTTTTTATTTTTTTTTAAAGATTTTATTTATTTATTTGAGAGAGAGAGAATGAGAGATAGAGAGCACGAGAGGGAAGAGGGTCAGAGGGAGAAGCAGACTCCCCGCTGAGCAGGGAGCCCGATGTGGGACTAGATGCCGGGACTCCAGGATCATGCCCTGAGCCGAAGGCAGTCGCTTAACCAACTGAGCCACCCAGGCGCCCAAAACTATTTCACTTTTTAAAAGTTTAATACAGTGTAAATCTAAACCATATAATTTGGAGTTATGTGCTAATATGGTCAAACAATAAAGAAACAAGAGTATGACAAACAAAATTTAAAACAGTGTTAACTCTGAAGGGAAAGGGGAAACATACACAGGGTTTTCAAAACTAAAAATGTTCAGGGGCACCTGGGCGGCTCAGTTGGTTAAGTGTCTCTTGATTTCAATTCAGGTCATGATCTCATGGGTCATGGATCAAGCCCCATGTCAGGCTCCACACTCAGCGGGAAGTCTGCTTGAGAATTCTCTCCCTCTGCCCCTCCCCCCACTCTCTAAAATAAATAATGTTTAAAAAATAAAAAATAATAAAAGTGTTCTATTTCTTAAGCTGGATTTATGTTTTATTACTATTATTCAGAGATTATCCATGTTAAAAAACATTATTTTACAACCATCCAATATTTTTGTAAATGACAACATTAACCTTAAAAACTTTCATTGGCTCTGGAATAGAAGTCTCCATTTGTAAAAGGAATCTCTCTCTGTTTCCTTTATATTTCTTCCGTGTTAACTACAGTTTCCATCATTAACAGGAAGGTCACACAATTCTTCCTTCAGTGCTCAGAAGGAATAATCACAAAGATACTAAATGAAAATGGCAAGGTCCAGATTAGTGGATAAAGTATGTTACTTCTAGAAAAGAAAACCAAAACAATATATTCAGTCACTTGTGTAGATAGAAGATATCTGAAAGAATATATTTAGAAACTGGGAAGAAAAAAGGGTGGCTGAGAGGGGATGGAAGAAGACTTTTTTATTATCTCCATTCTGAACTGTATTTTGTGAATAATACCTACTAAAAAAATGTCTGATTTTTTTTTTTTTTTAAATCACTTTGGTCTAGGCAGGTAAAACTACAAAACAACTGAGCAATCCCACTGTCCTAATAACTTGTTCAAGTGAAATAATTAAAAGTAAAATTATACATTAAGGATGTCAAAAACTATATGTATTTCAAATATTTTTACATGAAAAGGCCAACTTAAATAACAAAATTTATCCAAAAGAAAACTGAAATCTTCGCTTAAGAACTTCAAAAATGAAAATGTGTCTTTCAGATTTTTCCTAATTATGTCTTAACATTTCAAAGACAGCAACCTGGAAGTTTAAATACACGTTCTTGCCAAATGTTACTTCAGAAATACAGCTGATAACATTTTTATGACAATTATATCTTGGCTTTACACAGACGATGTGCCTATGAAAAATTTAAATTATCAGATAAAGGTTATATGACTTGTCCAAGTTGCAAAACTACACAATGGCAAACCTATGCTTGGAATTGGGGGCCCACTGATCCCCATACAGTGCTTTCTCAAATACATCATAATGGTTTAAATACATTAGATACAGTCTGTCCTTTAAAACTACTCTTACTGGGGCCCTGGGTGGCTCAGTCAGTTAAGAGTCTGCCTTCAGCACAGGTCATGATCCCAAGGTCCTGGGACAGAGGCCCCCCATCGGGCTCCCTGATAAGCAGGGCGTCTGCTTCTCCCTCTCATGTTGCCCCTCCCCCTGCTCATGCTTGCACTCTCTCTCTCAAATAAAATCTTTAAAAAAATAATTTTTTTTAAATTAAGAAAAAAAAACACAAAACAAACTCTTACTATTGTTGCGAACACAACCTCACCAATCCAGTATTTTTTTTTTAAAGATTTTATTTATTTGAGACAGAGAGAATGATAGAGAGAGAGAGAACGCACATGAGAGGGGGGAGGGTCAGAGGGAGAAGCAGACTTCCCGCTGAGCAGGGAGCCCAATGTGGGGCTCGATCCCAGGACTCCAGGATCATGACCTGAGCTGAAGGCAGCTGCTTAACCAACTGAGCCACCCAGGCACCCCTCACCAATCCAGTATTCAAGGCCTTAAACCTTAGGAGGCCTGTTTTAGGTCTCTTCATTTACTATGGAGTAGATAAAATTTCAGATGCTAAACCAATTCATTATTCCTTTTCACTTTTTAAAATCCAGTGTTTTTGGGGCGCCTGGGTGGCTCAGTGGTTAAGTGTCTGCCTTCGGCTCGGGTCATGATCCCAGGGTCCTGGGATCAAGCCCCACATCGGGCTCCCTGCTCAGCGGGAAGCCTGCTTCTCCCTCTCTCACCCCCCCTGCTTGCGTTCCCCCTCTCTTGCTGTGTCTTTCACTGTCAAATAAATAAATAATATCTTTAAAAAAAAATAAAAAATAAAAATAAATAAAATCCAGTATATTTAAGAACCTACACATAAACACACTACCAGGCACTATGGCAATAAAGAGAAGATAAATATAACTGGCATACTTAAGTATTGCGATCAGAGTCAAACAAAGTCAGGTGAGAAGTGCATTAAATTATCTACAGAAGGTACAGTCCTAACAGGAAAAACATTAAGGATATTCAGAAGAGAATGAAAGGAGTAAATAATAGATCAGTTGAATAAACTCAACTGGTATATCAACAAAACAGAAGTAGGCTGTAACTTGAATGTGGAGACTAACCTACTGAGAACAATGACAAAGAGGTTAAAAAAAAAAAACCTTTTGGACTACCAATTATAAACTATAAGATAAGATTACAGTCAGTGTCCTCCAGACGCCTTCTGAATCATTAAAAGAAAATTAGCCTGGGGCACCTGGGTGGCTCAGTTGGTTAGGCAACTGACTTCGGCTCAAGTCATGATCCTGGAGTTCTGGGATCGAGTCCCGCATCAGGCTCCCTGGTCGGCAAGGAGCCTGCTTCTCCCTCCGACCCTCCCCACTCTCATGTACTCTCTCTCTCTCTCTCATCCTCACTCTCTCAAATAAATAATCTTCCAAAAAAAAAAAAAAGAAAAGAAAATTAGCCAGCAGAGAACATCACATCAGAATTTGCAAAAAAGGCTCGAAACCAAAATTACTTGAGATGACATAAGTGCATTCTTACTGGGTAACATTTTTCATGCAGGAAAAGAAACTGAAGAAATAAATAATAGAAATTATTATAGAAATGTCTTAGAAAATCAAATCCTTAGTATTAATGTTTATGATGTTTTTGCATATACATATTTGTAACAGGTATGACAATTTGGCCTATTAGTGTAAAAGTTCAGCCTAATAATTCCAATTTAAAACATGTAATTTAGAATTTAGACTTGTGATTCTAATCTGATTTTTACTATAAGCAACACCAAAACTTAAGTTATAAAGATTTATCATATTTATAAAGTTTAATTTATTATATATTTAATATTTAACATTTGTGAAAGTGTCAGAAAATTGAACTACTTGACAATTACTGAATATACTTAAAAGTTTTTTAAATGATTTAAAATTTTAACCAAGTTTGTAAAAGGAGTAAAATATAACAAAGGTACCATCATTTTTAAAGACAGCTTAAATTTATATTTATCTTAAAAATAAGATTTGTAGGTTGAACTTTAAAACTTAATGAAGTGAGGGTTTTATATTAATTTTAACAAACTATGTACTAATTCTCAAAACCAAAGAAACTACAGAATAATCTTTTGTTTTTTAAAAAACACCTCCGAGGATACCAAATCCAAGTAGTCTTACTCATCCTTCTATACCTGAGTCAAATTCTCCCTTTGCCATAGAAGCATCTATCCTATCCTATTCTATACTAGATAAAAAACAAATTTGTCTCTACCATTCAAACTGCTAATTTATTCTAGCCTAGTAGTGCAACCTATAATGAATAATACTCCTCTTTTAGAAACTTAGATCTCCTATCCAAGATCATAAGCACTCTCAGAACATGGATCGTCTTATACTACTCTTTATCTCTAAGAGTATCTCCTATAAGGCAGTCCTAATATATAGTAATGATTGGTGGTTGATTAACAGAATTTTAATAATCATGATTTTCTTTTTAAATGCACTATTTACCTCTGTTACATCCCAATGATGTAAAAATTGATCCAAGTCGGTAAGGTAAAGAAGCACAGGGGAAAGCTGTGTCTGGATGACATGAGGAACTCCTCGAAGGCTCTGAAGCCAAGTCAACTCCTCTTTTGAAAACCCTTATTTGGATATAAAGAAAGACAACTTAAAAACAAATCACAAAGCAAATGACATTCTTCATATTTTTTTAAAAATAGACGTAACATGTACCTTCAAGTTAAATTCTTCATGCTACTGTTTTCTTTGAATTTCTTCATTTCATGTATTTTAAAAAATGAATTGCTAGCAATGGAGGCAGTAAAATTCATATAATTATGTACACAAAGAATGTAATCTGACCCAATATATGATACAGCAAGAAACAGGTTTTACCCCTTATATTAGGAACTTTACCACTTTTACTTAAAAAAAATATGAAAGTCATACACTTTCCCCATAATGGTAGGTTGAAAATAGCAAATCAACAAGTAAAATGATGTATGACTTCATACATATTCTATCTCTATATTTTCTTATATAATAGCCCTTCAAGTGTTTTAAACCCACCCTATCCCTCCTAAACCTTTCTGGATTTTTTTAATAATACATGTGTAGTTCCTTCAACTATACCTTATACAACAAAATTTGATTCTCTTATCACCCCTATTACATTTGGTCTAACCTATATCCACAACCTGACAGTCTCTCCTGAAAAGACAGTGCTCAGAATGATCAGAATACCGGCAATGTGGTCTGCTTTGATGTTCAGATCACTGTATTTCCAGGACACAGCTGAGAGAGTCCTCATGTAGTTTGATGGCCACATCACCTACTGACTCCTATTGAGCCTTCCAAAACCACTAAACCTTCTGACTGGTACTACTATTAAAACATAAAGTCCGTGCCTCCCATCTCAAATGTGCACATCCAAAACTATCAAATAGACTCATTTATCTTGTATGCAATATTTATCTTGCTGTATTTAGCTCATTATCAGCACTTGTCAAGTTCTTTTTGGAGTCTGACTTAACCTATCCATTAAGTTTCCTAACTTCAAGTCTTCAGAAAATTTCAAATAATCTCATCTTCATCATTTAAATATAAAACAGAAATGCTGAAATAGTACATTTAAAACAATAGTAATACTTATACATATAGCTTAAAACATTTATAGATTCATCTTACTAATTTTGCTTTGAGAGCAAATGGAATGTAGAAAATGGCTAATCGAAACCTGATGTACATTTCTATCAGGTGGAACATTTTAAACATGTTTAAGATGGATATTTGGTCACAAATTTTTTTAAAGTACGCAATGGGGTTTGCATCTGGCTATCTGAAAGAGTCAAGTAGGGGCTCCTGGGTGGTTCAGTCCGTTAAGTGTCTGCCTTTGGCTCAGGTCATAATCCCAGGGTCCTGCTCAGCAGGGAGCCTTCTTCTCCCTCTGCCCCTCCCCCCACTCGTGCTCACTTGCTCTCTCACTCTCAAATAAAATCTTAAAAATTTTTTTTGAAAAAGAGTTAAGTATATCCAATTCACTGTAAACCACAATAATAAAATTGAGAAATAAGACCAAGAAAGAAAAATATAATCGGGGCGCCTGGGTGGCTCAGTCGGTTAACTGCCTTCGGCTCAGGTAATGATCCCAGGGTCCTGGGATCAAGCCCCACGTCTCTCCCACTCCCCCTGCTTGTGTTCCCTCTCTCGCTGTGTCATTCTCTGTCAAATAAATAAATAAAATCTTTAAAAATATATATATATATATAATCATGTGATATTCAAATAATCCTCAGAGTACGTGTAGAGTTTTAAACATAAATCATGTATATCCCTGCCTCAAGAACCTGACAATGGAGAGTACAAACATTCCTTCAAAGATTTTCAATTAGTCAATAAAAATCATTTCAAGATAGATTATTTATCATCTTCAAAACTTAGACCCAAACAGCTAAGACAACGTATCTTAGGAGAATTTACATGCTAGGTTTTGCCTTTCCTTAATTTGGCAGGTGAATGTCTTTACCTGTAAGTGTTGAAAATAAGAAGCTGAAATAGTCCACGTCACTCATCAACCAGTCTTTAACTGAATACTTCCATCCAGAAAATGATGATCTATAATAAACAATGGGAGAATTATTACCAGAAGTGACTGAGTTGAAGACTCTAGGAAAACAGCACATTATATAACAATTTTTCTTTATTGAAAACACATCTGCATTAATAACTTAAAAACCAGAGTATATATTCACTTTGTATGTAAAGGCTCTAGTACCATAATATGAAAAATTTAACTTCTAACATATTTATATTTATGTAAAGTTTTCATGAAAAAGCATAATTGGTCCATATATATGGTGTAACTTAGAAAATTTCCACACCACTTGAAAATCAGACTCTAAGGAGCCAAAATGAAGTTTTGCTTTTTAGTAGCAGGTATGGCTGCTATTTGATTTTTATAAAGTCTTACCTTGCTTACATTTTAAATGAGCTAAGTTTAAACAAGCTCCAGCACTCTACCTAACTAAACAAAAACCATCTTGATTAGGTAAAGAATATTCCTTGTAAAGCCACTCTACGATAATTGTGTGTTCCTATACTCTGCAAAGCTATAACTGGGCCTACTTCACAACAGTGCAGCTGAAGTATTGGTAGGTACTTAAGGGAATAGCTAAATGTAAAGCATATCTCATTAAATGAGGATTATCTGGTTCCTGCTCTGGGATCAGTTTCCAGTGATTCCTTTAAAAACTCTCTTCAGGGGTGCGTGGGTGGCTCAGTTGGTTAAGCGACTGCCTTCAGCTCGGGTCATGATCCTGGAATCCTGGGATCGAGTCCCATGTCGGGCTCCCTGCTCAGCAGGGAGTCTGCTTCTCTCTCTGACCCTCTTCCCTCTCATGTTCTCTCTCATTCTCTGTCTCTCAAATAAATAAATAAAATCTTTAAAAAAAAAAAAACTCTCTTCAGGGGTGCTTGGGTGGCTCAGTCAGTTAAGTGTCTGCCTTCGGCTCAGGTCATGATCCCAGGGTCCTGGGATCGAGCCCCACGTTGGGCTCCCTGCTTAGCGGGGAGCCTGCTTCTCCCTCTCCCACTCCCCCTGCTTGTGTTCCCTCTCTCGCTGTGTCTGTCAAATAAAAAAAAAAAAAATCTTTAAAAACTCTCAAGTTAAGGCTAAAGAAAAAGCAAATTTCAGCCTTAGATATGGAAAGAAAAAGGGGCGGGAAGATGCTGAGAACGATCAGATCCAACAAGCTGAGGCTACAAATTTTATCACAGCTATCCAAATAAATATCTGACAAAATAAGGAGTTTCTAATTCAACTAAAAGCACTTAAACTATTTTTACTGTTAAAATAGTTGTGTTTATATTTATTAATATTCTTTAAATTTGGGGAGTTAAAATAATGGAAATACCTTTCTATTATTCCCACAGTAAGGAAAGGACTGTAGAGGGAATATCAAAAGGTAAGAGTTTACAAGAAAGTCAGAAATGCACAATGGAAAGGAGTACAAAATGGTAGTTAGAAAGCAAATAGGCTTTTGAACCCAGGGAAAAGAGGGGTCAACTGCGCCATCCAGTGGCTAAAAGAGGTAGCAAATCCATTTAAGAGCCCACTTTGAACAATGATAAGCAACAATCATAAAGTCCTTAAAATTATAACCATATGTACTGTCCAAGCCAGAATACTTCTGAGAGTTAAGACGGGGCAAAAGAAGTAAAATGAATCTGTTCCTGGCAGAGCAGGTCATATATTTGCCACTTAAAAACCAAGCCAAATTTCTTAGTCCCAAAATTTCTCCCTTGTCAAAGATTTTTATCTAACAACACAGATTACCTCTCAACATTTATGTCTTATGTGTCCCAATCTAGCTGTAAATAAACTAGGGGCAGAAAGGGTAGAGAACAAGCAAAAGCAAATGGAAAAATACAAGCAGAATGCTATGGGGTGAAAAGTCAAACTCTAAAAAACTGTAAGTGGGCAATAAAAAAGGTAGGGGCAGCAACTCAAACTTTCAAAAGATAAAATGTATACAGTTTTCACTTGATGGGTTTTTCACACATGGAACTATATTCTTTGGGGTGAACTCACTCTGATAAAGACAAACAGGGCGCCAGAACTACAAAACCTAAAATGAACCTATCTCACAATCCAATTAATGTAACCAAAAAAAAAAAAAAAAGAATTAAAGGACTATTTCAGGAAAATTAATCTGGCAATACTGCACAAGATAGATGGGATATTATAATAGTACAGGTAGACGATTATAAACAGTTGGCGAGTTTATAGTCACGGTCAAGGAAAAAAAGGGATATTCTGAAGTAAAAAAAAAACATATGAAATAACCCAGCATATGTCTGAAGGAAATAAACATTATTGTTAAATTCTGAATCTAGGAATTGATACAATGATAATGTCATTGGCCCAAGCAAGTGGAGAAGTCCTAATTCTGTATTATTTTTTAAAAGAGAGATTAGTTTGGGGGCGCCTGGGTGGCTCCGTCGGTTAAGCGGCTGCCTTTGGCTTGGGTCATGATCCCGGGGTTCTGGGACAGAGCCCCATACTGGGCTCCCTGCTCAGTGGAGAGCCTGCTTCTCCCTCTCCCTCGTCCTGCTGCTCTGCCTACTTGTTCTCTCTCTCTAGCTCTCTGTCAAATAAATAAATAAAATCTTAAAAAAAGAAAAAAAAAGATTGGTTTGAATGAGAACAATACATCTACAGAAAGAGAAGTCTACCTACACAGACTCTGCTAAAAAGCAAAATTTAACTTGGCCGACTTTTAACTACAATGACAATCTGCTGTTAATGATTATGAAGCCTGGGGCGCCTGGGTGGCTCAGTCGTTAAGCATCTGCCTTCGGCTCAGGTCATGATCCTAAGGTCCTGGGATCAAGCCTCGCATGGGGCTCCCTGCTTGGCTGGAAGCCTGTTTCTCCCTCTCCCACTCCCCCTGCTTGTGTTCCTGCTCTATCTCTCTGTCAAATAAAATCTTAAAAAAAAAAAAAAAAGAAAGATTATGAACCCCTACTCTTATTTGTAAATTTACTTTAACAGTTACCACAAATCTCCATAAGAAATAAGTAAAAATTTGAAAACATCCTTGACAAAAATTATTAAGCAAAGTGAATCATAACTAATGTTGATAAAGCCATTAAATATAGCTTTTAAGGAGAATCAGTTTCAAGAAGTGTTCAAAACGTTAATTTAAATCAATTTTAAAACAGATCCTTCAGGAGTTATATCAAAGGAACAGAGTGCCCTCTACTGGAAGTTAATAAACACAAAATCACTTCAGGAGCAGAAAAAGAACATCCAATTTTTTTAAAGGCCTAACATTGAATAATTGCTTACTAGACAAGGAGCAGGATTTTTCTTCCCCTAAGAAAGGAAAACATGGGAAACTAATAAATGCTTAAAATACTTAGAAATAAGACCAAGTCGTTCTCTAATGCACGTGCACACAGAAATGTAACACTGAATTTTCACATATAAACATGTTGCAGATAGCTCTCTTTTGCTAAAAGAAAAGGTTATCATCAGTTATGAATCACACTTTAGGTGACTAGATTCCAACATATGTCCTATACTGGTAAGAAGAGACTGTCAAAGAAGCTAAAAAAGTCTATAAGCTACTCCTACTTAACTGGGCTAGATTTTTATGTATAAGAAACCACAAGAAAGTCAGTCTTTAAATTCTTTAGGTACAGCCTAGATTTCAATTTCTGCCTAAAACCATATTAGACCCTGTCCATGAGCCACAATCAGTAATAAACACTACTGAATACTAAAAATATTATGCCTGGGGTGCCTGGGTGGCTCCACTGGTTAAGCTTCTGCCTTTGGCTCAGGTCGTGATCTCAGGGTCCTGGGATCGAGCCCCTCCATCGGGCTCCCTGCTTGCCCGGAGCCTGCTTCTCCCTCTCCTTCTGCCCCTCCCTCTACTTGTGCTCTCTCCTGCTCTCTCTCTCTCTCATGAACAAATAAAATCTTTAGGAATGCCTGGGTGGCTCAGTCGACTAAGCATCTGTCTTTGGCTCAGATCATGATCCCAGTCCTGGGACAGAGTCCCACATCGGGCTCCTTGTTCAGTGGAGAGCCTGCTTCTCCCTCTGCCTGCGCTCCCCCTGCTTTGTGCACGCTCTGACAAATAAGTAAAAAAAAAATCTTTAAAAAAAAATCTTTTAAAAATAAAAAATAGGGCGCCTGGGTGGCTAAGTTGGTTAAACGGCTGCCTTCGGCTCAGGTCATGATCCTGGAGTCCCGGGATCGAGTCCCACATCGGGCTTCCTGCTCAGTGGGGAGTCTGCTTCTCCCTCTGACCCACTTCCCTCTCGTGCTATCTCTTATTCTCTCTCTCTCAAATAAAATAAAATCTTAAAAAAAATAAAAATAATAAAAATAAAAAATAAATAAGTAGAAATAAAAATATTATTCCTAAAATACAAACACAAGGTGTTTAAGGATACTTTGAACACTTGCAATATGAAACACTATTAATTGGTTATAAAACATTTTAGAGTAGGGGTGCCTGGGTGGCTCAGTCGGTTAAGCATCTGCCTTCAGCTTGGGTCATGATCCCAGGGTCCTGGGATCAAGTCTCTCATGAGGCTCCCTGCTCAGTGGGGTGTCTGCTTCTCCCTTTCCCCCTCCCCCCTGCTCGTGCGTGTGCACGCTCTCTCTGATAAATAGTAAATGTCTAGTAATCTAAAAAAAAGAACTTTAAGAGTAAAATGATACAGCTACTGTGGAATACAGTACAGAAATTCCTCGAAAAATTAGAGAATTACCATGTGATCCAGCAATTCCACTTCTGGGTATATAGCCAAAAGAATTAAAAGCAAGGACTCAAACAAGTTATTTGTACACCAATGTTCAAAGCAGCATTATTCACAACAGCCCAAAGACGGAAACAACCAAGTGTCCATCCACAGATAAACAAAATGTAGTATATACATATAATGGAACATTAAGTCAGCCTTTTTTTTTTTTTAAGATTTTATTTACTTATTTGACAGAGATAGCCAGAGCAGGAACACAAGCAGCAGGTGTGGGGGAGGGAGAAGCAAGCTTCCCGCCGAGCAGGGAGCCTGATGCAGGACTCAATCCCAGGACCCTGGGATCATGACCTGAGCCGAAGGCAGATGCCTAACGACTGAACCACCCAGGCACCCCTAAGTCAGCCTTTAAAAGGAAATTTTGATACATGATACAACATGAATGAACCTTGAAGAGTTATGCTGAGTGAAATAAGCAAGACACAAAAGGACAAATATTGTGTGATTCCACTTATATGAGGTACCTAGAATAATCAAAAGCATGAAGATAGAATAGTGGTTACTAAAGGGCTGGGGATAGGGGGAATGAGGAGTTATTGTTTAATGCATGCAGAGTTTCAGTTTGGAATGATGAAAAAGTTCTGGAGATGAGGGCGGCTGGGTGGCTCAGTCGGTTGAGCATCTGCCTTCGGCTCAGATCGTGATCCCAGGGTCCTGGGATTGAGTCCCGCACTGGGCTCCTGCTCAGTGGGGAGCCTGCTTCTCCCTCTCCCTCTGCTGCTCCCCCTGCTTGTGCCTTCTCTCACTCTCTCTCCTGTTCTCTATCAAATAAATAAATAAAATCTTAAAAAAAAAATTCGGAGATGGACAGTGGTGCTAGTTGCACAACAATGTGAAAATACTTGATGCCACTGTACAGTTTTAATTGTATACTTAAAACTGGTCAAAAGGGTTAAGTTTTACATTATGTATATTCAACCACACACACACACAAAGAGATTTCAAGTGATTTCTTGTCTGAGTCCACAAATGTATGTATTTCACCAGCTACATTAAATCTGTAGGTCCCTGAAAAGAAGGTATCACAATTCCATAAAACAGAAGGATTTAAGCACAGTACTCTCATGTGCCACTGAACCCTTACTTCATGCTTTTGATAATTTCAAATCTGTATAAATCTATACAAATATAATTATAGACAATTTCTATCTATACAAATCACTAAAAAACTTGAAACAGTCTTACTTTGGTGAGCTTACTCTAACTAGCAGTAATATCAACAGCTTTAATTGTTGAATTAAGAGCAAATGAAGTTAGTAGCCGTATGTAACCTTAAAAGTGTTCTGTAGTTTATATATTGCCAGTAAAAGGCATAGAGAAAAAAGACTATATACTTCAAATACAGCTCACTTGAGAATGCTACCTCATGTGCAGTATCCCAATGAGCATGGCAGCCAAACTTGAACTGAGTCTTCCCATAATACAGCAACGACTTAACCGAGAAAGTAAATCAGCAGGCAGAGTGGGTAGAAAATATACAAGCTGGACCAAACGCTGCTGAGACTCTGCTGGGAGAACCACCACAGTGCCTTCTTGTGGATCTAGTGGGGTAGGTACACATATTAAATTCATAAAAGATGAATTTATAAAGATATAAAAGATATACAGAGGTTAAATCAATAAAGCAGATGTTAAACTGAATTCCAATGTGTCAACTACATAAAAAAAGTTTTATCATAAAGTGTATGTTTAAACTATTTTCTAAAGTAAAAGAATGAACGTAATCATTATTTTAAGATATATTTAACACTGTAATAATTCCATAATATCATCCAAGTGTCAGTTTGAAATAACTTTGATAAGGGTAAAGGGATTGAACACAAAGTAAAACAGTAAAAAACAAGCACTTCTGCTAAACAGTGACAGTTACAATATCAACCTAACTTAAAGCAAAAGATACATATAAACAATACTGAAAAAAAAGACTTAAAAATATAACCCCAAAAAGGTGGAAGCAAACCAAATGTCCATCACTTAATGAACGGATAAATATAAGTGAAAGATCCATATAATGGAATACTAGTACTCAGCAATAAAAAAAAAAAGTTCAGATACATGCACGCTATAGCATGCATGAATGCTGAAAACAGTACATTAAATAAAAATAGCCAGATTCAAAAGGCCCCATATTATAATATTCCATTTATAACAAATGTTCAAAATAGGCAAATCCATAGAGACAGAAAAGTAAATGTGTGTGCCAGAAGCTGGGAAGGACTACTAATGGGTATAGTTTCTTTCTGGGGTAATAAAAATATTCTGGAATCAGACAGATTGCACAACTTTGGGAATATGTTAAAAACACTAAAATGTACATTGTAAAATGGCAAATTTTATGGTATGTGAACTACATCTCAATAATAAATTAAATATACGTATATATCCTGGTATGCTCTTATTGGTATTTTTGCTTAAAATGTGAAATACTTCCAGAGATGAATAAAAAAAATATAAATACATGGAAGTCATACAAGATATCCATTATGATTATGTAATTTGCTGCCAAAGCTTCAAAGGAATTTTTAAAAAATTCCTGATCAGTTTTGAATTTGTGAACAGCAGGTGGCTAAAAAAACAATTTAAGAATCCAAGAAGCATCTACAACCACTAAACCTTCTAAAACTATCCTAATAAAAAATATTTACTATTGAAAATGAATTTACTGTTTGAAATTTTATTTTGTTTTGGCAATTTAACCATGGTATAACCAATTTATAATAATTTAAAGGAAAGGCAAACCTAAAGCGTTCTCCTTAGAAACTTCCTTCCTAAATCAGGGTAGATCAATGGCTACCTACACAGTTAAACTCTTACCATAGATTCGCAGAGCAGAAGCTTGTAAACTTTTTAGTAACTCTCTATTTGCTCGTGCTGCCGCAGTATGGATGATATCAATAAGCTGTGTTGAGAGGTCAGGATTTCGGGAACCAAGGTGAGCAAGCTGCAATGGTAAACCAGCCAGCCAACGGGATAACACCTTACTACGATATCTAAGAAACACCAAATTAGAAAAAAATAGAATTTAATTTCCAAAGACAAGGAAAGTTTAAACAAAAAAAATTTTTTTAACCTAAATATACCACAGACTAACAAATCATCTACCAAGAACACATGTACTCATTTAAACATTTGAGGCCTCTAAGAATGGCAGCATCGTTTATTTAGCTACAGCATTTTCCAGAGTTTTACCCACTAAATTAAAAAGACCATGTAATTTGGGGCACTACAGTCTAAATTGTATGTTTATCTTAAAAAACACAGACGCTAATACTCTTTGTACTATTTATCTTAATTGTTAGCTATTATACTAGATTAACTCATTGATGCATTCAATAAACGGTACTCCCAGACTAAATGGCTTTGAACCTGTTATTTTAGTTCTTCAGTACACAGCTGACCCTTGAACAACATGGGTTTGAACGGCGTGGCTCCACTTACAAGCAGTTTTTTTTTTTTTTAATAAATATATTGGAAAATTTTTTGGAGAACTGCAACAATTTGAAAACCTCACAAAGTGCATAGCCTAGAAATACTGAAAATATTATATTCTTCTTAGAAGTTAGGGTGTAACTTTTAAGAATATATGTAACATAAAATTACACCTAAGAAGTTAGATGTAATTGTAAGACTATAATATATTAACATAAAATATGTGTGTAACAACTGTTATTATCGGTAAGGCTTCTAGTCAACAGTAGGCTATTAGTAAAGTTTTGGGGCAGTCAAAAGTTACACACAGATTTTTGACTGTGCGCCAGGGGGTAGGGGAAGTGGGGGTATGTGTCAGTGTGCCTAACCCCCACATTGTTCCAAGGGTCAACTGTACTTGTACCTGGTAAAGCTCCAATGTCTCTTTACTCAGGTAACAGAATCACTTTTGCTGCACACCTCAAGAGCTTAATGATTTAAGCATGACCTTTTTGTCACACAGACCTGAACTTAAGTCCCAGCTCTGTTTCCCATTAGTTATAGGACACTCACCAACTTATTTAACCTAAGCTTCAGTTTCCTCCTATAAAACGAAAGTAACAGTACCTACACCTCATAATAGGAGTACGAGATTTAGATAAATTATGAAAAGCACCTGGTTTGTACTAAAGACTCAAATGTTTCAACAACTACCTATGCATGCTGAGGTATCCCCAACCGTTATCTTCTGCCTAAACATATCTTCCTATCTGAAATGTACCTCAAACTCACATCAAAAAATTAATTCCTTAATTCTACTCTTTGTGTTGTCTGTCTCCCTTGAAAGCACCAAACTAAGCCAGAAACATTCTCATCTTCTATTGTCCTCATTCTTATACCATATAACCCAATGTAATTAAGGGCTAGTGGTTCAGCCTCCATAATTTTTATGGAAAGCAAAAGAAAAGGCTGAGGCTGCTACAGGTTATTCCAACTGTCCTTAAGATATTAAGTGGACAAGTGGAAATACAAGCTCAAAGAGGCTTTTATCTGCTTGGTTATATACAAAAAGATTACTGGCACCATTATATATGCTTCTTTATACAATTTTATATCTTTTCTTACATACAACCAAACAAGATAAAAAGTGAACTCCTCCAAAGATTTTATCACTCTTTTGTCCTATTTAAATAGACTTAAAAAAAAAAAAAAAAACCACAAGAAAAAGAAAGGCAAAATAAATGAAACTTTACCTGACTCTGTAAGATCTCAGTTCTTCTTTCTGATAGATTTTACTGAAAAACTTCAGTAACAAAGTCCGAACTGGGAGGAGAAGGCCTCTCTGCTGATACAATGTATAAACTGCCTTGATGAGAGACTCTGTAGCCTCTAAAAACAAAAACAATTTCATATGAAGCAAAAATATTTCTTCACCAGCTCTAATTCCTCTAAAAGCACAGAAGCACTTTACTTTGTTCCTATGACAAAACAGATCTTAGTCACAAACTGGTAACTACCACTGAAGTCCTGTAGCAATGACCTACTATAAAAGTCAAACCAACCAGAGATTACAGTATAAATTTTCCTAAGGGACAACAAACCTATGTAGTGATGACAACCAGGCTATTAGAAAGATGAATAAGATGGGAACCAAACAGGAAAGCTTTGTTTCTGAATGAAAAGAATTAGTAAGTCACACTAAAAAAGAACTTAATGTGACATAACTTCAGGCTAGAACAAAGGTAGAGGATTCATTCTACATGGATAAAAGGGAAAAGTGCTCAATTTATAATCAAACTAGATCAGGAAAGGGTATTTCTTGGGCTCAATGGCATTTCCTCTTAATAATACCTATCTTATTTTACTCAAGTCTGTAATCTACTAGAAATGTTACCATATTGCTTCAGAGTGGACCTACTCACTGAGAAAGAGATTCTCTGGGCCATAAAAAACTTCAGTGTTCAAGTAGATAGTCCTTTATAATTATACAAGCTACCTTTTATGGCTTGAATGTAATTAACCTAACTCACGGAACGTCTGAAAGTCATTAATTCAAAGCTAGACCCTAAGAGCACGCATAAGAGTTCCTCCCTTAAGAAGACAAAGCAGTAACACCTACCTCTGTTGGGTTGTATCTGCATTAATCTCCATGATACCCCAAGCAATCTGTTCAGCTGCTTACTATTTAGCCTAAAGCCATCTTCAAGGGTCTCTGTCACAAATTTCCTTATCATTTCTATCCAATTGGAATCCTTCTGCAAAGTTGAGGCATTTGCCAGGGAGACCATGATATCAGACAGTGTTAAATTCAGTAATAGATGATCTACATTATTGGAGAGAATCGTGCAATGCTTGATGCTAAAAATAAACAAAAGACACACACATCTATAAAGTGTTATATCTACCATGCCTACTTCACTTAGAATACTTAAAATAATCTAACAATGGGTCAAAATATTTCCTTCTAAAATAAACTGCCAAGACGACAGGTATAGAGGCAAGGTTTAGGCCATCGTTTTATAAATAAACCATTCCTTAAGACTGTTAAGACATGAATTTGTATACTGCTCAGTTCATTACCCAAGTTCCTCTTCACACAAAAAGTAAAGGCCCTTGTAACAATGCTTGGTAATCCTAAACGTAATTTGGAGATAAGACTTGAGAACCTCAACATGCTTAAAGATTTTTTTTTAAAGCAAATACTTATACTTGGATGTAGGTCACAGTAGATCTTGACTCTGCTTCTAACTCACCACATAATCACTAATTTCTCCTGGCCACAATTTCCATATGTGTGACATAAGGAGACTGGTCCAGATAGGCACTGTTCTGAAACAACTTACACGATACACATATTAAAATCATTTTTTTCTAGCCAAATAAAACACATTTCTTTCAAAGCTTCAAAGAAATTTCAAAAAAGAAATCTCAAAAAAAAAAATCTCAAATAAATACTTTCAATAAAAACAAATTGCAATATAGAATATAAATACCTATTTCAGACTATGGCATATTCAACAGCAAAGCCTATTTATTTCAGGTTTCAAAAAATGTAAAGTTAATTAAAATAAAAAATCTGACCAATTTTAAAGGAAAAGGTTAATCCTAGATCAAGCATGAGCAAGGACACAGTAGTGAAGAACCAAGAATGCATGGGAAGGGAAATAAAAGAAATCTGGTGCTATCAGAGCATCAAATGTAGGGTTAGGAATGACCTATGAGCCTGGAAAGGTAAAATGGAACCAGATTACAAAGAGTCAGGGAAGCTAAGGGCACTAAAATTAATTCTACAACCACATGAGTAACATGGTTGAAAACTTATTTCAGATGGGTGATTTGTGGAGACAGAAAATGAAAAATGAGAGTTACAAGACTATAAACAAAGAAGCAGGGGCACTTGGGTGGCTCAGATGGTTAAGTGTCTGCCTTCTGTGCAGGTCATGATCTCCAGGTCCTGGGACTGAGCCCCACGTTGGGTTCCCTGCTCAGCGGGGAGAGTCTGCTTCTCCCTCTCCCTCTGCCTCTCCCCTCACTAGTGCTCTCTCTCTCAAATGAATAAATAAAATCTTAAAAAACAAACAAACAAAAACAAAGAAGCAGTTATTTGGCTACTGTAGCAATCCAGGCAAGACATGATCCCAAGAACCAAGGTCAATGTTGGGTATGGACTGGGAGAAGGCAGGACAATTTAGGAAGAATAAAAATTAGCTGGATTTGGGGCGCCTGGATGGCTCAGTTGGTTAAGCGACTGCCTTCGACTCAGATCATGATCCTGGAATCCCAGGATTGAGTCCCACACATCAGGCTCCCTGCTCAGCGGGGAGTCAGTCAGCTTCTCCCTCTGACCCTCCCCCTCTCATGTGCTTGCTCTCTCTCTCAAATAAACAAAATCTTTTCAAAAAAATTAGCTGGATTTGAAGTTTAAGTGTATACATGTATATGAGTTTGGGGATGGTGGGAATTGGAGGAATCAAAAGTTCTAGCATTGGTGACTGGATTAATGAAGGAGCAGAGATCCAGAAAATATTACTTTTGATATGTGGAGCTTATAGTGTCTCTGGTATAATTCCAGGCAGAGATAGCCAACAGACAACTCAAAGTACAAGTCTGACACCAGAAGGAGAAGTCCAAGCTATTTAATGAAAATTACTCACATGACCACTCCTAGCTGCAAAAGAAGCAGGAAATCCAGTTATTTTGTATAGTCCTATTCCTAAACACTGGAATTTAAGAAAGGAATGAATGAGAATGGGACAGATAACTAGCAGTCTACACACCACAAACCCAAATTACTACAAGGTTTTTTGCCAAACAGCCCAGTGTCCAAAACCAAAGCACATTTTAACATTAACTAGACCACACAAAAACTTAACTGCCACATTTCTTCAGAAGTAGAGCTTATACCAAGATCTACCCTAGGTTTATCTCAAGCAGCATAATCTATTACTGTGTAGAAGTTCTCAATGGACACTTCAAACTTGGGAGAATTCAATCTGCTCATCCAATACTTTATACAAATTTTTAAGGACTAAATATGCCAACCATCAATTCTATGAGGGAAGCAGGTTAACGGGGATACTCCAATTTTCAGTAACAATAATGCAGGTAATTAGAACTAATCCCCTTCCTGAAAACAACATTAAAACTAGATGAAGTCATTTTTAAAAACCTCAGAGCTAAGAAGATAATGAACATTTTACTGGGTTCCAAAATCTATGAAAAAAAAGCAAGATACTAGCACTCAAGGCTTTGTCCTTAGGGTAAATGCCAATTCCAAAGAAAAAGCTGCAAAACGGATGTAACCTTTTAGTGGCCTCACAGGGAAAAATCAGAACCCAGGGCCTGCCAAACATGGGGACTTTCATATATTTCATATATTATCCTGGGTAAAGGTGAACTGGAAATATAAACAGCTCTTAGATAAAACTTAATTACAATTTTGCTCTATACCAGTGGTTTAAATAATTCCTCACAACTAGCTCTACAGATTCAACACAATTCAAATCAAAATCCCAGCATTCTATTTGTAGTCGTCAATAAATTGGTTCTGAAGTTTATATGGAAAGGCAAAAGACCTAAAATGCCCAACCCAAGACTAAGGCAGAACAAAGCTGGAGGATTCATCCCAATTTCAAGAGTTACTATACAACTACAGTAATCAAGACATCATGGAATTGGTAAAAGAACAGACACATATAGGTTAATGGAACAGGGCGCCTGGGTGGCTCAGTCAGTTAAGCGTCTGCCTTCGGCTCAGGTCATGATCCCGGGGTCCTGGGATCGAGTCCCGCATCGGGCTCCCTGCTCTGTGGGGAGCCTGCTTGTTCCTCTCCTCCCCACTTGTGCTCTCTCACTATCTGTCTCTCTCTCTCAAATAAATAAAATAAAAAAAAAATAAAAAATTTAGGTTAATGGAACAAAGAGCTCCAAAAAGACCCACAAAAATCTAATCAACTATCTCTAAGAAAAGAGCAAAACCAATTCAACGGAGAAAGGATAGTCTTTTCAACAAACGGTGCTGGGAGCAAATGGACAGAAATTATACAAATGAAAAACAAAAACTCAGAGGATTTGTATCTGAGCTCAGTTGAACAAAGCTTAATAATTAAAAGCTCGCAAGTATGAGGTTAAAAAAAAAAAATAGAAGACTCAGTAAGTAGGTCTAACATATGTTTAATCAGTCTTTACCAGAAAGGAAAAAAATGGGACTGCAGTAATGTTTTTAAAGCTAAACAGAATTTATCAGATCTGTTTAAAGACATTTCATTCGAGATTTAAGATCTCGTATTTAAGAAGTTCACTGAATCCCAGGAGAATAAAAAAATTAAAAAAACAAAAAACAAAAAACAAAAAACACCCACCTGGATATATCATTGTGAAACTGCAGAAAATAAAAAGAAAAATCATGGGGAGTGGAAACAGGAATTTTGTAAAGTAACAACAGTTAGACTCATAGCTGACTTCTTAATAGAGCAATGAAAATCAGCAGACAGTAAAGTCAGTGTGCTCAAAGAAGAAAACTGCCAAACCTAGAGTATTACACTCTGCTAAAACACTCTTTAGAAATGAAGAAAAAATATTATTTTTATACAAAACAAAACACAACCTCCAGCAGATTCTAAATGATCCCAGATGGATGGAAACAGATATATGAAAAAATGAGCAAAAAAAATAGAAAATACAAGAAAAAAACTCAGGTGGTGGATACAAGTTCTCCAAAATGCTAATTTTTGATGGAAAGCTCAAATGTTATCACTGGCACAAATACTGTCAGTTGTTTTCTTGGAATTGATAGGCTCTTTGTTCATTTTGAGAAAATAATTGCCAAATACCCAAGTCTGAATAACCATAGTTTGTCTGTCATTCTTTCAAGTTAAAATTGTGCCTGTCACAGAAAAGTACTCACAAGTAGAATAATCACAAAAATGTATTTCTTGAGACAAACATCATCCTGTATATGCAGCCAAAATATTTTACCCCAGTTCCATTTCATCACACTGAATATGGAAAGGAAAAAAAAAGTGTTCTCAAGGGTTATGACTTAATAAAATTAGTAATTTTTACTGCTTCATTAAGGACCTTTTTATGTGAAAGTGGCTCTGGCTTGTTCTTTTAAACTGTGAGTGCACAGTGATGAAGAATACAATGTTTTACTAGTACAGTTTGGTGCCACTGCCTTAGTTGATGCTAAGATACTGGCAGTTTTACCCACCACTGCTTTTGTACCATCGGTGTAAATGTCAGAAAAATCAAAAAGGCAAATAATGTCTTAATATAATTGTAAAAATAGTTCTAACTTTATAGACCCAGAGGTCACAGACCACCCTTTGAAAACTGCTTCTTAGATAAATGACTTAAGAGTAAGCCAGCTAACTATAACTGTCTCACAATAGCAACAATGGTCTACTGTTTATAGGATATCCCAGTAAGCTTCCCTCCCCAATACCCAACCTAATTTGTTCTGTTTCTTTATCTTAAGGTTCTCCCAAAGTAATACCCGTCCCTAAGAATTTCAGATTTTGAAAAAGAAAAAAAAAGAAAAAAATTTCAGATTCTGGATTTTCAGTGGCATCCTTATTTAAACCAGTTAGGAAAATTTTCTATATACAACACATCCAACAAACTTCCTTTTTACCAAATAAACTTTACACTGTTCCAGATGATCTTTTCTTTTGCCCTTAACAAAGAAACTTTAGGAAACTCAAATTTCTTCTACAGATGAAACTGCAAGTCAATTTCCTTTTGAAGTCGGCCTTATGTACGCAATTCCTGCCACACTCTTTCTCTGGGCCCTATTCTGTCCTTATTTTCCCACAGAGAAATCTATTTGCTAGTAATTTTTTTCTAAAATTTAATCATTCACATACTGTCTGAATATTTACTATGTTTCTTTAACATAGCTCACTTTTTAAAGACAAACAGAATTTCTAAAAGAAACCTCTGTCAATACCATAAGCAGAAAACCAATCTTTCCTAATACATTTTGCAATAAATTCCCAACAACGCAACCAGCACTTAATGAACCTCAACTTGCCAAATCAAAGCTCTCCATTAACTCTCTAAAAATAAACTAATTTTCCCAGCATAACAGTAAATCTTCCCAACTAGCAGACTACTGTTGTCAGCAGTGAACTTCTGCTCTCACAAACTGATTTGTAGGCCAAAGGCAAGACTTAACTGTATTTTAAACAGAAAGATTCAGGGCCCCCAACAGAAGACAAGACACAGCTTTCATGACACAAGAGAAGTCATTTTAGGTCCCCAGCTATTTTCCTATTTTCCCTGATCAACACCCCACTGGCTCTACTAGCTGAAGCACACCTCTTACAGCACATCCCAGGAGGTGTCAAAATTACAAAGAAATATAAAAACCTCAGTAGTTAAGGATTTTAAGGGAACTAGAGGAATGCAAAATCTAACAGGCCAGTAAATAGGCTAACCGTAACAAACAATAAATCAGTGGTGAAACTCCCAGTGCTGTTTTCAAAAGTAAGCAAGGCCCTGCATTCCTTACCTAAGATAAGGAGCTCAAGACCCCATCCAGTTTATACCCTAAGAGCTTGCCCAAAGCCCCTTCCCCTGACAGTTACCTCTGCTTCATTATAATGTTAAAAGTCTCCACCCCAGGAGGGACACAAGGTTCAGAACATAGCATGCATGTACAGGCATGCTTCCTAATAATGTCTGCACAAACTTATGCCTGCCTTTACATGTGATGACAAAGCTCCCCTTTCTGAATATTCATCCTAAACCCTAAATAAAAAGAACGCACTCACCCATACTCAGGGAGTCAAGGCTTTGGAAGTTATTCCCCATGATCTCCTTATTTGCAGCAAATAGGTTCTGTTGTGTGACAACTCCACCTGGTGTAATCTCTGTATGTAACCCACCAAGCAGTGAACTCATATTATTTCGATTACAGTATTTGTTCCCAGTACATATTAGAATTACCTTGTTGGAATAATCACCACATAGATTAATAAATTTTGAGCACAAAAAGAAGTTTTCTTAGGGGCGCGTGGGTGGCTCAGTCCATTAAGCATCTGACTCTTGATTTCAGCTTGGGTCATGAGATCAAGCTCCACATTGGGCTCTGCACTCAAGTGTTTAGTCTGCTTAAGATTCTCCTCCCTCTCTCCAATCTCCCTATGCCCCTCCCCCTGCTCGCACTCTCTTTAAAATAAATAAAATCTTTAAAAGAAAAAGAAAGGGGGCACCTGGGTGGCTCAGTCAGTAAAGCGTGTGCCTTCAGCTCAAGTTACGATCTCAGGGTCCTGAGACTGAGCCCCGCGTCGGGCTCCCTGTTCAGTGGGGAGCCTGCTTCTCCCTCTCCCATTCCCCCTGCTTATGTTCCCTCTCTTACTGTCTCTCTGTCAAATAAATAAATAATCTTAAGAAAAAAAAGTTTTCTGAGAGAGGACTACATTTTTTTTAAATGTCAATTATTTCCAATGACAAAATTATAGCCTTTGATATAAATGAAAGAATTGAAAGCAGGGACTCAAATGGACATGTGAAGATCAGTATTCATTATTCACAGTTACCAAAAGGTAGAAACCACCCAAACATCATCCACTGATAGATCAACACATAAACAAAATATGGTATATACATACAACGGACTATTACTTGGCCTCAAAAAGGAAGAAAACTTGGAAGCAACCAAGAGGTCCTTCAGTAAGTGCAAGAATGGATACATAAACTGTGACACATCCAAACAATGGAACATTATTTAGCACTTAAAAAGAGTCCTCAAATGATGAAAAAAACATGGGGAAGGGAAGGATGAATCGGCAGATAACAGGATTTTTAGGACAGTGAAACTATCCTATACGATACTAAAATGGTGGATAATTATTATTATATTTGTCAAAAAAAAAAAAGCTTCTGCACAGAAAAGGCAACAACCAACAAAACTAAAAAGCAACCTACAGAATGGGAGAAGATATATGCAAATGACATATCCAATAAAGGGTTAGTATCCACAATATATAAAGAACTGATACAATCAATACCTAAAAAACAAATAATCCAATTAAAAATAGCAGAAAACATGAACAGAAATTTCTCCAAACACATCCAGATGGCCAACAAGCACACGAAAAGATGCTCAACATCACTCATTGTCAGGGAAATGCAAGCCAAAACTACAATGAGTATCACCTCACACCTGTCAGAATGGCTAAAATCAAAAACACAAGAAACAGGTGCTCATGAGGATGTAGGAAAAAAGGAGCACCCATGCACTGTTGGTGGGAATGCAAGCTGGTGCAGTCACTACAGAAGACAGTATGGAGGTTCCTGAAAAACTTAAAACTAGAACTACCCCACGATCCTGAAATCACACTACTGGATATTTACACCAAAAATACAAAAGAACTAATTCAAAAGGATACACACACCCCATGTTAACAATTATTTACAATAGCCAAACTATGGAAGCGGTCCATCGATGAATGGATAAAGTGGTTTTAAGAAACCACTTTATAGAAACACAAGCCCACCTCAAGAAGAAAATTTTATTAGATAACTTGTTTTTACATTTATTTGCTCTCATTTGAGGTAAACATTTTAAAGTTTCCAGGCTTACAGTTTTAAACTCCATCTTCTAATCCATAAACCTTTGTTTTTTCTCCAATTATTCCTCTTCCTGATACTGATATTAGTTTCATTACCAGTTTCCTCATACATAAATGATACAACCAGATGACCTTTAAGATACTCTTAGAGATTACATAGTACCCCTCCCAAATAAACTATTCAGGTCAACAAATTTTATTAAATTTATTTACATAATTTGATACCTGATACTCACTTTGCATAAAATATTCACTATATATTTTTAAAAATTAAATGAAAATGTTAAGGCTTAAGGTGATTTGTTCAAGATCAGCCACACTACTGCTACTTTTAGTTTTATTTCACAAAATTTAGATATGAACCCCTCACACTGTAGAAAGTTCCAGTTTAAGGCTAATCATTTTTTAGTAATTTCAGATTAAAAAATGTTTCAAGTCTATACAGTGGAAGGAATCACAATACCTTTTATTTGTCTCTTTCCTTTTATGCTTGGTTATTTCTTTTAAGGCATATGGAAAATGACTCATAAAATGGTGTTTGAAATCAATAAGATAATTCTTTCGAAGCCACGACTCCTATTAAAATAAGCGAGTATTAGAAAATCTGTAAGAAACAATTATTTAAAATAATCAAATTTAAGCAGAAATTGACTACTTGTTAATATTCAACTATAAATTTACTGTTATAATACAACTTTTGTTCATGATAGAAGATGTAAATAAATTTTAAGATCAGAATAAAATATTAGGGCAACCAATTCTCACCCATAGATCTTTTTGGTGCTTAGTAATTATCTTTACTTGCATTTTATCTACTGTTTAAGAGAATAAAAAGGGAGAAAATAAGATGTAAGAAAATTCTTAATCTGAACCACTAATGCAATATATATAAAAAATATATATATAAAATATATCAGAAAGTCTTCTACCTAATGTTCTATTTATACAATAACTATATCCCAGGAATTCTATTATTTCCAATTAAACATATTTAACATTGTCACGAAGCAATGCACTTCTCTAAAATTCTTGCAGTATTCATGAATCTGTCTTTCTCTCCTACTTAAAACATTAATTCCAGATCACAACACTCTTATTTCCTCCTATTCAGAGAACCAACCATTCCATTTTGCCAGGGATTGAAGGGTTTCTTGGGATGTGGGACTTGAGGTATTTAAAATAGCTGGTCACCCAACAGCTCCTTAGTATCCTTTTCTGGATTCTTCTCTTTATGCTAATCTATAATTGTATACTCAACATGTTCTTTTGGACTTCTAACAAGCATCTTAAATTTAACATGAAAAGAGGTGCCTGGGTGGTACAGTCCATTAAGCTCCCAACTCTTGGTTTTGGCTCAAGTTATGATCTCATGGGTCATGGGACTGAACCCCGTGTTAGGTTCCGCACTCAGTAGGGAGTCTGCTTAGGTTTCTCTCTCTGTCCCCTCCTCACCCCTGCCCCCCATGCCCTCTCTAAAGTAAACAAACAGGTCTTAAAAAAAATTTAACATGAATAAACTCAACTCTCACCACCAGCAGTCACACTGTCATTTGGACCGTAACACAGGATTATCCTTGCTTCTCTTTCCTTCACTATGGACATCAGCAGTCCCACTGGCTTTATCAGAATCCAGGTGCTTCTCATAGCTTCAATCACTAGTTACCATTCTACTCCAATCAACCATTTTACGTAGATTATTGCAATAGCCTCCCAACTGGTCTCCCTACTTTTCCTGCTGCCCTCAAAAGTCAATTCTCTGCATAGCAGCCAGGGTGATCTTTTAAAAACATAAATCTTGCTTCAAAATAATACATGAAGGGAGAAACAAAATAAGTGTATATATTGTAGGGCAGGACTGGTCATCCATAGGATGGATGGTGTGAGGTTGGGCCATACAGTTCGGCTAGAGCTAGGTGCTGACCACAGGGAAGTTCACTAGTGTTCTATTTGCAAATTCAACATATTAAAGTTAAATACACATAATTCAGATCATGCCACTTCCCTGCTGAAAACCCTCCATTGTCTTTTCATCACACTCAGGTTAAAATCCAAACTTGTTACCATGGCCATAGGGTCCTACATGATCTGGCCACTGTCACTTTTTCTCACTCATCTTCTACCATTCTCCTAGTACCTCACTTGCACAGGCTTTCCTGCCATTCCTCAAATATGTCAATCTGCTCTCACTTTCAGGGGCTTTACACCTGATAGTCCCTACTGGAAGACTGGAAAGCCTGAAAGGTTCTTCCCACAGATCTTTACAAGACTTGCTCCTTTAACTTCACCAGTGCCATTCAAAAGTCATGAAAACATTTCCTGGCCACCTATTTAAAATAGCTCCCCCTGGGCGCCTGGGTGGCTCAGTTGGTTAAGCGACTGCCTTCGGCTCAGGTCATGATCCCGGAGTCCTGGGATCGAGTCCCACATCGGGCTCCCTGCTCAGCAGGGAGCCTGCTTCTCCCTCTGACCCTCCCCCCTCTCATGTACTCTCTCTCTCTCTCATTCTCGCTCTCTCAAATAAATAAATAAATCTTTAAAAAAATAAATAAATAAATAAAATAAAATAGCTCCCCCTCAGTCTGTTCAAGCACTTGTCCTCTCTTTACCCTGCTTTACTTTCATCTTTCTTCTTAGCACTGACATTATATATTTGTTTACATCCATCAACCCCACCAGAAGGTAAGTACTATGAGGGCAAGCAACCCTGCAATGATGGAATTTTCTTCATCTGTGTTGTCTAATACAGCAGCCACTAGCCACATGTACCTACATGAGCACTTCAAATGTGGCTAGTATGACTGAGGAATTGAATTTTAATTAACTTAAATAGCCACATTTATTGATGCTCAACAAATCCTCGATGCATGATTGCATCTGACCGTTCTTCACAAATTCTAATCCTCATGGGGAAAAGACATCAGCAATGAGACACATAAAGGTTGCATTACAATATAAAACTAAGATATAACACAATTTCTGTAATAATTATAATACTGACCCTGAGGCTATTAATACAAGACCCCAAAGACCCCAAAACCCAAGTAAATTAAAAAGTTAATGTTAAATTGTATTTCATTTTTAAAACTATAGATTAAGGATACACACAGTGTACCAGAAATAAGCAACCTCAGTAAGGACGAGTATTCAACCACTGCAAATACGATTTAATGTACCTTGAGATTTCTTTTTAAAACAAAGATCAGAGAGTTCAGACTTTTTTTTCCCCCCTAAAGATTTTATTTTTTATTTGACAGAGAGATAGCGAGAGCAGGAACACAAGCAGGGGGAGCACGGGAGAGGGAGAAGCAGGCTCCCCGCTGAGCAGGGAGCCCAATGTGGGTCTCGATCCCAGAACCCTGGGATCTGACCTGAGCCGAAGGCAGACACCTAACGACTGAGCCACCCAGGCACCCCCAGAGAATTCAGATTTCTAAAAAGGCTTTAAAAAAACACTATTTAGGTAGAAACGAGATTTTTCAACTGTGCAGCAAATAAACACATTTAGCAAAACCTAAAAGCAAACAGTTATCCTAAGACTGTGCCTAATTTAGGTGCCAATTTATCAACAGAAGACCTATACATTTTCTGAGAGAAGAGCTACAATCCAGCTTGTGGGACACAATTTGCATTTAAGGCCAAGGAATGGCATTTCATCCCTCCTTTAAAGTTTGAGCTGTTACAGGTCACGAAATATTAACTACTATTATTAACTACTAAGCTATAACTGAAGGTCAGTGAGAGAGGGGAACAGTGAGAATGGTAATGAAAAATAAATTATTGCATTTTAATGTCACCTTGTACAACTCACATACGTATTTATACTTTGTCTCTAAAATAATGGATATCCAGTTATTACAGTTCAACATAACCCATTTGCCAAGGTAAATTAGAAAATTCTACCAGTGTATGCTTTTAAATACTATTTCTATTTGAATTAAACTTCCTTCAGTTCATTTGAATTTTAAACAGTAGCCCAATTTAGTATTCTATGTTGCCTTGAATGGTCTATGCAAAACAGTCTTCTGAACTTAGTGTCCTGCATTAATGAACTGCTAATAAATACCGTCGTATTAGAATAGCATGGAATAGTTCTAAAGCATACAACTTTAAAAAACCATAAAATTAAGGCAGTGGTTAGGTCTCTTGACAATGTTACCTGAATGACAGTGGATGATATAAAACTAGCATAATTAATGAATTCGCATTTGGTCCTACCATTCTATCTAGTTACAAATACTATTACTAAAGGAATAACAATAATTACTCAGTGTCCATAGGTCACCAAACACCGAAATGCCCAGAATCTTTATTCCGTAGCCTTCTAAAAATGAAGGAAAGACTAGTACTTAAGATTTATGTTAATATCATTACTTTTACTTTCTATCCCAGGTTCATATAAATCCATTCAAGACTGTAAATAACATACACTTTTCTAAAAAGCTGTATGCATTACTACTGTCACTAGCCTACATCACAGATTGCCAAAAAAGACAGTAAGCTGGGCGCCTGGGTGGCTCAGATGGTTAAGCGTCTGCCTTTGGCTCAGGTCATGATCCCAGGGTCCTGGGATCGAGTCCCGCATCGGGCTCCCTGCTAGGCGGGGAGACTGCTTCTCCCTCTGCCTCTGCCTCTCTCTCTGACTCTCATGAATAAATAAATTAAAAAAACATTTAAAAAAAAAAAAAGACAGTAAGCTTTGCTTTCATAAAATTATACATCCTACCCCCAACCCCGATTAATTTCTTGCCAATGTATGCAAATGAATCATGAGACAGGCTCAAAATTGTAGTCAATAAAATGCCATGCTATTTGAAAAAGCAATTCATTTAACAACCCTACAGATGATGGGTAATGGGTTAATAGTGTTAGAGCAAGCTCTTAAAACACATACTTTAGTATGATTCCATGCTTTTCAAGATTATCAAGTACTACTTTTAAGTTAACCCAGTCTTATTTTATACGGCCTATTAGCTTGAAATAAAAAGAATTAAACAAAACCAAAAAACTGCATTGTCAGTTTTGTACATATGTAGGCAACTTCGAAGATTCACACCTGCCTAGTCAAAAGTCCTTGCAGAAATTCTAAAACCCGGATGCTTCGAGCTTTGAAGTATTGTTCCTGCAGCTGCCCTTTTTAAGTATGCTATCATATTAATTTAACACCAATTAATCTCAGAGCTTGTTCTTCCTTACTTGTACCATGGACTATATAGTATATTCTCTATACTACAGCACTTTTAAAAAGCTGCCACCAGGGCGCCTGGGTGGCTCAGTTGGTTAGGCGACTGCCTTGCTCAGGTCATGATCCTGGAGTCCCAGGATCCAGTCCCATGTCAGGCTCCCTGCTGGGCAGGGAGTACGCTTCTCCCTCTGACCCTCCCCCCTCTCTCATGTGCGCTCTCTCTCTCTCTCTCTCATTCTATCTCTCAAATAAATAAAATCTTTAAAAAAAACAAAAAAGCTGCCACCATTCAATTCTCCCCCCAAACAGTAGATAAATTTAATCATCACAAAACACGTCTTTTACCATCAGCTTTTCTAATAAAAACTTGCTACAGACTTAAAATCTTAGCTTAATTTCACTAACACCATACCTACAACTATGGCTTACCTACATATAGTAAAGATAACTCTTACAGATGTTTTCTGATCTTATATCCCTTATCAAGAGAAAACAAAAGAGTATGCACTAATCAAGTCTGTATGTAACTTCTCTAAATCATAGTAATTTAAAATCTCAGGGTTGGTTATGAAATCTTCACTGTGGTCCATTTCTGCTAAAATTGGCAAAGTGGCACACACTGGAAGAAAGTACTTAATAAGCAACATTTTTAATCCCATAAAAGGCCTGCCATAAACAATGCATTGTAACAATACTGTGAATTATATGTAATAAAAAGCAAATGAAATCAAGCTCACCAAAAAAAAAAAAGAAAGAAAGAAAAAAGAAAGTAATCAAGTTCATTAAGTTAATGCATTTCACAGGGCACCTAGGTGGCTCAGTCGGTTAAGCATCCAACTCTTGATTTCAGCTCAGGTCATGAACTCAGCCCTGCGTTGAGCCCCACGTCAGGCTCCATGCTCAGTGATGAACCTGCCTGAGAGTCCCTCTTTCTCTCCCCTCCACTCCTGCCCTCCCCCCACTCAGCACTCTAAATCAATCAATCAATCAATTCATCAATCTCCCCCCCAAAAAGTTATGCATTTCACTTAAATTAAAAATATTCAGAGAGGGCACCTGGGTGGCTCAGTTGGTTGGGCGACTGCCTTCGGCTCAGGTCACGATCCTGGAGTCCCAGGATCGGGTCCCGCATCAGGTCCCGCATCGGGCTCCCTGCTCTGCGGGGAGTTTGCTTCTCCCTCTGACCCTCCCCCCTCTCATGTGCTCTCTCTCATTCTCGCTCTCTCAAGTAAGTAAGTAAATAAAATCTTGAAAAAAAAAATTTCAGAGAATCTCAAACTATTTTAACTTGCAGTTTAGGACAAAAGCAAGAAACAAGTTTATAGTCACACCATGGGAATGTTTTTAGAAAATGCATAACCAATTAGCAATAATATACTGTTTTCTAATTTGCCCATTTATGATAAAAGACATTACTAAGAAAATAACCCATTAAGTTCTCACCAATTTATGAGTTTCATCATGTTGTTTAGAGAGTTTCCACAGAAGGGAAATAATATTAAGAACTTGCTGCATAACCTGCAGAGGTTCTCGTTCTATACCATTTCCAATAGAAGCAGCTAGTTGTGGAGGCACAGCTTCAATCCAGCATTCAATTAGCAATGGAATTATTATCTCAATAAATCCTTTCAAGTTTTCAGTAGATGAGAGGCCTTCATCCACACTGCCTAATCCTCCAACCAGGTACCTAGTAAGGAAGGGTAAGAATGAAAAAAAAATTAATGATTAAAAAATATTATTCCTTGTTTAATTTAAAATATTAAGGGTAAAGTACCAGTAAAAATGAAGTTCCCTGAATTGATAATTACATTGATCAAGACTAGTAAGAAAATGAAATTCTAAGATGACAAAGCCAAGAAAAACTATCAAGTTTTACTTCTCTTTTAGGCTTTGCTAGAAATGAATAATTACTTTCAAATGACTCCTCCCATCAGTAAATAAAATCAAATCATGAGTAACTATATGAAAACTATAAAAGACAACTGCATGTCTTCCCACCATTAGCCATCAATGGTCAGCAGTTAAAATTCAATATAGGAAAACTGAGTGTGGACATAACTGAAATCCTTCTTACCGTAGCCTGAACTGTGAACTGACATTTGGCTGTGAACCCCCATTTTCATAAACCTGGATGTGCTGCTGGTCGTTGGCATGTTCTTTCCAGTTGATAAAAATGGAGTTGCTAGTGGCATGGGGATTTTCTTTTTGTTCCTGAAGTCCTTCACTTTCTCTCAACCTACTGGATCCATCTGCCAAGGCCTGAAGGAATTTACTGAGTCTCACTAAGACTTTCAGCCTCCACTGCTGAGAAGTGAGTCTCCGATTAGGATTTACAGAAAGTATCCAGGACTGGGATCTGTCTCTATTTACCAGTCCTTTGGACAGCTGCTGATGAGAAATAAGTTCTACAAAATTCTTAAGCAATATACTGCTACGGCCAGTAATTAAGGCTGGGTACTGTTCCAGCAGAATGTCCAAAACTTTTAAAGAGTCCTCCTGAATTCCTTCAGTAATGTGAGTCATGGCACTAGAGAGATGGGCACTTACCAAAGGAAAAAATGGAGAAATTTGTTCAGCTCGTATTTTGGGGGCCAGGAATTGAAGAAGTTGAACTGCTGCTAATCGTACATTAGCATCTTTATCTGTAAACACAGCAGTCACTTCACTTAATATGTTTGAAAGGTGTGCATCAATTATAAATGGGTACTGAGACAAAAGGTCTTTAAGTCCAAGAAGAGCACTTTGTTTAACCCCAGCATTGTAGTGATGCATCTGTGACAGCAAATCCTAAAAATAAAAATAGAGGATTTAGCTATATATGTATATTATAACATTTTCAAATAAACATGCCTAAAACTAAACTGACACTTCTTGGGGAAACTGCTTCAGTAAGTATTTTCTAAATGTTACCTAGCCTCTACTAAGAACAGAAACATTGTTTTATCTTTAAAATAGATTTAGCTTAGGGGCGCCTGGGTGGCTCAGTCACTTAAGCATCTGCCTTCTGCTCAGGTCATGATCTCAGAATCCTGGGATGGAGCCCCGCATCAGGCTCAGCAGAGAGCCTGCTTCACCCTCTCCCTCTGCCACTCCCCCTGCTTGTGCACGTGCGCTCTAATAAATAAAATCTTTTAAAAAATAAAATAGATTTAGGATGCCTGGGTGGCTCAGCTGGTTAAGCAACTGCCTTCAGCTCAGGTCATGATCCTGGAGTCCCAGGATCGAGTTCCACATTGGGCTCCCTGCTCAGCAGGGAGTCTGCTTCTCCCTCTGACCCTCCCCCCTCTCATGTGCTCTCTCTCTCATTCTCTCTTTCAAATAAATAAATAAATAAATCTTTTTTAAAAAATAAAAATAAAATAGATTTAGCTTAATAAAAACATTACATAATTTTCAGTTAGAATTTTCTCTTTTTGAAATTGACCTACATGAAGGCTTAGGCAGGCTATCATTTAAAGTGACAGCAATCATGATCACTATTTAAAGACCTACTATAGGGGTGCTTGGGTGGCTCAGTTAAGTGTCTGCCTTCGGCCTGGGTTGTGATCCCAGGGTCCAGGGATCAAGCCCCATGTCAGGCCCCCTGCTCAGTGCAAAGTCTGCTTCTCCCTCTCCCTCTCCCCCAGCTTGTGCTCTCTCTCTCTGACTCTCTCAAATAAAATCTTTAAAAAAAATGAAAAATAAAAAAATAAAGACCTACTATGTATCAAACATATGGTAGGTGCATTTATATAATTTAACAGGCCCATTCTGCCTATTTTAAATGGTCTTTCAGGGTGTGTGTGTGTATCCTGAGTATAATATGTGATAATTTTATTTGTGGAATAATTTATATAATTTGTGGAAAAAATGTAACTTCAAATACCTTTTTATTATTATTTAACCTTCAGAGCTTAAAAGCAAAACTATAAAGTGTTTATCCTCACAAAAACTTGTTCACAAATGTTCCTAACAGCATTACATATAAGAGTCAAAAAGTGGTAACAAACTGAGTGGGGGATGGGCTAGGTGGGTGATGGGTACTAAAGAGGGCACTTGTGATGAGCACTGGGTGTTGTATGTAAGTGACGAATCACCGATTTCTACTCCAGAAACCAATACTGCACATGTTAACTAACAAAATTTAAATTAGAAAAAAAAAAAAAGAGTGGAAACAACCAAATGACCATCAACTGATGTCTGATAAAATGTGACATAACCATGCACTGGAATACTATTCAATAATACAGGGCGAGGCTCAGTCGTTAAGCGTCTGCCTTCGGCTCAGGTCATGATCCCAGGGTCCGGGATCGAGCCCCGCATCGGGCTCCCTGCTCAGCAGGAAGCCTGCTTCTCCCTCCCCTACTCCCCCTGCTTGTGTTCCCTCTCTCGCTCTCTCTCTCTCCATCAAATAAATAAATAAAATCTTAAAAAAAAAAATACAAAGGAGACCAACAAAAGTGCACATGTCATATTGTTCCATTTATATTAAGTGACCAGAAAAAGCAAATCTATACAGATAGAAGATAGATTAGTGGCTGCCTAGAGCAAGCAGAAAAGAATGGGGAGTGACTTCTAATAGGTTTCTTTATGCCATGATTAATATGTTCTAAAATTAGATTATAGTGATAATAGCTTAACTCTGTAAATATATTAAAAACTACAAAATGGTACATTTTAAGTAGGCTCCACAGCCGGGCAAGGAGCCCAATGCAGGGCTCGAACTCACAACCCTGAGACCGAGTCCTGAGCTGAGATCAAGAGCCATATGCTTAACCAACTGAGCCACTCAGGCACCCCTGGAGTGGTATACTCGAAATGGATGAATCTTATCATGCATAAGTTGCATTTCAACAAAGCTGTCAAAAAAAAATTTTTTTTTAAGCTATCAAAATTTTAAGCAAAACTATTGCTCAAAACTTCACACATTTACAACAAACCTGTAAGTTATGTGATACGTATGGATTCAAAAATAAGATCTTCATGAACTATAAAAACAGCTGGAAAACTATCACATCAAAAACTTGATACATCAAAAAGTTCAACACAAGAATTATTTCCAGATCATATATTAAATCATCAAATAGGTATACAATGAAGAAATCACTGCAAGTTTAGTTGAACAAGTCTTTCTAGAGGTGGGAAAGTTACAGTGACAACTCAGATTTGGTTAACAAACTCCAACCATCAGCCATCCATAAGCCCTGAGAATTAAGAAAACTTTTCACAAAAATCATTCTAGATGATTTCAAAGGAAATGTTATTTTACCAAAACAATATTTATGATTTACCTTTATGTTAAGTTTTCTATTGTTTGTTGGAAGAGTTCCATCTTCTTTGAGTTGCTCAGGCAGATGTATGGTCTTCGTTTTAAAGTTTGTAATAGTAGCATTTTCTAACTTGGGTTTCTTTTTACCAACTTTTAGTTTTACTTTTTGAAAGTCATCTTGGCGTTTTCTTTTTTTGGTCATTCTTGAGTGCTATAGTGAAAAGAATTTTAAAACAATGGGTAAAAAAAGATAAATTCAAAAGAATAAAGTTTTCTAACATTTACATTACTCTAAAATTTATTTCAAAGATAATCAAGAATCAGGGCCAACAAGAACTATGCCAAAGGATCAAAGTATTAAATGGAAAATACCTTTACCAAGAGGTATACCTTAGTCAAGAGATACTGTAAAGAGGAGTCATCAACAATAAGGCAACAATCCTGCCACAGGTTTGTCAAGGGTTTTTAGCAGAGGAACCTTTGTCAAGCAACTGTGCTAAATGGAAACCTTCTGAAATAACATCTCACCCAGGGTCTGGGGGGAATGGGGGGGGGGGGCAAGCACACCTTTGCTAGAGATATACCTTGTATCTGCTCCTAGCCCCTGAAAGTCCCTAAGGAACCTCTTACTAACAAAACTAAGTTTTTTAATACAGCCTTTAATTGTCAAAAAAGTTTCATGAACCTAAGTTGACGCTTGAAAAAAATGTAAGATTCAGAGATATGCAGCAAGGAGAGTTAATGAGCATTTCAAGAGGAAGGAAAACAGGGTATAGGATCAGGAGAAGAGAGAATAAGCCTAGTATAGGCAAAAATGAGAGAGAGCAGCATTTTGAACACCAGGATAGGTTCAGATTAGATATAAAGAGAAAACAGTATACAAAAGCAGGATAAAAAGCAGTATAAAAGGAAATACAGTGTAACAGAGGAGTAAGGAACAAAGACGAGCTAGGCCACTGTTTTAATGAATAACTTGGGCATAAACATGTCATCTTGCACTTCCCCCTCTACATCACCTTCTTTCAATTTACATCCAAATTTTCCCACTTACACAAAAAATCTTTGATTTGTGTCTCCTACCCATTCCCAGGACACTTCTTAAATCCTTTATTTCCACCCTAGACTGTTTATTAGTTTCCCCCATCAGTACACTTGCCTTGTTTCTAGTGTCTACTCCCTAGCCCATTTGCTGGAGTCACAAGAGAGCTCTTCCTAAACAGAGATCTGACCAAGGCTCAGAAGTTTTCAGCTGTTCCTTTACTCCCTTACAGTAAAAACTCCATAGCTTGACATATCACGTCCTTCCTAACTTCCTCTCCAGCTTTATCTTCCCACAAGCTAACATCTATCTAAAAAATAGCCTCCTATACCAGCTCAACTCTTCTTGAAACCTTTTGCAACATGCTGCAAAAATAATGAATTCTGCTTATCACTATACACGCACTGCAATAGGTAAATACCTCTGAAATAAATAAAACTTCTGGTCTGTCATAATTATCCTACGTCCAGGTACTTTAAAAAAAAAAAAATCACAATACTTTAAGTCAGAGTCCAAAAACTTTAAGTAAATGAAGGTTTACATTTATTGTGAAATAAAATGGCTTGTGCAAGACCAAGCAACTCAAGTTCCAGGAATCCAGAAGCCAATCGCCTATAACATTATATCCCAATTCACATGATTTCAAGGTTTTAATACATTAGAGCCCCTTGAACTAAGTAGGATTTGGCTACATAGGTTAAGAGCAGATTCTAGAGCCAGACTGATTCAGTTCTTATCCAGACTGTCACTTTCTACCTGTAGTTAAAACTGTACTTCAGTTTTTATCCACAAAATAGAGATAATAATACTTAACATCATACAGTTATTATGAGGTAAGCTTAATGAGGAGCAAATGAGTTCATATTTATAAAACACTGGGAACTGCACCTGGCACTGTCAAATATGAGCACAAACGTGTATTTTCTTAAAGTTTCAGGACTAGTACGTATCAAGCACAGTCTCAAATGCATTATGTACATTAGCATTCAATTTTCACAAAACCACGTGAGGAAGGTGGTACTAAATCCACCTTAAAGATGTGGCTCACAAAGATTTGTCAGACCTGTATTAGGGAGTTGAAGAGGGACTAAAAGCTCTGCAAAATCAGCTTTATGTTATACGAACTGGAATTAAGGCGAGGATTGCAACCCTGAGTGGCAAAATGGTTTCTTATTTATACCAATTCCAAGTTTTCATCCCACCCACACCTCTAGTTATTCTAGTTTAAAAAAAAAAAAATGGGTGAGCAAAACCTAAAATGAATACTCACATTGCCTCTTATAATAAAAAAAAGTTTTCACTGATTAAGCAAGCACACTTTGTGAGCTTTCCCTACAATTTTATTACTAGCTAGTACCAGAGATGAAAATAAACGGTACAAGACAAAAAAAATCAAATGAATTAACCCCAACTCACCAATCCTCTGTGCTATCTTTGGCCACAAACTACCTGACCTATGTCCAACACACAGTCTGTCAAGCTGTCATGTTATCCATCACTTTGTATTAATCAAACTAATTTCCCTATTAGGAAAACTAAGAGGGCTGATCGCCATTCCTTGACTTTTAAAGCTGGTACTATTATTTTGCGGTACAGAGAGAACATTTTTATACTAGGCACTTTTAAAGTTCTATTACCAATTTGTTATTTTCACTTTAAAACAAAGATTTTCGGGGGCACCTGGCTGGCTCTGTCCGTAGAGCATGCAACTCTGGACCTCAGGGTCATGAATGTGAGCCCCACCTTGTGTGTGGAGATGACTTATAAAATCTTTTAAAATAACTAAATAAAATAAAAATAAATAAAATACAGATTTTCATAGCACAGCAAATCAAATAGTTCGACAAAGCCACTCTAACAGTACCGGTGTTGAACAGAAGGTACAAACTCCAACCTCAAGGGCTGAACTTTCACATCACTGGACCTCCTACATGGGTGAGCCCCCGAAGTTTTAAAAACTGAATTTCATACATTCCAACTGCAAATCTCCTAACTGCAACACAAGGAAGATTCTAGGGTGTCAGAATTTCGACCGAATCAAATTCCAGCTAGTTTGTCTGCCACCCCATCACCCTAATTTCTAACTTCTTTAAAAAATAATAATAAAGCATACTGCAGTTTTCCTTTGATAATTTCCTCGCCAACCCCTTACTCCCACGAGTTCCTCCCAACTCTACTGAGGGGGGCCAATCGGAGAAATCAGACTTCTCAGAAAATAAATGCCCCAAAGAGGGGCGAATCAGAGAACCGCCTATGCCGCTCTGCTCCGTACCGACCGCTTAACCCCCCACACCTTGACGGCAACAGGGCCGAATAGAAGACGCCCGCTCATCCCCACTGCGCGCCTTGGTCCAGCATCCCAGAAGTGAAGAGCCCGTGCATCGTAAGAACTATCGTTCCTTCTACTCCTGCGGACGGTGGTCAGGACCACAGTCGGGGAGCCGGAGCCCCAATCAAGGCACACCGGCCTAAAAGTCTCTCAGACGCGAAACCGCGCGAACCCGCCCAGTCACTTGAGGCGCTTCAAACGCCCGCGGGGCGCCCCGCCCCCGCACTGCCCCGCTCTGCACCCAGGCCCCGCTCCGCAGCGGCGCCGCGAGACGGCCCCCGGGGCGCGCAGACCGGCCACAGCCGGCCTGGCCCGCCTGGGCCGCGCGAACCGGGGGACGACGGCCCCGCGAGTCGTCCCGCGCCCCGGGAGGGCCCGACCCGACGGGCGGCGGCCGCTCACCTGAGGGCCCGGCCGGGACCGGGGCGCGGAGGCAGAGGAAAAAAGCGTCCGAGCAGAAGCCGACCGCGCGACGGTGAGCGCCACGGGCCTCCGCCTCTCGCTCCCGCAGCGTGTTTTCAAATAGCCTCGTCCTCACGCGGCCGCGTCTCCTTCCGCCGCCCGGAAATCAGGGCCCCTCCCCCGCCGCGCCGCGCTCACGTGACCACGGCCCGCAGCCGCGCGCAGCCGGGGAGGCGGGAGGGGGAGAGGTAGGCCCCGCCCCCAGGAGGAGGGGGCCCGCCGGAAGCCCCTCGCGCTCCGGGAAGCTGCTGGGGGAGAGCGCAGGACGAGGACAAAGCTTGGCCCGAAGTCCGGTCCCGAACTTCCTGGGCGTGCGTGGGGGAGGTGGGGGGGGGGCGTCGGTGTCGCCGTGGTTACAGCTGCTTGAGAGCATGCCTTTTCTCCCCTCGTTAGACCACAGTTCCTCAGACCAGGAGCCACATTCAAGGAACAGAAGTTGAACTGAATTGGGAAAGGGGAAAGTTTTGGACTGCTAGAAGCGTAGAATTCCTGAGGACTTTAACCTGCAGGGAGCAATTAAGAATTACTTGACAGAGGGTCAAAATACACCTAGTAGCTAAAGCCTGAAAGTCTTAGTCGAGGATGTTCCCAGATATTTCAGTATCTTAGCACTAAGATTCCTACTGCTGAAATTAAGTGGGCCCAGGGAAGTCGAGGGAGGAACTGAATGCCTAGAAAGGGGTTGAGAAAGCAAGGAGGATGGCTCTTCGAACTGGCAGGTGGGGTGGAGGAAAGAGCCCCGGGTATGGATTTGATACCTTGATTCAAATTTGTCTCTACAGCTTATCAGATATAAGACTGTAAAGCTGACAACCATATGAGCCTCAGTTTATAAGCAGAGACACTAGCACTGGGACTAAGAACATTCCTATTCTATGACCAGAGATAAAGCAGACCCAGATACCCACCTCTCTCTTCCCTGGCAACACAGCCATACTACCACAATCTGCCTTGAATCCACCATAAACAAACATTTGGGAGTCATCAGCATTATATGGTATTATATGGTATTAAAAGTTATGAGACTGGATCAGAAGAGGAAAGGCTTATTGCTAGCCAGACATGTCCCCTAAACTCCAGATTCCTAGCTAACAGCTTATTCAACATTTCCTTTGGACATCCTATTTACATCTGTCTCAAGGTGAACATGTCCCAAATGGAACTCCTGATTTGCCCCCTGAAAGTTATTCCTGCTACAACTTCATCTCAAATAGCAACTTCATCCTTCTAGTTACCCAGGCCAAAAATCCAAAGAAAGGCTTCTTTCTTCCATGTCATACATCTAACTCATCAGGAGATTCTGATCACATCAAACGTTTCCTGACTTCCACCACTTAACACCACTTCCCTTGCTATCATCATGGTCTAAGCCATCTCATGATCAGAATAGAAAAACCTTTGAATAGGTTTCCTGTTTCCATCATTGCACTCTCGTGTCTTCCCCCTACAGTCTAATATCAGCAGAGCAGCTGTGTGATTAATTTAAAATCTAAGATCAAGTCACACTTTTTCTCAAAACCCCTCAATAACTCCCCATTTCACTTGGAATAAAGACAGAGTCCTTACCGTGTCCTCAAGATCTGCCATATTATGACATATCACTGAACCTCTGGACACACCTTCTACGACTTTCTCCTTTTTCCCTCTGCTCCAGCCACCCTTGCTTCTTGCCTGTGGCAAGGTGGCCCGGGTGATGATGTAGGAGACAGAAGAGTTTGGCCTCCCCAAAGGAAGTAGCCAGTCTTCAGCCAACTATTGCCATGAGGAAATGCAAATCTCACGTTCAAGAAAAAAGGAAAACAGAAAATAAGAAATCTGATCTTTAAATATTGGTGAACAAGCGCACCTTTTTTTTTTTTTCCTATTTTTAAAACACTAGGGTGCCTGGCTGGTTCAGTCAGTAGAACCTGCAACTCTTGATGTTGAAGTTGTGAATCCAAGCCCCATGTTGGGTGTGGAGATAACTTAAAAATAAAATTCTAAAGGGGTGCCTTGGTGGCTCAGTCGATTAAGTGTCCAACTCTTGATTTCAGCTCAGGTCATGATCTCAGGGTCATGAGATCGAACTCCACATCGGACTCCACACTGAGTGTGGAGTCTCTTTGAGATTCTCTCCCTCCCTCTGCCTCTCCCCTCACTTGAGTGTACATACTCTCTAAATAAATAAATAATTTTTAAAAATAAAATCTAGGGGCACCTGGGTGGCTCAGTCGTTAAGCGTCTGCCTTCGGCTCAGGTCATGGTCCCAGGGTCCTGGGATCGAGCCCCGCATCGGGCTCCCAGCTCGGCGGGAAGCCTGCTTCTCCCTCTCCCACTCCCCCTGCTTGTGTTCCCTCTCTTGCTCTGTCTCTCTCTGTCAAATAAATAAATGAAAATCTTAACAAAAAAATAAATAAATAAAATCTAAAAAACCAAAAACAAAACACTGTGTGGGCTAAACAAAATACTTATGAGCAGGTTGATAGTTTACAACCTCTGGTTTAAGACATGAAAATTATGTACATAAAGAGAGGTTTTTTCCAACTCTAAGTGATGAACTCAACAGCTGCAAGGATCACCTGCTTAGGGTGAGCCAGAATAGACCTTTGATAAATGACAATCATATAACTGATCAGGGTCTTTGACCCATGAGAGAAAAACATGTACAGTGAACACACATTCTAGAATCTGTGGCATGTTTCATTTTCAAAACTCTGTCCAATTGGCCACAAAAACTACATTATTAGTTTCCTAGGGCTTCTGTAACAAAGTATCACAACCTTGGTGGATTAAACCACGGAAATTTATTAATTCTGGAGACTAGAAATCTGAGATCATGGTTTGGCAGGGTTGGTTCTTTCTGAGGGCTCTAAAGGAGATGCTGCTTCATGCTTCTCCTAGCTGCCGGTAGTCTTAGATGTTCCTTGCGTTGTAGATGAATTCTCTGTTTCTTCACATTGTCTTCCCTCTGTGTGTGTCTGTGTCCAGAGTTCCTCTTTTTAGAAGGACACGAGTCATATTAGATTAGGGCCCACCCTAATGACCTCATTTTTAACTTGATTGCCTCTGTAAAGACCCTATTTCCAAACAAGGTCACCTTCCGAGGTGCTAGGGGCTAGGACTTCAACATGTCTTTTTTTTTTTTTTTTTAAAGATTTTTATTTATTCATTCATGAGAGACAGAGGGATAGAGAGAGAGAGAAGCAGAGGGAGAAGCAGGCTCCCAAGGAGCAGGGAGCCCAATGCGGGACTCAATCCCAGGACCCTGGGATCATGACCTGAGCCGAAGGCAGATGCTTAACCATCTGAGCCACCCAGGCGCCCTCAACATGTCTTTTTGGAGGGACACAATTCAGCTCCTATCAGACACTAAGATCTGTGTCCAGAAATATCTGTATTTAATCTGAACAACGTCTCTTTTTTGTCTATGCTCAGAAGCATCACAAAAGTCTAGATTAAGTAACTTACTCCTACACAATTTATATAACCTTTGCAGCTTCTCTGTTTCTTACACCGGGCTTCCAGTTAATATTTGCTTTGGGGGCGCCTGGGTGGCTCAGATGGTTAAGCGTCTGCCTTCGGCTCAGGTCATGATCCCAGGGTCCTGGGATCGAGTCCCGCATCGGGCTCCCTGCTCCTTGGGAGCCTGCTTCTCCCTCTGCCTCTCTCTCTCTCTCTCTCTCTCTCTCTCTCTGTCTGTCTCTCATGAATAAATAAATAAAATCTTTAAAAAAAAAATATTTGCTTTGGAAATAGGGTAATACTCCTAAAAAAAAAGTTTAATAAACTTGATTTTATAATGTCGAGGTGAATATAAAAGCATAAAATATTTAACTTTTTTTAAAGATTTTATTTATTTATTTGAGAGAGAGAATGATTGATAGAGAGAGAGAGAGAGAGAGCACAAGAGAGGGAAGAGGGTCAGAGGGAGAAGCAGACTCCCCGCTGAGCAGGGAGCCCGATGTGGGACTCGATCCTGGGACTCCGGGATCATGACCTGAGCCGAAGCCAGTCGCTTAACCAACTGAGCCACCCAGGCGCCCAAATATTAAACTAACTCTTACCTTATGTTTCAAAGTACCGCTAACACAAAAAACAGACTCTTTGAGGGTGCCTGGGTGGCTCAGATGGTTAAGCGTCTGCCTTCAGCTCAGGTCACGATCCCTTGGGATCCCATGATCCTTGGGAGCCTGCTTCTCCCTCTGCCTCTCTCTCTCTGTCTCTCATGAATAAATAAATAAAATCTTTAAAAAAAAAAACAAAACAGACTGAAGAAAGCTGAAAAGGATGACTTCAAATTTGGTACTATAACCAGAGAGAAAAATTTCAAACCCATTCTCTAGGAATTGATTGATATGATATATGCAAATTACTTAGGTAACTGCCTGGTACATTTTAAGCCATCAATAAATGGCAACAAATGTTACTATTAATGATGTATCATTGTGCAAAATGAAACTTTTAGTAGGTTTCCTAGATAGGAAAGTAACAAGAAACCAGTTCTGACTTTAAATTAAAAGGAATTTATTGAGATAGTGGGTAACACACAGGATGACCAGGAAGGCTGCTGATCCCAGGCTTGGAAAAAGACAGGAAGGAGGAACACCAGCCAGGAATCAGGAGTACAACCACCATTTTTTTTTTAAGATTTTTATTTATTTGACAGAGAAAGACGCAGCGAGAGAGGGAACACAAGCAGGGGGAGTGGGAGAGGGAGAGGGAGAAGCAGGCTTCCTGCTGAGCGGGGAGCCGGATGTGGAGCTCAATCCCAGGACCCTGGGATCATGACCTGAGCCGAAGGCAGACGCTTAACGACTGAGCCACCCAGGCGCCCCTACAACCACCATTATACCACAAAAATCAGTCCAAGACATAAGAATTGGAAATGAGGAAGTAAAATCATCTCCATTTGATATGATTGTATACCTGAAAAAATCAATTGTAAAGCTACTACAAACAATAAAAATTCAGAAAAAGTGAAGTTATATAAAATTAACATTCAGAAATCAATAGATTTCAGATATATAGACAATAACGAGTTAGACAATAGACTGGAAAAGGAAGCCCCATTTACAGTAACAATCAAAACAGATAAAATTCCTGGAGTGCCTGGGTAGCTCAGTCAGTTAAACATCCTATTCTTGATTTCCGTTCAGGTCATAATCTCAGGGTTGTGAGATCAAGCCCCAAATCAAGCCCCGCATCAGGCTCCATGCTCAGCAAGGAGTCTGTATCTTGGCTTCTCCCTCTACCCACCCCCCCACTCACTCGCTTGCTCTTCTCTCTCTCTCTCTCTCTCTAAAATAAATAAATAAATCTTAAAAAAATTCCTAGGATTGAATAAGAAATCAGATTAGAATAGTCAATAACCTACAAATGTCAATTCTCCCAAAATGTATCAGTAAATTGAATGAGATCCCAATAAATATGTCAATAGAGTTGGGGTTTTTTTCTAGATCTACACAGGCTGATTAAAATTTGCACATGAAAACTAAAGAATAACCAGGAAAGTTTTGAAAAAGAAGAGCAGTGAGGAGGAGTCAACCCTATTAGATATAGAGACACATTCTAAAACCTCAATAATTTAAAATGTGGGTTTGGGGGTACCTGGGTGGCTAAGTCGTTATGCATCTGCCTTCAGCTCAGGTCATGATCCCAGGGTCCTGGGATGGAGCCCTGCATCCGGCTCCCTGCTCTGTGGGAAGCCTGCTTCTCCCTCTCCCACTCCCCCTGCTTGTGTTCCCTCTCTCACTGTGTCTCTCTCAGTCAAATAAATAAATAAAATCTTTTAAAAAAAGATAAAATGTGGGTTTTGGCATATGAATAGACAAACCAGTGGAACAAAATACAAAGTCCAGAAATAGACCCATATAAAAACAAGAATTTAGTACATTTATAAAGTCAATATCTCCTATCAATAGTATAAAGATAAATGATTTGCACAAATAGGGAGCCATTTGGAAAAAGATAAAGTTGCGCTCATAATTTAGATATATTTGGTGATGTATATTTAAAAAGCAAATCCATAAAAGTCTCAGAAAACAAAATTATTTTATTTTATGATTTTGACCCTGTACTAGAACTTAAAATCTAAATACCAGAGGGAAAAGTTTTAAAAATTTAATTATGGGCTTTTCCCAAAACTTTCAAAAATCTTCTGCATAACCAAAAGAAAAGAGGAAATAAAAAGTAAAGTCAAAAGGCAAATAACAAATTTGGAAACATTTGCAACTCATATCACAAGTAAAGGATTATTTTTCTTTTTTTTTTAAGATTTTATTTATTTATTTGATATTTATTTGTCTGGCATCCACATCCACACCACAGGTGCTCCATCTCCCACCATGAACCACAACTCCCAGCACTTCTTCCTGGGCGCCCACAACGGCGTTCCGCCCCCCCCCCCACCTGTGAGATGCTCAAGGAGGGGCACAAGGTGGCTGTACTCGGGGCGCCCCAGAGCTCGGCTCCCGTGACGACCACTGTGATCAACATCTGTAGTGAGACAGCCGTGCCCGACCACATCGTCTGGTCCCTGTTCAACACCATCTTCGTGAACTGGTGCTGCCTGGGCTTCGTGGCCTTCGCCTACTCCATGAAGTCTAGGGACCGGAAGATGGTGGGTGACATGACTGGGGCCCAGACTTATGCCTCCACCGCCAAGTGCCTGAACATCTGGGCCCTGGTCTAGGGCCTCCTTCTGACCATCACGTTCATCATTTTTTTTGTCACTGGATCACTGATTTCCCAAACAATTTCGGAGATCATAAAACATTATGGAGGGTACTCGTAGCTGCCCGTGGCCTGAGGCTGTCACCTCTGTCACAGTGTTTTATGTACATGTCAATCTGCCATTGTAGTCAATAAAGGACTTGTGTGAGGGTAAAAAAAAAAAAAAAGATGATTTTTCTTACTTATTAAGATTATCAAAATTCAAAAGTTGAAGCTAGCCCTCTCACATTTTGTTTATAGAAGTATAAACTACAGAAGATGTATTTGCAAGAATTAAATTTGGCTAGGAGTAACAGTAAAACACACAAAAATAAATTAGTTTCTCACATTAAAGTCAAGAAGTTAATTCCTCACATGAAAATCAAGATATAGGCAGGCTAGGCATGAGGTGTCTGCTCCAGGAAGTTCTCACACATCCAAGATGCTTCTCTGTTGTTGCTCCATTCCCAAGGTCACCTCATAGTTCAAGATGGCTGTTCTAGTTCCAGCCATCACACCCACATTTTAGTCAGCAAATAAAAGGAAGGAGAAGACATGGTCTCTCCATTTGAGGAGACTTCTTAGAAGTTACATATAGCATTTCTGCTTACATCTGTCCTTCTGGGAGAACTCAGACTGTATCTAACTAACTGTATAGGAACTAAGAAATATAAGAGGGGGTGCCTGGGTGGCTCAGTTGGTTAAGCGACTGCCTTCGGCTCAGGTCATGATCCTGGAGTCCCGGGATCGAGTCCCACATCGGGCTCCCTGCTCAGCAGGGAGTCTGCTTCTCCCTCTGACCCTCTTCCCTCTTGTGCTCTCTATCCCTCATTCTCTCTCTGTCAAATAAATAAAAAAAATCTTTAAAAAAAAAAAAAGAAATATAAGAGATTTTTTGTAAGTAATAAAAACCTCTGCCACAAATATGATTTCATGAAATTTTTGTTTCAAATTTATGTAAACATGTATACTCATTGACAAAACAAAATACATTCTTATGGTGGGTCTCAATTTTTTAAACTTTGAAAACTAAATGAGGTGCTATAATATGATACAAGAACACAGGAAGAAAATAAGCATGATTATTCTTCTGACCTACAAGGAAAGGACTTTTTCAAAGCATAAGAACAAAGAAGAGAAATCATGAGGGTTGAATTGGTAAGTTTGAACTACATAAAAATTTTAAAGTTCTATGTCAAAAAATATATATTTTTTTTAAAGATTGTATTTATTTATTTGACAGAGGGAGACACAGTCAGAGAAGGAACACAAGCAGAGGGAGTGGGAGAGGGAGAAGCAGACTCCCGCTGAGCAGGGAGCCCAATGTGGGGCTCGATCCCAGGACCCTGGGACCGTATGACCTGAGCCGAAGACAGATGCTTAACGACTGAGCCACCCAGGTGCCCCTGTCAAAAAATATCTTAAACAAAACCAATAGGAAAAAGATAGGTCAGGTAATAAATGCTGTTAGAACAATTGGTGAGCCATTTTAAAGAAGAAGAAAATTGGCCTCGATAAAATTCCTAACATCAAAACCTTGGCATGCGAAAAATCTAAAGGAAAAGATTGAAATATTCGACAGTCACATTTGGGGTCCAGTCAGGAAACAGAAACCATGCCAGCTATTTTTATAGAGAGAATTTAATAGAAAGAATTGTTAACCATGTACTCAAGGAAAAAAAAAAAGACAGAAAGGATCTGAGATAGCACAAAGGAATAACTGCAGGAAACAGCCACTTTCCCAAGGGCTGGGAAAGCAAAGGAAGGAGTGGGGATGAGTAAAATTTAGAAGGTTATAGATGGGGTCCTCAGAGCTGGAGGTAATACCTCCAGAGAGTTGGGGGGTACCAACTGGCTGCTGTCTCTGAGGTGGTGCAACAGGGCTGCCTGTGTAAGTATTGGAAAAACTGCAAACTGGAATAGTGCTCCAGAAGTTGCCCCTGGGTTAAGACTCATTGCTGCAGTGCTATGGACTCTATCTTTCTTCTTCCTTCTTCCTCCTTTATTCTTCCAGTCTCCTAGTCCTGCCTTCCTGTCAGAGCCTAGCAGGGATCTGGCTAGCAGAGTACAAACATGGTTTGCAGGGTCCCAGATGCAGAGACACAGAACAGAATATAGAGGGGTGAGTTTGAAGCAAGAAAGGATTGCTTAATAATCAGAACTACACCAAAAAAATAAATAAATAAATAAAAATAATCAGAACTACAACTTTATAAAAATTTTAAACAACTAAATAACAGAAGCATTGGAAAAAATTCAGTACATGTATAATTTAGGGTTTGAGGAGACTTTCTTTGAAAAGATAGGAAACCTAAAAGTCATTGAAGAAAAATATAGACAGAGTTCACAACATTAAAAAAAATTTAATGTGGGGCGCCTGGGTGGCTCAGTTGGTTGAGCGACTGCCTTCGGCTCAGGTCATGATCCTGGAGTCCCGGGATCGAGTCCCGCATCGGGCTCCCTGCTCGGCGGGGAGTCTGCCTCTCCCTCTGACCCTCTTCCCTCTCATGCTCTCTATCGCTCTCATTCTCTCTCTCTCAAATAAATAAATAAATCTTAAAAAAAAATAAAAAAAATAAAAAAAATTTAATGTGATATGGCAAATGATACCATAAACATAGACAAAGGCAAAAAAAATAGCTTAGGGGAAAGATTTGCAACACATATGAAAGATAAGTGGTTAATATCTGCAATATACAAGGAGCTTTTACAAATTATTGAGAAAATGACAAAAACAATCCTATGGGAAAAAAGGCCTAAAGCTATGAATAGCAATTCACATGCAAAAAAATCCAAATGATCAACAAACTTTGCAAGCCTGCTCAACCTCACAATTGTCAGGGAAATGTAAATTAATATAACAGTGGGATATAACTTCTCACCAAATTCACAACAATTATAAACCAATATAATACCTCTGCTGGTAGGGATGCAAGGAAAAGTGTATTCTCATCCTTTGCTACTGGAAATGTAAAATAATGCCACCATTTTGGAAAGAAGTCTGAAAATATCTAAACAAAATTTTCTTTAAATTTATATTCTTTCAATCTAGTAATCCCATCCTCTGAGAATTTATCCCATAGATATAAAAGCATCAGTCCAAAGTATATAAAAGATATGTATTTCAACAATATTTGAGCAGCAAAACATTGGGAAGAAAATGGATATCTGGGGCACCTGCCTGGCTCAGTCAGTGGAGCATGCGACTCTTGATATTGGGGTCCTGAGTTAAAGCCCCACATTGGGCATGGAGCCTACGGGACGGGACGGGACGGGACGGGACGGGAAGGGAAGGGAAGGGAAGAAGGGAAAGGAAGGAAGGAAGGAAAGAAAGAAAGGAAGAAAGGAAGGAAAGAAGGAAGGAAGGAAATGGATCAATAGGGAATGGTTTAATAAACTGTGATACACTGACTATTGTGGAGCAATTAAAAGGACTGAGTTCCATATATATCCGTTAGTTTGTTTGAAGACATTTCCCCCCCTCAATGTATTTTCAAGTAAAAATAACAACCTGCATGAAAGTATATATAATCTAATCACATTGTTATGAAATAAACCAAAAATGCATGTATTTGGTTTTGGGTTTTGTTTTTTTTTTTAAGTAGGCTCCACACCCAACGTGGAGCCCAATGCAGGGCTTCAACTCACGACCCTGAGATCAGGACCTGAGCTGAGATCAAGAGTTGGACACTTAACAAACAGAGCCACCCAGGCACCCCCAAAAATGCAGTATTTGTATGTGATCATGTAAACATAGAGAATGTGTGAAAAGTAATAGGTCAGGAAGTTACTAATTACCTGGGAGGAAGAGAAGCAAAAAGGTTGTGTAAATAGCATAGATGATTGAAAGAATGGTTATCAAAAATTAAAAAAATAATATTTAATTCCTTAATGTTAAGTTTTTTTTTTTATTTTAACATAATATAGGGCACCTGGGTGGCTCAGTTGGTTAAGCCACTGCCTTCAGCTCAGGTCATGATCCTGGAGTCCCAGGATCGAGTCCTGCATCCGGCTCCCCGCTAAGCAAGGAGTCTGTTTCTCCCTCTGACCCTCCCCCCTCTCATGCTCTCTCTCTCTCAAATAAATAAAATCTTTTAAAAAAACATAATATATTTTCAAAACCAGGAAATTGCAGTTGGTACAATACTATTAACTCAGATACAGATCACATTTGGATTTGATCCGTTGTTATAACAGGCACTGATTTTTTATAGCTTTATTAAAGTATAATCAATACATAAAAACCTGTACATATTTAACATATACAATGTGATGAGTTTGGACATACATCTGCACCTGTGATACCATAACCACAAATCAAGGTAATAAACACATCCAACACCCCTGAAAGTTTCCCTGTGCCCCTTTGCTTTAAAAAGAAATAAAAATAAAATTTCTAGTATAGATCACTTAACACAAGATCCACCCTAAGTTTCTTTTTTTTTTTTAAAGATTTTATTTATTTATTTGACAGAGAGAGAGAGAGAGAGAACAAGTAGGCAGAGAGGCAGGCAGAGGGAGAGGGAGAAGCAGGCTCCCCACGGAGCAGGGAGCCCGATGCAGGGCTCGATCCCAGGACCCTGGGACCATGACCTGAGCCGAAGGCAGCCGCTTAACCAGCTGAGCCACCCAGGCGCCCCCCCCCCCTTAAGTTTCTAAGTGTACAACACCGTATTACTGACTATATGCACTCTGTCCTACGGGAGATGTCTAGAACTCATAGAACTTGCATAACTGTAAATGCATACCCATTGAACATCAACTTCCATCTCCCTGTCCCCTGGTGATCACCATTCTATTTTCTGCTTCTCTAAGTTTGACTGTGTCAGATACCTCCTATAAGTAGAATCATAAATGATTTGTCCAAGCATTGATTTTTAAATGCATGCTTGACCATTTCCCAAAACTTGAGATATTAATAAACCCTAAAATAGCATACCCATAAGTCCCATTACAAAGTTCTGAAGAAGACTAATCTTAAGCAGTAAACTTCCCAGTTTTGTTTCCTAAAAGGCTAAAAAACAAACCACATGTGTAAGAAAGTACATCCTTTACCAAATTGTTTTGTAAAAGCCACATGACCATTGCAGAGGTTAAATTGCCCCCTTGCAGATCCTACACATATCCATGGTCACTGTAAATATTTTCCCCCACTGGGGTATCACTGCCCCTCTCAGCAATTCTGCTAAGCAGGAAAAGTTTGACAATTTCCACAGCTAGAAAGTGTAAAAAGGGGTCTGTTGGGATTCAGATGAGTATCCTTGGACCCACAAAGAGTTTGATCTGTAACTGACTGTGAACAATCAATTGAAATAACTCACTACCTTCAGACCAGCCCTTGAACCCACAAAGAAAGTCAGAAGGTTAATATTTGTATCCCCAGTGATGATGCTCAGAGGTTTAACAACGGATACAGCTTTAATCTACCGAAATAGCCATCGCAGTGCCTCCCGGTTGAATATCAGCCCTGAAGAAACTAAGTCACAAGGACATACATATCTAGTAAACCATAAAGTTAAGCTCTAAATCCACATCTCAAAACCCCTAAGTTTACAGGGAAAGAAATCAGATAACTTTCCTTATAATAGCCAGTTAAAGGAAACTTTTAAAATTACAAAACGGTAGTCACAGAGTCTGGGGCATTATTTCTAAGATACTATTCCTTAGAGCAGCATTTTGCCATTAGCATATTAGATTTATAGTCAGAAATTTACTTTTTTAAAAAGACATTACTTCAAAATTTTTAGAACATTAAATAGTGCACGTGTGCGCGCGCACACACACACACACACACACACACACACACACAGCTACTCTATACTTACCACTAATTTCTGAAAACAATAGGTGAATAAACATGAGGCCCACAAAGTAGTTCAATAATTTTCCAGTTTTGAAATTTCAACAAATTTTTAATTTTCTCATATGTAAGCAATTGCTTTTTCTTACTTCTATGCATTTTGTAAAATAACAAACCTTGCATTTTCTTGTATTTATAGTAGATACATTCCTAACTTATATTACAATTTACATTTTTTTTTACAACTTACATTTAATATAAAACATGGAATACAAACACATTAAATATGTGAGAATGGTAAAGATATATAGGAAACAGGCATTCTCATCAGTGGAAGGAATGAAATACTGCTTTTGAGGAAGACACCTAAGTATGTAGGAAGAAGCTATAAAGCCGTTTATGCCTTAGACTTCCACTACTAAGACTATATTCTGAAGAAATAACCAGATACATAAATAAAGATATATGTGTAAGAAATTTACAAGAATGTTGATCTCATCAATGTTTAAAGAGTGAAAAATCAGAAAGTCTAAATGTCCAGCAGTCAGTGAATATGTATCTAAAGTATGGCAAATCTTTAAGAAAAAATACAATAAAGCCTTTATTTTTTTTTTAAGATTTTATTTATTTATTTGACAGAGAGAGACACAGTGAGAGAGTGAACAGAAGCAGGGGGAGTGGGAGAGGGAGAAGCAGGCTTCCTGCTGAGCAGGGAGCTTGACGCAGGGCTCCATCCCAGAACCCTGGGATCATGACCCAAACTGAAGGCAGATGTTTAATGAAAGAGCCACTCAGGCGCCCCCAGTAAAGTTGTTTGTTTTTTTTTTAAAGATTTTATTTATTTATTTGACAGAGCGAGAGACAGCAAGAGAGGGAACACAAGCAGGGGGAGTGGGAGAGGGAGAAGCAGGCTTCCCATGGAGCAGGGAGCCTGACGTGGGGCTCAATCCCAGGACCTGGGATCATGACCTGAGCCAAAGGCAGATGCTTAACAACTGAGCCCCCCAGGCGCCCCCCAGTAAAACCTTTAAAAACAGTATTTTTAGAAATATTTACTTATTTATTTTGAGAGAGAGCATGCAGTAGGAAGGGCCAGAGGGAGAGGGGGAGAGAGTCTCAAGCAGACTCCACACTGAGCGTGGAGCCCAACACAGGGCTTGATCTCACTGCCCTGAGATCACTACCTGAGCCAAAACCAAGAGTCAGACACTTAACCAACTGTGCTACCCAGGTACTCCTAAAAACAGTGTTTTTAAAGAATATTTAAGGATTAGAAGAAATCTTCAGTGGAAAAAAATCACCATTTTGCAACTCTTAGTAAACAAAAGGATCTAGGCAATGACTATCAACAGCTGCTTAAATCACAGAGAGTGAAACAAACATTATGTACCTTCTTTTTTCTTTTTAAGGTTTTATTTTCAAGCAATCTCTATACCCAACATGATGTTGAACTCAGAATCCTGAGATCAAGAGTCATATGCTCCACTGACTGAGCCAGCCAGACGCCCCCAGACAATATGTACCTTCTTATGAAAGTACGTAATACTACCTTTTAAAGTCTTGACAAAAGGGCGCCTGGGTGGCTCAGTTGGTTGAGCGACTGCCTTCGGCTCGGGTCATGATCCTGGAGTCCCGGGATTGAGTCCCACATCGGGCTCCCTGCTCAGCGGGGAGTCTGCTTCTCCCTCTGACCCTCTTCCCTCTCGTGCTGTCTCTCAGTCTCTCTCAAATAAATAAATAAAATCTTTAAAAAAAAAAAATAAAGTCTTGACAAAAAATTCAGAAGTGAATCTGATCAAGCTTAAATCTAACAATTTCTGGAAACTAAAAGCAGAGGAGCATGTTAACTACACTAGAGCAATGCAATCAGCACAATCTGGATGTGAAAAACTCAATGAGGCAAACAACATGGTTTCTCTAAACAAAGGTTGGTTTGAAGGAATAAAAGGAGACTAAATAGGAAGCTATAGATTAAGAGAATTTTAAGTGATGTATCAACCAATTGTAATGTATGGACTTTCCAAGGATATCGATTCAAATAAACTAAATTACATATATGGCAATCAAAAATATGAACACTAGATATTTTATAATATCAAGAAATCATGGATCATAATAAAGGAATTTTAATTATCTTGAAAAAGAGCTCTGTCTTGACAAATGAAAACACAATGGTCCAAAATCTTCAGGACACAGAGAAAGCGGTTCTAAGAGGGAAGTATATAGCAATACAGGCCTATCTCAGGAGATAAGTGAAAGCTCAAATAATCTAACCTTAGATCTACAGGAGCTAGAAAAAGAACAAATGAGGCCCAAGGTGAGTAGAAAGAAGGAAATAATAAAGATCAGAGCAGAGGGATGCCTGGGTGGCTCAGTAGGTCAAGCATCTGCCTTTTGGCTCAGGTCATAATCCTGGGGTCCTGGGATTGAGTCCTGCACTGGGCTCCCAGCACAGCAGGGAGCCTGCTTCTCCTTCTGCCTGCCACTCCCCCTGCTTATGTTCTCTCTCTTCTCTGACAAATAAATAAATAAAATATTAAAAAAAAAGATCAGAGCAGAAATAAATGACATAGAGGCTAAAAACACAATACAATAGAAAAAAAGACAGTAGAAAAAAGGGGGTGCCTGGGTGACTTGGTTAAGTATCTGACTCTTGATTTCAGCTCAGGTCATGATCTCAGGGTCGTGGGATTGAGCCCTATGTCAGGCTCCAGGCTCAGCGGGGAGTCTGCTTGAGATTCTCTCTCTCCCACTGCCCCTCCGCCCCACCTATGTGAGCTTGCTCTCTCTCTCAAATAAATAAATAAACCTTTAAAAAAAAAAAAAACAATAGGGCGCCTGGGTGGCTCAGATGGTTAAGCGTCTGCCTTCGGCTCAGGTCATGATCCCAGGGTCCTGGGATTGAGTCCCGCATCAGGCTCCCTACTCCTTGGGAGCCTGCTTCTCCCTCTGCCTCTCTCTCTCTCTCTCTTTCATGAATAAATAAATAAAATCTTTAACAAAAAAAAAATAAAATAAATAAAAAAATTTAAAAAATAGAAAAATTCAGTGAAACCAAGAGCTGGTTCTTTGAAAAGATCAACAAAATTGATAAACAATTAGCCAGACTCATCAAGAAAAAAAGAGAAAGAACCTGAATATAAATAAAGTCAGAAATGAAAGAGAAGTAACAACTGATACCATGGAAATACAAAGGATTATGAGAATACTATGAACAATTGTATGTGAACAAATTGGACAATAAGTGAATAAATTCCTAGAATCATACAATCTTCCAAAACTGAATTAGAAAGAAATAGAAAATCTGAAAAGGCCAATTATTAGTAATGAAATTGAATTGGTAATAAAAAGGACTACCAAAAAAGAAAAATCCAGGAACAGATAGATTCACAGGTGAACGCTATCAAACATTTAAAGAAGATTTAATATCTAGTCTCCTTGAACTATTTCAAAAAATAGAAGAGGAAGGAAAGCTGTCACATACATTCTACAAGACCAACATTATCCTTATACCAAAACCAGACAATGACACCACAAAAGAAAAAAAAAAAAAAACTACAGAACAATATCCCTGATGAAAATAGATGTAAAAATCCTCAACAGAATATTAGCAAACCACATTCAATAATACATTAAATCTCATTCAGCTAACATCATACTCAATGGTGAAAAATTGAGAGCTTTTCCTTAAGATCAGGAATGAGACAAAAATGTCCACTCTTGCCACTTTTATTCACCATTGTACTGGAAGTCATAGCCACAGAAATCAGAGAGAAAAAGAAATAAGAGGCATCCATATTGGTAAAGAAGAGGTAAAACTCACTATTTGCAGATGACATGATACTATACATAGAAAACCCTGAAGACTCCACCAAAAAAAAAAAACAAAAACCCTCACTAGAAGGAATAAATGAATTTAGTAAAGCTACAGGATGCAAAATGAATACCCAGAAATTGATAGTGTTTTTTTTTTTTTTTAAAGATTTTATTTATTTGTCAGAGAGAGAGAGAGAGAAAATGAGAGTAAAGCAGAGGGAGCAGCAGGCCGAGGGAGAAGCAGGCTCCCTAACCCTGCTGAGCAAGGAGCCCAATGTGGGACTCAATCCCAGAACCCTGAGATCATGACCTGAGCCGAAGGAAGGCAGACACTCAACTGAATGAGGCACCCAGGCATCCCAATTGATAGTGTTTCTCTACACTAATAACAAAGTAGCCGAAAGAGAAACTAAGAAAATGATTCCACTTATAATTGTACCAAAAAGAATAAAATACCTAGGAACAAACTTAACCAAGGAGGTGAACGACTTGTACCCTGAAAACTATAAAACATTGATGAAAGAATTGAAGAGGACACCAAAAAATGGAAAGATATCCCATGCTTATTGATTGGAAGAATTAATATTGTTAAAATGTCCATACTACCCAAAACAATCTACAGATTCAATGGAATCCCTATCAAAATACCAACAGCATTTTTCACAGACCCAGAACAAATAATATTAAAATTCGTGTGGAACCACAAAAGATCCCAAATACCCTAAGCCATCTTGAGAAAGAAAAACAAAGGAGGTATCAGAATTCCAGATTTCAAGACATACTACAAAGCTGTAATAATCAAAACAGTATGGTACTGGCACAAAAATAAGCAAATAGATCAGTGGAAGAGAATAGAGAGTTCAGAAATAAACCCATGCTTATAGAGTCAATTAATCTGAGACAAAGGAGGCAAGAGTATACAATGGAGAAAAGACAGACTCTTCAATAAATGGTGCTGGAAAAACTGGACAGCTACATGCCAAAGAATGAACCTGGACCACTTTCTTATACCATACACAGAAATAAACTCAAAATGGATTAAAGACCTAAATGTGAGAACTGAAACCATAAAAGTCTTAGAACATGACAGTAATTTCTCTGGCATCAGCCATACATAACGACATTTTTCTAGGTATATGTCCTAAGGCAAGGAAAACAAAAGCAAAAATAAACTACTGGTACTACATCAAAATAAAAATCTTTTGCACAGTGAAGGAAACCATCAACAAAACAAAAAGGTAACCAACTTAATGGGAGAAGATATTTGCAAGTGATGTATCTGATAAGAGGTTAATATCCAAATATATAAAGAACTCAACACTAGAAAACCAAACAATCCAATTAAAAAATGGGCAGAGGACCTGAATAGACATTTTTCAAAGAAGACATCCACATGGCCAACAGATACATGAAAAGATGCTCAACATCACTAATCATCAGGGAAATGCAAATCAAAACCACAATGAGATATCATTTCACACCTGTTATAATGACTAAAGTAAAAAAAAAAGACAAGAAATAACAAGTATTAGTGAGGATATGGAGAAAAAGGAAAACCTGTGATCTGTTAGTGGAATGTAAATTGGTACAGCCACTATGAAAAACAGTACAGAGTTTTCTCAAAAAATTAAAAAGAGAAATACCATACGATCCAATAATTTCACTCCTGGGTATTCACCCAAGGAAACAAAAACACAAATTCAAAAAGATATATACACCTCTATATTTATTGCAACATTATTTATGATAAACAAGGTATAAAAGCAATCCGTGTCCAATGATAGATGAATGGATAAGGAAAATGTGGTATATACATACAATGGAATATTGCACAGCCATAAGACTGGATGAGATCTTGCCATTTTCAACAACATGGATGGACCTAGAGGGTATTATGCTAAGTGAAATAGAGCCGGACTGAGAAAGACAAATATCATGATTTTATTCATGTGTGGAACCCCAAAAAACAAATGAATAAACAAAAAGCAGAATCAGGCCTATAAACACAGAGAACATACTGATGGTTACCAGAGGAAAGGGGGGTGAAGGGTGGGCAAAATGGGTGAAGGGGAGTGGGAGGTACATGCTTCCTGTTATTAAATGAATAAATCACAGGGACAAAATGCACAGCATAGGGAATATAGTCAATGTTACTGTCATAGCATTGTATGGTGACAGATGGGAGCTACACTTATGGTGAACAGAGCATAATGTAGAGAGAAGTTGAATCACTGTTGTACACCTCAAACTAATGTAACATTGTCAACTATACTAAGAAAAAAAATTTTTAAGAGTTCACATCTTTTAGAAAAACATACTGAAATATTTATGGGTGAAACGATGAGATGAAGGGAAGGTTTGGGATTTGCTTCAAATATCCTTCCAAAAAAAAAAAAAAATCCTTCCAGGAAGGGGGAATGAGTAGGGCAGAGATAAAGCAAGTTTATCCAGAAGCTGATAAACTACTGAAGATGGAGGATGTGAATGTGGGGATTCATGGCCTATTTTTCTACATGTAATTCTCTTTTATTTCTTTAAAAGATTTTATTTATTTGAGAGCGAGAGAGAGAGAGAGAGAGAGAGCGCACGCACGAGGGGGGGTGGGCGGAGCGGGGGGGGGGGGGGAGAAGTACGAGGAGATGGAGAACCAGACTCTCCACTGAGCAAGGAGCCCGATGCGGGGCTCAATCCCAGGACCCCGGGATCATGACCTGATCCGAGGGCAGATGCTTAATCAACTCAGCCACTCAGGTGCCCTTATGTGTAATTTTCTATAATATAATCATTAAAAAAAAAAATCTAGTACTGGGGTGCCTGGGTGGTGCAGTCGGTTAAATGTCTGACTCTTGATTTCAGCTCAGGTCATGATCTCAAGGCTTTGAGCTCTTTGCTGAGCCTGGAGTCTGGGATTCTCTCTTCCTCTTCCTCTGCCCCTATCCCCTGCACTCTCTCTCTCTCTTTCTCTCTCAAATAAATAAATCTAAAAAAACAAACAAAAAACCTAGAAAAAAAAAAAGGCAAGTAGACTCAAAAGGGAGTAAGGAGATTTCCTGGACCATATTTTTTATACCTTGTAATAAATAACCTATAAATAGCTACATAGAACTCTTATGCTACTGTAAATTTTGATATAAACAAATTCACATGTTGGGGTAAATTTCTTTTTCAGGTTATACATCATGAATTTGGATTTGGAAAATAGAGCAATCATGCCCATGATCAAATGAAAAGACTGATCTGGGCCTACATTGCCATTGCCTGTGACACTTTGCCATTCTCAGGATAGAAGGCAAATCTTTCCCAAATCACTGGCCAACCCCAAAGGCTCCTAGTGCAGAGCCTTAAACAAGGCCTTCCTCTAGAAATTAAGTATGATCCTCATTTAGTTCACTCTTCTAGAGTCTTTTTCCTAAGTAACTCAAGTTCAAGAGGAGAAATGCAGATTTTCTGTGGATCTGGGTAGATAAAGTTGTTTATTCTTTCATTTAATGTACACTTACAAAGCCCTAAAATGTGACTGGCTTTTGTGATAGGTCTTGGGGACACAGTCCCTGCCCATTAATTATCTACTAGAGAAGACAGGAATGTAAAGAGGCAAGTAGTAAATAATTTTTTAATCTAGATAAGGTCAATTTAATTTGAAAGAAGAAACTGGTTTACAATAATCCTTTTCTAGTCATTGCCAGATTATCTAATTGCTTTATTTATTTTTTTAAAGATTTTATTTATCTATTTGACAGAAAGAGACACAGCGAGAGAGGGAACACAAGCAGGGGGAGTGGGAGAGGGAGAAGCAGGCTTCCCGCTGAGCAGGGAGCCCGATGGGGGGTTCGATCCCAGGACCCTGGGATCATGACCCCAGCCGGAGGCAGACGCTTAACAACTGAGCCACCCACCCAGGTGCCCTATCTAATTGCTTTAAAACAAAACTACTTCCCACTCCTTAAGTGTTGGGCAAACAATAGCGAGCAGATTGTGGCGGCAGGGGGGCGGGGGGAAGGTATACATAGCCAATTAGGGAAATGGTTCTAAATTCCTACTTTGGGAGTCACTACATTTTTTTTCTTTTCAGTAGAAAAATCCCTAGAGTAAATAGAATGGGAGCTGGCAGTGAGGGGTAGTTAGCCTAAGAAGAGACGTCACTTCTGAAATCAAGCAGGGTTGGAAGGAAGATTTTGAGGCATAGATTCAACTCAAATAATGGAGATTCGATTATTATTTTATTTTATTTTTACTATTGGCATGGGTGTTAATAAATTCAGGAACAGCCCAAATGTCCATCAACATATGAATGGATAAAATGTGGTATATAAATACAATGAAATATTATTTGGCCTTAAAAAGGAATGAGATTCTGGGGCACCTGGGTGGCTCGGTCGTTGGGCGTCTGCCTTCGGCTCGGGTCATGATCCCAGGGTCCTGGGATCGAGCCCCGCATCGGGCTCCCCGCTCCGCGGGAAGCCTGTTTCTCCCTCTCCCACTCCCCCTGCTTGTGTTCCCTCTCTCACTGTGTCTCTCACTGTCGGATAAATAAAATCTTAAAAAAAATAAAAATAAAAAAAATAAAAAGGAATGAAATTCTGGGGCACCTGGGTGGCTTACTTGGTTAAGCGTCTGCCTTCTGCTCGGGTCATGATCCCGGGGTCCTGGGAACGAGCCCTGTGTTGAGCTCCCTGCTCAGCAGGGAGTCTGCTTCTCCCTCTCCCTCTGCTCCTCCCCCATACTCGTCCTCTCTCTCTCTCTCAAATAAATGAATAAAATCCTAAAAAAAAAAAAAAGGAATGAAATTCTGACACATGCTACAACATGAATGAACCTTGAAAACGTTATGCTAAGTGAAAGAAATCAGACACAAGAGGACAAATATAGCATGATTTCACTTGTAGAGATACTTAGAAGAGGCAAATTCAGAGAGAGAAAGTAGAACAGTGGTGGGGCGCCTGGGTGGCTCAGTTGGTTAAGCGTCTGCCTTCGGCTCAGGTCATGATCCCGGAGTCCCGGGATTGAGTCCTTCATCAGGCTCCTTGCTCAGCAGGGAGGCTGCTTCTCCCTCTGCCTACAACTCCTCCTGCTTATGTGCCTTCTCCCCGTCTTTCTCTGACAAATAAATAAATAAAATCTTTAGAAAAAAAGAAAGTGGTGCCTGGGTGGCTCAGTCAGTTAAGCATCTGCCTTCGGTTCAGGTCATGATCCCGGGGTCCTGGGATCAAGCCCTGCGTTGGGCTCCCTGCTCAGCAGGAAGTCTGCTTCTCCCTCTCCCACTCTCCCTGCTTGTGCCTGCTTGTGTTCCCTCTCTCAGTCAAATAAATGAATAAAATCTTTAAAAAAATAAAATATTAGGGCACCTGGGTGGCTCAGTCGTTAAGCGTCTGCCTTCGGCTCAGGTCATGATCCCAGGTTCCTGGGATCGAGTCCCGCATCGGGCTCCCCGCTCCGCGGGAAGCCTGCTTCTCCCTCTCCCACTCCCCCTGCTTGTGTTCCTGCTCTCGCTATCTCTCTCTGTCAAATAAATAAAAATCTTTAAAAAATAAATAAATAAAAATTAAAAATTAAAAAATAAATTAAAACAGTTAAAAATAAAAATACTTAAAAATGTTAAATGTAAAGAACTGAATTGAACTGATTTACCAACAATCATTAAGGATTATCAGAGTATTCAAGTTCCTACTTGAAATTTTAGCTGTACTTAACAGCTCAGTCAACAATTCTTTACCTAGAATTCTCTTATGTAACACTAATGAAACAGGTTCAAAGTACTACATTTTAACATAAGTATCAATTGTTCTGGGACATACTGTAGTGATGGAGAAATGAGCTCTGGAGTTAAGCTGTCTAGGTGGGAATCCCTGCTCCACCGCTGTTGGGTATTGTGACTCTGGGCACCTTACTTAACTTCTCCAGGCCCTAGGTGTTTCATCTGTAAATGAGGACTATTGGAAAGATCAAATTTCTGAGACATAAAGAGAGCATTAATTTTAAATGTCGGTTAACATTTTCATTACCTCTTCCATTTTACCTGAAATTAGAATTGCACTTCCAAGTAACTTCTGACAAATTTACTTCTCCGAAGAATGAATCTGTTGTAGGTTCTCACACAGAATAGGATTTATTATAGAAGACTCGGGTTTTTATATTAACCTTAGGGATATTTATAATACTTTTTAAAAAATTTCTGTATAGCAATTGCAAAAATAGTTTGATTTTGGTATTTCTCATCTCTTCCTTTCAAGATACATAAATGGTTTTCAGGGGCGCCAGGGTGGCTCAGTCAATTCAGCATCTGCCTTTGGCTCAGGTCATTATCCCGGGGTCCTAGAATCGAGTCCCAGGTCAGGGTCCCTGCTCAGCAGGGAGCCTGCTCCTCCCTCTCCCTCTGTTGCTGTTTCCCCCACTTATGCTCTCTCATTCTTGGTCAAAAAAATAAAATCTTTAAAAAAATGGTTTTCAAAAACTTACCTCCCAAATAACTGATATTTTTGTTTTTTTAATAACCCACAAAGAAATCAATTTAAATAGTTTAAGAGTTTGAATATTTCATCAGGTTTGTCTTCATCTAATTTTTAAGACTATTTTAGAGATAAGGCTTTCCTTTTCATCATTAGAGTTCATTCCATCTGCAAGATGGAAAGGTACTTTATAATAGCTGAACAAAACTATTTGCGTTCTTGTTAATTTGATTCTGTCAATTAATAAATGTCTATCTTATCTTTTTTTGTAGGAGAGAAAAGCCCTCCATGATTACTTCACAATACCTCAGTGGATTCTTGAGATGAGCAGCAACTGTGTTGATATTTCTGAAAGAAACCTGTGCTCAGTGACGCAGAGTTCTTTGGCGGAAAATGTGTGATTTGTGCCATTGACTTGATAACTTCACTAAGGTGCCTGTGGAGTCTGACTCTTACCCCCTGAATGCTGAAAGGTTAGCTTGGGCAGGTTTAGATTAACCAGCTCAAGGGGGCTAGTGCATAAAGACCGAGTGTCTATGTTTGGATTTATAATAAAAAATATACCTGCTACAGAGACTAGAAAAGTTAACATGCCAGCACATTTTCTCCCAATGGGCACACCTCCATGGGAAGAAAGAAAAATTATGACCACAAGGTTGAATAGTGGACAGGGAAATGGAATAACCTGAATGATTACTAGTAAGAGATCTTGATGAACCCACTTTCAAACTTGGATTGGATTTGCCCTTAGGGAAGGGATTTCTGAAGTGCTGCAAATAATTTTCTCCCCCGAGCAGTGTCAAATGAGCACAGCGAAATTTTTAAAGATTTTATTTATTTATTTGACAGAGACACAGCGAGAGAGGGAACACAAGCATGGGGAGTGGGAGAGGGAGAAGCAGGCTTCCTGCTGAGCAGGGAGCCCAATGCGGGGCTCGATCCCAGGACCCTGGGATCATGACCTGAGCCGAAGGCAGACACTTAACAACTGAGCCACCCAGGCGTCCCAGCATAGGGAAATTTTTAGTAATTTCCCTTTTCCTTTGTTTAAAAGGACAATCAATTCCTCTTCTGACATTTTTTCTTTAGCTACAAAAATAAACTCAATTTCACTTCTGTCTTACTATCCAAGAAGTCTTTTTTTTTTTAAGTGACATATCCCTATTTGAAATCAGGGTGTATCATTTTTGTAATTTAACTCCAAAAAATAGAATTTTATTTCCTTTATTTATAACTTCTTTTGGGGCCTCCCCATCACCACCACCTCCCACATGCATATAAATCTGGCTCCATAATGTGATTATCACCATTAATTATACAATTGTATAAAATCAGGATTGGGAATTTAAAAGCTTCTTTTTGAATAAACAGGCATAACAAATTGATTTTATGGTAAGATATAAGATATTCTCAGAACTGCTGAGGACCTGTAAGAATATCATCTTTATAATTTATGTATCTTAATAGATTTTTAAATTTTCTACTACTAAATCTAAATTCTGAATTTTGATTGTTTTCAGGGTGGACCTCAGATAATAGCAAACAAAAATGCTCTCATTTGTCTTCACAGAGTACGGGAAAGGACAAAGAAAATCTTTGAGTAAACTATGTTTAAATAAATAAATACACACGTATTCACACACTCAAATATACGCACATTTATATTTATATCCGTTGCGTCCTAAAACTGGAAAAATATTTCAAATTTATGTTTTCTCTTTTCTGTACCACTCATTCTTCTTGCATGAAATGTGATTACAGGGACTAGTAATTACAAAATAAGAAAGCTAACTTGTTTAGCAAATGATTCACAGATATTTTCTACTTATACAGCAGCTACACTCTGTGTAAAACAGTAACCAGATGTTTGATGTTGAAAGTATTGTCACCTAACCATATTGTCACCTACCTCAACAGCTGTTCTTCAGTCCTGACTTCCGTCTTTGGCATCATTTTCATGACCCAGGTTGAAAAAAATACACCTTAGCATCCAAAGTTTTGAAAAATCACCAGGAAATTTAGAAGAGCAGGGGGCACAAGTGGCAAATTCATAAGATCATCTATTTAGGCCAACTCTTCGTTCGTACATAAAGAATGAAATATATACTATTATCATATATAAAATATGAGAATATATATTATTGCTCTCTCTCTTTAAGCTGTATCTGGAGAAGCAGTGTCTGAGGGAGAGCAGTACTGGAGGCAAGCTACCATGTAAAATTACCTGCACCACAATTTGAAAGTTGTGTGATTTGGGGCAAATTCTTATTTTTATACTTTAATTTCCTCATCTTATATAATTTGGATGATATTAGTACCTGTTCTATTGGGTCATGAAGGAGGGAAAGAGAGAGAGAATTGGGTACAGTCCCTGTTGTAAAGGAGGCAAAACTTTACCTTTACCCATCTTAGGTTTTTAATTGGGACTCTATAAAAAGACAGATTAACAAGAGAAAAGCAGTTTATTAATGAGCATGGCACCTATCATGTAGGAGAAACTTCAGTGAAAAGTACTAAAAATGGCAGCTTAGAATTCCAGTTTAGATAGCATTGTCAACAAAGAGCAATAAATTTGGAGAGAACTGAAAGGCAAAGGAAATCAGTTTTAGGTTTCCAAGGTCAACAAAGTGTGGGAAGACAAACATATGGGAGAAAACCAAGGGAATAGGATTTGTTCACAGATTCCTCCCGTCTCTGGTCTGACAAGAAAGTCTTAAATTCCCCTGGTATGGGGAAGTTACCTTTCACATGGGAGTTTTATCTCCTGCTTTCAGTGAGAAAAAGAAGGGTCAGACTGTCTTTGCACCTTCTGTTTTATAAGTGCCTTTAATTCAAAATAATCGATATGCCAAAGTGGCATATTTTGGGTGACATATTCTGGTTTCCTTCACCCTCATATAACAGGACAGCATTAAGTGCTGGCAAGGAAGTGGAGTAACAAGATTCTTATCTTTTGCTGGTAGGACCATAAACTGGTATGCCCACTTTTGAAAACCGTCCTTCAGTTTCTTATTAAGTTTAACATATATCTACCATATGACCCAGAAATTCCACTCCCAGGTATTTACACAAGAGAAATTAAAACTTATATTCACCAGAAATTGTGTTCACTAATGTTTAGGGCAGCTTTATGCATAACTGGAAACAACCCAAATATCCATCAACAGGGGAATAAATAAGCAAATTGTCCTATGTTCATACTACTCAGCAAGATGGAGGAATGAACATCTGGAGCACACAATAGCACAGATGAATCCCACAGACATTATTCTGATTTAAAAAAAAAGAAAGAAAGAAACACCAGATACGAAAAGAGTATATACTGTATGGTTCTATTTATATAAATTTCAAGAATAAGCAAAACTACATTTTAGAGATGGAACACTGGTTACCTCTCATAGGGTAGGAGAAAGGGGCACAGGGAAGCTTCCGGGGGGTGACAGAAAAAGTCTATACCTTGATTGGAATGTGGGTTACACAGGAACACATATTTGTCAAAGCCCATCAAACCATATTCTTAAGATTTATGCATTTCATGGTTCTAAATGCTAAAAAGAATTATATATGGACTTCATCTCCTTTAGACAAAAAAAATGGATTCATTTGACATTTATTGATCATTTACTTTATGCCAGTTTTACATATGCTTTGTTACAAGTACTTTCATGTAACCTTATAATGTATCTATAATTTAGGTGTTATTATATAGCAATATATTACCTACTGCTGGGAGAGCTTAAGTAACTTAACCTGGCTCACATAGCTAGCAAGAGATCATGCTAGGGGTAGAGGTCTCCTTACAATGCCATCCTCTCTTCCTTACTTCAGAATGAGCTTATGATTCAGTCCCATAACTAAAACAAATCCTATTAATTGTATTTCACTGTTACATTTAGTTTTTTTTTTAAAGATTTTATTTATTTATTTCAGAGAGAGAGAGAATGAGAGATAGAAAGCATGAGAGGGAAGAGGGTCAGAGGGAGAAGCAGACTCCCTGCTGAGCAGGAAGCCCGATGTGGGACTCGATCCCGGGACTCCAGGATCATGACCTGAGCCGAAGGCAGTCGCTTAACCAACTGAGCCACCCAGGCGCCCTGTTACATGTAGTTTTAAGAGTTATTTTTTTTTAATAGAAAGCATTTTTTTTTAAAGATTTATTTATTTATTTGACAGAGAAAGACACAGCAAGAGAGGCAACACAAGCAGGGGCAGAGGGAGAGGGAGAAGCAGGCTTCCTGCTGAGCAGAGAGCCTGACGCGGAACCCGATCCCAGGACCCTGGGATCATGACCTGAGCCAAAGGCAGACACCCAACGACTGAGCCACCCAGGCGCCCCTAAGAGTTATTTTTTAAAAATTTGACATAATTTCAGACTTCTGACCTAAAGAACTGTGAACTAATAAATGGGCATTTTATTAAACCACTCTGTTTGTGGCTGTTACAGCAGCAATAGAAAATACAGATGTCTGGCTCTTCAGACTGGACACCAGTCAAAGCCAAAGCCCTTTTCATGCAGGATGATATGGTAACACTCAAACATCTAGCACCATGCAATAGCCACATTAAAAGATAAATCTTTCAAAAAAAAGTTTTACTGAAGGATCTTTGGTGGCTAGAGGCACAAAGTCATTCAAGCAATTCAAATTAAAGGGAGTTTGTTGTAAGAATGTCAGAGGAAATCTCATGGACCACAAGCTCAGATAATGAACCTAGTCATTCCACAAAGGAAAAGGGATCCAATAGCATTTGTGGAAAATGTTTCCCTCCTACCTTCAAGCAAGAGCAAAGGGAAAATAAACATAAAATAATGTCAACAAATTAGTTAAAATTAAATGCTACCTTTCCCTCTACATTCTGCACATTCATGGCTCATTTCATATAAAGCCCTGTATAAATTTGGCTATGTAGGAACTAGGTAATTTAGGATTTTAAAAAATACCTATAGTAGTGACACCGGTGGGAACCGGTACAGAGTAGTACTTTGGATGGAAATAAAATTCACAGATCTTCATGATGGATTGGGTATAAGGGTGAGAGAGAAGGAAAAACTATATATGATCCCCAGAATTTTAGCTCCTCTAGGAGTTCCAAGAAGATAAATACCAAATCTTTATTTTCTTTATCCTTGTATCTACAGCATTCAGCACATATTAAGTGTGCAATAAAAATATTTGCTGTCCACTGACAGAAAACCATTGAGCATATATATATATGATATATATGGGTATTGTATATAGGCAGGTATAAATATATATTTATATATTATATATATATACACATATATACATAAAATATTTGTTTGTTTTTTTAACCGAGAGAATGACATGATGTTTGGGATTCAGATATCTAGCGTTGAGAGGGGAGAGGATGAACAAGCCTGAGAGAGAGTGGCAGAGCCCAAGAGCTGTCTATGAAAACCCAATCTCCTATTTGTTCCTGAGCATACAGCTAGACTACCGTTCCCAGCCTCTGTTAAGGTAGGTACAGTCTTGCAACTGTGCGCTATCCAAAGGAGTGTGAGATGCACCACACCCACACCAGTACCTTCAGATCAGGCTGAACCTTTTTCTACTCTCTTTCTGGCAGCTGAAATATGGACATGGTGACTCCGTCTCAACTGTACAAGTAAGGAAAAGGTTCTAGCAGATGGCAGAGACACAAGGTGGGAGGAGTTTTGATCCCTGAATCACTACATAGAGGGGTCACCTGCTGACTCAGAAGCCTACTCTGAAATGAGATGAGGAATGAACTTCCTGTTCTTTTGGAGGTCTACTTTTTTTTTTTGTCAACATAGCCATCCTTATTCAGGAGGGTGGGAGCTAGAGAGAGACACAAAAAACAGGGCTCAGGTAACTCAGGTAAGAGATTAATACCTGTGATAGGATTGGGGGTAGGTGAAGAAAAGATATGGGGTTATTTCTAAAACACACTCAATAAGATTGCTTTACCTTCAAATTTCTTAAAATGCTGACAACTAGGCTTCCTTAAAAGAGACTTATTCCCACCAGTTAACAAAAACTTTTCTTTCAAAAATTATTGGAGACCTAACCATACACATTCGATCTCTAGGTGAGGAAAAAAAAAAAAAAAGTAGGAATCCAAATCTAGGGGCATTTGGAAAACAGGAAACTAAAACAAAAGAGAGAGGGCGCCTGGGCGGCTCAGTCGGTTAAGCGACTGCCTTCACCTCAGGTCATGATCCTGGAGTCCCGAGATCGAGTCCCGCGTCAGGCTCCCTGCTCGGCAGGGAGTCTGCTTCTCCCTCTGACCCTCTTCCCTCTCGCGCGCTCTCTCTCTCTCTCTCATTCTCTCTCTCGTAAATAAATAAAATCTTAAAAAAAAATTTTTTTAAATAGATAAATAAAACAAATGAGAGACATTAGGGACAAGGAATAGATCCAACTGTTGAAACAATAGTAATAAAGGACAACAGGTTATAAATCCTATGTAATGACTTAAAATGGGGAAAGATGTGGAAGGCCCTTAGTATTTTTTTTTTGAGGTGGAGACAGTAGACATTTGCTAAATTTTTTCAAGATTATTTCCCACCCGGGCGCCTGGGTGGCTCAGTTGGTTAAGCGACTGCCTTCGGCTCAGGTCATGATCCTAGAGTCCCGGGATCGAGTCCCACATCGGGCTTCCTGCTCAGCAGGGACTCTGCTTCTCCCTCTGACCCTCTTCCCTCTCGTGCTTTCTATCTCTCATTCCCTCTCTCTCTCAAACAAATAAATAAAGTCTTTAAAAAAAAAAAAAGATTATTTCCCACCCCCCTAAGTAGAAAAGAATTATGGTCAAAAAAAAAAAAAAAAAGAATTATGGTCTACTTATAATGGTCCACATTTTTAAAAAATGTAAGTGCTCAAGTAATAGGGGTCTGGTTAAACTGATTATAGTAAATTCATGTAAGGAAACAGTCTACAGTAATTTCAAATTGTAATGTACATAGAATATTAAGAGTGATATTAAATTTCTTAAGGTTAAAATACAGTAAATATAGTAGGTTCCTATTATTTGCATTTTTATGAGTATGTAGAAAATAGTGGGGACGAAATCTTACAAAATGTTAGAGGTAGTTTTCCTATGCTTATGTGATTAAAAGTAGTTTTCTTTTCCTTACCTTTATTTAGATAAAAATATTCTGTGTTTTTTCTAAGGTAACATGTATTCATTGTAAAATTAAAATTGAAAATAAAAAGATGCTAGGGGGCACCTGGTTGGCTCAGTCAGTTAAGCATCTGACTTTTTTTGTTTTTAAGATTTTATTTATTTATTTGACAGATAGAGAGACACAGAGAGAGAGGGAACACAAGCAGGGGGAGTGGGAGAGGGAGAAGCAGGTCTCCCACCGAGCAGGGAGCCCAATGCAGGGCTAGATCTCAGGACCGTAGGATCATGACCTGAGCCGAAGGCAGACGCTTAACGACTGAGCCACCCAGGTGTCCCTAAGCATCTGACTCTTGATCTCAGCTCAGGTTTTGATCTCAGAGTCATGAGCTCAGGCCCCATGCTGGGCTCCATGCTGGGTATGGAGGCTACTTAAAAAAAAAAAAAAAATGCCCAATATCACTAATTATTAGGGAAATGCAAATCAAAAACCACAGTAAGATACCACCTGATACCTAGTAGGATGGCTACTATCAAAAAACAGAAAATAAGCATTGGTGAGGATGTGGAGAAATTGGAAGCCTTATGCACTGTAAGTGGGAATGTAAAATGGCACAGCCACTATGAAAAACAGTATAGCAATTCCTCAAAAATTAAGAATAGAATTGCCATATGATCCTGCATTTCTGGGTATATGTCCTAAAGAACTGAAAACAGTCTTGAAGAGATATCTGTACACTCTTATTCATAGAGCAGTATTCACAATAGCCAAAAGGTGGAAGCAACCCAAGTGCCCTCAATGATGAGCAAAGAGACAAAAGGAGGTTATACAATGGAATATTCAGGGGGCACCTGGGTGGCTCAGTCAGTTAAACATCCAACTCTTGACCTCAGCTCAGGTCTTGATCTCAGGGTCTTGAGTTCAAGCCCCACATGGAGCCTACTTTAAAAAAAAATGGAATATTCAGCATTAAAAGGAAGGAATTTCTGACACATGCTACAACATGGATGAGCCTTCAACACATTATGTTAATTGAATTAAGACAGTCACAAAAAGACCAATAATGTAGGATTCCACTTATATGAGTTACCTAGAATAATCAAATTCATAGAGTCAGAAAGTAGAATGATGGTTGCTGGGGGTCAGGGGATGGGGAATGAGGAGTTGTTTAATGGGTAAAGAGTTTCAATTTTGCAAGATAAAAGCTGTTCTGGAGATTGGTTGCCCAACAATGTGAATATACTTAACATTACTGAACTGTACACATAAAAATGGTTAAGGGGGGAAAAAAGTTAAGGGGTACCTGGGTGGCTCAGTCGGTTAAGCGTCTGCCTTGGCTCAGGTAATGATCTTGGGATCCAGCCCCACATGGGCTTGGATCCAGCCCCACATGGGCTCCCTGCTCAGTGGGGAATCTGCTTCTCTCTTTCCCCCTGCCCCTCCACCCCACTTGTGCTCTCTCTCACTCACTCTCTCTCTCAAATAAATAAAATCTTTTTTTAAAAAATGGTTAAGATGGCAAATTATGTTTTGTGTATTTTACTAAATTATAGAAAAAGTTTCATTGAAAATGAATACAAATGAAGTTCTTTCAAGGAGAGTGAGTATTGGAAAAAATGGCTCACAACTACCATTTCAGAAAACCTTCCCTGACCAAGCCACCTCTGCTGTGATCACTCTTTTATGTGAGTTATTTATTTTGTATTTAATCACTTTGATCTTTTGGATAAATAGCTGATTTTTTTCACGCTTTTGCATGAATGTGGATCATAAGCCCCTTCTGAATAGACATCTTCCACTTTCTTCTCTTTTCTATAAATAGTAAATGTTTAATTATATTTTAGAATTATAAACTTAAAGCTTTCATTGTGAACTACTAATAAAAATTATTAAAAAGAAAAACTAATGAAAGTACCAAATGCAAGTTCTGGATTCTTACATTCTCTGGTCTAAGGCATTCTTCTAAGGTCTGCTCTCAGATATTATTCAAGATCACAGTAAACACAAAAGATGTAATTCAAAAATAAAACTTTGTTACATTTTCTCTTCCTTACACAATCAACTACTGTGAATAATAAAATTATATTAAACTGGAGCAGGAGGAAGGGTTTAGATCTCTTGACTTTTGCCTGCAATTTGCCCAAAACAATTAATTGTCTGCACCTATTACTCTTATAGTTTACTGCCCTCTTTTCCCAGACGTTAACTTGTGTTCCCTTCAACCTGCATCATCCAGGAGGGTGAGAAGACTGGCTGATAATCATAGGTGTACTCAGTGCTTGCTAAAATTTTACTTCTTATCTAAAGATAAGCCAAAAATGTAGGATATTTAATAATTTTCTTATTTGAATTCTATTATATTGAATTCTATTCAATATAATAGAGAGGAGAGAAGACAAAAGGAAGGAAATTGACATTTGCCAAGAGTGATGATGTGCCAAACCCTACGTGGGAGTCTACTTTAATATCAAGAGTTATTTGTTAAGTAACTCTTAACCTTAAGATCATAATGCATATTTCCTTGCTTGGTGGAGGAATTTTTATCTGTTCCCTGTATGCGTATTAAGGGAAATTAAACAAATTTACTCATTAATCTTCTAATGTTTAACTAGCTACTGTGACTTTACAAATCTTGTCATAATTAATCAATATAAAAGACTAGACTATCTTCAGTTAAGGAAAAAGGCATTTATATTCCTTTTAAATCAGTTATGGTATACATAAAAATAAATGGCACGTTATAGAACTAGACTTTTTTGGTGACTGTTTACTGAACCCACAACCGTCCCAGCACAATAAACTTATCTACTATTAACTCTTACTTGAAATTTGTTTAATTATTTTGTTTGCAGAATTCCTGTGGCAAGTATGGTAATAAATTAAGAATGTTGCCTTTCAATGAAATTTCTGTGCCAGTTAAGTGTTACCCGGGCTATGCTAATGCAAATGTAGCCCTTTCTTTGCAAGGGTGGAGGTACAATTAAAATATTCATCATAATGGAATTTAAAATGTAGCTTGATAAACAACCACTGCTAAATGTAACCTATTCCTGTAATAATTTTCGAGGACCTCCCTCCTCCGACTAATAATAGCCACATTGGCACATGCCTGAAATAGAAGCATCCAAGTTCTTTCTGGTTTCTCTTGGGAATTATAGTTTCATTTTTCACTTAGGAACCCATTAACCCAACTACATTACAGTATTTTTTACATGGTAACCCTTAGTTCCAGGTTCTTGCACGTTGTACAAACATGTTCATGAAATGAACAGAGTATATCTAGTTTAAATCCTATGTTTTTGATCTTCTGAAAACATTCATATATGGTATATTTACCAATACCTGATCTCAAGGCATTTAGGAAATATTTTCTGATGAATACACATTCTTCAAATGGCGGCCAAAAATAGTGAATTACGTAAACCGACATTTGAAGTAACTTCCAAAAGTGAAAAAGAAACTTGTTAAAAAGTTCTTTCTTCTAATCAATATTTCTGAGAGCTTCCATCCTTTTTTTCTTTTTTAAAGATTTTATTATTTATTTATTTGAGAGAGAGATAGGGAGAGAGAGAATGAGCAGGGGAAGGGGCAGAAGGAGAGGGAGAAGCAGACTCCCCGCTGAGCAGGAAGACTGACGTAAGCCCCAAGCTCATGACCTGAGCTGAAGGCAGACGCTTAACCAACTGAGCCACCCAGGCACCCCTTCCATCTTTAATTTATTTTTTTTAAAGATTTATTTATTTATTTATTCATGAGAGACAGAGGGGGAGAGAGAGAGAGAGAGAGAGAAGCAGAGGGAGAAGCAGGGACTCGATTCCAGGACCCTGGGATCATGACCTGAGCCGAAGTCAGACGCTTAACCATCTGAGCCACCCAGGCGCCCTCCATCTTTAATTTTAGATCTCTCTCATTTTGACCTGCTCTTTTCCTGCCTTCCTTTAAGGGGATTAGCACTTGTAATTGGCAGAAGTAATCACATTCCCCAACCTTAACCTGACTGGTCATAGGTAACAAGGTCAATCACTAGCCTTCTTAAAACAGTTTATTCTTTTAAAAGTTTAAGTAGTTGTATGCCATTGCCTAGAAATTATAATTCTAGTATATAAAATATATATTTTTAAATTTTTTAAAGATTTACTTGTTTTGAGAGAGGGAGAGGGAAAATCCTTAAGCAGACTCCTCACTGAGCAGGGAGCCCAATGTGGGGCTCAATCCCAGGACCCCGAGATCATGACCTGAGCAGAAATCAAGAGTTGGACGCTTGACCAACTGAGCCACCAGGCACCCCTACATATATATATATTTTTAAAGATTTATTTGAGAGAGAGAGAGAGAGAGAGAAGAGCATGCATGTGGGATGGGGATGGGGCAGGGGCCCAGGGAGGAGAGGGAGAGACTGTCCCAAGCCAGCTCTGCACTGAGCACAGAGCTCTACATGGAGCTTGATCTCACAACCCCAAGATCTGGACCCAAGCTGAAACCAAGAGTCGGACCCTCAACCAACTGTGCCACCCAGGCGCCCCTATAAGTTTTTATAGGGGCGCCTGGGTGACTCAGTTGTTAAATGTCTGCCTTCGGCTCAGGTCATGGTCCCAGGGTCCTGGGATGGAGTGCCACATCGGGCTCCCTGCTTGGTGGAAGGCGTGCTTCTCCCTCTCCCACTCCCCCTACTTGTGTTCCCTCTCTTGCTGTCTCTCTCTCTTTATCAAATAATAAAATCTTTAAAAAATATATTTTTTAATTATCATGAATAACCAGCTATGTGATTTAAACACACACACACACACACACATACACATTTTAAGTAAAGAATAATCTCTCACTGATGAAGCCTGTACTACTTTGAAATCATTAAATCAAAATAAAAGCTGGGGGGCACCTGGCTGGCTCATTCGGTAGAACATCTCAGGGTCATGAGTTCAAGCTCCATGTTTGGTGTAGAGATTGCTTAAAAATAATCATAATAATACCTTACAGTTATTGATTACTTAATATGTACCAGGCATTGTTTTAAGAGCTTTACATGAATCAATTTAATTCTCATAAAAATTATATGAGGAAGCTATTATTGTAGTTTCACAGACTCAAACTGAGGTTAAGTTACTTGGTCAAAGTTATGTAACTGGGACTCAGGGGTGCAAGAGCACCAGGCTCCGGGGGTCCCAAATAGACCAGGCTTGCCGCTGACAAAATCCAAAAAGGCAGAGAGACAACCGGTGGTAAAACAAAAATGGTATTTATTTCCGTGAGGCCAACACCAGGAAGGCAGCGGACTAATGTCTCAAAGACTGTCTCCCAAGTGCTGAAAATACTTCTAGGTTCATATCAGGAGAATGTGAGACAAGGGTCAGTGGGTACACACAGGTGGGCAGGAGAGGTCAGGTAGAACCGTGTCTGGGGTCAGTCACATAGGGTCTTGCTGGCTCAAGGCAGTCCCTCTTGCTTGAGGGTTAGTTTTGGTTCCCATCCCGGGATCCTTTGCCTGAAGGGTCTTTTGCCTGAGTTAAGAGATAAGCTGAAAAGAACTTAATCAGAAAGTACAGACCAGGGCGCCTGGGTGGCTCAGTTGGTTAAGCGACTGCCTTCGGCTCAGGTCATGATCCTGGAGTCCCGGGATCGAGTCCCACATCGGGCTCCCTGCTTGGCGGGGAGTCTGCTTCTCCCTCTGACCCTCTTCCCTCTTGTGCTCTCTATCTCTCATTCTCCCTCTCTAATAAATAAATAAAATCTTTAAAAAAAAAAAAAAAGAAAGTACAGACCATGAGAGAGCAAAGACAAAGGGAGGGCAAACATGAGCTGACAACCCACAACCTGCTCCCTTAAGGTGGGACATGTATAACCTTTCTCAGACACTAGCGACTACCTAAGAACAAAAGCAGGGGGAAAAACAGTCAACTGATAAAGACTGCAGCCATGTAGGACATGAAACTCCATTATAGTTTGTAAGTGTCTTAATGATTTACAAGAAAAACACAATCTTAATAATAGACCTCCACACTCAATTTCCTGGAGCCCTAACGTCACCTTCACCTCCGTAGGATAGAAAACCCTAGGGGTGCCTGGGTGGGCTCAGTCAGTTAAGTGTCTGCCTTGGGCTCAGGTCATGATCCCAGGGTCCCAGGGTCCCAGGGTCCCAGGATTGAGACCTGCATCAGGCTCCCCGTTGAGCGGGGGGGATTCAGCCTCTCCCTCTAACCCTCCGCACTCTCGTGCTCGCTTGCTCTCTCTCGCAAATAAATAAAATCTTTAAAAAAAAAAAAAAGGATAGAAAACCCTATATAATCCATCACTCCTCACAATCACAATACAGCTCTTTCTGCTCATGGGTTCTGCCCCTGTGCTATAATTAAAACACCTTTGCACTGTAAAATGTCTCAAGAATTCTGTCTTGACTGTTGGGTTTGACGATCCTGCATCGCAGACTGAGGTCAAAATAGAGGTAGGTAGTTGAAGCTCTCTTCCAGTTACCATAGTTTGTTAGGTAGAGGAATCAGAATTTCATTCCAGGCCTTTTGTCTTTGAGCCTGTGTTTTTAACCAGTATAGTAACACGCCTTTCAAATAGCACTCACGCGCTTGTTTTGAAACTGAATTACTGAGGAATTTACCGCATTTGGTTTGACACCAAAAATAAGACTGAAAATGTTATCATGTTAAGAAAAGAGAAGAATTTGTTTTCACAGCAAAACTACACCAAAATTATCCCTCGGCATCTCCCTTCTGAATACCCCTATCTCTTGCCTGAAGCAAAAATACCAATGAGCACTCTTCTACACTAAGCCCAGGTTAGGCCTCAGAATCCTTCTCAACACAACGTACCTTGTGCGTAAGAGGAAACCTGTATGCTGTATCTAGCAGTACACGAGAACATGTGGTTTCATGCAACACACGTGTATGTTACAGTTCAGCCTCTTTCCCTTTTTTCACAATGTATCTTAGAATTTATAAGGCCAAAGCAAGGTGAGAAGTCAATGCTTCCGTTACTGACAAGCTTATTTAATTGTACAGTTGACTGTTAGAGGCACTGATCCCCCCCAAACCAAAAATCTGCACATAACTTTTGATTCTCAGAAACAGCCTACTGGGGTGCCTGGGTGGCTCAGTCGTTAAGCATCTGCCTTCGGCTCAGGTAATGATCCCAGGGTCCTGGGATCGAGTCCCGCATCGGGCTCCCTGCTCCTTGGAAGCCTGCTTCTCCCTCTGCTTCTCTCTTTCTCTCTCCTCCTCCTCTGTGTCTCATGAATAAATAAATAAAATCATTAAAAAAAAGAAAAGAAACAGCCTACTGTGGGCCAGACGCCTTACCGTTAACATAAGCAGTCAACCATCTATGTTACAGGTACTCAATACTACATTCTCACAATAAAGTAAGAAGCTAGGGAAAAGAAAATCTTATTAAGATCATTAGGGGTCTCCTGGGTGCCTCAGTTGTTTAAGCCTCCGGCTTTTGATTTCGGCTCAGGTCGTGATCTCATGGTCGTGAGATCAAGCCCTGTGTCCACCTCCACATTTAGCACTGAGTCGGCTGGAGATTCTCTCTCCCTCTCCGTCTACCCCTCCCACTCCTGCTCATGCTCTCTCTCTCTCTCGCTTTCTCTCAAATAAAATCTTTAAAAAAGAAAAAGATCATAAGGAAGAGAATATACATTTACAATACTGTACTGTATTGAAAAGAAAATCCACGTATCAGTGGAACTCACAGTTCAAACTTGTGTTGGACAAGGGTCAGCTGTATTACTGCTTGAGGTCAAATTCTCTGGAAGCAGGGACTGAAACAGAAAATAGCATGCACAGTTTATTGAGTGCTTCCAGGACAAAGGCAGCGAGGAAGGCAGGATAAAGCTGGAGAAGCCCCTAAGCAAGGACATTTTCTCAACCTGATCACACCATGGAAGTAGGAGTACAAATTGCCATGAACTGTCGGTCCCGCCTTGAGACAAAGGAGCCAGCCTTTTTATACCTCGGCACTGGGTCAATTATTGGCTGTGGGTTGCAGCTGGGGGTGGGAGGTAATCACCCCAGGGAAGCAGTTCCCATTTGGCCAAGAGCAATTCTGTGGAGAAGGTTGCAGCTGTGAGCCTTAGCGGCCAACACTCAGCAGCTGAAAATGGACGTGTTGGCCTGGCCAAGGACCTGAGTGAGCACCAACATGGTGACTACAATGTCTTTTAATACTTGAAATCTTGTTCATGTGCATATATAACCTATTCTGAGCAGCACATATTACCTACACTAGCATCAAACAACTGCCAAAGCATCTGAGCTCCTCCATATCAAGATGCTGGAAAGAGAGCTTACGGAGAATCACTCGTGGGACGTTTTCATGGGCCAGGCCCAGAGGAGATGCACATCACTTCTGCTCATGTACGGGTCAGTAGATTGAAAATAAAATGTTTTTAAAATGTAAAATTTTTCCTGGTGCCAAAAGGGAAAGAGAACTTGCCCCATCTCCCTTTTCTTTAGCATTTCCTTTAGAAAACTTGAAACTGTGAATGCTTTCCCTTGACCTGGAGGGGGATGTAAATCTTTTTTAAAGCTAAATGAGCCTCTTGCCAGTTTTGCATTTCTGGAAGCTCTTTCTTTGTGCCACCTTTCTGAAATATGAACCTCAAGGAGCATGACAACCTGTCTACCTGTTTGTTCTAGCCTAGATGCTTGGCTCCAGGATGTGACTTCCCAATTGTTGAAAAGATATGACAAGTTTCAGGGCACCTGGGTGGCTCAGTTGGTTAAGCGTCTGCCTTCAGCTCAGGTCATGATCCCAGGGTCCTGGGATTGAGCCCTGCATAGGGCTCTCTGTTCAGCAGGGAAGGCTGCTTCTCCCTCTCCTACTGCCTGCCACTCCCCCTGCTTGTGCTCTCTCTCCATCAAATAAGTAAAATCTTAAAAAAAAAAGACAAGTTTCATTTTCCCCTTGGATAAAGACAACTAGCATGCATATATAAAAGGGTGGGATTTCTTTTTGATTTGCTATCTCTAGCTATTACCTGTGATGTGCTTCACACTATTGTTTAATACGTTTTCAATGATAAAACTTTTTTTCCTTGTCTGCCTTTCGTGGAGGTGTTTTCTGGGTTGGCAGGAAATTTATTTTTAAGTATTTCCTCAAAACTCATCTTCCGAGGCTAGTACTCAGTCACATGGCCATAGCTACAGGGGTGATATAGGAAATACTGTTCATCTGTGTGTCCAGGTAAGTAAGGAACTGGGGTTTTTTTTTTTTTAAAGATTTTATTTATTTATTTGAGAGACAGAGAACATGAGAGGGAAGAGGGTCAGAGAGAGAAGCAGACTCCCTGCTGAGCAGGGAGCCCGACGTGGGCCTCAATCCCAGGACTCCAGGATCATGACCTGAGCTGAAGGCAGTCGCTTAACCAACTGAGCCACCCAGGCACCCAAGGAACTGGGTTTTGTTGGCAGGAAATCTTCTCTACCAATTTATGTCTGACTGGTCGACTGGTGGGGTGGGGGTGGGGCTGCAAATTAACTAACAATAGAGAAACAGGAGAAAAGTTGTTTCACCTGCAAGAGTACTCAGTGGTGGGTAACTCCCTGAATAGTCAACGGTAAAGGTTTATATGCCAGTTTAAAAAGGAGGGTGGGGGTGCCTGACTGGCTCAGTTGGTAGAGCTTGTGACTCTTGATTGAGCCACACATTGGGTGTAGAGATTACTTAAAAATAAAATCTTTTAAAAAAAAGGGTGGTGGTTTAGGGCTACAATGGGAAAGTATGGAAGGTTCTATTGCTTTATATATATATGTTCTATGTGAGATGCTCGATTTCATGAGCTCTCTCTCCGAAAGAGAATGCATCCATATCCCTGCCTTTCTCAGGTTCTGAGATTGCTTAATTTAAACACAGTCTTTCTTACCTGCAAAGTTTTCATAACCACCAACACGAGGGTTCTTCACCTATAAAAGCCATCTAGCAGCACCCACATTTAACGTCATCAGTTGCCCAGTGCTGACTACACCTATGATAACTGCCTAAGTTCTGCCTCCCGCAGCATCTGTGATTCCTTTAGCCTCTTGCTCTTTAATCTCAGATGCAGTCTTCAGTTCTGGAACATTCTTGCTGTTCCCTTTTCCAGTTTTTTCCAAACCATAAAGTTTTTAAAGCCTTTTTTTTTTTTTTAAGTAATCTCTACACCCAAACGTGGGGGCTGGAAACTCTGAGATCAAGAGTTGTATGCTCTTCTGACTGAGCCAGCCAGGTGCCCTGCCAATTATCTTTTTAATATACTCCCAATGGTGGCTGTAGTGATGCTCAAGGTAACACAATTCCATAAATTAGAAACAAGTTTAGAAAAGGAACATCCCTGAAACTGAAGGCAGTATAAATTCACACAGCAAAAAACAGTTTAGCTATTCTGCAGACAAAACCATTTTGCAGCCAAGGAAACTGAGGCTTAGAGTGTTAGGTGGGACTCAAACTCTATGTTTCCAGCAAGTACACTAGATTCGCAGAGACGAAAATATTATCACAAGACCGACGCGGGGCTCGATCCCAGGACTCCAGGATCATGACCTGAGCCAAAGGCAGACACTTAACAACTGAGCCACCCAGGCGCCCCTATCCTCCATGTTTCTTAACTGCATTAAGGTAGGTCTTAAGTGTGGAACAGAAGGTGAGACAAATTCTGGGAACAAGGGTTAGCAAAGTGGAAAATCACGTTATGATACCAAAGAAAGAATTAGTAAGAGGTAAGTTAGTTGAATAGGTGGATTGAAGCCAATCTATGTTATTTTATAGACAGCTGAAAACAAATATTTAAAAAAATTTTTTTAGAAAACACTGGCTTCCTCAAAGTGGTGTTTAATATGAACTTAATTCAACATTGCTTTGGAGAGACTGCAGATTAGTGCGTTATTTGTAATAGCCCCAAATTGGAAACAAACCAAATGTACTTCAATGGGTGAATAGTTAAACAAACTGTGGTATATCCACACCAAGGAATACTTCTCCACAACAAAAATAAGACCGTTGATACACACAAGAACTTAGATGGATCTTAAGGGAATTACGATAAGTGGGATAAAAGAATCACAAAAGGGTACATATGATTCTATTCATGTAACATTCTGAAAATGAAAAAAAATTAGAGAGATGGATGACAGATGAGTATTTGCCAGGAGGGGGATCTGAGGAAGGGAGCTGTGGCCATAAAGGGTAGCAGCAGGAGGGGCACCTGGGTGGCTCAGTCATTAAGCATGTGGCTTCGGCTCAGGTCATGATCCCAGGGTCCTGGAATCGAGCCCCGCATCAGGCTCCCTGCTCGGCGGGAAGCCTGCTTCTCCGTCTCCCACTCCCCCTGCTTGTGTTCCCTCTCTCGCTGTGTCTCTCTGTCAAATAAATAAATAAAATCTTTAAAAAAAAAAAAGGGTAGCTGCAGGGACCCTTGTGATGGAACTCTTCTGTATCCTTACGGTTGCTGTTGTCACACAAATGGATACATGTAATAAAATTACATAGAACTACACACGCACACACACACGCGCACACACACACACGATTGCATGTTGACCTGGTGTAATCTGAATGAGATGGGTGGATTATTATCCATGCCAATTTCCTGGTTGTGAGGTTGTACTACAGTTATGCAAGATGATACCATTGTGGGACATTGAGGGAAGGACATATGGGATCTCGTTCCGTTATTTCTTATGGCTGCGTGTGACTCAACAATGACACCCAAATAGAAATTTAAGCAAATAAGCAAAAATATAAACAAACAAGTAAAAGGTGGCTTCAGCCTAAAGGTGTGTTCACTAGCTTTATTCTTGAACCTGAGAAATTCTTGTCTAAAAAGGGCAATTATTATTTTGATTTCTTTTAGAAAGTACCAGGCAGTTGAGAATATAGTGTTCAGGATCTTCATGTTTTTATATATTCTTTCACCCAATTTATCCCCTTTCTTTAAGCATTGCAATAATATCAGTCATCCTGTAACAACTACTTGCCAAATATTTCCTGCATACCCAATCCACCTCAGGGGAAGTGCTGCACAGGGAGGATGGAGAAGGTGACCTTCCTCGGTACTGCCCCAGTGACACCCATCCCGATGTAAACCTCTTATAAAGACAAAGGCCAATAAAATATATTGGGTGAATGCCTCAACATCTGAGAAGCTAGGCCAAAATCAGACCCCCAAAAAGTTAGGAACTCACTCTGGCACAGTTTCCAGGTCCTGAAAAGCAGAATTCTCAAGAGCCAGCACGTCAGGTGACCAGGCCGGGTGACCCTCTTGCCAAATCCCCTGCCCTTTCCTATCCCAACATTTTAGCCTTGTTTATGCTAATCTCCAGGCTAAGCTAGCTCCCTCAGGTGGGGAGCCAGAAAATTGCAGGTCTTTCCCGTAAAAGTGCTTGGATAAGCCAGTCTATCCCTACATGGAACCCGGAGAGATCTTTCTCTCTGCTCTAAAGTCTACAAGAGGACTTATTTCTGCAGGGAGCTCCTAAACGGAATGGAATATTGAGCTATAGAATTTGCCAGAATTCAAAAGGAACTGAGAAATCTCCTTGTACGCTACCATTATCCTGCAGATTGAGATTCAGAAAGGACACGAGTGATTCCCAGAGTCACATCAGCTAGAACTGGGCCTCTTAGCTTCCAGTCATGTTCTGCTGTTCTTCATTTCCTCTTTAAAGACCTGGAGTAGGGGCGCCTGGGTGGCTCAGTCAGTTGAGCGTCTGCCTTCAGCTCAGGTCATGATCCCAGGGTCCTGGGATGGAGTCCCTCATTGGGCTCCCTGCTCCGCGGGGAGCCTGCTTCTCCCTCTCCCTCTGCCTGCCGCTCCCCCTGCTTGTGCTCTTTCTCTCTCTCCCTGACAAATAAATAAATAAAATATTTTTATTTTTTATTTATTTCTTTTTAAAGATTGTATTTATTTATTTGACAGAGAGAGACACAGTGAGAGAGCAAACAGAAGCAGTGGGAGTGAGAGAGGGAGAAGCAGGCTTCCCGCGGAGCATGGAGCCCGATGCAGGGCTCGGTCCCAGGACCCTGGGATCATGACCTGAGCCGAAGGCAGACGCTTAACGACTGAGCCACCCAGGCCCCCATAAATAAAATATTTTTAAAAAAATGTATCAGTCAAATGAAGCTCTCTCTCTCCTCCTGATCTTCACACATGCTGTGCTATGTAGAATGCCATTAACGTGAGACAACCAACTGAAAACCTATTAGAACTAATAAGGAAGATTAGGAAAAAGACAGGATATAGGAGTCGCATATGAAAATCAAGAGTTTCCTGAAAATCAGCAAAAAATAATGAGGTGATGTTATATAAAAAGAAATTCCCATTTACAATATCAATAAAAATCAAACAAACCAACCAAACAAACAAACAAACAAAAAGCTCTTAGGAAAAAAACTGAAACAAAAGTGCAAGACTTATGTTTATAAAAACTATAAAACTTGACCAAAGGATGTAGAAGTTTGTCCTTCTAACTAAATGGAAAGAAAGACATTCTGGGGCGCCTGGGTGGCTCAGTTGGTTAAGTGGCTGCCTTCGGCTCTGGTCATAATCCCAGGGTCCTGGGATCGAGCCCCACATCGGGCTCCCTGCTCGGCAGGGAGCCTGCTTCTTCCTCTCCCTCTGCCTGCCTCTCTGCCTACTTGTTCTCTCTCTGTATCTCTCTGCCAAATAAATAAATAAAATGTTTAAAAAAAAAAAAGACATTCTATGTGGCCTGGTTGGGAAGACCCAAATAGAGTGATGTTACTTGTGCCCAAATTAAATCTATAAATTTCAAGGCAATTCCATTTAAAATCTCAATGAGATTTTCTTAAAAAAAAAAAAAATAGGGCGCCTGGGTGGCTCAGTCGGTTAGGCGGCTGCCTTCGGCTCGGTCATGATCCCAGGGTCCTGGGATCGAGCCCCACGTCTGGCTCCCTGCTCGGCGGAGAGCCTGCTTCTCCCTCTCCCTCTGCCTGCCACTCTGCCTGCTTGTGCTGTTTCTCTATCTGTCGAATAAATAAATAAAATCTTTAAAAAAAAATAGAACTTGACAAGATAATTCTAAAGTTCCTTTGACTCACTGTAGCATTGTTTGATAGAGGAAAAGACTGGAAACTACTTAAATGTGCATTGGGAAGGAACAATAGGATGCTAGGTAGTTATTAAAAAGAATGAGGCAGAACTATAACTATTGACATTGGAATTTCTCCCAGATCTATTGTTAAGTGAAAAGTGCACAATATGCTACAATAAGAGCCAAGAAGGAAGGGATGTGTATGTATTTTTATGTATATAGATAATATATACACTAGTACGTATCTGGGATGTTTCTGGAATGATACAGAAGAATCTAGTAAAGGTGATTTTCTTTTTTTTTTATTTTTTTTATTTTTTTTATTTTTTTTTTTAAAGATTTTTTTATTTATTTATTTGAGAGAGAGAATGAGAGCCAGAGAGCACGAGAGGGAAGAGGGTCAGAGGGAGAAGCAGACTCCCTGCTGAACAGGGAGCCCGATGTGGGACTCGATCCCGGGACTCCAGGATCATGACCTGAGCCGAAGGCAGTTGCTTAACCAACTGAGCCACCCAGGCGCCCTTTTTTTTTTTTTTTTTAAAGATTTTATTTATTTATTTGAAAGAGCGAGAATGAGAGAGAGAGAGCACATGAGGGGGGGAGGGTCAGAGGGAGAAGCAGACTCCCTGCTGAGCAGGGAGCCTGATGTGGGACTCCATCCCGGGACTCCAGGATCATGACCTGAGCCGAAGGCAGTCGCTTAACCAATTGAGCCACCCAGGCGCCCCAAGGTGATTTTCTCTGAGAAGAGAACCTTTGGAACTGAGGGTCAGAGGTGGGAGGGAAACTTACTTTTCTCATATCTTTTTGTCATTCTGCACATGCAATAACGAAAAGGGAAAAGACTTTTCATGAAACAAGTTCAGCTGGAAGTATATGTGCAAGAAGAGCCAAAAATATTCTGACAAAGAAGACAAGGTAGGGGACTTAACTCAACTGAATTTCAAAATATACCAGAAATCTTTAGTATTAAAACTCTGTGGTATCAGACCTAGAATAGACAAACAGATCAGTGGAACAAAAGAGATGCAAGTATGTTGTGTTAATACAAATCCTCTGAGAACAAAGATGGGATGAGATAACGATGAGGGGAAATACCTATAAGCGAAAATGGAGAGTGAGTGGAGGGGGTTGGGAATGCACAGTCAGACCACAGTGCAGACGCCCCAGGGAGTGAGAGAAGGAGGCAAGGTCTTAGCCTGCAGTGCACGTCTAAGAAAGTTTCAGAGAGTAGTATTACTAGGGTCTGGGGGTGGGGGAAATAGGGTACAAACTATCGGTTATATGATGAAGTCTGAGGATCTAATATATAACGTGGTATCCATAGTTGTTAGTACTGTATCATATAATTGAAATTTGCTAAGAGAGTGGAACCTGCATTCTCACAAAAAAAAAAAAGGTACATATGTGAGGTGATGAATGTGTTAATTGACCCAATGGGGGAAATCCGTTCACAATGTATACATGTATCAAATCATCACATTGTACACTATAAATCTATTACAATTTTATCTGTCAATTTCACATTAATAAAACTGAAAAAAAGAGAAGTTTCCACAAGGCCAACAGGAAGTCTTCCAGCCAAAGTCACTTGTTGGAGGGAATCCTTGTGTCCCAGAAACAGACCTTCCTTAGCATCTTTGCTGCACTCAGTCACTAACTGGCCTCAGAACAAAAACAGTGATGGATTTCAGAGTGTAAGAGCTGGAGCCACTGGCAATTATTCTCCTGTAGTAGGAGATCTGAGATGTCTATATATGGCATGCATACACACACACAAATCTGCTATGTGTGTATGTCAGGATTTGTACATATATGTATGATTATGATGTGATATATATATCAGGATGTAGTACATGTTGAACATGACATTTCAAGTCAATGAAGAAAAGATGATTCAATAAATGATGTTGGGATGACTGGCAGTGGATTTGAAAATCAAAGTTTTATTTATATCCCAACCTAACAGCTAACATCTAAATGTTAAAAATAAAAAACTTAGAAAGAAAATATAAAACAATATTTTCTTGGACATGCAGAGGCCTTTACAAGAAAATCACTAAACCTAAAATCCATAAGGAAAAGATTAACCATTAGATTTTATTCAAATTTCAAGCTTTGATATGGTAAAAAGATCTGACAGGGGCAGCTGGGTGGCTCAGTCATTAAGCATCTGTCTTCGGCTCAGGTCATGATCCCAGGGTGCTGGGATCAAGCCCCGCTTCGGGCTCCCTGCTCAGCGGGGAGCCTGCTTCTCCCTCTCCCTCTGCCGCTCCCCCTGCTTGTGCTCTCTCTCTCTATCTCTCTCTCTGTCAAATAAATAAAGTCTTAAAAAAAACGATATGACAGATAAAAGTCAAGCACCAGATTATTTCAACACACACACACACATACACACACACACAGTCACACTCTAGCCAAAAAAATAGGCTTGAAAAAGAAATTCAAATGATCATTAAACCTATGAAATGTTGCCTTTCTTACTAGTAATTAGAAAACTACCATGTAAAATAATGAGATACCATTTTTAGTTTCCATACAGACTAAGACTTTTTTTTTTTTTAATTAGTAACACAGTATTGACAAGAAGCAGAGAAAAAAGTACTCAGATACTTTGTTAAAGGAAGCGTTGGGATGCCTGGGTGGCTCAGTGGGTTAAGTGTCCCACTCTTGATTTCGGCTCAGGTCATGATCTCAGGGTTGTGAGATCGAGGCCCACATCCAGCCCTGCGTCCAGCCCTGCCTCTGGCTCTGCAGTAGGCATAGAGCCTGCTTAAGATTCTCTCTCTGCTCCGTCTCCCTCTCCCTCTCTCTCTGAAAAAAAAAAAAAAAAAAAGGAAGTTTAAACTGGTGTAGATTTGGGGGAGGGAAAGTAGATAGTAGTCTACAAAATTTTAAGTGCCCACATGCCTTAAATCAGAACTCCAAATCTAGAAATCTGTGAAACAAAAATATTCACACATATGCACAAAGACGTATGGACAAGGACGTTTTGTGTGGACAATGCTTGTAGAAGCAAAACGTAGGAAAAAAGCCTAAGTGATGGTCATTAAAGGAATATTAAAGGCACATTAGAGGATGTAAGTGCTTGTGGTTATATACAATGTATTCCGTATATAGTAAACGGCTGCACTTATGTAAGATATCTTATATTTTATGGAATATTCTGACTCCATTAAAAAGCAAAGAAAACTATAGCTTTATATATATTAGTGTGGAAAGATCAAGGTATTTTACTAAGTGGAAAATCAATGTGTGGAACAATGTTATAATGATTTGTTTTGCTAACTTTTAAAACAAAAGAAAAATCTATGTAAATAATGTTTGTTGATAAATATAATTTTTTGGGAAGAATCACATGCTATCATGTTGTTTTTTCTGGTTTGTCCATTTTTTTTTTGGCTTGTCCATTTTCTAGCCATGAATGTTATTACTCTTATTATTTTGAAAATATCGATAGATGGGAGGTGGGATTATGGGCTCCTCTTTATTTTTCTCTGAATTTGAAAAGAAAATAACAGAAGTTATTTATTTATTTTTTTAGGATTTTATTTATTTATTTGACTGAGAGAGAGAGCACAAGCAGGGGGAACAGTAGAGGGAGAAGAAGCAGGCTCCCCACACAGCAGGGAGCCTGATAAGGGGCTTGATCCCAGGACCCTGAGATCATGGCCCAATGCGAAGGCAGCTGCCCGACCATCTGAGCCACCCAGGCACCCCAACAAAAGTTATTTTAAAATAACATTGAGGGGCACCTGGGTGGCTCAGTTGTTAAGCGTCAGCCTTCAGCTCAGGTCATGATCCCAGGGTCCTGGGATTGAGCTCCACATCGGGCTCCCCACTCATCAGGAAACCTGCTTCTCCCTCTCCCACTCCCCCACTTGTGTTCCCTCTCTTGCTGTGTCTCTCTCTCTGTCAAATAAATAAATAAAATCTGTAAAGAAACAAACAAACAAACATTGAAAGAGGGCACCTGGGTGGCTCAGTCAGTTAAACGTCTGTGCAAACACACACACTGAACTAAATACTTATGTAATATGTAGATACAAATATAGGTGTTCACTGATACACCAGCCTGTTAATAGGGATGATCAGGGGTGCCTGGCTGGCTCAGTGGGTAGAGCACGTGACTCTTGATCTCAGGGTTGTGAATTTGAGCCTCATGTTGAGTGTGGAGATCGCTTAAAAATAAATAAATAAAATTAAAAAAATAGAAAAATAGGGATGATTTGTGTAGAGAGAAATGATACTATCGGGATAGGTGAAGGACACTTCATCTACATACACTTTATACTTCCATATTGTAGTTTTTAAGTTTTTCTCATTCATTACAGTTTTACAGATTCATTATTGTACCTATGGCTTTCGCTCTGAAAATTTAAGATTTTATTCGGTTCCAGAAAATTATCGCTGCTCTCTTTTCACCACTCTTCCACCACTTTATTCTCTTCCAGAACTCCTAAATGTCTAGATCTAGCTAGATCTTAAAACGGCTTTATTGACATATAATTCCCATAACATACATAATCATTCATCCACTATTATATATTTTGGAATGTCTCAAACTATCTTCCATGTTTCTTTTTTTCTTTTTTTTTTAAGATTTTATTTATTTATTTGACAGAGAGAGACAGTGAGAGAGGGAACAGAAGCAGGCGGAGTGGGAGAGGGAGAAGCAGGCTTCCCGCTGAGCAGGGAGCTGATGCGGGGCTCGATCCCAGGGCCCCGGGATCATGACCTGAGCCGAAGGCAGATGCTTACCAACTGAGCCACCCAGGTGCCCCTATCCTCCATGTTTCTTGACTGTGTTTTCTTATTTTCAAAACAATTTGTTCATCTCTGTGGTGCTCCTGAATTAATTTGTCAGGGATATTTCTCAAGTCCTTTTATTTTTTTTAATAATATTCATTCTAGGGGTGCCTGGGTGGCTCAGTCAGTTAAGCGTCCGATTCTTCAGCTCAGGTCATGATCTGGGGAGTGTGGAATGGAGCCCTGCTTCAGGCTCTCTGCTCAGTGGGAGCCTCCTCTCTCTCTCTCTCTGCCCCTCCCCCACTCACTCATTTTCTCTCTCTAAAATAAATAAATCAATCTTTAAAAAAATAGCATTCATTCTAGACTTTATCTTGTTTGCTGAGATTTTTATTTCACTGTGGTTTTCCTTTCCAGTAGTAGTGTTTCATGATTCTGTTCTCCTCTATGGATGTTCTTTATTTGCTTCTTTGAGAATCATAAACTTTTTCTTTTCTCTGTCATCTGTTTCCTTAGGAGTGCATCTTCCGTTTGTTGTTTTCCATTTTTGGTCCCACCCCACCATGACTGGTCATTTTGCAGTGTCCTCTCTGTGACTGACCAGGATATTCTGTCAACAGATAACATCCAATCCCTGGTTTATTGCACTTTTTTTTTTATTATGTTATGTTAATCACCATACATTGCATCATTAGTTTTTGATGTAGTGATCCATGATTCATTGTTTGTGCATAACACCCAGTGCTCCATGCAGGACGTGCCCTCTTTAATACCCATCACCAGGCTAACCCATCCTCCCACCCCCCTCCCCTCTAGAACCCTCTGTTTGTTTCTCAGAGTCCATTGTCTCTCATGGTTCGTCTCCCCCTTCAATTCCCCCTCTTCGTTCTTCCCCTCCTGCTATCTTCTTTTTTTTTTTAACATATAATGTATTATTTGTTTCAGAGGTACAGATCTGTGATTCAACTGTCTTGCACAATTCACAGCGCTCACCATAGCACATACCCTCCCCAATGCCCATCACCCAGCCACCCCATCCCTCCCACCCCCCCACCACTCCAGCAACCCTCAGTTTGTTTCCCGAGATTAAGAATTCCTCGTATCAGTGAGGTCATACGATACATGTCTTTCTCTGATTGGTTTATTGCACTTTTGGTCCTGCCTCAGAAACACACCAAACCCAGAATTGGTCCTCATTTCCCTGTGACAGTCCTTGGAACTTTCAGTGGGAACTACATCCTTACAAAAATTCTGCCTTCTTCCCTCTCATGGAGCAGCATTCTTGGTTCCTCTGGGGTGTGTCTCCCTATCCCCCCACCCTGCCTGGTTGGGAAGATCAATAATCTGAATATCATCTTTAGTTAATTAGGCTTTAACAACATAGTACGGCCCTCTGTAGCACAATCTTGATTGATTTTTTTTTTTTTTTTTAGGTGATGGGTTTCTTGAGGCAGACCCTTACAGGTTTCTGAATGAGTACTAAACTTGTGAAAAGGTGCTCAACAAATTAAAATCATAATGTGATACACCCACATACTCACCAAAATGGCTACAATTTAAAAGACTGGCAAATCAAAGTATTGGTACAGGTGTGGGGTCATGGGAGAGAAGATAAAATAGAATAACCACTCTAGAAAACTGTTTCATCATGTAAAGGCCAAAGGCAGGCTGCCTCAAAATATGCCACTTTGACAAATTGATTATTTTAAATAAAAGTTACTTAAGAGACAGTTTGTGCAAGGACCCTCAGACCCTCCTCTGTCCCCCCTGAAAGTGGGAAATAAATCTCTCCCTGTACTAGGAGGTAAAGCCACATCCTTATCCCCAAAGATAGGAAATTTAGAGCCAAGAAGGCTATATAAACAATGCTTTGTCACTTTTTAAGTAATTGAAGTTCCCAAAGCTAAGTTTTCTTTGTCCTGTCAATTCTGCATAGATTTATTGTCTCTTTGTCTAAAAAGTATAAAAACTTGGTCTGACTTGGTCATTTATTTAGGTCTCAATTTCATTATTGGGCCTCTGTGCTCACCTAACAAAACTTTAGCTTTTTTCTCCTGTTAATCTGTCTCATATAAATTTAATTCTTAGTCTAGCTAGAAGACCCTGAAGGGTGGAGGAAGAAATTTTTCTTCCTTTCAGTAGTTTCTCATAAAGTAAAATGTCCACCATGATAGAGCAATTTCCACGAGAGAGGAATCCCACTTCTAGGCATATACTCAGAAGACATGAGTGCACATGTCCAAAAAAAATTGTACAGGAATATTCATAGCAGCTTTATTCATGGCAGCCCAAACTGGAAGCAAACCATTTGTCCATCAACAGAAAGCTAGATAAAGAAATTGTGGTATACCCATACGGTAGTACACCACACAGCAGTATAAAGAAATGAACAATTGATATACACAACAGTAACACTGTATGATTCCATTTATAAGAAGTTCAAGAACAGACAAACCCAAGCAATGAAATCAGAATGGTGGTTATATTGTGCCATGGGCAGGGGATGGGGGCTGCGGGGCAGAGGATGATGGGAAGGAGACATGAAGTTTTCTGAGGTGAAGAACTTTTTTTTATTTGACCTAGACAATGGTTGCACAAGTGTACATACTTGTCAAAATTCATTAAACTTTACACTAAATTTGTTCACCTTTTATTTATTTTTCTAAGATTTCCTTATTTATTTGAGAGAAAGAGAGCAGGAGCAGGAGGGGCAGAGGGAGAGGGAAAGAGAATCTCAGACTCCACACTGAGCACGCAGAGCTCCATCTCGTGAGCCTGAGATCATGACCTGAGCCAAAACCAAGAGTTGGCCACTTAACCGACTGCGCCACCCAGGCGCTCCTAAACCTGTTTGTCTTTTTATTTTATTTTATTTTATTTATTTATTTGGCAGAGACACAGTGAGAGAGGGAACACAAGCAGGAGTGGGAGAGGGAGAAGCAGGCTTCCCACCCAGCAGCAAGCCCGATGTGGGGCTCGATCCCAGGACCTGAGATCATGACCTGAGCTGAAGGCAGACGCTTAACGACTGAGCCACCCAGGTGCCCCAGTTCATCTTTCAATACATAAGTTATACCTCACTAAAGTACTGTTAGGATAAAGAGTTGGAGAATGGACATTGTGTGTTTTCTGATGAGGAATACATGACATATTAATGGGTTCTAAAAATAGATAGTATTTAGTTTTTATTTAATTTCACTCAGAAACTTTTTTTATTTCCTTTCACTGTGTCCATCACTAGTACTGATTTCACGCAGTTAGTTCCATTTCCAGAATTAAAATAGAACTGAGACAAGGAAAGAGAAGAAAAAATCATACATGATGTACTATGATAAAGATAGAAGTAGATTTAATTACTTAAGATAAAGCTGTAATAGAATTAACTAAGTTGTAGGTAGTGACAAATATAGGAAAAGAAGTATTTCTCCAGAGAGAAGGAAGGATATCTTGGAGGAAGTCTTTAGAGAGAAAAGGTGAGCTGAGAGCACTAATTAGCTGTATATGACCTCAGGGAAGTCACTTAATCTCTCTAGGGATGATTCCATTTTACAGATTTTCTTGTATGTTAAATGATAGGATTGAACTGAGCTCAGAGCATCATTTATTAAAGTACAATATAATAATTAATATTCCTGAGTCATCCAGGAAAGGCTAATTTCTATTCTCGGTATTTTGCTTCATTAGGTCAAGTATGTAACACATTGATTTGTAACAAAAAATTATTATTGACATATTGAATGTCTACTTTGTGCCAAGTAATGTCCTAGGTCATATACTTTGTCTTATTTAACTTACCCTTTAATTAGCAATTTTTATAATTTGTATAATTGGATCAAGTAAAAATGTTTTAAAATAACATTTATATATTTTTTCATTGTAATAATAATGTAGCATTTTTGCCAAAAACAAGGAAACATAGAAAATTCTAACAAAAAATAATCCTGTCACTTCAAAATCGATTATTATTTTGGAGCATTATGTTGAATCTTTTAATATACATATTTGTTTTTAATTTGTTTTGTTTTATAAAACAGATCAAATTCAAAATATATTTTCTTCTTTCTTCCTTTCTTCTTCTTTTTTTCTTTCTTTCTTTCTTTCTTTTTTCTTTTTCTTTCTTTCCTTTTTGAGAGAGAGAGAGAGAGCACGTGCCAGCAGGGCTGGGGGGTAAGGGAGAGAGAGAATCCCAAGCAGGCTCCATGCCCAGCACAGAGCCCAGTTCAGGGCTCAATCTCACAACCCCGAGATCATGACCTGAGCTGAAATAAGGAGTCGGATGCTTAACTGACACCCACCCAGGAGCCCCTGTTTCTATCTTTTAAAAACATAATTTTTCAATAACCAAACATCATTCAATTTTTATAAATATAACTGATTAGAAAATCCATTGTTGTTGGCTATAAGAAAAAGTCTTTTTTTTTTTTTAAGATTTTATTTATTTATTCATGAGAGACGGAGAGAGAGAGGGAGAGAGAGACAGAGAAGCAGAGGGAGAAGCAGGCTCCCAAGGAGCAGGGAGCCCGATGTGGGACTCGATCCCAGGACCCCGGGATCATGACCTGAGCCGAAGGCAGATGCTTAACCATCTGAGCCACCCAGGCGCCCGGCTATAAGAAAAAGTCTTAACACCAGTGATGTAAATTTTAGTTACATAAAAAAGTTCCTGGGGCAATGTCTCAATCGGGGTCCCTGGGGAAAACAGATGGCACACTTCAAGAGAGTAATTCGGGGAGTGTTTAACAAAGGAGCAGGTAGGGATTAGGGAAATCACAAGTAATAATGCAGTATGTGACACACTGGGCATGAGGAGGGATGAGTGGGCAGTTACAGGAATCTGTAAACAAAGAAAGCTTGCTGGAGATCCCTGCCTGATCTAAGCTGTAGTAGGCATTTGGTTAAGGGAACAAACTATAGAAATGATCCCTGAAAGTATAGTCTTAACAGCCTGCAGCAATCCTAAAGGAGAGATCAGAGGGATGAATGCCAAGACATCCCACCTGGCTCTGAACTCCTGCCTGTGCTTCCCCACTCAGATTATTCTTCCCTGCAGAAGACAGAGGGCCAGGGAGACTTTGGCGTGGTCTACACAGGGTGGCTTCCTTGGGTACAAAGCACAGTAGAAAAAGTGGAAAATGCGTCTGGAGGGGTAAATGGAAATATCTTTCTAATGGCCTGGTCTGGGTGTCAGAGAAGGTTTCTCTTAAGAAGTTATGTTGTTAAGCGTCTGCCTTCAGCTCAGGTCATGATCCCAGGGTCCTGGGATTGAGTCCCACATCGGGCTCCCCGCTCAGCAGGAAGCCTGCTTCTCCCTCTCCCACTCCCCCTGCTTGTGTTCCTGCTCTCCCTGTCTCTCTCTGTCAAATAAATAAATGAAATCTTGAAGGAAAAAAAAAAAGAAATCCTTAAAAAAAAAAAAAAGAAGTTATGTTGAATCTGAGATCTAAAGGATATATAGGTGTCAAGAGCGTGATGAGTCCAAAGAAGACATTCAAGTGGCCAATAGGTATATGAAAAGGTGCTCAACATCACTAATCACTAGAGAAATACAAATCAAAACCACAATGAGGGGTGACTGGGTGGCTCAGTTGGTTAAGCTTCTGACTCTTGGTTTTCAGCTCAGGTCATGACCTCAGGGTGGGGAGATCGAGCCCCACATCACGCTCTGCAGGCAAGTCTGCTTGAAGATTCTCTCTCTCTGCCCCTCTCCACCCAAATAAATAAATAAATCTTAAAAAAAAACCACAATGAGATGTCACCTCACAACTGTTAGGATGGCTATAATCAAAAGACAAGAGATAACAAATGTTGGCAAGGAGGTGGAGAAAAAGGAATTCTTATACTCTGTTGATGGGGATGTAAATTGGTATAGCCATCATGGAAAACAGTTTGGAGATGCCTCAAAAAATTAACAATAAAACTACTATATGATCCAAACATGCTACTTTTGGATATATATCCAAAGGAAATAAAATCAGTATCTCAAAGAGGTATATGCATTCCCGTGTTCACTGCAATATTATTCACTGTAGCTAAGATATGGAAACAACCTAAATGCTTATTGATGGATGAATGGAAAAGGAAATGTATATCTATATAGATCTCATATACAAGTAAATGAAATATGTGATAATATGTAATAATAGGTGATATGTAATACAAGATATATGTTAGATATATATAAATATATATGAAATAAATAAAAATATGAGATATATAATACATCTAGCTCTCAGATACAAAGCCATAAAAAGAAGAAATCTTTTCATGTGCAACAACATGGGTGAACCTCAGGCATTATGCTGAGTAAAATAAACCAAAGACAAATACTGTATGGTATCACTCATGTGTGGAATCTAGGGAAAAAAAAAAAGCCAGTTTCATAGAATCAGAGAATAGAATGGTGGTTATGCCAGAGGCTGGGGGAGAGGAGGAAATGCGGAAAGGTAGGTCAAAGGGTACAAATTTCAGTTAAAAGAAGAGTAAGTTCTGAGGACCTAACGTATAGTAAGCATGGTGACTATAGCTAAAAATACAGTATTGTATACTTGACAGTTGCTAAGAGTAGATCTTAAGCATTCTCACACACACACACACACACACACACAGAAATAGTGCATACAGAAGAGTTAATTCGGTGAGGTTGTATTATCTTTATCTTGGTAATCATTTCACAATGTATAGTATATCAAATCATCATGTTGTACACTTTAAATATATATGTTTGTAATTATTCCTCAATGAAGTTAGAAAATTAAGAAAAAACTTTTAAAGAACGTAATGAGTAAGAAAAAGAACAAACTGAACAGAGGGAATAGCTTGTGCAAAGTCCCTGAAGTAGGAGAGCAGGTTTAAGGAATTGAAAGGACAGGGGATGAGGGACACCTGGGGGGCTCAGTTGGTTGAGCAATAGACTCTTTTTTTTTTTTTTTTTTTTTTTTAAAAGATTTTTATTTATTTATTTGACAGAGAGAGAGATAGCGAGAGCAGGAACACAAGCAGGGGGTGTGGGAGAGGGAGAAGCAGGCTTCCTGCCGAGCAGGGAGCCCGATGTGGGACTCGATCCCAGGACCCTGGGATCATGACCTGAGCCGAAGGCAGACGCTTAACGACTGAGCCACCCAGGCGCCCGAGCAATAGACTCTTGATTTTGGCTCAGGTCATGGTCTCGGGGTTGTGGGATGGAGCCCCGCGTCAGGCTTTGCACTCAGTGGGGAGTCTGCTTGGGATTCTCTCTCTCTCTCTCTCTCTCTCCTTCTGCCCCTCCCCTAGCTCTTACAGGCTCTCTCTCTCTCAAATCAATCAATAAATTTTTTTTAAGATTTTATTTATTTATTTGACAGAGAGAGACACAGCGAGAGAGGGAACACAAGCAGGGGGAGTGGGAGAGAGAGAAACAGGCTTCCCGCTGAGCAGGGAGCCCCATGCAGGGCTCCATCCCAGGACCCTGGGACCATGAGCTGAGCCAAACGCAGACGCTTAACGACTGAGCCACCCAGGCGCCCCTCAATAAATAAATCTTAAAAATAAAAAAAGAAAAGAAAAAAGGGACAGTGGATGAAACAGAAAGACAAAAGGGGAGAACAGAATCCAAAGAATGAAGATTTTGGCAGGACCACATTGTAGGTTCCATTAAGGATTCTGGTTTTTATCCTTAAAAAACCAAAGTAAGCCATTGATAAGTATTAGGCATTCAATGACAAATTAGATTTGTGTATTTAGAAAATTCCTCAGGGGAGAATGGATAAGCAGGGAGGCAAAAATGAAATGGAAGTGGGGATAGAAGTAATCCAGGTGAGAGCTTGGACTACGGTGGTAGATGGGGATGGTGAGACAAAGAAAAGTTTAAGAAATACGGGGAACATAAAATTGAGAAAACTTGGTAATATATCCAATATGGTGGTGTGGGAGTGGGGCCAGTGTCAAGGAATCTGAGATTTCTTACCTGTAAAACTAAACGGATGGAAAGCTTTTTGGAATTGGGAAATTATAAAATAGTCATAGGGGTGTCTGGCTGCCTCAGTCAGTAGAGCATGTGACTTTTGATCTTGAGGTCATGAGTTTGAGCCCTACATTTGGTGTAGAGCTCACTAAAAAAACCCAAATAAAATAGTCAATAAAGTAAAAAAAAAGATTTGGCTGTTTCTTTTAATGAGTTAAAGCCTATATACTCTGGATATAAAGGAAAATGGTTTAGAAGCTGAACAATGGGAGCAGAAACTATTTCTACAATTTAGGATTTGTTAGTTATTAGGGGAAGGTGATAGGCGTGGGGAGGAAGAACTGGGAGGGAGGGCAGGGGGGTGACACCAAGTAGACAATGAGGAAATAGGAACTTATGCAAAAATAGCTCAGGTTGCTGCAGATTTGAGAAACTATAAAACTCTGGAGGAAATAAAACTGCAATAACAATGTTTTTCACAAAAATACAAATAAGCAAGCAAAACAAATTTAATAATTTTTACCCATTATTTATTAATTTTGCTTTTTTCTAGTTAACAGCACAGCCTACTGTTTCCATTCTTTAATTCTTTTAAAGATTTTATTTATTGATTTAAAAGAGTGAGAAGGAGCAGGGAGAGGGGCAGAGGGTGAAGGGAGAAGCAGACAGACTCCCTACGGAGCAGGGAGCAGGAAGTGGGGCTGGAGACTTCAGGATCACGACCTGAGCCAAAGGCAGATGCTTAACTGACTGAGCCACCAAGGCACCCCAAATTTTTAAGATTGTGTGCTTCCTGACGGAGGCGCCTCACTTTCTCAAGTATTTTGAATATGTCAGGACTGTCATTACCTAGTTACTCTGAACCACAGTGGTAATCCTGGGGACCAGTGTGAGGATCAATTGTCTGTCTTCTACAAACCCTCCCCAGCTATTTGCCCCTCTATTGAGGGCAGCCTTTCCTCATATTACACTACAGTGTAAGCTTCTAGAAAGCAAGACTGATGTAAGTGCGGATGGGGTAAGTACAAGTGCTTTGAAGACTAGAAGAGGATGGAAAGGTAAGTGTAGAGGCAATCTGGGTGCCACTTACCTAGTAGGTGTGGACATGAACCCTGACTCAGGCCCATATTTCCTCCTATTGCATTAAGTATTCTCATGCATGGATGTTGCGGGGTAGGGGGTTTCAAGGAACATCTCTCATATCTCCTAGTCTGTCCCTCTTACATGTTCTATCGGTCAAGTGCGGAGCCCAGGGAGGACAGTCTCCATGCCAGGTGGGTTCCTGCACAGAGTAGTCACTAATACATATTTCTGGAATAAACGCATGGGTGATGAAACTCTTGCGCAATGGAAACTTCTTGCGGTTCTCCCCCCACCCCCGAAGCCTACTCTCCTCCCAGCCCCCATTCCTTCCGCAAGCCCAAAGCCCGCGCCACCCACAATTTACACAGAGGCCCCGCCCACCTCCAGGCGCGGCGGGGCACCTGTCCCCCTGACTCCGGGATGCGCGGAACCGAGGTCAAGTTCCAGGCCACAGTGCGCTTGCGCAGGAGGCGCTACCGGCTGGAGGGAGGCGGAGCCTGCAGTGTTAGACCGCGGTGATAAGGAAAACACGGAAAGGATCAGAAAGGGAGTTGGCCCTGGCTCCGAGGGGTTAGTGAAGGTGGGGCCATTTAGAGGGTGTCGGGCGTGTACTCAAAGAGAACCTGTTGGAGACTGACCTGAGTTTACACGCGATGCACCTTTTACCGCTCACAGTAGAAGTTATTGATTTTGCCTTTTTTTCAGTTAAATTTAGTGGTCAAAACCTGGTGCTTTGCAGGTTCCAATCCAGTATGACTTCGTGTGACTCTGTGGACTTAGGCAGGTTACCTGCCCAAGCTTCAGTGTTTACCTGTATAAAATGGAGCTGGTAATAGTCATTGACCGCACGGGGCTCTTGTGAAGATAAATGAGACAGCGCGCAATAAGTGATAACTGCTATTATTATCATTATCATTAATAGCATGATAATTGTCATACTGTATTGTTTTTGGTGTGTGTGTGTGTGTGTGTGTGTGTGTGTGTGTGCGCGCGCGCGCCAGGATCTTTTGTATGTAACCTTTATGCTGGTAATCCTTGAAAAATATCAGAGTATGTAAGAAGTAACAGGAAATTCAAGACTGGAAGATGTTCTGATTTTAAAAAGGAGAAAAAAGTAGATCTTGAAAAATGTGGTCTAGTAATCTTGACTTTTACTGAGCACCAATACAAACCCAGGATGGATCATATCAAAGGTCATTTGTGAGCATTTAGAAAAAGAACTGGTGTCCATTATGAGGCAATCTGCAGTAAGAACAAATAAGTCAACCCAGACTAACCTCTTTGAATGGTAGTAAACTGATACCTCAGTGGAAAAATCTTTTTGTCTTTCTGGACTTAAGTCATCTGAAAAATATCTTAGCCTGAGGTGCTGCCCCATTGTAAGTTAGTTTCTTTCTTTCTTTCTTTCTTTCTTTCTTTCTTTCTTTCTTTCTTTCTTTCTTTCTTTCTTTCTTTCTTTCTTTCTTTCTTTCTTTTCTTTCTTTCTCTCTCTCTCTTTCTTTCTTTTAAGATTTTATTTATTTATTTGACAGAGAGAGAGAGCACAAGCGAGGGGAGTTGCAGGCAGAGGGAGAGGGAGAAGCAGGCTCCCCGCTGAGCAGGGAGGCCCATGCAACCTGGGATCATGACCTGAGCTGAAGGCAGCCGCTTAACGACTGAGCCACCCAGACGCCCCTAATTTATTTTTTTTAAAGTGAGCTGTACACCCAACATGGGGCTTGAACTCACAACCCTGAGATTAAGAGTTGCATGCTCTACCTACTGAGCCAGGTACCCCCCATTTGACATCAATCTTACAAAGAAATATTCTTTCAGTTTCACAGGTAATAATATATATACCTTTATGTTGCAAGTAATTCAGAAAGTCAAAATAAAGCTAAAGCCTCCCAATATCCCCTCCCAATTCTACTCCCACCTCCAGTTATCTTCTCTTATCTGTTTAGTGTACACTTTGTCCAGATATTTTTAAATTTATCTATCTCTATACATGCATGACTTGTAGCTGTTAGGACTTTATTCAGCCAAATGAATACCCAACAAAAGAAAGCAGTTCATCAGTGTCATTCAGAAAGAAGCTCAGGGGCAGGCTACACATAGCCAGCAGTTCAGGGCTGCCCTGTGGTATCGTCTGATACCATCAGGAGCCCAGGCTCTTTTTTTCATTTCCACCAGCCACAAAAGCATCTGGATTTGTCCTCATGGTCACAAGGTGATTGCTGCTCCTCTAAGAATATATCTACACACTAGGCAGGAAAGGACAAAAGTCCTCTTCTTGGGAAGTCATCTTCTTGGGAAGCCTACCAGAACATCTGCCTACAATTCATTGGCCAGAGCTATATATATGTGTGTGTGTGTGTGTGTGTGTGTGTGTGTGTATGTATGTATGTATGTATATATGACTCTTCTATCAACAAGGGAGTCTAAGAAAGTAATTTACCTTTCAAGTATCTATAAAGTATAGACTGGCACAGTAAAAGCAAGTTGTGAATATCCTTCGGGTGACCCACTTTTCAGTGTCTGCTACAAAATATTGAGGTTGGTTTTGCTTTTTCCATAAATGAGCTCATACTGTATATATTTTTTGCAACTAGCCGTTTTTCCTTAGTAATATGAATTAGAACTTGGCATGTGGCATATATGAAACTTCCTTAGTTCCTTTAGCTGCTGCCTGTTACTCTCATTTCATTATTCTTTTTTTTTTAAGATTTTATTTATTTATTTGAGAGAGAGAATGAGATAGAGAGAGAGCATGAGAGGGGAGAGGGTCAGAGGGAGAAGCAGACTCCCCGCCGAGCAGGGAGCCCGATGCGGGACCCGATCCCGGGACTCCAGGATCATGACCTGAGCCGAAGGCAGTCGCTTAACCAACTGAGCCACCCAGGCGCCCTCATTTCATTATTCTAAGGCACACTTTTTCATTCACATTTTATGATCTTGAAAATTGGTATGCATCCTACAATTGTTATCAGCCTGGAATATTGACAAATATCCCTGCTTCTCTCTCTCTCGCTCCCCCTGCTGTGTTCCCTCTCTTGCTGTCTCTCTCTCTGTCAAATAAATAAATAAAAATCTTTTAAAAAAATTCTTTTTAAAAAAGGCTCCAGGCTATTTTACAAGGTTAACAATAGGAGACACTAGATGTGGGGGTATGTGTGAACATAATATACCATCTTTAGTTTAGAATGACCTTGACAGTTTCAAGGAGTATTAGTCAGGGATTTTATAGGATGTCCCTCAGTTTTTCTCAATATTTGATGGGGGTTATCGATTTGGGGGAGGGCAGTAACTATTAGAATTTTTTTTAAGATTTTATTTATTTATTTGAGAGAGAGAGAGAGAGAGCACATGAGGGGGGGAGAGAGAGAGAGAGAGAGGCACACAGAGGGAGAAGCAGACTCCCCGCTGAGCAGGGAGCCCGATGCGGGACTTGATCCCGGGACTCCAGGATCATGACCTGAGCCGAAAGCAGTTGCTTAACCAAGTGAGCCACCCAGGCACCCACTATTAGAATTTTTAATTGTGAAATTCTAGGTATCTAGAAAAATACTACTTGCACATATGGAAAAAGGCACGGACAAGGGTTTACTGGAGCATTATGTGAAAAAAAGGAAAAACATCTATTGATAGGGAAACAATTAAATAAACTCTGGAATAGCCATTGTGTTGAAGACCATATTTCATTGACTTCAGGAAGTCATCAATTACAGACATCATTATTTTATTTTATTTTTATTTTTATTTTTAAAGATTTATTTATTTATTTATTTGAGAGAGAGAGAATGAGAGAGAGCATGAGAGGGAAGAGGGTCAGAGGGAGAAGCAGACTCCCTGCTGAGCAGGGAGCCCGATGTGGGACTCGATTCCGGGACTCCAGGATCATGACCTGAGCCGAAGGCAGTCGCTTAACCAATTGAGCCACCCAGGCGCCCGCCCAGACATCATTATTTTATGTATCACTAATAAAAATGTTCCTAATTAAACTATGACACCAAGCTTTCTTATCACTTATAATTTTTATTTCATAGTTATTCGAAAAGCCAACTGAGACTTAAGACATGGCTTTTTTTAAATTCCATATCATCCTGTGCTTACATAAAAAGGGAAGTATTCATGAAATAAATTAAGGCATGTCTAAATCTTTTCTCAGAGTCTGAACCTTCTGAATCATGTTTAGACTCAGAATCATCAATATTCCAGGCTGCTAACATCCAGTCTGCAAGTTCTGAAGCATATCCAGCAGGCAAGGACAGCTACATCACTAATGCTGCCTAGCCGACAGCAATTGTAGGGTGCATACCAATTTTCAAGATCATAAAATGTGAATGAAAAAGTGTGCCGAGCAGGGAGCCCGATGTGGGGCTTGATCCCAGGACCCTGGGATCATGACCTGAGCCGAAGACAGATGCTTAACCGACTGAGCCACCCAGGTGCCCTGAAATTTTTCTATTTTCTATTTAATTGATCAGCTTTTCTGCCATTTTGAGTTCTAGTTTGTGATCAGTATTTCTCCTAAGTCCTGTTTTCCCACGTCAAAGTTAGCAGATCTGACATTTGTTCTTCCTCTCTCTCTCTCTCTCTGCCTCCTTCCCTCCTGCCTTCCTTTACTTTCTATCATCAAAGTTGCAATGAACGTGCCTCTTTGTAGCCACAGGCAAATATTTTTCCAGAAGAGATACCTAGAATTGGAAATGCTGTGTTAGAAATTGGATAATGAAAGGAATAGAGGAGCGCAACGAAAGCTGTTCACGGCCATCGAGGATCAAAACCAAACTCTTCATTCTGGGCACCTGGGTGGCACAGTTGGCTAAGTGTCTGTCTTTTGGTTTCAGCTCAGATCCTGATCGTACGGTCCTGGGATAGAGCCCTGCACCAGGCTCCACGCTCAGCACAGAGATTCTGCCTGCGATTCTCTCTCTCTCTCCCTCTGCCCCTCCCGCTTGTGCGCTTTCTCTCTCTTAAATAAATAAATAAATAAATCTTACAAAAAACCCCCAAACTCTTCATTTTTCAGTCACTAAACCTCTTTCCCAAGGTTTCGCAGCCTATTCGTGGCAGAGCAGGTCTAGAAATAGAGAACAGTGTCAAGCAGTTTTATGAAAAGTAATGCAGCCTTGCCTCCGTGTCTTTAGACATTTTCAAGGGTTTAGACCTGGCGCAACCGTCGCAGCTGGTGGAACAGTGTGTGCAGGCTGCCGGTGCCTGGGGTCTGGTGTTGAGCGCGGATGTAGATGAGCTCAAGGACAAATGTGCACCTGTGAGCACAAAATTTAGGTCTACGAACACTGGAACACTGGATTTCACTCTGGCCTGTTCCCCCATCACTTTCTGAGCTGACACTCCTCTGGATTGTTCCACCAACACTGGCTTTTGTTCTTAACAACTCCACCTGTAGTCTCTCTCTCTTTTTTTTTTAAGATTTTATTTATTTATTTATTTGAGAGAGAGAATGAGAGAGAGAGAGAGCACATGAGAGGAGGGAGGGTCAGAGGGAGCAGACTCCCTGCTAAGCAGGGAGCCCGATGCGGGACTTGATTCTGGAACTCCAGGATCATGACCTGAGCTGAAGGCAGTCGCTTAACCAACTGAGCCACCCAGGCGCCCTCCACCTGTAGTCTCTTGTTCAGCGCTCCCCACTCCTGGCCCCTCATTCCTTCCCTGCACAGCCAGATCCTGCAGACTGAGGCATTTTCGTTTGTCTCAGGGCTCATGTCTTATGAGAGATACTTGGATATATCTGGCCATCGAAGAATAGCCTACCTTTCTCCAACTCAGGGAAGGAGATGTTCAGATAGAAAATTAACTCAAGGGGCACCTGGGTAGCTCAGTTGGTTAAGCATTTGCCTTCGGCTCAGGTCATGATCCCAGGGTCCTGGGATCGAGCCCCATATCGGGCTCCCTGCTCGGCAGGAAGCCTGCTTCTCCCTCTCCCACTCCGCCTGCTTGTGTTCCCTCTCTCACTGTCTCTCTCTCTCTCTCTGTCAAATAAATAAATAAAATCTTAAAAAAAAAAAAGAAAATTAACTCAAATGCACTCAGTGGTAAGATCCTAGAGGAATATCTGAACTTCCTAAAAACTAGCTTCCTGCTTCATCTGTGCTTGATATTGTATTTAAAGAGAAAGGTGCAAAGAGACAGACTGACTTGTAGTCAGAGATTGCCTGACAGGATAGTTGTACTTTAGTGGGGTCACCACAGATCAGTCTTCCTCTATGTGATAATAATAGTTTATATTATAGGGGAACTACTAAAGAGCTTTTTATATAACTACCTCATTTAATCCTCTCAACAATTCTGTGGTGTATGTATTCTGCTTTATAAAATCACTCACCATCTTTTTTTTTTAAGATTTTATTTATTTATTTGACACAGAGAGAGAGAGCAGCAGAGGCAGAGGGAGAAGCAGACTCCCCACTGAGCAGGGAGCCCGATGCAGGACTCGATCCCAGGACCCTGAGATCATGACATGAGTTGAGGGCAGATGCTTAACCAACTGAGCCCCCCAGGTGTCCCGATCACTCACCATCTTATAGTGACTACAATTTTCCAGAAGAGTCTCAATTTTAAAAATCTTGGTCCATTATTGTCGTTAGCTATCAAAATGCTTCAAAAGTTTTGATAGTTCATCTGAACTATAACTCCCAGACTACCTCTACCATCAGAGAGTGGACTACAAATACTTGTAATACAATTTATCCTGATATTTGGTTCAGAAAGTATGATTTCAATGCATCTGCCCACCGATGCTAGCTTCCAGCAAATACCCCCAGTTCCTGCTGTGCTGGGTGGTTATTTTTGTACTGGTTGATGCCTCCTTTGCATCCCATAACTGCTGATTGAGTTAGAAGTGGACTTCTAGTCCGAAAGCAGTCAATTCATAAGCTTCCAGCTTGTGTCCTGGCATGAAATGGTGAGATGGGCCAATCACATTTTTTGTGTGGGTAAATATGAACCAAGAGACAAGGTTTCTACCCTACGCCTGGGTATCCATGATGGTCAAGTGCAGGTGAATAAGCAGAGAGAGCAGTCTGGGAGATAGGGGAGAAGGAGCACAGGCACAGAGGGAGACAAAGATGGACCAAGACAAAGAGAAGGGACTGAGAGACAAGAAAAAGTCAGAGAGGCAGAGACATAGAAAGACGCACCTCAAATAAGAGAGAGAAAAAATTGGTTCCTATTGGCTTTTAAGTTCCTGTGAGGCCCTGCTCAACTTAGGTTCCTGCCCCCAAAAGCCAGATGAAAGTAGTTTCTATGTCTACACTTAATTAGATTTTAGGGGGGCACCTGGGTGGCTCAGTCAGTTAAGTGTCTGCCTTCGGCTCAGGTCACAATCTGAGGGTCCTGGGATGGAGCCCCGTCATGGGGCTCCCGGCTTCGTGGGGAGCCTGCTTCTCCCTCTGCCTCTCCGCTCCCATTCTCTCTCTCTCTCTCCATCTCAAATAAATAAATAAAATCTTTAAAAAAATTGGATTTTAGGGAGACTGGATCTGGCCAGTCAAAATCATAACAGGCACATGGATAAACTAAAAACCAGTGTACTAATTTGCAAAGAGAATTGTACTTTCTCAGAACTCTGGAGTGTTCAGATTGGATGATCAGTCTATTTTTCCTCCCGTAAGAAAACTTTTGTAGAAACCAACTCCTTGGTCAAGACTGCTTGGTGAGACTGGATCTGAGCAAAAGGTAGACCATTGTCAGAGTTGCTCTCAACACCAAATCAGAGTGCAATACATCATGCATCTCCAATGTGGTGATGGACTGCCTGAGGCAACCATAGGGAAGGGATGAGTCACACGGATGTGTTCTTTCTCTGTAGCTTCCTATTATTAGACTCTTTGTGGACTCCACCCTTTTGTTAACAGTTTCTGTAAAGAAGTTATAACAACTTTATTGTTAATAAGGAAGTAATAGCTAACATTTATTGAGTATTTTCTTTGAAACTTGCATTGTGCTAAGCCCTTTACAAATACAATACGTTACTGAATCATCAAACAACCCTGTTAAGTAGGTATTGCTACTCTACTTTCTGGAGAAGGTTCAGACAGGTTAAGAAGCTGGTTCAAGGGCAAGGAACATGGAGAGCTAAGTTAGGAACAAAGAGAGAGCTGGGAGGGCAATGACCACATTACAGGTCTGAGTAGATATCCTGGTCACATTAGTTTTTTTTTTTTTTTTAAGATTTTATTTATTTGAGAGAGAGAATGAGAGAGAGAGAGCACATGAGAGGGGATAGGGTCAGAGGGAGAAGCAGACTCCCTGCTGAGTAGGGCGCCCGATGCGGGACACGATCCTGGGATCATGACCTGAGCCCAAGGCGGTCGCCCAACCAACTGAGCCACCCAGGCGCCCATGGTCACATTAGTTTTGGAGATCATTTACTCTCTTGATTCGAGAAGGAGACACATGATTAAATGTGAATTTTTCTGTGTTTCCTTAGCAGCATTTTGGCATGTGGCTCATGTCAATCACCATTATTTTAAATAAACAAAAATAACAATAGTGATACTGGTCATTTACTGAAGTGAGGACTAGCCAGTTAATCTACCCTGCCAGGTAGGTATTATTATTCCTACCTTAGAATGAGAAAACAGATTCAAGGAGTGTAACTTAGTTCACAAAGATACAGGCAGTAAAGTCGGGATTCAGACAGATCTATCCTTTAAATCCACTGCTTTTCCCATACTGTACCCTCTATCAATCACATTTCTAATCTCAGTTGGCTTTCTATTTTCACACACCAATAGTTTCCTTTGGACTATGTCCTCATTTGAGAAGGAAATATTCATGGATGTCTTATGTGGCCCTGGGGAGGTAAGCTGTAGGTAGAAAAGGTGTATTGCCTTGGGTTCCAGTGAGGCGATTGTCCTAAAGTTTGTCAATAGCGACCCCCTCAGGACGGTCTTAGTTTACAGGTTCTCTGGACAATTTCAAAGCCCCTTGGACACAAAACAAATTATTGTTAAGATGACTAACAAGGAGCAGGTAAAACTCTTAGTTATAAGTGTCTTTATTTATTTATTTTTTGGTGCTCCTGATCCTGGGAAGTGTTTGGGTATTTCTCTGTAGTCAAAAGACCTGGCTCAGTCTCTGTTCTAGGGCTGTAGGTGATGGGAGCTAGGAGGGCAGCAATAGCCTCAAATCTGTAACACAAAAATGAAAAATAGGGCATGTTGGTGGTGGTATGGAGAATATGAATCTCCGTACTTTGCTGGGGGGAATGTAAAATCATTCACTAGGCCACTAGGAAAAGCTTTTTGGCTGTTTCTTTTTGGCAGGTAAACACAGAATCACCATAGGACCCAGCAATCTCACTCCTAGGTATATATCTCAAAGAATTGAAAACAGGTACTCAAGACAAATAACATTCACAGGCATGTTAAGGGCAGCACTATTCACAAAGGTTGGAAATAATGCAAATATCCATCAATGGATGAATATATAAACAAACTGTGGTACACATACAAAGGCATATTATTCAGCCATAAAAAGGAATGAAGTACTAATAGTACTGATAGATACATTATACAAGAGGCATGAACCTAAAAATATCAAGCTAGGTGAAAGAAGCCAGACATAGAAGGCCACATACTGTGATTCCATTTATATGAAACGTCCAGAATACGTAGATCCAAAGAGTTAGAAAATAATTAGTAGTTGCTAGAGATTGGGGGGAGGAGGGAATGGGGAGTGACTGCTTAATGCCGCCAGTTTTCCTTTGGGGTGATAAAAATGTTTCAGAGCTAGATAAAGATATTGGTTGCTCAACATCGTAAATGTAATACATGCCACTGAATTATTCATTTTAAAGGGGTTAATGTTATGTTATGTGAATTTCACCTTAATTAAAACAAAAAAGTTCAACAGCCGTTTCCGCCCTTCTGAGCTTGAAATCTTCCCAAAAGATACAGGGCATAAGAAACACATGGCCACCATCCTTGTCCTACAGTTCGATCTGTTGTACATTCATTGATCCGCTCATGAATTTCCACTTACTCAGCACAAAGTGTCTGAGCCAGGTCCTGGGCTCCAGAGGGCACAGTCCCTGCCCTAGGAGCGCGCAGCCTAGGGGGAGACACATCCCGTATATTAAAAAAACAAAAACAAAACTCCGTGAAGAACCCAGCACATGAGGGTTGGTTGTTCCAAGTAGCGGGAAATCCCCAAAGAATAGGGGGCCCTTTTCAGACAGAGGACTTAGACGGAGCTAACTCGTGTCCATGGCCGCCAAATCCCTTGTGGCAAATACATTCTTTTGTTGTTCCCGGAGATGAAACAGTTTCTCGGGCCCTCCAGGAGCTCCTCCGCAGAGGTGGCAAGAGGGAACTCAATCAGCACCGCGAGGGCCGCAAGGAGGAAGAGGGTAGGGTAGGCGGGGGCCATCCCGCGCCCCGCCCCGCGCCTCGGGGGGAGCCCGGCGGCCGCAGCTTGGGGAGGTGGGGACTGCGCGGGGCCGCGCTCCCGCCCTGCTCCGCGCCGACGGACCGGCAGCCGGCTTGTCGGCCCACGAGGGGGCGGCGGCTCCCGGGCTTTGTGGCCGCGGCGCGCGCGGCGGGGCCTGGCCGGCCGGGGGCGCGCCACCACCGCCGCCCGGCGCTCCGGAGCCCGCGGCCCTCCCGGCCGCCCCGCCTGCGAAAGGAGCCGAGGCCGCCCGCGCTCGCGCCTCGCCGGCCCCTCCCCCGGTCGCCGCGGCCGCCGCGCCGCCGCTGCAGGTAGGAGGCTCCCCCGGGGGCCGGCCACAGTGGGGCGGGGGCGGGGGGGGGGCCGGCGTGCGGGGGCCGCGGACCGGCATGGCGGGCTTCCGGGCCGAGCCGCCGAGACCCCTGCCCCGCAGGCTGGGCGGCAGCCTCTGCGCGCCGCGATGGGACTCGGTGAGTGGGGCTGGCCTGCGGCGTACAAAGCCTCAGGGCGCGGACCTCGGGGAGATTCGGCGGCTCACCCGGGGCTCGGGGGACTCTGGCCCTACCGCCCCCACACACCCCCCGGGCCGGGGGAGCCGCTGGGGAGGAGTCCAGGCGACCGCAGTGCCCGGGTCTTCCCTCCCAGGGTCCGCGCTGTTTGCCAGGCACTGTGCTCGGCGCTTTTCCATACTTGTCTCCTTTAAGACCCCCCAGTTCCCCGTCCGAGGGTGTAATGGGAGGGGTCCCTCAGTCAGGGGCCGAGGGCCGAGCATCATCACATCGGTGCCCGCCTGACCTTGGGAAAGCTTCTTTACTCCGAGCCTGGGCTGCTGCTACTGTAAATGGGGGTACGGTGGAGGGGGTGTTGCGGGGAAGTGCCTGTTCTAATACTACCCTCGGTACTATTGTGAGAGAGAATATACATAAATGATCATAGCTAAATTTTGAGCACTTTCTCTCTACCAGGCCCCAGGTACTAAACAGTTGGCATGAGTTATCTAAATAATCACACCGGCGCTATGAGGGAGCTACTGTAAATTGCCGGAATAATCTTTATTTAGGAGTAGGAAACAGTGAAGGATTTATTTAGCCTCCCTCTTCTGATCCAGGAGATTGGTTGTTTCTTAGATGTGGTAACATTTAAGATTACAAATGTTTCTGCAGTACAGGAGAGAGGTTATAGGATGCAGGGATCTATTTGTCACGCATTTTATTTTTTTATTTTTATTTTTTTAAAAGATTTTATTTATTTTTTTGCGAGAGAGAGAATAAGAGACAGAGAGCACGAGAGGGAAGAGGGTCAGAGGGAGAAGCAGACTCCCTGCTGAGCAGGGAGCCGGATGTGGGACTCGATCCCTGGACTCCAGGATCATGACCTGAGCCGAAGGCAGTCGCTTAACCAACTGAGCCACCCAGGCGCCCGTTTGTCACACATTTTAAATGAGGTAGAAAACTATCAGGGTCGGGGGTGTGGATTTCAGCGTCAGATGGGAGGTTGTGTTACCAAGGAAATGGTTAAATATGAATTCAAAACCATAGTTCCTGAGTTATGATTGAGGACTGTTAGGGGAATTTGGGACGACAGAGAGAAAGGGGGAGGACTGGGGAGGGGGAGAGAGGCAAGAATTCTGAAGCTCTGGAAGGTGTTGAGGAAGAGAGCAGGGTTCACCACCCCAGAAGCCTTCTGGACCAGGATTCCATCCTGCCCTTAGAGACCAGGCATCCTGCTGGGATGAGATCACAGGTTGTCTTTTCTTACTCCCAGGCCACCCCAAAATTACTCAGATGGGTTGAGAGCCAGACTCTTCCCAAAATGTCATTGTCCCTTCTGGTGATTCCTGAAATTCTTTTCATGTGTTTGAGGAGATTGGGGTACTCACGGACCCTAAAGGTTGATAAGACACTTTTTTTTTTTTAAAGATTTTTATTTATTTATTGAGAGAGAGAGAGAGAATGGTAGAGAGAGAGCATGAGAGGGAAGGAGGTCAGAGGGACAGGCAGACTCCCTGCTGAGCAGGGAGCCCGATGCAGGACTCGATCCCGGGACTCCAGGATCATGACCTGAGCTGAAGGCAGTCGCTTAACCAACTGAGCCACCCAGGCACCCAGGTTGATAAGACACTTAAGATACAAAGGCCTACCTGATGTAATGAAGGAGTGTGTTTTGAACACAATTCACTTGGTTAGAGGAGCTGTGGGCATAAGGAGATTATTTGGGGGTTCAGTTTGGAATGGGGAGAATGGAAGGCTTTGGACCCTGAAGAAGGCAGGGAAAGGCAGGCAGGAAAGCCTAGGGACTGTACCCCCAGGAAAGGGACTGGAAAGGGGAGCTGAGGACCTCACAACACCCATCTGCAGCCTGCTCACTTTTTGCCTACCAAGAAGGCATCCTTTCCTCTCCCCGTTTGTGGCTATTTCTTACTTGTTGTGAAAGGTAGGTCTGGGCTGGATTCAGGCTGACTTTTCTCCTCAGTAAGTAGGAAAGGCTTCTGGAGAAGGGTTCTTTTAAAACCAGGCCTTGACGGAGGTGGGTATTTGGGTGCCTAGTGATGGTGAAGGCAGGGAGCAGTGTCCATAGTGGAAAGCGCAGTTGCTTTGGAGAGATAGACAGCTTGGGGTTCAAATCCTGGCTCTGCCATTTATCAGCCGTGTAATTTTTTATGAGGATAAAACAATGTTTTTTCAAAGGCCTGGTAGGGAGCTCAGCCAACACTAGTACCTTCTTCCCTGTCCATGGTGACATTCCTTCAACAAATATCTGCTGAGCACCAGCTGTCTGCTGAGTCCTAGGCTTCCTGCTTGGGATACAGAGATGAGTCAGAAATTATGGATTCCCTTATGAATTTCCCAGTCCAGTGAGGGAGATGGACACAAAGAGCACATTACAAAAAATATGGGAAGTGCTACAGGATAGTCATATACAACTGGCAGTGTGCTCACAGAGGAGTAACTAATTCACTCTGGACAGAAAACTCAGGGCCAAATTACCTCTAACAAGAGGAGTATGAGACTTTATGATAGAGATTTTGAATGCTACCACCTCCTAACTTGTCTTTTTTTTTTTTACCTTTGCCTTGTTTTTGCCCTGATACCTTTCTCTTAAAAAAAAAAGTCTAGTTGCAGTGTGTGCATACTTTATAAGCTACCTCAGACTCATTTTAGAAGGAAGCTATTTTTTTTTTTAAGATTTTATTTATTTGATAGAGACACAGCGAGAGAGGGAACACAAGCAGGGGGAGTGGGAGAGGGAGAAGCAGGCCTCCCGCGGAGCAGGGAGCCCGATGCGGGTCTCAATCCCAGGACCCCTGGATCATGACCCAAGCCGAGGGCAGACACTCTACGACTGAGCCACCCAGGCGCCCCGGAAGCTATTGTAAATATAACAGCCCAGGCATTAATTGAGGAGCCATCACAAAAATGTCACAAGAGTTGGACCTTGAGGGATGAAAATGAGCCCTTGGTGGGGTGCATATGACTCTTGATCTCAGGGTTGTGGGTTTGAGCCCTATGTTGGGTATAGAGATTACTTAAAATTGTTTAAAAAAAGGAAAGAAAGAAAATGAGCCCTTGGTGGACCTTGGAATAAAGGATTCCAGCCAGAGGAAGCCCTGTGTACAGAGCCATGAGAACACAGCAGGTTCAAGGGCATGAAGTTGAGTTTGGTCTGCTGCATTGAAAAATATATGGAAAGAAGGGGTTGGCATGGGGTGGCAGGGGCACAGATCTGGAAAGGCCTCGAATGCTATGTGCAGCATTTGGACTTGATCACTGAGGAATGCGGGAGATGTAAGAGGTTTACATGCAGGACTGAGGCATGATCACTGTGTTTTAGGAAGAGCCCTTTGGTAGTTGTGTGGAAGAGGGGCTGGAAGTTGGGAGATCATTTTGGGAGACCAGGGCCTGACCTTAAAAATATAAGGCAATAAGGATGAGAGAGGAGGTAATAAATACTGAGGTAAAACGTATAGGAGGTCTTAGTGATTGGTTACCTGTGATGGAAGAGCATGCTGAGTTTTCTGCTTTGGGCTGCATTAAGGTGGCTGAAATCATCAGAAATCAGGCGGTTTGAGAGTAGGGGAATAATTTGTTTCCTTTTGTCCATGAATAATTGGAGATTTCGGGGCGCCTAGGTGGCTCAGTCGGTTAAGCAACCAACTCTTGGTTTTGGCTCAGGTCATGATCTCGGGGTTGTGGGATCGAGCCTCAGGTCGGGCCCTGCGCTCAGCGGGGAATCTGCTTGAGATTCTCCCCCTCCGTTTCTCCCTTCCCCTCTCTCAAATGAATAAATAAATCTTAAAAAAAAAAGAATTGGGGATTTCTGAGGTGCCCACACGGACAGCTAAACAAGTGGGGATGTGTGTGGTGCTGAAGAGAGAGAATGGGGCTGGGGAGAGAGGATCTCCCTGACACCCTTACTTTCTTTTGAACAAACACTGAAAATCTGTGTGCTAAAAATACAAATAAAATGTAGTTCCAAGCCTCAGGAATTCACCCTCAGACAGTGGCAGCACTTGAGAATAAGGATAGATTGCGGTACAGAGTAATTCTGAGTGCTGCCGGAGGGGTAAATACTTGGGACCTCTGGGCCAGAGATGGGAGTGAGCGCCCCTGGGTGTTCTGAAGCAGTGGGAGGGGAGGAGCGAGCACTCACAGGCAAGGAGTGGGCTGGAGTGGGAAGGCCCTTTCTGTAGAGGATACTTAAAAAACGGTTCCAAGGGAATCTCAGGGAGCTTGGGGTAGGGGTGGGGAGATGGTTTAGGAAGGAGCCATGGGGAGGGAAAGGAGGGGCTGGGACTTTTAAGAACCTTCTCTAGAGGAGAGTGTGAGGGTGGAAGGACGGGAGGTAGGAGCTCTTGCCTTAAACACAAGGCTGGTTCTGCTCACAGTCACACTCAGACACAGATGGTAAAAATAAACACTTCCAAGTTACAAGGCCGCCTGGGGTGGGTGGTGATGGGGCAGAGGAGGGAGAGCATTAGAGGAAGCAAGTTCATCTCAAGGTTTAAGATTGCAAAGCCCTCTGAGGGAAGGAGGGATGATGGAGAGGGCACAGGTGAGTGGCCATCCTGGGTGGTCAGCTCTGAACCTTTGAGAGCAGGTATACGGGAAGGCGGGCACAGGCACAGTAATGTCTGATTACTCCTACCTCTGGATAAAATGAAATCATGAAGCCGTCATTGTCATAGTCTGGCTCTTAAAAATTTGGCATACAAGGGCGCCTGGGTGGCTCAGTTGGTTAAGCCTCCGACTCTTGGTTTCAGCTCAGGACACAATCTTGAGGTCCTGGGATTGAGCCCCGCATTGGGCTCTGCGCTCAGCGCGGTCTGCTTCAGATTCTTTCTCCCTCTCCCTCCTGCTCACTCACTCTCTATCTCTATCAAATAAATAAATAAAATCTTTAAAAAATGTTTGGCATACAGTACAATAGCATTTACAAGAAGAAGCCAGAAGTAATTTCTGTTATAAATCCTCTGTCAAAGGAGAAGTTTTAGATAGTAGAACAACTAGATGTGATTAGTAAAAAATGCAAACGGCAAGCAGGTTAGTTTCAACATATATTCCACAAATATGTATCAAGTGCCTTCTGTGTACCAGGCCCTCTTCAGTTTGCTGGGGCTACAGTAATGACCAGATCCGATCATCTGCTTTTGACATTTCACCTGGAACTGCTTAACCTCTAGGTTAAACCTGTGTGTGGGCCTTACGTGGTCTGATGTGCTGAGATCACTTTATTCTGTTGTAGTGTTCTCTCTCATTGGCCAGTTGCGCCACCAGCTTCATAAATAATCAGAATATACCATGTATGTGTATTTGGCAGAGAACTGTGGAAATCAGGTTGCAGGAAAACCATCATAGCCGCAGAGCTATGATGGATGACCAGTGCTGGATAGGACTTTAGAGAACACCCACTTTAGCTTTATAATTTAGAGATGAGAAACCAACAGGGAGGAAAGGGGACTTGACTAATGTCACCCATTTGATGTCAGAGTTGAGAGCAGTGCCCTTTGAGTTCCTAGATGGGATAGTGGGGAAGGCTTGAGGGCACCTCATAGGAGAGCCTCTTGACCATGAGAAGGTTCGGAAGAGATGTTGAAAACAAATGAGGAAGCTTTGCTTTTAGGTCCTCCTGTGTTAGTGGAAACCCAGAAAGCCCCCACTTTTGCTCTGAGCCACAATTTCCTCATTTATAAGAGGATTGGACTTTTAGTTGTTTGTTTTTTTTAAGATTTTATTTGAGAGTGAGCGAGCGAGCATGGGGGGAGGGGCAGTGGGAGAAGCAGACTCCCTGCTGTGCAGGGAGCCCGACGTGGGGCTTGATCCCAGGACCCTGGGACATGACCTGAGCCCAAGGCAGACACTTAACCATCTGAGCCACCCAGGCGCCCCCTGGACTTTTCATTTTAACATGTTAGGGTCAATGTCGCTTCGAGAAAATGTTGTTTTGGGGATTCTGAGTCAGGGAACAGTCAACAGGCCAGGATAAGAAATGGCTTTTCACCTCTTGAGAGCAAAATGGTTCACCCATAACGTGTTGCCTTCAGCTCACTCACACACCGCTATGCGTTCTTTCTCTCCGCCTTTCCCAAGTCCTGGTCTTCCTTTGCTCCAATGCTAAGTCTAATTCCAGTCTATTCTAATGGGAATTAAGGTTCTTAATCTAGATGCCCCCAACCCTGGAGTAGTGTCCCCTGGGCACATCTCTGTCACAATGCTTATCACCCCGCCTTGTCACCAGCCTGCCCTCCAAGATGCTGTACTGTGTTAGGTCTTCATTGGACTGTGACCTCCTTGATCCTAAGGAATACCCCTCTCTGTGGTTCCTGCGCAGGGTGGGAGCTCCTGGATCCTCTGCTTCTTCTGGATGCCTCCCCCCCATGTGGACACATACACACGTCCTGGTAATTCCTCAATTTGAAATAGTCTCTTGTGTGCTCCTCCTGTCCATTAACATTGCCACCATTCAGCATCGAGGCCCTTCTCAATTATTTATCTGAATGATCTCCTTCAACTCTGTGTTCATATCCTATACATTCTTAAAGATCTAGCTCAGATGTCCTCTTGTTCACGAAGAATGCAAATTATGCTCTTCCTCCTCTGCCCAAGGTGCTTTGTCCTCTTTTGTGGTGTCTGTTTCAGCGTGCTTCCCTTGTAGTTAGCAGTGTGTGCAGGCCAGCTCGCTTTCCAGGCTATCACGTTCAGCTCATTTTTGTGTCTCCCACATAGTCTAGGACAGTACAGAGCCTTTGGCAGTTTCATGACACATCTGTTGAATTGTGCGTCTATGCAGCGAGAGCCAGTAAGTATCTTGAGTATGTCTTGTAGATAGACCACTAGGGTATTTTTGGAAGTGTTTTTTTTTTTTTTAAGATTTTTATTTATTTATTTGAGAGAGAGAGGGAGAGAGAGAGCCCGAGCGGAGGGAAAGGCAGAGGGAGAGAGACAGGTCGACTCCACACTGAGCGTAGAACCCGACACGGGGCCAGTCCCAGGACTCCGAGGTTGTGACCTGAGCCAAAATCAAGAGTCGGACGCTTAATCAGCTGAGCCACCTAGGCGCCCCTGGAAGCTGTTTAATATGGGTGGGAGGGGTAGGAAGAACTAAAATTTATTGAAGCTTTAGTCTGTGCTTCTTCTTTACTCAAATTGCAGGGTAGTTGTGCAGATGGAGTAAGACTAGTAGGAGGTTGTAGCCTTATTTTACAGATGAAGCACTGGAGGTTAATTGATTTGGCCAAAGTCACAAGGCTCGGTGAGTGCTGAAGTCAGGATTTGAGCCCAGGTTTTCTGCATTTCTTGGTTCACTTCACTTCACTTCATGAGCAGGAATTCATTAAGGTTTAAAAGATCCTGACACCTGCCCCAGGTCTCAGCACTACCCATCTCCAGTCACGGTTCCTGTTCTGAGTACTGACTTCAAAGAACTCCTTTTCCATAAAAGGCAATAAAAGTAAAATCTGGCCAACTTGCTCTAGTCTTTGCTCAAATTTTAGGACTTAGATTGACCCTTGGTGGACTTAAAATATCATTAGATGGTGTATTAGTCAGCCTGGGCTGCCATAATAAAATACCAGAGACTAGATGGCTTAAACATCAGAAGTGCACTCCTCATAGTTCTGGAGGCTGGGAAGTCCAAGATCAAGGTGCCGGCAAGGTAAGTTTCATTCTGAGTGAAGCTGCCTCTCTAGGCTCGTAGCTACTGCCGGCCCTCTGTGTGCTCACGTGACCTCTTTGTGAGCCCTTGGGAAGACAGGGAGAGGGGAGAGGGCAGGAAGGAAGGAGGGAGAGATGAAGGGAAAGGGAATGTTCTCTGACGTCTCTTATAAGGACCCTAAATCCCCTTGAATCAGGGCCCCACCTTCATCACCTTATTTAACCTTAATTACTTCCTTAAAGGCCCAGTCTCTCAGTACAGTCATCCCAGGGATCAGGACTTCAACATACGAATTTTGGGGGTGTGCAAGCATTCAGTCCATAACAGATGGATTTTTGTTTTAAAGTGGTATCAGATGTACTTACTACAGTCTCTGGTGGTTTAGTCAGTGTTAGTGTTTGGGGAATTGTGCTGTTTCCTCTGTTCTTTTTTGGTATTGGGTTCATGCTCTTACTTAGTCCTGTCTCTGAGTCTTTGCCTGGCCCAAGGGGAGTTTTCATTGCATTTGGATTTTGTTATTTTTTTTGACCATTTTTACTTTAATGCAGCTTTTGATGTACAGACTGTTATCAGGTATGATACTCATTCTGTGCATGATAGGCAGTTTGATGCCTATATCAGAATGTATTCATTCATTAAATGTTTAATGAAGGCCCATGACTGTGAGGGTCACTGGGCTGTTAGTTGAACCACAACTTGCTTTAGGACTGGTAGCACTGTTGTCTAGCACAACAGTGGACAGAAAAGATGATCTGTATTGAGCAGAGTTGAGGGGCGGGGAAGGCCTGTCTTTCTCTAACAAAAGCTGATGCAGCAGGAAAGGCTTATTATGTTGTCATCTATAACCAGTTATGGACATTGCTGGGTAGTTTTAAGCTAGAATGTGCTTTCTGGCCTCAAAGTTTCTATTAACAAGCTTCGCCTGGAGATCTCTTTGAGAAGTGTTTGTTTACTTAGGACTGTCAGGTGCTCAAGCAGAATGTCAGTGTTCCCCTGAGGCATGGACCATCTTGAAGCTATGTATCATCTCAACAGTACTTCTCAAACATACATTCTTATCAGATCAACAGCAGAAATTATTTCAGAGCTCTGGTTAGAAAGAGAGTGGTTCACCTTGGGGCGGGGTGGCTGTGGGCCCTAGGTTTGAGACATGGAGGCTGAGGTGATGGGGGGAGGTGAGGGGAAGAGCGAAGAGCCGCCAAAAGGAGATGGACAGAAGCAGGAACAGCTCCTCATGAGTAGCTCTACCCTAGGAACTTTCCCTGCTGACAGATTGCTAATTGACATGTAATTTGACATGTAATTTGAGCAGGGACAGGAGCAGCAACCAGGTCCGAAAGAGGAGAGCTAAGCAGGGTGAGGACATTGGATCTGGGTTTGAATCTGGTTCTGCCACTTACGTTTTGTGTGGCCACAGGCAGGTTACTGAGCCTCACTTTTCTGACCTGAGAAATGGAATTGGTTAGTGGGAATGAACAGCTTACTTCATGAGGCTGTTGGGAATCCATAGGGGACCTTTTGGGTACACTGCGTCATACCAGAATTCTTTTACAGCCCTGCAGAATGCAACCACATGGCCCAGCGACACCTACTGTTCTACAAAATTAAGCAAAGTAAATTGGTAACTCTGGATTTACTTAGCTAGTGATTAAATAACAGTTTAGTTAATAGGCTATTAATGGTCCCCAGGTGTTGGTAATTCTGAGTATTTGCTTTTGAGAGCAGTCGGTACTTTAATAGTTTTTTTTTTTTAGCAGAAAATACTGTAGTGTAACAAATGGGGTCTCAGGGACTATTTTTGGGAGGATTAAATGATATAGTGCATGTTAAGCACTTAGTATAGCGTCTGACCCACAGTAAGGACTCAATAAAGGTTATCTGCTATTGTTAACGGCAGTTACTAGAGACTCAACTGGTCACATGGGTCAATATACTCTCCACGAGGTCACCACCACCTGGTGGCAGCGAGTGGTACTGCATACATTGTAAGGTAGAATCATTTAATTGCTTGAAATTAATTCCATGGAATTTCAGCTCCACCAAGTATTACAGGGACTTTGTTCAGAATGTGACTTATTTGCCTGAGAGCAGGAATTCATATTTCGTTAAACAGTGAAGTGACATTTTTCACCTTCATAGTTGGCATAGAATAAAAAAAATGTTAATAGCACCACTAAACGAAGTAGGGAAACAGAAGTGCTCATGCGCTATTAGTAGGAATGTGAATTGGTACACCATTTCTGGAGGACAGATGGTGATGTAACAGAAGTCTTAAGTGTTTTCGTCTTTTGTCTTTTCTAGGAATTTATCTTGAAGTAAAGTTAGAAAAAAAATCTAGAAAGAAAAAGTATATAAATAAATAAATACATAGAAACAGCATTGCCTATATTGGAAAAACATAGGGAACAATTCCTTTTTCATTTGCGAATCAGATTTCTCAATCTTTATAGCAATGATTTTTTTTTAAGATTTTATTTATTTAAGGGGGTGAGAGAGAGAGAGCACACGAGTGGAGGAGGAGGGGTGAGGGGCAGGGGGAGAAGCAGACTCCACGCTGAGCAGGGAGCCTGATGTGGGGCTCTATCCCAGGACCCAGAGATCGTGACCTGAGCCGAAGGCAGACTCTTAACTGACTGAGCCACCCAGGTGCCCCTTTATAGCAATGATTCTTAAAAAGAGTGAGAGTGTAAGGGAAGGTAGGCATATTGACATCTCCTGGTGCAGAGGAGCTGGGATGGGAGGATCAGAATTTGTTCTAGAATCTGTGTCGTTTAAGAACATTCAGTTGGGCATAGATATCTTGGTAGAGTTAGAAATAGTACAGAAGAGCTGTATTGTAGCAGGTGTATAGTAAAAAATTTCTGTTTAGGGAATGTTGATTTATAGGGAATAAGAATATTGATGAATGCAAAAAATTTTGGACCTTTGGGGAAGAAGGGGCCTGGATTGGGTAATTGTAGGGACATTAGACCAGTATGATTGAAATACAGGCCTGGGACTTTAGGGGTGCAGAGATATATACCCAAAGATAAATTTCTCCTTGTTTAGCTTTGTCCAAGACCTGAGGGTCAAAGAGCCTTGACATATATCTAAATCTCTTGATCTCTGATAACTGATATTCCCCACAGTGAGTGTGGGGCAGGGTACCTGGTATTCGGAGACACTAGTCACATGAGTACTTCATTCTAACCTTAACTTTGGGGATGAGGTGGTGCACAGTGAGAGACCCTAATTGGGTTCTCTTGCCTTCATGGAAAGCCCCTGCTCCTTGGCCTCAATCTCAAGGCTCTCTGATATCGCCTGGTCCTCTCCAGCTGCAGGTCTAACAGATTTCAGCTCTTCACAACTATAGTAACCCCTCTCCGGGCATAGTATGCGAATAGCTGGCTTGTAATAGTGTGATTTTAAATTAGTATACCATTTATTTAAAAGTCACAGCCTTTTCCCCTAACTTTTTATTGTGGAACTTTTCAAACATACACAAAGATGGAGAGAATAATTTAATGAATGTTTGTGTACCTGTCACCCTTGTTGATGTTCAAATGTTTCAAGTTGGTTCCTTTCAAGTTGGTTCCTAATTCTTTTGATATGAGTTGATCAGTTTTAAATGGACTGCATCATCAGTATCTTGATGCTTGCCTGTTATTCCAAAAAATCAGAAGCTTGGAAAATATAAGGACTGATGTGTTGGCCCTTTCCACAAAGGGAAACATGCAACACTCATTTTATTGCTGTATTCAGTGTTGCTTAGTGACATTCTTGCCAGAATGTATTTGAGAGATTAATTGCATAGGAAACTTCCTGTGATTAAGAGATGTGGGAAACACGTGGGGTCACAAAACGCACATAGATTCAGGGGAGTAAGACATTTACTAAGCATTTTTTGTGTGAAAGATGCTGGCTCAGTACTGGGGAAGATGGTAAGATGACCTAAGGAAGTCATGGTTGTTGAGTAGTTTGGAATCACCCAAGGTGAGAGCCCAAGAGATAGTTGTGAAATGATACTGAGAATACTAGGGTATTTGAACTGCTAGCGGCAGCAGATTGTAGAACACAGGTTACCAGAGAGTGAGGACAGAGGTGGGGGAAATGGGAAGATAATAGACAAAGGGTCCAAAGTTGCAGTTACGTAGGATGAACAAGTCTATGTCTATAGAGAATAATACTGTATTGAATACTGGAAATATGCTGAGAGAGTAGGTTCCAGGTGCTCTTAGCACACACACAAAGATGGGAACTGTGTTGGGGTACCTGGCAGCTCATCGGTAGAACATGTGATTTTTGATCTTGGGGTTGTAAGTTCAAGCCCCACATTGGGTGTAGAGATTACTTAAAAAATAAAATCTTTCAAAAGAAAAAAGGTAACTATGCGAGGAGATGATACGTTAATTAGCTTGACTGTAGTAATAATTTCATTATGTATATGGCTATCAAATTAAATTTAGGTATATTAAATATATTTTTCTTTTTTTAAAGATTTATTTATTTATTTTAGAGAGAGGGTGGGCAGAGGGAGAGGGGGAGGGAGAGGGAGAGAGAATCCCAAGCAGACTCCCCACTGAGCAGGGAGCTTGACATGGGGCTTGATCGCATGATCCTGAGATCACGACCTGAGCCGAAATCAAGAGTTGGATCTCGACCGACTGTGCCACCCAGGCGCCCTTACATATATATTTTTAAACTAAATATATTAAAAGGTATGTAGACTTATTCCTAAAATGGAGAAATATAGTATTTCAAAAATTATAATATATAATTGATATTATATGTGAACAAAGACTTTAAAGGAATATCTGTAATAAAAATGAATATTTGGTGTGTTAAAAAAATACCAGATTATGGGGATAGTCTAGATTCTTGACCCCCCAAGGTGCCATCTTTGTGATCTTGGAAAGTCTACTTACTGGCCCTTAGTTCCCTCAATTGAGAAAAGGGCTGTTGGCCCTTTCACCTCTGAAATTATATGAATTATTTACATAGGACTGTACACGTAAAAGTGGCCCTCAGACCTTAGGGATCACAGACTCCAAGCCCTCATTTTAAAGATGAAGAAACAGGTTCCTCTAGGAGCATGGCCCTGTCCAAGGTCACAGACATAGTGATGGAAATGTCAGGTCTTTTGGGGTGATTTCTTGATGATTCTGAAATCTGAGTGCTTATGTTATCCATCCCATTTGGTTACACTGGCTTTTCTTGTCCTCAGCTGTGACAAAACTTTGAGAAAGCTGTTTAGTTGAAAAGCTGCCTAACATTATGAATGTGGGGAATGATCAGTTCTCTGACATTGAGCAGAAATAAATGAACAAAGTAAGAGTTCCTTTTAGATGTTCAACTTTTCTTTTTTGCGGTTACATACAAGATATTCTCAGAATGGCCAAGACCTACAATAAAGGACCTACTTGAAAATCTTCTTTGAAGTAAAACCCCACTTCTAGTGACCTTCTGAACGTTTTTCCTGAGACTATCCTAATTCAGCATTAATGGGAGAGAAAGTCCTGCGTTTCAGGCAAGGGAATCATGTCAGGGATTAAGCTGACATAATTTGCAGCCATTTTCCTTGCTGGAGTTAGTAATGATTGTTTCAAACTTCCTTTTCAGGATCGCTAACAGCCAGGAGAAATAGAGTGGAAAATGCAAAACAACGAAATCATAAAACCTGCCAAATACTTCTCGGAATTGGAAAAGAGCATCCTGCTTGCTTTGGTAGAAAAGTACAAATATGTGCTGGAATGCAAGAAAAGCGACGCGCGAACTATTGCACTCAAGCAGCGCACCTGGCAGGCGCTTGCGCACGAATACAACTCTCAGCCGAGCGTGTCACTGCGGGATTTCAAGCAGCTGAAGAAGTGCTGGGAGAACATCAAGGCTCGGACCAAAAAGATTATGGCCCATGAGAGGAGAGAGAAGGTGAAACGGAGCGTCAGCCCTCTTCTGAGCACCCACGTCCTGGGGAAGGAGAAGATCGCCAACATGCTGCCGGAGCAGCTGTACTTCCTGCAGAGCCCTCCCGAAGAGGAGCCTGAATACCACCCTGACAGCGCGGCCCCAGGTATTGGCTCCTGAGGCCAGCCTGCGTGCGTGTTCTCACCGGGTACCTGCTGGGCGTGTTCGTTTTACAGTCTCTTAATTCTGAGGGTGTTTATTAAAGAGAAGCTCTCATGTCAAACTTGATTCTTCCCAATTCAAAATCTGCAGGTTATCCAGAACAGGCTAGTCCTAGAAGTACAGAACGACAAAAGGCCTTGTTGCTATCCTTGTTCTCGAGGTCTCTCTCACCTTTATCATGAAGAATAAAGGAAAGATAAGGGGCTGTGTTAATATAGTTACGAATGAAGTACCTCAGTTGCTTATCTCAACCTACGTCCTCTCTATTAAAGAGAATTTCTTTGAATATTTATATTCATTCATTCAATCTTATTTTTTTTGTTTTTGTTTTTAAAGATTTTATTTATTTATGAGAGAGGGGGAGAGAGAGAGAGAGAGAGAGAGAAGCAGAGGGAGAAGCAGGCTCCCAAGGGGCAGGGAGCCCAATGCGGGACTCGATCCCAGGACCCTGGGATCATGACCTGAGCCGAAGGCGGATGCTTAACCATTTGAGCCACCCAGGCGCCCTCAATCTTATTATTTTTAAGACTTTATTTATTTGACAGGAAGAGAGAGAGAGGGCTCACAAGCAGGGGGAGCGGCAGAGGGAGAGGGGAAGCAGACTCTGTGCTGAATAGGGAGCCCGATGTGGGGCTCGATCCCAGGACCCTGAGATCATGACCTAAGCCGAAATCAAGAGTCGGGTGCTTAACTGACTGAGCCACCCAGGCGCCCCGTCACTCAAACTTATTTTTTACAAAAACTATTTTTTAGGACCTATTATGCGCAAGTCACTCAGAGGCCACATTAAAATAGTGAACTATTTCAAACTTGAGAATTAAGTACTAAGACAAATATAGCAAACATCTGTTCACATTCACCCAGATTAAAAACCAGCATTTCGACCCATTATAATATTGTGATCCACAGTTTTGGTTTGTGGCACTCTAGCAAAGTTGAGAAATTCTGGGAAAAATTCATTTTAGTTTAATATATTTTCATTGAAAACAAGAAAAAATACAGAATTTTTAGGGAAGGAAAAGACTGTCATGGAATCAAGGGTGTTGTGTGTCATATGATTATCATAGCTTGGAAAGGTTGGAATGAAGGGGCTGTTGAAATGTCTCTAGGCAAGGGGAGGGTGGTAATGCGTATAGATAAATTGCCAATAATTCTTGCCTCCTTTAAGATAGGAATGGCCAGTTTACATAATGATTCATTGTAGTTTGCAGAAGACACACCTTAAAGCAGAGGAATATTCCTGGGGAGGCCAGAGGGCTGCTCCAAGGACCCAGCAAGCATTTGCTTAGGAAAACCATGAACTTTGGCTTGCAGGAGGAGAAATTAGTGTCCCCAAACTAGATTGAGCTTTGTGGGAGTGGTTAGTTATAAATGACAAGAAACTATCTAAAACCAAAAATGTTATCCATATAGAGTGAAAAAGATAATAATAATAACCAAGTGAACCAAATACATGTTTTCAATTAGCACATTTTTTTTGCACTGTAGGTAGATCATCCTAGGAAGCGACATTATAATCAAAAATCTGTTTGCTGATCATTTGACCAAGATTAAGGGCAGGGAGCCATTTGGATGACCACAGTGTCATGAACCTCACGTATTGTTTTCCAGTGTAGAAACCCTGCGTGAGTTTTGATTCTTGAGTTCCCAAGCCAGGGTACCTCCCAGTAGACAGTGTTGATATGGACACTGTCCCCTCTCTCTCTTACCCTTCCTTGTTAACTTCTGTTGTGGATGGGACCCTCTGCTAATTGACAGCATCCATCTCCTGGCCTCAGAGTCATTCATGCTTCGTGGGCAGTGAAGGGAGCAGTGCTGAGGGAGGGAGGCAGGTGAATCAGCAGGGCTGTTTTTCGAATTGCTCAGTTCCCTGGGAGATGTTGCTGAGGAAGATGCTGGGATAGACTGCTTTCAGTTAACATTGCAAATCTTTGATCTGGACTATTGTGTATCAATTTCATAGGGTTATTCTAAGGAGACAGTCTTATTTCCCCATTTTCAAATTCTAGAGTAGGATCGAGCAAGTTCATTCCAAAAACTTTTTTCTTTCTTTTCAGAGGAAATGATGTAATTCATCTACTCATAAACATAATTTATAATTTCCAGCAAGAAGGGAATAAATATGGATTCTCAGTGTCCTTCTGTGGTGACATTTCTAGAGACTCATACTTGTAAAAGAGATTGATTAAATTGATAAAATTGAGTGTGTGTACCTATATGACATGGGAGACTTCTCTTTTTGCTGGTAATGACCAAAGCACAGCCTATGCTGACTATTCCTGTTTCTAGGTCACATCTGGAGGGCGGTGGAGAACCATGGTGCTTTGTCAGTTGGGAAGTGTGTCCAAAGTAATCTGTTAACACTAGTAGTTAAGGTACTGGAACTCTCTTTATACATTAAAACAGCCGTGAGGTTACCTCATTTTGTATTTCAACTTACTTTCGAGAAAGAGGAAGAAAGCTGTAATTGTCAGTTATCCCTTCTGGGTCTTGGTGGGGGAAAAAGCTGAAAACTTGCAATAGGATATGGCTTTCATTTTGTGGTGTGTATTTTGTTTGACACATAGACTGTGTGTGTGTGCGCATGCTTTAATTTAGTATCTCTAACCCTGTGCTGTCTAATACAGTAGCCACAAGCCACAAGAGACTAGTAAGCACTTGAAAATGTGGATAGACTGAATTGAGATATGCTCTAAGTATACACACTGTATCATTAAGACTTAATACCAAGAAGAGAATGGAAAATATCTTACTAATAATTCTTATTTTGATTACATGTTGAAAAGATAATACTTTAAATATATTGGTTAAAATATATTATTAAAATTAATTTCACCTCCATTTACTTTTTTAAGGTGGCTATGAGAAAATTTTGAATTACAGAAGTAGCTGGTATTATATTTCTATTGGACAGTGCTGTTCTAACACCTTACAGAGTGCCTGTTACAGAGTTAGGTGATTAGAGATCTGTTGAAATTTGTTGAACAGGATGGAGCCTGGCAGTATTCCACTAGAGGCCTCCCTCCAACTATTTCTTGTGTGAGATGGTTTCAGCTGTGTCATCTTGATCACCATCCTCTGGATATTCTTAGCTTTGTCCATGACTTTCTTGAGATGTGCATCTGTATTTTTGAACACATAGTCTTAAAATTTAACACTAAGGAATGCATTTGCAAAAAACCCAGCATTTTCCCCTTAAATATATTGAAACAATTTGTATCCTATCAATTTATATTATGTGGTCATTTGGCTAACCGGTCTTTCCCATTATCTTGGGGGAACAGGTTTGCAGAACAAACTAAGGGAGCCAACAAAATGTGCTAGGGGTGGGAAGGAGGTTAAGCTGACCAAATGTCAAATACAGTTAAGAAAACTAAGCTTTCAAAAAAAAAAAACAAAACTAAGCTTTCAAGTAGTATTCAATTATCTTAAGAGAACTTATATATAATTTCATATGCTATTATATAATAGCTATTATTTCTCTATTATAAAGCTACAAGCAAATAATGCAAACATGGGTACACAAAACTATAATTAAATAATGTAAATATTTATTAATAAATTTATTATTAATCACTTTTTAATCCAATCCTCTTCTTTTGGGGTGGGAACTCCAGTACAGAGACTGAGTTATACTTCTGGTCATGGCACATTAACATCACTGGTCTGTGAAAAGCCCCTTTTTTGTGTTACTTATATGTTTATTCCCTTGTTATTTATCACCGTTAACCACGTTCATTCTTTTCTTCTGCCTCCTAATCATTCCAGTGTACTTGTGTATTCCCTCACATGTTCTTGAGAGCAGGCTTTGGTGTTTTGAGTGCATATATTTTAAACTTACATAGAGTGAAAATTGTGCTATAGATACCATTCCTTTTTTTTGGCTGTTTTTCATTTAGAATTTTTAAAAAAGACTATTTATTTGGGGGAGGCAGGGGGAGAGGGAGAGAGAGAATCTCCAGCAGACTCCCTACTGAGTGCAGAGCCCATCATGGGGCTCAGTCCCACGACCCTGAGATCATGACCTGAACTGAAATCAAGAGTCAGATGCTTATCCAACTGAGCCACCCAGGCACCCTTCATTTAGAATGTTTTTAAGATCTAGTCCCATTTCAGTGTGTAAATCTAATTTGTTTGTCTTAGTTGACGCACGATACTCTGTAGTATGCACTCACTGCATCTTGTTTACCCAGTCAGTCCTCTTTCCTTTGTTGTGTGGAGAAGGGCTGGGGTTCGGCCTGTACACAGTTTCCTTTCCATCCATATACTGCCACAGTAGATATTTCCTGCTGATATTAAACTTACTCCAGTTGCCCAAGTTGAAGAATACCTCTTTGAGTGTTCTCTGCTCCCGGGAAAGCCCTTAGGCCTTCTGATCCATTTTGTACAAGATTGAGTTGTTTTCTACTTTGGGTGGCTTTGTTTTACCTGGGAGAGAGATTACATGGTGTGTGTTTACAGGAGGTTACCATTCCCAGGATAGTCTTTCCAATTAAGAGAAGATTCTCCCCATCTGAACACTAGCTTCCATTCATTGAAGCTAATATTTGTTTGAAAGTTAATTAACTACTCCATCAGGCTCCTCTAGTTTTAAGCCCCAGCTTCTGCCAGAGTTTTCTTAAGAGGCCGGGATTTTTTTTTTCTTCAAAACTTATGTTAGCACACATTCAAACTAAAAAAGGATAGTTTGAAAGTAGGGTCATTTCTCTGCTTCCAGACATGACCATGCTTGTCTTCATGTTCACAGCTCTATAGAGACAAATTTGGAGATCAAAATTTGGAATAGGTGCCCATATTCCTAATAATAGAGCCTTTTGTGGGCACCTGGGTGGCTCAGTTGGTTAAGCGACTGCCTTCGGCTCAGGTCATGATCCTGGAGTCCCGGGATCGAGTCCCACATCGGGCTCCCTGCTCAGCAGGGAGTCTGCTTCTCCCTCTGACCCTCTTCCCTCTCGTGCTCTCTATCTCTCATTCTCTCTCTCTCAAATAAATAAATAAAATCTTTAAAAAAATAATAGAGCCTTTTGTAGTGGATACGACTTGGAGGCAGCATTTTTAAGATGCATAAGTGATCAGCTGGGCAAGTGAAGTAGAGAGAGGCTGGGTGTTGTAGTAGTTGAGCTTGGATTTTGGAGTCATGCAAGACCTGGATTAGAGTCCTGGTTCTTTCAATTAGCCAAATGACTTTGGATATTGTGTTTGGTTTTCTATAATAATACCTCCCCCTCAGAAGGTTGTCTTACAACCTTAAATGAGGTGATGGGCTGCAAAGCACTAGCCTCGTGCCTGGTTCGCTACTCAGAAAATGGTAGCTGCCTTCATCATCATCATCATCATCATCGTCATCAGACTCCTAAAGCCTGGAATAGTTGAGATTAAAAATGAGAATTTAGAAACGGGGAGAGATGAGCAGCATCATGAAGGCATGAACTTTTTTTTTTTTAATCTAAAAGATTTTATTTATTTGACAGACACAGCGAGAGAGGGAACACAAGCAGGGGGAAGTGGGAGAGGGAGAAGCAGGCTTCCCGCTGAGCAGGGAGCCCGATGTGGGGCTCGATCCCAGGACCCTGGGATCATGACCTGAGCCGAAGGCAGACGCTCAGCTTAATGACTGAGCCACCCGAGGGCATGCACTTCCGAGATTTAGAAGAGCATACAAAGCTCTCCTCTGGAAGGGAATCACGGAAAAAAGAGGCTAGAGGTATCAAAAAATGTCTGTGTCCAGCCTTCAAAGAAGACACTTTCAGATCTAGGACTAGATGGGAAGCAGATGAGGTAATCCTCTTTACAGTTGTTTACATCTGAGGGACCCTATTCTCAGGGCGAAGCCTTTCCCATTCCCTTATCCTGTGCCTTGGCTCTCCACTCAGAACACTGTCCTGTCTACGCAGTTGTGCTGGGTTCAGTGACCCACTGAGACCAGTTCATTCCCACACATTTCTGACATGGCCAGCAGTGTCCAAGCCCTGTAGTGGGTTCTCTGCAGGGATGAGTAAGAGCCAGGTTCTGTCTTCAAAGTGTTCAGAGACCCGAAGGGGAGGTAGTTAAGCCACCAGTTTTAACAAGTGCTCTGCCAGAGGTAGGCTCAGGAGGCAGCAGGAGAGTGAAGGAAGGACAGCTAATTAAGGCCACAGCCCTTGGAGTTGGGAAAGATTCCTAGGCAGACATCTTCACTATCTTCTGGATGACACAGAGGTACTTTTTTTTTAAGATTTTATTTATTTATTTAATTGACAGAGAGAGAGACAGCGAGAGAGGGAACACAAGCAGGGGGAGTGGGAGAGGGAGAAGCAGGCTTCCCGCTGAGCAGGGAGCCCGACGCGGGCTGATCCCAGGACCCTGGGGCCATGACCTGAGCCAAAGGCAGATGCTTAACGACTGAGCCACCCAGGCGCCCCCACACAGAAGTACTTTTAACCTTCTCTTTCAGAAGCGAGACTTCTACCTTTCCTTTAATCTTAATTAGGGACCGGTTATGGTTGTTACCTAACCCCTTGGAGTGAAATAACCTAAACAGTAGCCATTTTCCTTTTATTAACAGAGTATTACGAGTTAGGTTTCCCCCAGTAGCCGTTAACATTCCCGGCATCCCATCTTCTGGAATAATGGAGTGGACGTAATAATGTAATCAAGTCCGTTAATAAATTGATATTATTTTTCTCCAAGGAGACAATTCTCATTATTGGAAACATAAAGCTTCCCAAGAAAGTCTTGGAGTCACAGCAGGAAGACTCCATGGGTTAGTGGAGTTAGTGTCTTCCTTATTGAAACTCCTTAATTGATAAAATGTCATGGCCCCATAAAAATACTAGTGCAAACGTATAAGCTCTTCTCCCTTTGTGTTCAGAGCTTCGGCCAATAAGTATTTACTAGGCATCCTCTGTGTACCAAGCAAAATAATTGGTGCCCAAGGATAAAAGAATGAAAAGAAATGAATAAGGCATGGTCCCAAAGTAATACTGGGATGTGGTAAGTGCCATAACCGTAGAGTACTTGTAGAGAAAGGAGAGATCTGGGGTTTCACGGATCCTGAACAAAGTACGGGTTGGGGGGAGGCTGAAAAGGAGAGTCTGGAGTAAGAGCACAGGTTTGAGCAGGTGTGGGGTCTGGGGTGGGGAGGGAAGACAGATGAATAGTTAGCCCAGCCTCAGGCTGAAGGAACAGAGACAGAATTGTGAAAAAGAGCTTGGCCTTTATTTTTTAAATATTTTAAAAGGTTTTATTTGTTTATTAGAGCGAGCACAAGTAGGGGGTAGGAGCAGAGGGAGAAGCAGACTCCCCTCTGAGTGGGAAGCCTAATGCACACTCGATCCCAGGACTCTGGGATCATGACCTGAGCCAAAGGCAGATGCTTAACTGACTGAGCCACCCAGGTGCCCCATTTTTTTTTTTTTTTAAAGAGAGCATGGCCTTTAAAGAATGTGAAGTTTGTGGTAGGATTGTAGGATGCCCAGGGAATTTGAAGAGTAAGTCAAGAAGGATAAAGAAAGGCCAGAACCAGATTATGAGTGTTACTTAGGGTGCAATGAAAACAGAGCCAAAGATGGGAACCCCAGGGGAATATTAAAGGTGTGAGGAGGAGTGGGTGAAGCAAGAGTCTGAGTCCTGGAAGGAGGGTCGAGAAGGAGCAATCAGAGGGGAGGTGCCGAAAACTGAGCAGAGAGCCATGGTACAGAAGCTAATAAATTTGAAGGATTGTCAAGTGCTAGGGAGAGGTTACATAAGAGGGGCCCTGAAAGGTGTCTTTGAGATCTGAATATTGACCCCTAGATGGCAGTGCTAGAGGTAACAGCCAGATATCTGAGGTTGCAGATGAATGGTGTGCTAGGAGGTTAGGCAGAGGAATGTAGACTCCCCTTTCTGGAACATCTGTAAGATGGCTATCCAGGGTTAAGACCTGTGACCAGGAAACAGAGCAGCGGGACCCCCGTGGAGACTGAACATAATACAACTTCACAGCTGGATGAGAGACTGAGAGAGGGCGATCAGACTGAGGGAGAACTTAATCTGAAAACCCACTGTTGGCCTTGAGTGTGGTCTTCTGCTTACTCTGAGTTGTGCACCCTTCCGTTAAGAACTTAGATCAACATAACAAGGTCTCCAGTTCTTTATCAGCACAGTCTCGGACCACTGTTCCCGGAGTTCACAGTTATAGACATGACAGGACAAAACACTTTATCATGACTTTTGAAGGGAACGTTGGTTTTAATTTGAGGGTTTTTCAAAATCCAGGCATGGTGCCCGTAGACATGCAGGCCAGTGCAGACGCCGTTTTGGCTCCATCCTGTGACGGGGGACCTGTCATTTGAAATAGGATCGATTTACTCTCTGCCTGTAAAATCTTTGAACGTATGTTTTCTGCTACTGTTTTTCAGAATCATTTGCTGTTTCAAATAGAGAACTGTGCGATGATGAGAAAGAGTTCATACATTTTCCAGTGTGTGAGGGGACCTCTCAACCTGAACCCTCGTGTTCAGCTGTCAGAATCACAGCCAATAAACACTACAGGAGCAAAACCTCTCAGGAAGGTGCTTTAAAAAAGATGCATGAGGAAGAACACCATCAACAAATGTCCATCTTACAGCTGCAGCTGATACAAATGAACGAGGTGCATGTGGCCAAAATCCAGCAGATAGAGCGGGAGTGTGAGATGGCAGAGGAGGAGCACAGGATAAAAATGGAAGTTCTCAATAAAAAGAAGATGTATTGGGAAAGAAAACTGCAAACTTTCACCAAGGAGTGGCCTGTCTCCTCATTTAACCGGCCCTTTCCCAATTCACCCTAAGACTGCGGGGGTGGCTCCCCTGTAACCGATCCGGAACGTGAACTCGCGGTCAGGAACTCGTAACAGAGCTACAACTAGGAAACTTAGAGCGGTAGTAGTCTCGTATTTAAGAATACATTCAGGTGAACAGCCGCACCCTGTGTCCCCCATCAGTGGCAAACAAGCTGTTCCAGTCTCCTGAAAATGATCCCTTCCAGTGCTAGAATTCTGAATGTAATGTATCTTAATTAGAATTCATCCAAGAACCATGTGCGAGTGTTGTTGTTGTATTTTTTTAATCAGATTGCAAGTGTGACTATAAAGAAGTGTGGCTGTTTTTTTTTGTGTTTGTTTTTTTTTTAAGTAGACAGCAGAACTTTTCTATCCAAATGAACAGGCTGCTGTTGAAAGCGGGTGAAAGACCTGGGAGGCCGCACGTTGCTTCTGCGGTGGTGGGGCTGTTGCTCAGAGCTCGCTGGAGGTCTTTAGGGGACCTCCCTGAGAGCCACGCACACAGCACCTCTTATTTTTTTGTTTTGTTTTTGTTTTCCAGTGGCGTTCTTTGAGTGGCTTTCCCGATTTTAAACAGTCCAGTATTTGGAAGGATATTTTCTAATGTGGTTCATAAGCTGCCTTTGAAGCCCTTTTCCCAAATAGTGGCTCCAACAGTCGTGCTTTGGTGGAACTAAAGCTGTAACTGCTTTGAGGGAGACACGTTCATTTAGATTTCTATGATCTGTCATGTCGCTTTTATTAAAAGATAAGACTTGCAATTTTATAGTCACACAGCATATGTTTTTTAAAGGTGCTGCCTCCCCCACTCTGCTCGTTTTTTGCTTTCCCTCTGTAGTGTCCTCCCAACTTTGTGCTACTGAGTTAATGGTGCCCTGTTTTTAATCTCCAGCCACCTAGGGAAAGGCCCTTCCTTCACCGTGCTCATGGTGCTACCCAACAGTAATGCTGTGTAGTTTGCGTTGCACAGTTAGCACTGGGCTTCTTAAGAACCCATTCCCAACATATTCGGAAATATGGATGGGCAAATGGATATTTTGGTTGAGTTGTGATAGAGCTTCTCCTGTAGCCTAGTGTTAAAAACAGTTCTGGGATGTTGGGCACGGCAGTTGCTGGAACAAGCAAAGTGACACCATGTGCCAAGGCAGGTCAGCAGTTTCTGAGTGTGAAATGTCAAGGCCGTGTGGTGGGGAAAGAGAAGTATGTGTGGCAGAGGCTATGTCGGGAGTGTAGGGCTAGGAGTCAGGGCCTGAATTCTGATCGTGGCTCTGCCTCAACTTGCTATGTGACCTGGGGTAACTCCTTTGAATCCGTGGCTCTGGTCTTTCCTGTCCAAACGACAAGGGAGTCGGTCTGGATAATGTTCCAAATCTGCTACAACTCCTTGACTAAGCAAGGGTCCTGGTATGGTCTGCAGAGCCCTGGATGGGTACCACTAGTATCACAGCTGTCCAGAGGGTATGGGTCAACAGGGAAGAATTGATTACTGCATTGGCTCAGCTTCCAGCCCTCATAATTTTGGAATTTGGGTCCTGGGGACTGTAACTTCAGTAAGATAAACATACACATGTTATTGATGCACTGCATAAAACTTAAGTGCATATCAGTTTATTCTCTCCTCTGATATTTTAAATATCTTAGAGGAACCAGTGATTTGAAGGAAAGGTGTGAAGACTAATCTTTGAAAGGAAGGATCCTTCTGAAAGGATTTCTGTTCTTTGTTTAGTTTTTACCAAATGGACCCTTTAGACAAGACACATCTGGATAAAGTCCCAAGCTTAAATGGTTTATCGGAGACAGGACTTGACCTTCATGCCCTCCCACTCCCTCCGGATTAGGGCAGGGAAGAGCAGGCCCTCAACACAGATGTGAACTGAGAAGTTTTGCTTTGCCGCACCTACTGATCCGTCTGGAAATCTTGTTAATATGCGGCTTCTAGAGTGGGACCTGAGATTTTGTATTTCTTACAAGCCCCCAGGTTATGCCAGTTCTGCCTGCCTGGTCACCACACTTCTGTGTAGCAAGGTTTCAGAGGACTCTCTGAAGTTTTTACTTATTCTCTCCCCCCGCCCCAAATTGGGTTAGGTATACTTTGTGTACAGCAGTGTGCCCGATATCCTCTCTCAGAATTTATCACTTAAGCACACAACCATGCAGAACACAACACAAAACATGCTCACTCACATATCAAAACTATAAAAACATGGAACTGATTCCTAACCAAATAAAGGATAATGAAACCAGAAGCCTAAAGCACCTTGCTCTACTGTTAATGGTATTTATGAGTTTATAACAGTAGTTTTCAACCTGGGCTATGCATTAGAAATAGTATTTTATAAATAATTAGTCCCACCTGGTCCCACTCCCAGAAGATTCTGATTCTGTTAACCTGGGCTGGGGCCTGGTTCTGTACATTTTTTGAAAACGTTATTGGAGATTACATCATTGGGACTGAGAACTAGTGTAGAGCTCACAGATATGTCTCGTTTGATCCTTAATCTTGTGAGGTCGTGCAAAAGTGAGGAAATGATGCTCAGAAGAATCATCTGGTACCAAACCAGTAGCTAGTAAACGGCAAAGCAGAAGCTCAGTCCCAGGTCTCTCGACTCCAAAACAAATAGTCCCACCTGTCTGCCCGTCCCATCCCTCAAAGTTATATCAAGGATTTGTTTTATCCTGAGAGCCAGATCACACCTATAGTGTACTTTGGTGTCCCCATTCATGGACAGGTACATGTTCATTTCACTGTTGAGCAGCTCCTTGCCTGAGGTGGAAATGCAAAAGCATTTCTTGGTAGGTGCTTTAGGGAACAGACAAATTTTAAGACTGTTCACCATCCCCCACCCGGCCAAATCATGGACACAGCCCAGTAAGGGAGGTGAGACTTGTACACAGCTGTCCTGTATGCCATTAGTGCATGTCTTCAAGTGCATCTGCAGCTCAGAGCAAATGGCACTTCCTTCAGGAGGAAGGAAGACTTCCTGGAGGAGGGGCATCTGAGCTAAGTTCTTTAGCGCTGGCATTTGGACAGGCGGGGATTCAGAAAGAGGAGAACCTTTGCTAGACGCAAGGTCCTGTTGAAGATTCAAGATGATGAGACCTATAACCGGGCGGCAGTGAGAACATGGTGAATTTCCAAATTGGGCAGTGGCATGACCAACACTGTGCTCCAGGAGGAAGGTGAGAGGGTGCAACTGAGTTCAGAGAGGACTGGAGCCCAGAAGATGAGGTAGGAGGCTCTGGCCCTGGTTCGGACGAGATGATAGGAGGATCTAGAGGAGGCTGTAGTCAGACTGAGGGAGACCAATCGTGAAGGGCACTGCAGAGGTGGAATCTGTCAGCCTTGGCAGTTGATTGCTTTTGTGGGAGAGGAGGGGCGAGGTGTTAAAGCTAGACGCCTGAAAGAATAATGTTGCTGGTTGAAATAAAGACAGAAAGGATGCATTTCTGGCTCTGACCCAACCCAGGAGAGGCCGAGAGATGAAGGAATGCTGTTGCCTGCCACTCAGCCTCCAACGCGAGCGGCTCCACCCATCTCTGCTTTGCTTGTCCCCTCTTTGCTCTGACTTCTGCCTAGCTTCTCCCTGTCCATCCGACACTTTAGCCCCTCCTTGGGTCCTTGTCAGCCCCCTCATTTGGTGCTGCCTCTGCCCCCAGTACCTCCCTTGCAGCGGGTGGTGCATGTCACCATCTCTTAAAATGGCTTTGCGCTAGAAAGATCAGAAAAGGTTCTTTCCTTAGTGTCCCATGTTGTATAAAGGGGCATTGGCTGATAGGGGCTGGCAATCCCCATGTATGCCTATCACAGACCCTTTACAAAAGTCAAACATGGAATCCTACCCTGTTGTGCAGCAAAATTTTAGGGGATGTTTTAGGAATTTTGCAGAGAGAATCTTAAAATGCATTGGCTTTTTTTTTTTTTTTTTTTAGAAGAAGAAGAAAGAATGGAGGGGCGCCTGGGTGGCTCAGTCATTGGGTGTCTGCCTTCAGCTCAGGTCATGGTCCCAGGGTCCTGGGATTGAGCCCCGCATCGGGCTTCCTGCTCTGCGGGGAGTCTGCTTCTCCCTCTCCCACTCCCCCTGCTTGTGTTCCCTCTCTTGCTGTGTCTCTGTCAAATAAATAAATAAAATCTTAAAAAAAAAAAAAGGAAAGAGAATAGAGGGAGAGAGGTGGTGTGGTGGCCCAGTGCATTTGAATTGTCAACAGCCTCTGCAGTGTCAGGTCAATTACATCAGCACTTGGTCTGGACCAGGGGAAAGGAATGGTTCTGCCTCCTGGGAATGTCAGAAGGACCTGATAATTTTATTTGGCAAAGCCACCAGGAGTGGTTCTGTAATGTCATTGCTAAGAATTACCCTTTTAATAGCATTTCTGGATGTCTGAGCTTTTCAGATGGAGTGACACTTCTTTTTTGCCGTGGGTTTCCTTTGTGTTGGGCTGCTTCCAGCCGGTCCTCCTGTTTTTCCTCACCCTTGCATTGATATCAGTTCATATTTTCTGTCTCTTGCCTTCCCCTCCCTGTTCGTCCAGCCCCTCCTGCACCCACAACAGCTCCCATGCTCCCCTGTTTTAGAGGTGGAGTCATGTGAGAACATGTGTGAGGGAAACACCTGCCAAAGGGCAGCACATTCAACATCTGGTATCAACAAGGTAGAGTGTAGCCTTAGACTAGCCAAACTATGGACAACCTGCTTCCAGGCTGCATCTGCTACTTTTGTGTTGGTGGGACTCAGAAGTCATGGGAAAGATCACCAGTGATCCGTGACAGCAACAAATTCTTTTCCTAATTGTGCCATATATTATGCCCTTCAACACAATTTACTAGTCTTTGCCTCCATTTCTCCATCTGTGAAAGTGGTGTAATACTTATCTACCTCCCTTAAATGTTGTGAAGATTAGTCTATGTTAGTAAAGCACTTTTGAAATAAAGAGTGATGTAAAGCATTTTAACATTGTTGTCATTGTGATGTGGATGCCCTCCTGTAGAGAAACTGCCTTCTAGGGCAAGTACCCCAGGTACACTGTGGTTTAGGCACACCCAGTATAGAGAACTTCCATAACGGATCCAAGAGTGGGATTATTTTCTTTGTGAAAAATTTCAACATGACATTTTCTTCAACAGCCCTTTGGTGCATTTAGAATGAGATTCAATTTATAGAAGAGTGACTGAAGTAAGATTTTTAAAGAACATATCTATTGAACCTCCATTACCCACTATAACTGTTGGGTTTGCAAGCTGATTGTTACCCTAACAGTGCAGTTTATCATCACTGGGTAGAAAACTTCTAATCCTACATTTTCCAGATATCCAGATTATGTGTGAAGGTTTTCTCACTGTTGCCACTCCTTGGAATGAACAGAATGGTGATCCTGCTGTTTCTGAATGAGAGGATCAGAAACTCTAGTTTTACTTGGAAAATGCTCTCAGAGCACTGCGCGCGTGTGTGTGTGTGTGTGTGTGATTAACCATGTACCTTCATTAAAGCACTCAGAGTGGGAAGTTCTCTATCCATAAACATGGACTCCCTTTCTTAACTCCTGGTGACTGCCAAGAGCTTTAATTGGGTTCTGGTTTCAGTTTTCTTTTTATGGGTTTGTTGGGGGGAAAAATTCCAAACCCTGTTATTTGGGAAGTTGGTTCTTTTTGGTAAAAAGGGTACTTGTTACAGAGAAAATACTGTAAGTAGACATAGAAGTTAAGGTTTCAGTTTTTTGTCCCATTTTCTGGTTCAGCTTCCAGAGTAACCAAGAAGTAAGCTCAGAGGTTGGCGCTGTGCTGGTGAGGTGCATATGGATCTAGATTCTTTTTTTTTTAAATATTTTATTTATTTATTCATGAGAGACAGAGGAGGAGAGAGAGAGGGAGAGAGAGAGAGAGAAGCAGAGGGATAAGCAGGCTCCCAAGGAGCAGGGAGCCCAATGCGGGGCTCCATCCCAGGACCCTGGGATCATGACCTGAGCCGAAGGCAGACGCTTAACCATCTGAGCCACCCAGGCGCCCATGGATCTAGATTCTTACCCTTGAGTCTCCAAGAGTATCTTTGGTTGGGCTAGTATTAGATCCTCTGCAGGACTGGAGGGTGGTCAGTCCAGCCACTCAACCACTGGGAAGTCTGGGGGATAGCTGGGCATATCTACTCTAATGTGGTCACTCTGAGCCCCAGGCTGAAGGGGCAGGAGCTATTCTTCAGGGGAAGATCTTCAGATCTTCTCATTGTGATGGCAGAAGTGCAAGAAGACAAGCCCAACTGTGGAAGCACATATCAAATTTTAGTGTTAAATCTGCTAATATTTCCTCGGCCAAAGTCAAGGGGAGGAAAGTAGACGTCCTCCTAAGAAGGTGAGGGGAAGGGATGAATATTTTGAACAACAATCTAATCTGCCACAGTGTCAAAGGGAACCCACGGAATACGAAGGAGTTGAAGTCACAGAACAGAGCATCTAGGAAGAAATGCATCCCTGTTTTTCATCTTCTCCTGAGGCACCCCTTCCTTACTTCTTTCCTTCGTTTCTCTTTTGGGGGAGAAGGCTTTAAAACAGTGATGATAATAAGTAATAGGGATGTTGGATTAAATGAGTAGTATGTGTTTAGTTCTGTGCATTTAGAACAGAGCCTGGCACATAAACACTAAGTTTTAGCCATTATTTTTTCTCTCTCAAGTTTATATGGCTTCTAAATGGGGCCATAGAGATTTGAACTCAAGTGGCCTGGCGCTGGACCTCATGCTTTTAAGAATCACAGTACACACGGGGCGCCTGGCCGGCTCAGTCAGAGGAGCATGCAACTCTTGATCTTGGAGTTGTGAGTTCAAGCTTTGAGTGCAGAGATTACTTAAAAATAAAAAAATCATAAAAGAATCATAATAGACTTTATGTTCAGAGCCTGTGTTCAAATCTTAGTTTTGCAGAGTGTGACCTCCTGAATATCAGACTAATCATCTGTATAATATCCCAATAATGTCCCAAGATTCCTATAATGATTATATGAGAATACGAATATGGAAGAGCCATATAAACTATAAAATTAAAAATTAAAGAAAGGAGTCCCTAAAACTCTCTTCTGATATTCTGTGTTCCAAGAGAATCTTAGACTCTCTTCTGACATCACAGAACTTCATCGTAGTTTCTCCTTCCAGCCTCCCCTCTCCGGCACCGACCCTCCCTGAGTACACTCATCAGTCTCTGTTTCAGAGCCTGGCTCAGTGCATTACTTCCATTGATCCCTCTAGCTGGAGTGCTGCCAGCCTCTCTACAACCCCTTCCCATCACCTATGCTGCTGAAGTGTCACCCATTCTTCAAAGTCAAATGACACAAGGACACACTCCTGAAACCTGGGCTGTGGTCCCAGGTTTGCTGGTAACTCATCATATGAGTGAGGACAAGTTACTAGGTCTTTCTCAGTATTAATTTCCTTGTTTGTAAAATAAGGATGTTGGAGGAGAGGATTTCTAAATTCCCTTCCCCTGTTCTCATTAGTCTAATTCTCATGTTAAACTAATCTTTTCAATTTACTGCATGTAACCCAAATTTTCAATTTAGCATTCTCTTTAACAGATAACCTGCACATAAATGGAATTCAAATACTGCATCCAAGGTTGAAAGCTCCATTTGTAAAAGTTACTGATATTAGGATAATGATTGTACTTAAATTGTTTCTAAAACAATCTAAGTACAGGGGCGCCTGGGTGGCTCAGTTGTTGAGCGTCTGCCTTCGGCTCAGGTCGTGATCTCAGGGTCCTGGGATGGAGCCCCGCATTGGGCTCCCTGCTCTGCAGGAAGCCTGCTTCTCTCTCTCCCACTCCACCTGCTTGTGTTCCCTCTCTCGCTGTCTTCTCTCTCTGTCACATAAATAAATAAAAATAAAAAAAAATCTTAAAAAAATAAAAATAAAACAATCTAAGTACAGTCAATACCAGAGCTTCTATATAATGGTCACAAAAGGGTTGCTGCTGCCCAAAATGTAATTTTCCCAACAAAATGTAATTCGGTACTGTTTCCTTTAGCTTTCAAGTTGCCCAATTCTATAGATGATAGAATACTTCTATTTTACAAATTGCCCTCTTCTAAGGCAATAATGTGTAGACTTTTGCATGTTTTTAAAATTCCTATCAGTTGATTTCGGGAGATGACATCCCTTGTAAAACCAGGCGTGTCTGAAACCTACTTCAAGTGAAGGAAGGAAGGGAGTTAGCATTTATTGGACATATTCTGTGGGTCTAGGCACATTTGTATATTATTTCATTTAATTCTTAAAGTACTCTGCAGGAATAGGTGATATCTTCTGTATTTTATTTTTTAAAGATTTATTTATTTGAGCGGGGGAGGGGCAGAGGGAGAGGAAGAGAGAGAATCTCAAGCAGACTCTCTGCTGAGCACGGAACCCGACGCGGGGCTTGATCTCAAGACCCTGATATCATCACCTGAGCTGAAACCAAGAGTCAGATGCTCAGCCATCTGAGCCACCCAGGTGCTGCTCATCTATATTTTGAATGAAATGAAGATTGGAGAGGTTAAGTGATTTGTTAAAATCATATACCTTAACTGTACACTTAAAAATGGTTAAAATGGGGGATGCCTAGGTGGCTCAGTCAGTTAAGCATCTGCCTTCAGCTCTGGTCATGATCTCAGGGTCCTAGGATTTAGACCCTCGTGGGCTCCCTGCTCAGTGGGGAGTCTGTCCCTCCTCCTCTGCCCCTCCCCCAATTCATGCGTGTGTGCTCTCTCTCTCTCTCTCTCTCAAATAAATGAATAAAGTCTTTTAAAAATGGTTAAAATGGGGGCGCCTGGTGGCTCAGTCAGTTAAGCGTCTTTCAGCTCAGGTCATGACCCAGGGTCCTGGGATGGAGCCCCACATTGGGCTCCCTGCTCATCAGGGAGCCTGCTTCTCCCTCTCCCCCCCGCTTGTGCTCTCTCTTGCTATCTCTCTTTCTCTCTCAAATAAATAAGTCTTTAAAAAATATAAAATAAAATATAAATAAAAATAAAATGATTAAAATGGTAAATTTTATGTCAGCACAATAAAAAAGAAAAACCAATTACATAACTAGTAAATAGCGCAACTGGGTTTAGATACCTCAGTATGCTTTGATTAGTCTATTTACAGCATGGGAGAAAATAAGCAACTTTGGTTATGTTTATCAAATATCTGCCGCCAGTGAGGAGACAGAAACAAAGAAGCAGAGAGAAGAGCTAAATAAGGTTAAAGGTGTCAGCAACAGCAAGGGTGTGGTAGCCCAGTTCTGTTGGCCAGCAAGCTGAGAATCAGGACCAAGGCAAGAAAGAGAGGTCACCATGTAGATTAGTGTTTCCCAAATATTAATGTGCATGGGAATCACCTGAGCATCTTGTTGAAATTGCGTTCTGATTCAATAAGTCTGGGGTGGAGACAGATTTTGTATTGCTAACAAGCTCCCAGGTGCTAGTGATGTTGCTGGTCCATGGACCAAACATTGAATAGCAAGGATTTTAGATCATAGTAACCTCCATGACAGCTCTCTTAAGTGTGGTTTTCAGATCCCTCACACCAGAGAATCTGGGGGTGTCCTCACAAAGCAAATTCTGGGCCCAGCCCAGACCTACTGAATCAGAATCCCTGCAGGCTGGACTGGAAATCTACACTTTTAACAAGTTGCTTGTTAGGTATAATAAAATTCCAGAACCACTGCTAATAGGACATCACCATGGCGTGATAACACAAATCACTTCACATGCATACTCGTTTCCAGTTGATAAAGCCTTTTCACATCCTGTTTCTCCTGTACCTGTACAGCAGGATGATGATGGCAGTACCATTAGCCCCACAGTGCTGACAAGGAATCTAACATACCCTGTGGTTAAGTGCTGGACCCAAAGGTCCTCTGACTCCTAGAAAAGTGTTCTTTTTATTATTTTGTGGCTCTCTCTCCCACTTTACCATATCTTCACTTATACTCCTATACAAATTAGAAGTTCTTTTATGTCTAAAAAGCTTTGCAGAGCAATTTTCTTGCTATGATGCTTTTAAAGATTTCAATCTAATTTAATTTAGCACATTAAGAAGCACAGTTTATGCTTATAAGCATAAAGCTACCCAAGGTCATGGCAAAAAAACATGTTTGATGAAGTAATGAAGAAATAGACTGCATTGAGTTTTTTTAAAAATCTTTTTTTTTTACTCTCCACCTAGATTTACCAATTGTTAACAGCTTTTCTCTCTTTCAAGCACTTGAAAGCTGCAGATATTATGACATTTTGCCCCTAAATTATTCAGCATGCATGGACTAAGGATAAGAATATGCTCCTACATTACCACAATCCCATTATCACACCTAAGAAAATTGATATTAACTCAATAATATTATCTATGTGTAGTCTACATTCAAATTTCTCTAGTTGCCTTAAAATGTTTTTTATTGCTGTTGATTTTCTTAGAGTCAATCAAGGTTTATTACATTTGGTTGTTTTTGTCTTTTTAGTCTAATTTAATCTAGAACTAACCTCTCTCTTTTTTTGTTTTTTCATGACATTAAATTTCTTTTAAAGTCCAGGCCTTGTCAATGTGCCTCACATGCTGGATTTATTTGATTACTTCCTCATGATTAGATTCAGGTTAAGCCTCTTTGGCAAGACTATCATGTCGATAATGTCATGTACTTCTTATTACATAATTTTGGGAGTCACGTGGTTGAAAGCTGCCCCACCATTGGGGAAGCTAAATTTGATCACTTGGTGAAGACAATATCTGCTAGATCTCTCCATTGTAAAGTTATTTTTTTTCACTCACAGTTAATAACTTATCTGTGGGTTGATACTTTAAGACTCTGAATATTCTGTCCCCAACACACTTCCACCCAATGGTTTTAGCATCCATAAATGATCATCACTCTGATTAGTTATTTCATGGGGAGGGCAAAATTATGATTAAATCAGTCTTGACCACTTGCCAGCATTCATATGGAAAGAAGGTATGCCAGATCTGAGAAAAATCTGAATTTAGTTCACACTGGCTACTCAGAGAGCAAAGGGTCCACTTTGCCCCAACCTTTGTATGGAGCTATCTTCCTTAGAACTCTTCTGCTGGAGGTGCGTAGTAAGAGGGGTAGTTTTTTCTTTTTTTCCCCCCACCAATGTTAATAAATGCCCACCTGAGAGAAAGGGCTCCTAACTTCCTTCTCCTAAGCACTCCTGCTTCAGGTTGCTTCTCTGGTTTCTGCCTCTGGTGCTATGGATCTCTCCTGGGAAAAACACATGTTTTCTCTCCCCTTAACATCTGTGACCACTCTTCCCAAATCTGACCCCAAATTTCTTTGTAGTAGGGACTTGGCCAGTAATCTGGCTAAGAGGGAAGGCCAGGGTACTTGATTTGAAGCAGTGTCTATTACATATATTGCATGTTTTAGATCAGTTAAAAAAAAAAAGTAACTTTGTATAAAAGATAGGGAGAATGCAATTGCCCACATCAACGATGGTGACGAAGATTGGGGTAGAAAGGCTGAGGGGGAGCTGATGGGGATCACAGTGGGGCCATAGCTGCCTTAAGCTACCTTTTGACCCATCCACTCCCCCGCCACCATCCCCACTGCACCCCTACCTTCCTTTCTCTTTGGAGAACATCAAAGCCAGGATCCAGGAATTTCCTTGATATCTCAATACCATATCTACAAGCGCACACTCAAGTCAGCCTATATTCTCTCTACCTTCCCTCTTATCCATATCTACAAACGCACACTTGAGTCAGCCTATATTCTTTCTACCTTCCCTCTTATTACAAAGAAAGTGTCTTCTCTTGAGTCAATCCCTCCAGTCTCTGCTTTGAATTCCACCCCTTCCTGTCTTCTCAAGTATCTTGAAATCATCCTCATCCTACTACTGATTATCTTTTACCCTGTGTTGGGTATTCAACTGCCCCCACCCCACTGGATCTTTATCATCATTGGTTTTTTGTTTTGTCTTGTTGTGTTTTTTGGAAGAGAGAGAGGGAGTGTGAGGGGGCAGGGAAGGGCAGAGGGAGAGGGAGAGAATCTTAAGCACACTCCATGTTCAGTGTGAGCCCAACCCCGACACAGGACTAGATCTCATGACCCTGAGATCATGACCTGAGTCGAAACCAAGAGTTGGATGCTTAACTGACTGAGCCACCCAGGTGCCCCATCATCATCGTTTAAATATTGTACAGTCTCATCTTAAAAAGTCCCTCTTCCACACAAAGTCACCTCTAGCTTTGTTTCTCTTCACAGCCAAGCTGTCTAAATGTTCTGTATTCCCTTCCTACTGCCTACTTATGTCTCAACGTGCTCTAATCTGGATTCTACCCTTACCACTTTACCATTTAACAGGCTCTTGCTAAGATCACTGAGGACTTCAAGTGGATATATCCATTGGAGACTATTTAGTACTCATATTGCTTGATTGTTCAGCAGCATTTGACTAGTTGACCATGTCCTGCTTCTTGAAACACTTTTTGTGTTTCCCCATTTTCCTCCTAATTTTCTGGCAGTTCTTTCATAGTTCCTTCCACTGGAGTTCCTCAGGGATTCTGCCTAGGCCTTCTTCTCATTTCATAGTATCTCCTACACTTTTAAGTCATCACACCCACTTCCATGACTTCAATTAATTTATCCTCTAATGACTCCCACACTTCTATGTCCAGTGTAAATCTCTTAAGAACACCAGACTTATAAATCCACTGGCTCGATACAGATGCCTCACTGGCCACTCAGACTCAGTGAGCCTATAACTGAACTCATCATCCTTTCTCCAAACCTGCTTCTTCTCCAGAAATGGCTATTTTAGTAAATGCCACTGAACCAAGGGATAACCCTGGCTTGACACTTTCTTCCCACATCTAGTCAGTCACCAAATTCTGTTGATTTCCCCCCTTAATCTAGTTCATTTACTTGTTCCCATCTTCCCTAGTCCAAGCCACCATCATCACTCACCTAGACCACTGCAATAGCTCTCCCATGGTTTTCTCAGGTACACGGTGCCTTTCTAGTCCACTCTGTACACTGCAGCCCAAGTGATTTTTTTCAATAGTATCCCTGAGATATAACTAACATACCTTACGGTTCACACCTTTAACTAAGTGATCTTTTTATTTTATTTTATTTTTTTTTTTAAAGATTTTATTTATTTATTTGACAGAGAGAGACACAGTGAGAGAGGGAACACAAGCAGGAGGAGTGGGAGAGGGAGAAGCAGGCTTCCCGCTGAGCAGGGAGCCCGATGTGGGGCTCGATCCCAAGACCCTGGGATCATGACCTGAGCCGAAGGCAGACGCTCAACGACTGAGCCACCCAGGCACCCCTAAGTGATCTTTTTAAAAACACAAATCTGAGCAGGAAATTTCCTGTTTATAATCTTAGGATGGATTCTCGTTCTGGCTTGAAAGGCCCCATGTGATCTGGCCTGTGCTTCCCAAAGTCTCCAACCTCATTCTTCATGTCATTTGCCTCCTCACTTTCCAAAGCTTCAGCCACAGCTGCCTTCTCTGCTTCTAAACTTGCCATATTCTTTCATTGTTACATGTTGAACTTTCTTCATGGAATACTGTTCCCTTTCTACCCCCTTCCAATTCTTCAGTCTTCCAGCCTTAGCTTACATATCACTTCTTTGGAGAAGCTTTCCTTGATACCCTCCACCCCTGGTGTGTGAGGGATCCCTGTCTGATGCTTTCACACATGCTTTGCAAAAACCCTTCACAACTGTAATTGTCTGTTTAAACAACTGACTCCCTCCCTGTCGGACTACAGGACAGGGACTGTGTCTGTCTTGTTCACCTGTGCATCCTCAGTGGCTAACGTGGTTGCCTGGCACATAACAGGCAATCTCTAAACACTGGTGAATGAATGTGGGATGAATGGAGTTATGTCACCACTCTCCATACCCTGCCCTGCTCCCTGCTCCCACTGTTGTTGAAACCACCACTACCAGAGCTGTCCTAAGTCTCCTCATGATTGCTCTGTGTTGAGAGAAACAGCTTCAGAATGTGGTCTTTGTTTCACTTTTATAAATTCCTTAATTAGGAACCCAGGCTAAGTGCCAAGTCCAACTGTATTGACCCTGATACGGAGTCCCGAGGCCATCAGACTGTAGGAAATAATTTTCAACTAAGAGCCAAGGAAGAAGAATTAGAAAACGGTTGACTCCATTTAAGCTCACACGTACACATACAGATGAGTTGCTATATACAGTGCATAGATACATACATGTAACTGTGCATGTACAAACACAGAGCCCAGCTGTCACACTCAAATATGCATACATATGCGCTCTCACAGAGGCAACCTGATATATATTCATTCCCTACATACATACACAGAGAGTAAAATGACATATGCTTGGCACTTTTGCATGTGTACAGAGGCAAGCTGATATACTTACTACATATGTACACACACAGGCAAATGACATATGTTCCGTACATATGTATACATACAGAGGCAAGCTGACGTACTTAAATATACAGTGGTAAAATTTCGTTCTTTAACTCCACTGGACTCACTCTAATTCCTCTATGTACTTAGCTCTTTGCTTTATCTCTCTTTCATGCTGCTTAGCTCAGCAGATGCCATTCTTAAGTTCCCCGACTCTTGGCTGTAACCTCGTGTCCTTCCCTTTGACCTATCTGGCTATTCGTCACCACTTTTCCTCCCAGTAGCTTGACTGCCTCTCCCCATCAGCAGGCTGCCCTCCTGCAGGTCTCTCTAGCAACCAGCCAGCTCACATGAACTGTTTTGACTGCCGACTTTAACTCTTTGAGTTTTGTTTTAGATCATAGGCTTTCGCATTAGACAGACCTTGACTTGAGTACCAGTCTCACTGCCTACTCACTGTGTCACCTTAGGCAGATTATTTAGCCTCTCCAAATCTCAGTTTTCTCAGCTACAGAATGAGGGTAATAATAGCACCTTCCTTATTAGGTTTTTGGGAACATTACATTAGATAATACACATGAAGCTCTTAGCCTAGTATATAAATGCAGTTAATGGCTACTACCACTAATAATAGCACTTATTATGTGCTTACTTTGCCACTACTTTTCCTACCCAACTATTTACTGAGTACTTACAATGTACAAAGCATGATTCTAAGCATTTTACCCATACAAACCCAATTTATCCTTACAATAACCCTATGAAGCAGATAGAAATTTTATCTCCATGTTACAGATTATGAAACTGAGGCAGAGAGAAGTTAAGTAACTTGCCCAAGGTCATAGCTAACAAGTGACAGAGTTAAGATGCAAAATCAGATCGTTTGGTTCCAGAGCTTACACTCTTAATTATTATGCTATACCTCTTACTACCATTTATGTGTGATTGTCTTTGTCAGAGAAGGTATTTCTTTGGTACAATCCTTTATGAGTTAAACCCTTGGAGAAATTTTTGAATTGCAGCTGAAAATTTCCATTTGCTGAAAGATGGAGAAAAATCTTTATTCTGTATTCAGAGCAATACTGAACAATTGAATGACAAGAAGACCTGCAGGAAAAACCCGGCAATGCCTCCTCAGTCTCCCTACCCACTCATAGGGACTGTTTGGGTGAGATGCTTTTCAAATTGGCAGAATTACAGTGGTGAAGCCTGTTCTTCTCCAGGCAGAGTGAGGCTACTTCTCTGGATTCCCATAGCACTTTTTGTTCAGATAGATATCTGTAACCCTTGCCTCTTTGGCTTCTGCCCATCTACGTAATTGAGGACCATTAAGGGGATGTGGGTAACAATCATAGTGCTTTCAACCAGAGTAGTAATTACAAGCAATGTAATCACATTACTGTAATCCCTGATTGATCACAAGAAGACAAAAGTCTCCTGATACGCTGGCAGGGGGCTCAGGATTGTTTGTGCACACTCCTTGGTGGCCGCCGTCCTAGTGGTGACAAACTTTGGTCCATTTTGTATCAGATGATGACGCTTCTCTAGCAGCTGGCTCATGTTAGTGATGTGGTGGAGCTCTAGAGTCAGAGTCTGGTGACTCCAACTTTCTAGCTTTGTGGTTTGAGTTGTCACTTAACCTCATAAACCCCAGTTTCCTGTTACAAAGTGAAAATAATGCCTACCAACAGGGTGGGTGGGAAGATTAGTGACAACAAATACGAAGTGGCTGGCAATACCTGGGATGTGGTAGGTCTTCAGTGAGTTATAGTTGCTATTATTATGGCCTGATCCAACAATTATTCTCTCCTACCAGTATTATTGTTATGGGGTCTTTTCACTAGACTATAAGTTTCTTTTTTTTTTTTTTTAAAGATTTTATTTATTTGACGGAGAGAGACACAGCGAGAACAGGAACACAAGCGGGGGAGTGGGAGAGGGAGAAGCAGGCTTCCTGCCAAGCAGGGAGCCCAATGCAGGGCTTGATCCCAGGACCCTGGGATCACGACCGGAGCCGAAGACAGGCGCTTAATGACTGAGCCACCCAGGTGCCCTTAGACTATAGTTTCATGAGAAGCAGGGACTTTGTTTTGCTCACTGCTGTTTCTCTGCATCTAGAACAGTGCCTCCATCATAGTAGGTCCTCAGTAAATATTTGTTGAATCAATGAATGACATTTAAAACAAGCTGACCTTGTTCTCTGTCTTTACCACACTGGCTGGCATTCAGACCCTTTTTACTCATAGGCATTTGCTCAGGATATTCCCTCTACCTGGAACACTCTCTCTTCACTTAGTTAACTTCTACTCAACCTTCTGATCTTAGACAAGTGTCACTGTAACAAGTAAACCTCTGACCTTTCCCTTCATAGCATTTATCAACATTGTTGCAATTTCACTTTTATTTGTAAAATTGGTAAATATTTGACAGTAAACTTCCATCAGGACAGGAACCACGTCTGTTGTGCTCACCATTGTATTTTCAGGGAGGAGTAGGAGTTGAGTACAAACTTCCTAAATGAATGAATGACTTCACTCATTCTTTCCATTTTTTGAAAAGACTGCTTACTCTAGGAAGGGGGCGTCCAATTTCTCAAGATGGGCCAGAGGTCAATCCCAGGCTTGTGTCAGTCCTGAATTCATAAATCATTCCAGGTTTCTGGACTGAGCTCAAGTGCTGTGACTCTCTCCTACCAAGGCCAATTTGTCAGTCCCAAATTGTCTCATTATCATTTATCAGGGCTTCATTATGCAGCTAGACCCTGCAGCAGGAGGTCCAGAAAAGCCAGAATTTTGGCCAGCCTGTGAGTGTGGAGTAGGAGTAGGATTTGCCATTTACTCCTCCCCCGCCCCCATGCTCCATTTCTATTTGGTGTTTATCACACTGAGGTGTAATTGTTAATTTTCAGAGGTCCTCTCACTCTCCCCCCAAGACAGCAAGGCAGAATTATCTCTTGCCCCACAAGGCTACTGTGGTGCCTAGCATACAGTGGATGCTCACAAAGATTTCTTGAAGGAATGCAATGTTTTCCATGAACTAAGCCTTACTGAAGACAAAAACTGACTCATAAGAGAGGGCACTACCTTTTGCTTTTAAAAAGTTTAAAAAAAAATTTAAATCTGTGCCAATAAACATCTTTTTTTAAAAGATTTTATTTATTTATTTGACAGAGAGAATGAGTGAGAGAGGGAACACAAACAGGGGGAGTGTGAGAAGGAGAAGCAGGCCTCCCGCCGAGCAGGGAGCCTGATGTGGGGCTCCATCCAGGACCCTGGGATCATGACCTGAGCTGAAGGCAGATGCTTAATGACTGAGCCACTCAGGCACCCCAATAAACCTCTTTTTGAGTTAATTTGGGTTGGGTTTTCTGTTACTTAGAACTGAAAACATTCTTTTTTTTTCTTTTTTTTTTTTAATAGAGAGAGGGAGGCGTGGGAGAGAGGCAGAGGGAGAGAGAGAGAATCTTAAGCTGGCTCCACACCTAGTGCAGAGCCCGACCCGGGGTTCGATCCTACAGCCCTGAGATCATGACCTGAGCTGAAATCAAGAGTAGAACGCTTAACCCACTGAGCCACCCAGCTGTCCCAGAACTGAAAACATTCTGTCAGAGCACAAAATAATAGCATTCAAGTAGAAGATTTCTGATAGATCATTGTTCAAAAATATTCACTCCCTATTCACTCCCTCTCACTCACCTCCAGAAGAATAGAGTTCCCTACCCCTTTTCTTTGGGTTCACCTATGAGACTTGATTTAGTCAGTGGGATGTTAGCAGACATGTACAAGCAGGGGTATGAAAAATGCTTGCACAGTTGGGCATGCCCCCCTGAACCACTGCCAACTTCATAAGAGTTCCCCCTGGGCAGCTGCTGTCCCTTCAGTTGGGGCCCCCAAAGAATAATACTGGAGAAGATCAGAGCTCAACCTGCACACAGGAGTGAAGCCCAGCTGGACCTCCAGCTTGAGGCAGAGCCATTCAGCCAAGCCTAGCCTAGATTCATCAACCCCTAGACCTGTGAGAAATGAATGCTTATTGTGGCACACTGCTAAGGATTTATGGTTGGTTGTTATGGAGCAATAACTGACTGATCAACGTTAGGTCAGGGGTTTCCAAACTGTCAGTGCATCTGAGTTACTAGAGAACTTTAATATAAATAAGAGGTACTTGAGCACCCTCTCCCTCCAAGCATGTCTGGAGTGGTGTTCACAAATCTACATTCTTTTAAAACTTTATGGGTGAGGGTGACTGGGTGGCTCAGTTGTTAAGCATCTGCCTCCGGCTGGGGTCATGATCCCAGGGTCCTGGAATCGAGCCCTGCGTCGGGCTCCCTGCTCAGCGGGAAGGCTGCTTCTCCCTCTCCTGCCCCCCCTGCTTGTGTTCCCTCTCTCGCTGTCTCTGTCAAATAAATAAATAAATAAAATCTTAAAAGAAAAAAAGAGTATGGGACTCGCTACATGAAAATCACCCAGAGGGTTTTTTTTTTTTAAGATTTTATTTATTTATTTGACAGAGAGAGAGAGAGACAGCGAGAGAGGGAACACAAGCAGGGGGAGTGGGAGAGGGAGAAGCAGGCTTCCCGCTGAGCGGGGAGCCCGACGCGGGGCTCGATTCCAGGACCCTGGGATCATGACCTGAGCTGAAGGCAGATGCTTAACAACTGAGCCACCCAGGCGCCCCAGTCCCATACTCTTTTGCTATCTAACATTTTGGGGTCACCAATATTAAAGCATGTGATGGGGGTTGTATTAGATGACCAGTAAGATCTTCTTTCCTCTCTGAGACTGGATGATTGAAGTCAGAGAAATCCTATTTCTGAAGTAGAGTCCTTTTCAATTTGACAACTTTTGAGAAATCTGAGCTGAATTTTTCCTATCTAATTCGGAGAAAGATGCAGATGTAAATTAATTTGTGATTTATGGCTAGAGGGTTTTTGCTTTTTATTTAAAGTTTGTCTCTTCTTAGTATTTCTGCTTGGGCTATGGTTAGCAGTCAAATGAAAATTAAAGGCAGAATACTGAGGAGTGGGAGAGCCAAGTCAGAGGGCGGGAAAGAAGCATAGAAGTCAAGATGAGCAGAGAAGCTGTTGAAGAAATGCTCTAAGAAGGAGCCTTTAGCTGTGGCTTAGCAGTAGGAACCCGGGATCACACCTGAATCAGAAGCCAGAAGCTGAATTTTCATTGTCACAATTGCCATGCCACTGCTAACAGTTTAGAGGTTTGAGGCAAATCTTAACAAAATGTTAACATATGAATTTATATAAAAAGCACGTTGAAAATATAATTTAAAAGAAAATAGTTTTAAATAATAACAACAAAAATTTTCATTGAAAAAAATTCAGACAATACAGAAAATATAAAGGAGAAGTGCCAATTACTCAAAAGCCCACGTTTCAGAGATAGTCACAGTTAATATATAGCTGTATATTCTTCTTGACTTCTTTCCTAGGGATGTATACACACACACACATATATATTTTAGAAATATAGGATTTTCTTTTTTTTAAAGATTTTATTTATTTATTTGACAGAGAGACACAGCGAGAGAGAGAGAGAGAGAGAGAGAGAGAGAGAGAGAGAGAGAGAGAACACAAGCAGGGGGAGTGGGAGAGGGAGAAGCAGGCTTCCCGCTGAGCAGGGAGCTGGACGTGGGGCTTGATCCCAGGACCCCGGGATCATGACCTGAGCCGAAGGCAGACGCTTAACAACTGAGCCACCCAGGCGCCCCAGGTTTTGTTAATTCTTTAAACTATTGTTAATCATGTTCAGGAAAAAAAAATCTTGTGGTTTTAATCTGCCTTTTATTACTAGTGGGTTTAAATGTCTTTTCATATATATATATAGTCTGTATTTTATGTTAAAAATGACAAGTCAGTTTCTCATTTTTCTGTTATGTCAACTTTTTCTTCCTGATTTATATTCTTTATATTAAGTATATTGTCTCTTATTCACATTGAAAATATTTTCCCTGATGTGGTTCTGCTTGTGGTGGCTTTTCACGCATTTTAAAATTTTGAGTCAAATTTATCAATTTTTCAATGAGATTAAAAAAATTCCAAGGTGAGAAGCAGCATAATCTATGAAAAAGGCAGAGGACCTTCGAACAATTCAGTCCAGAATCTTACTGCCTGAGGCTGGGTCTCATCTATCATGATGTGATAGGAAGAGCACTGGACTGGGAGTCAGATCACTTTACCTCTCTGGGTCCCAACTTCCTCATCTGTGGAATGGGGAGAAGTATGAAAATTCCTTTGCAGGGCTGTATAAAAGAATTGGAGAGAATGCTCATAAAGAGCTTCGTCTAGGTCTTGCATATGGCAAATCCTGTCTCTGTATTAGTTGTTATTAGTGGGAGTGGGCAATGTAGACTTTTAAAACCGTATTTTAAATTCAGTTGGTGTATGTAAGAAAGGGGTGGGGGCGAGGAGCCTAGAAATTTAGCCATTTACCTCATCTCTAAGAATTGCACAGTTGGGAGTCGGAACTTGGGTTCCAATTCGAGTCCTGTCCATTTCTTGGTATGCGACCTTGGGACAAGTCACCTTCACCTCTCCGCGGCTCAATTTCTTCACCCAGAAAATAGATGTATAATTGACCACCTGCCCTTCTTTCCCAGCCCGGCTGCTGGGCGAAGGAAATGCTTCAAAACCACTTGCAAAGGGCGGCAAAAATGTCTGTCAGGGTAGTGCCTGCGGAGCATCCCCAGCGCCCGCCAGCCCCCCGCGGCCCAGCAGAGGAGCGCCCGCGACCCCCGCCCTCGGCGCTCCCGCCCCGCCGCAGGAACAATAGCTCCCCCGGAGGCGGCGCCGGCCGCGGGCGGGGGCGGAGCTGCCGACGCGGGCGCTGGGGGTGTGCGCGGGGCGGGGTCGCAGCCACCCCTCCCGCCCGCGGCTCTGTCACGCGCCCCTCACCGGGCGGGCCGGGGTCTTTGTGACGCGGTGGCGACAGCCGCGGACACAAAGGGAAGGCGAGCGGCGAGTGAGGGGCTGGGCCTGCCCCCGCCCCGCGACCCTCGCCCGCCGCGCGCGCGCCCGTTCACGCCCCCAGCCTCGGTCTCCCCCCTACGCGGGCTCGCACCCTCGCGCGCACCCTCGCGCGCCCGCGACCCTCGCACGCGCCCGGACTCTCCGACTCCGTCCCGAGCGCGGCGGGCCGGGGCCTGGCGGGCGCTGCGGGTGGGACCGGGATGCTGAGGGGCTGCTCCCGGGCGCAGCGGCGCGGCTGCTAGGAGGCGCCGAGGCAGCGGCGGGGCTCCGGGCGCGCGGCTGGATGCCCCGGGCCTGCGGGTCCCTGTGCTTCCCGCCGTCCAGGGGCGCTAGCCATGGGCGCCGCGGCCGCTGAGGCGCCGCTTCGGCTGCCAGCCGCGCCCCCGCTTGCCTTCTGCTGCTACACGTCGGTGCTTCTGCTCTTCGCCTTCTCTCTGCCCGGGAGCCGCGCGTCCAACCAGCCCCCGGGTGGCGGCAGCGGCGGCGGCGGCGGCGGGGACTGTCCCGGTGGCAAAGGCAAGAGCATCAACTGCTCAGGTAGGAGCGGCCGGAGCCCGCCCCTGCGGCCCCTCCCTCCCTCCCTCCGCTGCCGCCGCCACCGCCGCCGCCGCCCTCCCCGTCCTGGTGGCCGCGCTAGGAAAGGCCCGGGCGCGGGGCTCCAGGAGAGCCGGGCCCGGCGGGGAGCGAGGGCGGAGGGCAGGGCGCGAGCGTGCCTTGCGGGCTTAGGGCCCGGCGTTGGGCATGGGGAGTGGCCGTGCGTGCGACCATGTGTGTCGAGTGTCTGGGCGAGAGCGGCCCCGCGTGCGGTGAGGTGGTGGGGACGGGACCCGGCGAGGCGGGGGAAGCCGGCCGGGGCTCCTGCTGTGACCGTGGGTGTGCACGCGGGAGCGCTTGTTTGTGTTGTGAAGGCTCAGGGGAGGCAGGGATTGTGTGTGTGTGTGTGTGTGTGTGTGAGAGAGAGAGAGAGAGAGAGAGAGAGAGAGAGAGAGAGAGAGAGAGACGGTGAGGGGCTGGGGTGGGGGGAGCCGAGCCTGAGAGCGAAGGGAGTGACCATGTGCTGGGGAGGTTCTTAGGACACTGGGGTCTTGGAGTGATCCTGTGGGTAAAGGGAACGGGTGGCCCAGAGGACGTGGATTGACTGTGGTAGAAGTGACCCTGTGTGTGTGTATGTCCTTTGGGTTCAGAGGTGGACTCTGGGGACTTGGAGTGACCAGCGGGGTCTTGGATGTCAGTAGGGAAAAGTCTCGGGGCCCAGAAAATGACCCTGTGTATTTGTGCGTTCTGCATGGGGCTCGGGATATAGGGGGTATGCACTGAGGAAGAAGGATGGAAGTCCTGGAGTGAACCCCGTTTGTGTCCATTCAGAGAGAGGGAGTTAGGGTGTCATCCTGTGTAGGGTTTGGGTATAGAAAGAGGTAATTAGATCTTAGGAAGTGCCTCTGTGTAGCTAGGTGTGACCCTGGGTTTTTAAGGTGGTGTGGAAATAGGGAACCGGGTCAAAGAGAATGATCCTGTGCGCGTGTTTGTATGTTTTGCGGGAGGGCCTGGAGACTGGCAGCAACGGGAGCAAGGGAGTGACCTCTCCTCTTCTACAAGCCCCCCCCCCCCCCCCCCCCCCGCGCTCTTGGAAACAAAGAGCCTGCTGGGGCTCTAATGGAAGTGATTGGCGGTGAGGGTATCTGGGCAGTAAAGTTCCTTCTTCCTTTCAAAAGGGGTCCCAGAGGAGCCCTGGGGCAAGGAGAAGCTTCCAGGTCTGATTTAGGGGTGGGTGGGTCCTCCTGGAGCTGGCCTAGCAGATGGTAGTGATCATAAGCCACAGCCTTGCTAACTTACCCTTTTATCAATTCTTAATTCTCCACTTGTCTTCTGTAAACCGAGGGGGCGGAAGAAGAGGCGTGGTGGGGAGGTGGGAGGGGAGGGGGGAAAAGGGGATGGGCTTCGGGCCCCGGGGGGATCCGCTGGCCTGCCAGCCGGACAACCTTTGTACCCTTGGGCTATTGAAGGGGTATTGTTTCTGGGGGAGTGAGGAGGGAGCAGGAGGGCCTCAGCACAGATGCTGCCCTATGTGAAGAAAACCTTTGGCTTGCTCTTTAGATTTCAAGTTGTAAAATCTCTTAGTAATTTTCATAATGGTGTATTTTATAATGGGGGAGGGATTTTGAGCACTGTAAACAATGGCATGGCCATTAAAAGCTTTTCCGTCCATGTAATAACTTTCACTTTATTTTTCTAATGTTAAGTGGGATATGGGATAATGCTTTTAATAAATAATCACATTCATGGTTAAGAATAAAAATCATTTGTATATTGGAGTACCTTTTTGTAGCAAATACTTGTTGTTATCAAACTTGTAAGTGATCACACCATGTCAAAATATTTTACTGGTTAATGTGCTGTGATTATTTGTTCTTGCTAAGTTAATTTGTCCTTAGCAAAATACAGTGTGTGTTGATGGATGTTTTTGTGTATGTTTTCTAATTCTTTAGTGCAAAGTACAACTTTTAAGAAAGGACACAGAGGGCTGAAAACCCACATGGTGTAGGAAAAGAGGACTCATTTGGAGATCATGGTGCTTGCTAAGTAGCTGTGCTATTTGGAGCAAGTTAATTTTTCTGAATTACCTCTTCCATTAAGAAAGGGACTCGAATTTGATAATATCTAGCCTTTCAAGGACATATTGATATACATGTCAATAAATTAGGCTTATCAAATAAAATGTTTTCTAATGCTAAGATTCATGTGAATAACTCTGGGTCTAAACCTAGAATTTTGGGGCACCTGCGTGGCTTAGTTAAGCATCTGTCTGCCTTTGGCTCAGGTCATGATCCCAGGGGTCCTGGGATTGAGCCCCGAATCAAACTACCTGATCAGTGGGGGAGTCCGCTTTTCCCTCTCCCTCTCTCCCTGCTCTAGCTCTCTCACTCTCAAATAAATGAAATCTTTAAAAAAAATAAAGCTAGAGTTTTAACTAAAACTCTATTTGTTAATATTTGTAGATTCTTGTTATAGCTGTTTCTGGGATGAAAATCCAGGAGTGATTCATATGGAAAAAGATAATTTTTTAAGAACTATAGTGTGTATCTATTAATGCATCTTGAGATTTTTACATAGATTTTTTTTTTTGTAGTCGCTTTTATTACCCAGGTATTTCCCACATAAACTGAAGTTTATTCCTTTATTCCTATATTTGAGTTTCAAAATCTAAATGCTGGCCTTGACTTTGTTAATTAAAAAAATTTTTTTTAAATTCAATTTAATTAAAATATTGTATTATTAGTTTCAAGGTAGAATTTAGTGATTCATCAGTAACACACAATACCCAGTGCTCATTACTTCAAGATTACTTCAAGTGCCCTCCTTAATGCCCATCACCCAGTTACCCCATCCCCTACCCACCACCCCTCCAGCAACCCTCAGTTTGTTTCTTATAGTTAAGTTCCTGTTAATTTTCATTTTTATTTTTGAATCATCATTTCAGCCTCCTCTGACCTTTCTGGAGTCTGACTCTGTCAGGCTTTGTGTGTTTTGGTCACTCACAGCATTGTGGCCCTTGCAAATCTAAAGAGCAGGTCTATGGCTTTATTAAATTAATAGAAGTCTAGATCATGGAAAAGGATGAAACTCTGTGATATTTTACTAGAGACTTCCTAGTGAATTGGTTGATGTTGCTACATTAATCAACCAGATGTTCAACCAGCTATGCATTCTCCTTATAGAGTTTAACAGATTTTTGAACTTCTGCTGTTCAACATTTTCCCATTTTGTTCACTAGCCTATTATTTAAAGATTCTGTCAGATCATCTTGTTAGAATCGGTTATGTATATGTCTGTATCATTCTCCTTTTTTCCATTTTAGTAATCCTATCTAATAGCAAATGTTGTATAATCTGCCTTAATAAAGAGCCCAAGTGGCTTTTACTTTTATGGCAAGTTTACCCCTAGATGTTTTCCTGGATTGGCATTTGTCCTTTTTTGAAAATTGAGCATGCATTCCTTCATTGAGCATGCATTCCATCCTCTCTTTTGTTTCTTAAATTCCACATATAAGTGAGATCATATGGTAATTGTCTTTCTCTGACTACTCAGCCATCAAAAAAAATGAAATCTTGCCATTTGCAACTGTGTAGATGGAACTAGAGGGTATTATGCTAAGCGAAATAAGTCAGTCAGAATGCAGATTCTTTTGAACTAGCTCTGTATTCTGTTACTATCCTTTCTTCATTCTACTTACCTCAGATCTTAGCTTCCTTTTATCAGAGTTCTACCCTTCAAGATCAAGCTCCTGATGAAGATTACCAAAGCAAAGAAGAAGCTGAATGGGTCTGTTATTTGTCCTTATCATCTCTTGATATTATAACATCTTCCCAAAGCAGTGAGTCCTTTTTTTCTTTCTTCTTGTTCTAAACAAGCCTTTTTTTTTTTTTTTTATAGTCCTCATGCCTCAGCTCTCCAATCATTCTGGACTTTATAATTATTGCTTTGGTGTTTTATATCTTATTTGTACTTACTCTTAAAATCTAACTTTTTTTTTTAAGATTTATTTATTTATTTGACAGAGAGAGAGTGAGAGAGCACAAGCAGGGGGAACAGCAGAGGGAGAGCAGGGAGAGGGAGAAGCAGGCTCCCTGATGAGCAGGGAGCCCGATGTGGGGCTTGATCCCAGGACCCTGGGATCATGACCTGAGCTGAAGGCAGACGCGCAACCATCTGAGCCACCCAGGTGCCCCTTAAAATCTAACTTATTAGAAAGCTCCCTGTTCATCCAAAGAGAAAAAAAGTTTGGAAATACATGATTTATGTGAAGAAAGATGAACTTTGAACCTAAGGGACGAGATGACCTTAAACGTGGCATTTTTTTTTCTCATTTGTAACATGAAGATAACGACGATGCTTCTTTCTGACTCTAGGTTGTTTGAAAAGAACAGATGAGGCTAAATATGTGAGCATTTCTATCTTAGGGAATGTGGTTAAAGAAGTGGGAAAACCTACTGAGAGACCAGTAAGTGACATTTGGTGATAGATATAAGGTGGAGAATTTGAACAAGGTTTTTTTAATGTCGCATTAGAAGTGGGTCCTCTGGCTTGTGATACGGTGGTAAGGATGGTACAGTAGTATAAACTTCATATTAAGAGACATGCCTTCTTAGTGGCAATTCAGGATTTGGGGGACTAAAAAGTGAATTTTTCTTAATCTGTGTGGAATCTCGATCAGGACTTCTAGATCCCTGGTATGTAATATGTGGGTATTTATTTATGAACCTTGATTGAGTACCTGCTTTGGGTACTCCAGTATGCTAGATGTTAAGGGAAATAAATGAGAGGCCTTTCCTGCCTTTAGGGGCTTTATATTCTAACAGAAGTAGTTAGCCTCTTATAAATCTATATGAAGAAATCTCTAATACATCTGGGCTTTCTCTCAACACCCCCCACCCCCCATAAGCATGTATTGAACACTGACAGCATTGGAATTTTTATTTATTTATTTATTTATTTTAAAGATTTATTTGAGAGAGCGAGAATGAGAGAGAGAGAGAGTACATGAGAGGGGGGAGGGTTAGAGGGAGAAGCAGGCTCCTTGCCGAGCAGGAAGCCTGATGCGGGACTCGATCCTGGGACTCCAGGATCATGACCTGAGCCGAAGGCAGTCACTCAGCCAACTGAGCCACCCAGGTGCCCAGCACTGGAATTTTTAAAAGGTGTACAATTAAATATAGTCACGAAGTTGTACATCCATCTTGACTATCTAATGACAGAACATTTTCATCACCCCAAAAAGAAACCCCATACCTATAAGCAGTCACAGTCACTTCATGTTCCTGTCTCCCCACAACCACTGGCAATTGCTAATCTACTTTCAGTCTCTATGGATTTGCCTTTTTGGACATTGCATATAAATGGAATCAAACACCATGTGGCCTTTTGTGATTGGCTTCTTTCACTTAGTATAATGTTTTCAAGGTTCATCTATGTTGTAGCATGTGTCAGAACTTCAGTGCTTTTTATGGTTGGTTGCATAATATTCCATTGTATGGATAGATACCACATTTTGTTTAGCCATTCATCAGTTGATGAACATTTGGGTTGTTTCCACTTTTCATCTACAATGAATAATACTGCTAAGAACATTCATGTGGGTATTTTTGTGTAGACATATGTTTTCTTTTTTTTTTTCCTGGAGGGTCTTGACTTTATTTCACATGAGTGGGAAATGGATTAAAGGCTTTGGAAATTATATGTGAACCAGTTTCTGTTAAAAACTATTAATCATATTTTCATCAGTGATTTTATTTTTTATTTTTTAAAAATTAATATATAATGTATTGTTTGTTTCAGGGGTACAGATCTGTGACTCATCAGTCTTACACAATTCGCAGTGCTGGACATATGTTTTCAATTCTCTAGGGTGTATACCTAGGAATAAAATTTCTGAGTCACGGGTAACTCCATGTTTAACATTTTGAGGAACTCCCAAACTTTTTTTTTAAAAGATTTTATTTATTTATTTGACAGAGAAACACAGCGAGAGAGGGAACACAAGCAGGGGGAGTGGGAGAGGGAGAAGCAGGCTTCCCGTGGAACAGGGAGCCCGATGCGGAGCTTGATCCCAGGACCCTGGGATCATGACCTGACCCAAAGGCAGATGCTTAACGATTGAGCCACCCAGGCACCCCCCAAACTGTTTTCTAAAGCAGCTGTACCATTGTACATTTTCACCAGCAATGGGGGTTCCAATTTCCCCATATCCTGGCCAATACTTGTTATTGTGTTTTTGATGATAGTCATCCTTGTGGATGTGAAGTTGTATATCAGTGTGGTTTTGATTTGCATTTCCCTAATGACTAGTGATCTTGAGCACATTTTTATGTACTTATTGGCCATTTATATATCTTGTTTGGAGAAACGTCTATTCAGATCCTTTGCTGGGCTTGATTATAACATTTTGGATTAGACATTCCCTTAGTTAGTAAACCATACTAACCAATTCCTATAGCACACAGATGCTTAAGCTGGTAGGTTAGCTCTAGTTTGCTTGTGTTTCGTTTATTTCTCTGCTTACCAAGAAGAAAATCATTTGTGTTCTCAAACTGATTTATACCACTGGCCCTTTGAGTATAAATTAATAAAAATTACTCAGATTGGTGCAATATTAATGCAAAAAGTTGTTTTTTATGAAATGCTTTGGAAAGACTTAAAGATTAGAGGCTGAGAGAATTGCCTTTCAATGAATCTGAAACAGATTGGGGAAACCTTATAAATCTCTGGAAGGATTCTGCTCTTACAAAAATTTCAAGTATTTTTTAAGTCTCCCTTTTACTTTAAAGGAAAGGAAAATGGACATTGTAGATAATACGTTATAGGTGTAGCTTATCCAAGAAAGGAGGGAACTGCATTTAGTAGACCCAAAGGTTTTGGTGCTACATGAGGAAATGTATGTATATGTGTGAAGTTCAAAATGGGTATATCTCATTTTTAAATGATTGCCTCCCTGACTCCTGATTAATTGATCAGTGGTCACTCATACATGCTTGAAAAGAAAGTTTTCACTATCCAGGTGACCTAAGGAAGATACAAATACGGTGTTGAGGGAATGATTAATTTTGATTTGTGGGAATCAAAAAACAGTCCCTGAGTAAGTGGCACTCAGTTGGGCAGAGTAGAATGTTAACTTGAAACACTAGGCACACTTTTGCCTGAGGACTTTGCTGTTGATATTCCTTTTGCCTGGAACCTTCTTCTCCCAGTTATTTATCCCCTCAGCACCTTCAAGTCTTTAATGTCACTTTCAAAATAATGCCTTAAAATTTCAGCCTTTTCCACCTTCCATCCCCTCTGGCCCTCTTCCACCTCAATCTTTCTTAATGCTTTTTTCCTGTTCCAAAGCACGTTTTCCTATGTGACCTACTCTACATGTTGTTATCTGTCTCCTCTGTGTAGCTCCGAGAGGACGGGGAGTTTTGTTTGTGTTGCTCACTTCTCTATTGACTGTGCCTAGAATAGTGTCTGGCACAAAATTAGGTGCCCCTTACATATTTATTTGTAGAGTGAATAACTGAATGAACATAGAAACTGAGGAGAGCTGGGAAGGGTGGGTGTTCTACGCCGAGGGAACGGAGATAGAAAAAGCACAAAGGTGGGGCAGCAGAGGGAATCTTTTGGGATATTAAGGTAGGGGAATTAAAGCAGGAGATGAGTCACAGTCACACGTTGCCACATTAGTGGAAGGCCTTGAAGGCTGCACGGAAGGTTTGGTACTTGCTTTGAAGACGAAGGGAAACTTAAAGGATTTGAGTGACATCATGGTTTTGGAAACCAAAGTCTAGCTTTGGGGAGGGTGATCGGGAGAAGAAAAGAGACTGAGAGCACAGTGACAGAGAACAACAGTGGATGTGGGGAGAACTGAGAGCCATTGCTTGGACTGCACAGTGTTTTTAAAAATTGCATTGGTTACTAACCATTAAAAATTTGGAGGTTTCACTTAAAAGTCTGGATTATGGTCTTCCCTTCTAAACTGTGGAGGTATTGGCAACATTGGGCTCTTGTTTCTGCATGGCAAAAGTCAGCCATAGCTGTCCACTGGGGCGTGAGCACTTCGCTTTGCCAATCCCCGCCCAGCTAGGCTTTCATTGATCTCTTTCTCCCTTAGTTTGTGGATCTTGTGCTGTGGGAGGTGGTGTGAAGTGTGATGCTTTTAATTTGAGATGGAGAGCCTGATTGGAGGAGAGTCAAATTGGTGTATATTTCTTTCCTCATTCCTGTTATTCACCATGACCAAATTGGATGCAAATCCTTATTTCTGTAGTGCCCAACCCTGAGCACCTCTCCTGCCAATGCTCCTTGCAACTTCTGTACTTCATTCTTTTCCTTCTCAACCCTTTCCTTGAATCCACCTTCTGCCTCTTCATATTTGAAAGCTACCCTGCTATTTCTGATTTTACCATTTTCCTTGAAATGTTCTCTAATGATGTTTTTAGTACATCTATTTTTGCTTTATTAATTTTATATCTTAGTACTACCTTTCCCCCTCAACTTTCCCTTTTTTCCCCTCTTTCTACATTCTTTAGGTGGCAGCTGATCATTACATGTCTTTTTCCTTACCATGAGAGGCATTTCAGATAAAATTCCTCTCATCATTGTTATAAAACATGTAAGTGTGGATATGTTACAGATACTTTGTTTTGTGGTTTTACATTATGATTTAAGAATGGGTCATAGAATTTGTAGCTTTTTGTATTAAAATTAGGTGTTTCTCTGCATCCCAGTAGAACAGATTTTGTGTAAGATCCTTGTAGTCCAGGAAAGAAAGTGTTACATCCTTGGCTTCTTAGTCCCGTGTTATATAACTATTAATTTTACTTAAAATTTTTTTATTTTGACTTAATTTCAAACTTAGAGAAAAGTTCAGTAACATACTCAGGTTTCCCAGTTGTTAAGATTTTACCACATTTGCCTTATCATAGTCTCTTTCTGTATCTATCTCTATGTATCTGTCTGTCTAAATCTTTTCTCCTGAAACTGATTCTGCCAGGTTGGGTCCTACCAAAGGGAATAGTTTAATTTATGCTTTATATCAGTTCCATACTTTTTAATTCTTTGTTTTGTCATCTCCAGTTAATGAAATAGTGAAGCCTCCAATTACAATGATAATAGGTTTATTTTGCATAGTTTTTCAGTTTTTCTTATATTTTTGTTATTCTGTTTGGGACATATGCATTGAATTTTATTTATTTCATTTCTTTTCTTGTGCTTTTATTTTTGTGTAGGGTGGATTTAAAGTGTCTCCTGTAGGGGCGCCTGGGTGGCTCAGTTGGCTAAGTGTCTGACTCTTGATTTCTGCTCAGATCATGATCTTGGGGTTGTGGGATGGAACACCCTGTGGGGCTCCACACTGAGCGTGGAGCCCGCTTCGGATTCCAACCCCTACCCCACTCCACCCCAGTCGCATGTATGTGCCTTCTCTCTCTCTCTCTCTCAAAAAAAAGAAAACAAAAGTATCTCCTGAAGTCATAATGATGTCCATCCTTTTTTAGATTTGTGTTTGTCTTTTAGTTTTTAAATGTTGGGATTTGTTTCCCAATACAGATATAGACTGTTTTTATAAGCATTCACCCACTTACATTAAATGAAGTAATTATGAAATTTGTGCTACCCTCCATCATCATCATCATTTGTTAAAGTGTATAATTCAGTATTTTTTAGTAGTATGGACACAAGATTGTACACCCATCAGCACAATCAGTTGTAGAACATTTTCGTCCTACTCCAAAGAAACTTCATACTCTTTAGCGTCACTCCCCAAACCCCAGTCCCCCAGCTCTAGGCAGCCACTAATGTACCTTTTGCTGTATATTTGCCTATTTTGGACATTTCCTATAAATGGAGTCATACAATATGTGGTCTTTTGTGATTAGCTTCTTTCATTTAGTGTATTTTCAAGGTTCATCCATGTTGTAGCATGTGTCCGTGTTTCATACCCATTTTATGTTTGAATAATATCAAATTACATGGATACATGTGCATACTACATTTCGTTTATCCATTTATCAGGTGATGGACATTTGGGTTTTCTTCTTTTTGGCTGTTATGAATAATGCTTCTATGAAAGTTCGTGTACAAATTTATGTGTGGACATATATGTTTTCAGTTCTCTTATACCTAGGAGTAGAATTGCTGGGTCGTATGGTAAACCCTACGTTTAACATTTTGAGGACCTGCCGAACTGTACTCCAAAGTGGCTGCACCATCTTACATCTTCACCAGCAATGTGTGAGGGTTCCAATTTCTCCACATCCTGTTCAACACTCATTACTGTCTTTTTTTTTTTTATTATAACCAACCATTTCATTTTTTTAAATCCCTCATTTCCCCTGTATATGTAGTTTCTTTAATGGAATTTACATTCTTAGTTTCTTTTAAGCTGGATTGGGAGGTAATGTCAACCCATTTATCCCCTCTCTCCTTCTCCCCTCCCCCCCTTTTCATTGTTAGAAACATTGTTTTAACAGAACTATTTTCATTATTCCTACAATTCGTTCCATTATTAGCTTCTCTCATGGGATAAACGAGGCATTTAGGAGTTGGCATACATTCTCTTCTCATGCACTTTGAAATTCTGTTTAAATCTTAAAATTCCCTCCGTATTTGCTTTCAGTTTATTAGATGCTTTACAGTTAATCCTTTGTTACTATTTGAATCAATTTCTTTTTTACAGGTGTCATGTATTTTTCATGGCTCAGTTGTCTCATTTTTTGAAAAGTCATTACAGGTTCTGAAGTTCTTAACACATTCTTCTGCCTTCAGAAACTTTGGCAGGTATTATGTTTTCAAGTACAGTTCCATTTCTCTTATTTTTGTGCAGAAATTCTGAGTTTTTCTCTTCCATGGTGAAAAAGAAAAAAAAAACCCACACTTTTTTTTTTTGTTGTTGTTATAAAGGCAGTATTTGTTCGATGCAAAGAACTTGAAGACTATGGGGCTCCTGGGTGGCTCAGTCCTTAAGCATCTGCCTTCGGTTCATGTCATGATCCCAGGGTCCTGGGATCGAGCCCCGCGTTTGGCTCCCTGCTCCGCGGGAAGCCCTCTCCCACTCACCCTGACTGTGTTGTCTCTCTCTCTCTGTCAAATAAATAAATAAAATCTTTTAATAAAAAAAGGAAAACAAGAACTTGAGGAATATGGAAAAATACAAAGAAGAAATCTGTGATGATTGCCATTCTCCCCGGTAATACCTTTTTTTTTGGGGGGGGTTCCCCAAAGAGCCAGCATATTTATTGATGCTTGTTCAGGTTCTGCAAGCTTCTTGGTCTCACTTCTTGTGAGGGAAGGAGGCCCAGCCAAGGCAGTACAGGCTATAGGCGGTACCCCCTAGACAGAGCCCCATGGTCACTCGGTACAGGATGTTGTCGGTTCCCCCGCCCTTCAAGTGCACCGGAAGGTCATTGTCCGCCTGGAAGAGTTTCTGTTTCTCAGCCACTCGGTTCTGGAAGCGGTTCCGGGCGGTTGAGCTGAAAGAGCGAACCAGCGCCTGGGAGACCCACAGGGCCCTCATTCTGCGTCCTCCTCCTCGGCCGGAGTCACCTCCCCTCTCCCCGGTAATATCTTTTTAAAGATTTTTTTTTTTTTTTTTTTTTTTTTTGAGAGAGAGAATGAGAGATAGAGAGCACGAGAGGGAAGAGGGTCAGAGGGAGAAGCAGACTCCCTGCCGAGCAGGGAGCCCGATGTGGGACTCGATCCCGAGACTCCAGGATCATGACCTGAACCGAAGGCAGTCACTTAACCAACTGAACCACCCAGGCGCCCTCCCCGGTAATATCTTAATGTTTATGCTGAAATTGCTTCATTTTATCCCACAAAAATTTTGAACTTTTTTCTTTTTTTAAATATTTTATTTATTTTTGCGAGAGAGAGAGAGAGAGAGAGAGAGCGCGCGCATGAGCAGGGTGGGGGGAGTGGCAAAGGAGAAGCAGACTCCCCGCTGAGCAGGGAGCCCTGGGATCATGACCCAACCTGAGGGCAGATGTCCAACCAACTGAGCCACCCACCCACCCCTCTTTTGAGATTTTTAAGTTTATTTTGCCTTGTTAGCTTTAATCTAATACTGTTTTGCAAGTGAATCTAAACCGCTGATATTTCTGTATCAGTTCTCTTGTTTATAGCCTAAATGATACATTTAGATTCCTCATTGTTCACGAGTCGTTTTAGTCTGTGTTTAGTGTCCTGTGTTCATTTTTTTCATATTTTTTTTCTTTAAAGTGGTTTAAGGTATTTTTTTTTTTTAGGTGGTGCTGTGTGTTTACCTTTATTGGTCCCTTCTTTAAGTTCAGATCATAAGTATTTCCTAATATTGCTTAATTAGACCTAGGGATTCTTTTTTTTTTTTTTTTTAAAGATTTTCCATACCTTCTCCAGTGCTGGTGTAATAAAAAGCTAACAGTTTGGCACTTACGATGTGTCATGCAGTGCTCTGAGTGCTTTCCATATCTTTATTCTCTGCCAACAATATGAGATAAGTACTTCTATTGTCTCCATTTTACAGATGAGGAAATAGAGGTAGAGAATGGTAAATTACTAAGGTCACAGAGCTGGTAAGTATAAGAGCCAGGGTACTGGTCTAGGCAGTGTTGTCCTAGGGCCTGCTTCTTAGACATCAAATGAGAATGCCTGTTCATTTTTCTTTGTTTCATTTTTTCAAAATTTAATAGGGTTTTATCTGATTTTAAAATTATTTTTGCTTTTTATTGAGACATAATTCACATAATGTGAAGTTTACCATTTTAAAGTATATAGTTCAGCGGTTTTTTAATATATTCAATATGTTGTATAACCATCACTGCTATCTACTATATAATTATAGAACATTTCCATCACTCCAAAAAGAATTTCTATACCTATTAACAGTCAACCCCCATACTTCTCTGCTCCCATGCTCTGACAACCGTAGAGAGACTCTGCGTCTTAATGGATTTACTTATTCTGGACATTTCATATAAATGGAAAAATACAATATGTGGCCTTTTGTGCCTGGCTTCGTTCACCTAACATAATTTTTTTCAAGATTCTTACATGCTGTAGCAATACTTGTTTTATCTGATTTAAAAAATAAGACAAGTTCATTATAAAACTCATACAATTCAGAAAAATACAGAATAAAGAAGAAAGTTCAAATTCCACCAAGAGATAACTGTGGTTCATATTTTCATGTATATACTTTTCAGATTTTTGCATATAGGCATTAAAAAGTAGTTTGTGTCATACATTTAAAAAAATCTGCCTTTTAAAAAACTTAATGTGTTATGTCAGGAAATATGGAGATTCTTTATCAGTCTTTTTAATAACTGCAATATAACAGTTTATGGATCTGCAAGAGGAAAAACACGGGTTTGCCAAGATAGTCAGAAAAAGAAGAAGGAGAGAGTATTGCAGTTTGGAATCTATGATTAGGACTAGATAGGACTGGGAAGACCCTGAGTGCCTTTACTACCCAGCTCGGGATCTGGGTCTTGCCTTCTTTCTGATCCTGCAGTAGACCATCCTCCCCATCACCTTGCCTGAAGCAGAGGTATTTAGGATGGAGGCAGCAGGGAATGATTGTAGGTGTTGGGTGGAGGATTGACACTTTCAAAGTGGTACTTAACAAAGGGTAGCTTGGCAGTAGTATGTAGCATGGGATGAAAAATACCAGAGTCAGATAATTGTGTGGCATATGTGAAATTTTTTTGTTAAATATAGCTTAGAGAGTTTTAGTCATCTCTGCCATTAATGCTTTTTAATATTAATGTAAACTACTTTTGGTTTTATATCATGAAATACTGAGTACAGTTTATTTTCCCTCTCATATCTTTATGGTAGAGGATAACTAATATAATATGGTTCATAAACAAGTTGAAGATAATTTAATTTCTAATTCCTCTCATTACTTAGACTCAAGTCAATATTTATTAAATCTACTGTTTGATTTTTACCCTGAAATGTATTTTCAGTGATTTGTGTCATTAAAGGTATCCCTTAGATTGGTCTGGAGAAAGAAAGTAAATTTTTGTTGTATACCTACTTTTTCTGGGCACTGTTGCTTTTTAGTACATATCTAATCATTATAATATCTAGGGAAGGTAAGGTGTAATTATTCTAAAGGTGAAGAACTAGCATGTGAACCTGACCCTTGTCCACCCTCAAACTAATAATGCTTTGTTCATTATATAGCAAACTGTCTTTGGGATTGTGTTTGAAATCACATTTTTTTTTCCCTGCTAAAGATAACCAGTATAGAAACTTGAAAAGAGGAAAAAATCATCATCCATTGTTCAACTGGTGTAAACACAGTCCCTTTACCATTTTGGTTTTTTTCTGGCTGGGTTTTTCTACATGTGTTTTTTATACATAATCTTAGTGCATGTGTATAGTTTTGTTTTCTGCTTTTTCACTTGACATTTATAAGCATATTTCTATATCACCCCATATTATATACAACCTTTTAAATAGCTCTACAGTATTCCTTGGCCGTACCACACCATTTTCTGGTGTGGGATATTTTAAATATTTAAGTATTTCAAATATTTCTGCCGTTCTCAGTGTAGAGATTGGGGTCCTGTCAGTTTGGATTGGTGTGTTTTTCTAAAAAAGGGAAGGTTTTCCCAAATACTGTGAACATCTAGACATGTGTATAAACCCATTGAGATGAGGTTATTCTTAAGAACTAAGAACAAGGTAAAGAGTTTGAACATGTCCTGTGGGGAGTCAATAAGGAATCAAGTAAAGATGAACTAAAGATTCCCACGTGTTGATAAGAACTTCGCATTCATTATAGGACTTTCCCCCTGTAGTGCTCTGAGGACTAGAAATGGCAGATGAGATGGCTTTAATACGGTTGGGGAAAAGCAGGTTTGAAGACTCGAAGTGTTGCAAGTGGATGAGAATGCTGAGAGAGGAAGCAAAATGAGAGGACACAGTGGGATGGCTGAGGGCAGAACATTTTTATACATAGTAGGAGCCCTCTTGTCTTGGTGCCTTAAGATTCTTGTAGTTAGTTGGTTAATCAAGAGTTATTTAAAGGGGGAGTCACAAAAATAATTTATAAATGTATGTAACATTTTATTTGAACTTAAAAACATAAATAAATATATAGATTTATTAAACACTATTTTAGTTTAAAAATTTTTTTTTTTATTTTTAGGGAGAGAGCAGGGGTGGGGGTGTGGGAGAGGGAGAGAGAGAATCTTAAGTAGGCTGCATGCCCAGCATGGAGCTCGATCCCACAACCCTAAGATCATGACCTGAGCCAAAATCAAGTGTGAGACACTTAACCGACTGAGCCACCCAGTCACCCCTATTAAACACTATTTTGAAAGAGGGCCCAGATTTTTTCTTTGAGAGTAGTTGGAATTTCCTCTTTCTTGAATAAGCATACATTGGTTACAAATTCCAGTTTTAATCTCTTTAAAAAGGAACATAAAGACTTGTGGATGCAGAATTCTAGATTTTTCTCTTGCCTGTACAAGAGAAAGCAGCTCAACTTAAGTCTTGCCATAGCATTCAATTTTGTTTTCATAACAGTTTATTTTCATTCTTAACGAAATGTTGAAACCACCTAATTCCAATAACAAATACATGGTTTGGATGAAGCATAAGAGCAACTCCCCTGCTTGGAGCTACAGTCCTGATGAGTGTTCTAGAGAGTGGCCTAGTAGCCTTGGAGATTCACTGTGCCATGGGCATTGGTTGGTATGTTTTACAGAGAATAGCATACTTTGATTTCTCTGGAGAGTTGGTTAAGTTGGAGTTAAATTCTCTAAGGGCTCTGTGGACATGGACTGAGCAGTAAGAGAAGGAAAAGGAGTGACTAAATGAGAAGTGATTAGAGATTTGGGGGGATAATCAAGATTATTAGGTTGGAAGGGGAGACCAGGAGTATCAGCTTCTGTAGAAAGGTCAATAAAAGAGTTGGAAGGCTAAGAAAAAAGTTATGGAATCTTTAAAAGAGGAGGTTCTGTTGACCTTTGATAGAATTTTGATAGGAAAGGGGAGGAATCCAGGCTCCCTACAGGTTGAGGCATTATTAAAGGAGGGGCACTCACTCTGAGTCAGGATTTGACATAAAATGGATACAATATATTTGGATCCCTCTACTGAAATGAAAAATAGCCATGGCAATGTGCAGAGATCTTGGAGATTACTGTTTATTTGATTCATTTTCTTCATAGTGATTATGTTAGAGAATTAAATGTAAAGCCCTTAGTCAAGGCTTTGGTCATCTTTGATAGTGGTTCTCAGCAGAGGGTGATTTTACTCCCCAGTGGACATTTGGTAATGTCTGGAGACATTTTTGGTTGTTACAGCTGGGATGGGCCTGCTGACATCTAGTGGATAGAGGCCAGAGATGTTGCTAAACATCCTCCAGTGAACAGGATAGCCCTATGATATGCATCAAAGAATTATCTAACTCAAGATGTCAGTAGTGTTGAGGTTGAGAAGCTCTGAATTCTATTGTAACATCTTGCAAAGTTTTTTCACTTTTGGCTCTCCATTGGTGTTAGCTATCTCATAAGATTCCCCAGACTACCTTCTGTTTAATGGAGGGGTGGTAGAAAAGTCATACCATTCTGGAGGGCTAAGGGAGTCTCATTTTGAACTATAGCCCGAACCTAGTTAGTGCTGCTGAAAGTTAGGGCTTTGGGCAGGTCAGGTTCACAGTGTGTAGGATTCCTTCCTCTAGTGTGTATTGTTTCCCAGCTTTGAGATCTTAATGAACATGGAGACAAGTTTTACATTTAGAAAATTGTGTGATGGGCACATTTGCAACCAGAGCAAAATATTTTTGTTTTGAGCCACTGTTCTAAGTGCTTCTTTGTGTAAAATATTTCTATTTGGAGAATTGATTTTTGAGGGCCTTAGTATGGCTCATCTATTTTGCTGAGTTTCCATTTTGGGTTCAGGAAGGCAGCTGTGTAATAATTATCATCATCATTGACAGGTAGTAGAGTGCCCTCTTGATACCTGGTACTGTATTGAATACTTGAAAAGAAATAACATTCAGAAGATGATCCCAAAATAGAATTCCTTTTGTACTGAGTTTGAGCTAAGGCATTGGTTTTCAAATTTGCGAGAGAAAGAAGAATACCAGGAAGTCATGATGCTCTTGATAAATGTATCATGTGAATGGTGATGTAGCACCTAAATTTTTGTGCAATCAGTATGTCAGGTTTGTGTTTTACTACACATATCGGTGACCTGACCAATAGTGGCTTAAATGATAAGGGCTTTATTTATTTATGTGTTTGTTTATTTCCTATAACAGTGAGTCTGAATGGGTGATATCCAGGGTAGACATGATGATTCTATAATTTTTCTCCGCTTTCCATACTCTTGCTCTGTCCTTCTGGTCTACCAGCTTTAGCCTATAGCTGTCATCTTTGTGCATGTGAGACAGCCACTACAACCTTAGGCAAGAGTTTTACTCTCCAGGCGGGACAGAGAGTGGAAGAATGAAGGAGGAAGGGACAGTGCTTATGTATGAACTGTGGTACATTGCAGGGGGCTCTGGGAAATACAGATTATTTAGCTGAGCACCTTCCTTCCCTGAATAAAACTGGGTTTCTCTTACGAAGTAAGAATAGATCCAGGATAGGCAATTAGCTGTGACTGCCACAGTAATAAAACAATTTAAAATGTACATTCATGAGCTTGTGTTCTCATAAAACACTTGGAATTTTCCTGTAATATTCTTTACTTATTTGTGGAACATTAGTTTTGTTGATAACTAGCAAGGAAGTAATCTCAGATATTGAGGGTTTAAGAAATATGTGACAAAAACTCTTAAAATGGAAAATTCTTTCCATTGACTTTTTTCCCTTGCAAATGAGAAAATGAAATTCTTATTTGATTTTAATGAAGGTACACTCTAGGCCATCAGTTTTCATAAGGAGCATGGTTAGGGAACCACTGATAATTAATATTTATGTATACTATTTATCTACTTGTGTCTCTACTTTCACTTAAATTATTTTTCTAGATAAGAATATTCTCTTTCAGTATTATATGTTGTGGGCAATTAAAACATTCTTTACTTTTAATTATTTTTATTTTTTTTTAAAGATTTTATTTGGGAGGAAGAAAGTGCGTCTGCACCTGTACATGAGTGGGGGTGGGGGAGAGGAACAGAGGGAGAGGGAGAAGTAGACTTTCCACTGAGCATAGAGCCCCATGTGGGGCTCAATCCCAGGACCCCAAGATCATGACCTGAGCTGAAGACAGAACTTAACCGACTGAGCCACCCAGGTGCCCCTAAAATATTCTTTACTTTTAAATGTTTCTAAATTCTGGGGCGCCTGGGTGGCTCGGTTGGTTGGGCAACTGCCTTCGGCTCAGGTCATGATCCTGGAGTCCCAGGATCGAGTCCCACATCGGGCTCCCTGCGAGTCTGCTTCTCCCTCTGAACCTCTTCCGTCTCATGCTCTCTATCTCTCATTCTCTCTCAAATAAATAAGTAAAATCTTTAAAAAAAAAATAAATGTTTCTAAATTCTGTATAGTGATCCTATATTAGTTTTTTTAATCCTCTATCAGTTTTATAATCAGCCAAAAAGTCTTACTAATTTTTCCAAGTCAGTGTAAGTCTTGCCATCTTTGATACTGCATCCTCTGCTTCAAATCCATTTTTATCTCCTACTTCTTGAAATTCCTAGAGCAATCATAGCCTGTACAACAGCATTTTCTCCTTATAGATTATATTGAATTCATCACTAATTGTTCCATATGTTAGCAAGATCATAGGCTCCCTGTTATATATTTTTCTGTGTGTCCCAATTTCTTAGCATAGAATTAGATATATAGTAGATACTTGTTTCCTGATCAACTAAATAATCACATTTAACACATTAATACACATGAAAATAGCATGAATTTAATAATAGGATAGGCATAAAATAAAACATGACTAATAACCAGTCTAATCAGAATTTCATGACTTTTACCCGTATCTATTAATGTAGGACCTCTAGCTCCCCCAAATTGCCCCCACCCAAGTTTATTCTTGGAGTTACCAAAGAGTGTTTCATGTGGGCTCACTAATGTATTCTGGCCACTGCCACATAGCACGTCTTTTTCTTCCTGCCATGTTGCAGCCCCTCGATAACAGGTGTATCTCTGTGCCCGATTATTTCCTTGGCCTTGTGCTGTCCTGCCAGGTGTAATGCTGATGCTGGGGCTGTTGAGGTATCCCAGCCTCTTTTCTCCCCCGCTATTATATATTGTTGTGTGGACATCAAAGCAGAGCTCTTTAATCTTTTTGCTTCAAAGCTTTCAGTGAAAGCTGTTATTTAGTTTCTCACTGTAGCTCTTCTGTTATGATGAGCTCTTGGGGCGGGGCTGGGCTGGGGGAGCAGTCCAAGTGATAGACACCAACCTGTGCATGTGACCACTCCTCCTGTTCAAGCTTTGTTTATTGTACCAAGCTTTTCTGCCTCTCTTTAGTAAGGATGATTATTGTCCCAAAATGTTTCTTAGTCTGACCTCATGCAAACAGATGCTTTGAACAACTCTCAGTCTCCAGAGATGTGTGAATCTTGGTGGCAGGGATGTTTTAGGTTCTAGACTGCAGTCCCGTTGTACTTTAAAAATACAATAGGTAAGCGTGCCTGGGTGGCTCAGTTGGTTAAGTGACTGCCTTCAGCTCAGGTCATGATCCTGGAGTCCCGGGATCGAGTCCCGCATCGGGCTCCCTGCTTGGCGGGGAGTCTGCTTCTCCCTCTGACCCTCCCCCCTCTCATGTGCGCACGCTCTCTCTCTCTCTCTCTCATTCTCAGTCTCTCAAATAAATAAATCTTTAAAAAAAAATACAATACGTAAAACATACCTCAAAGAATCTCAAGCCCAAGTCATAAGTCAGAGCAACTCAGAGCATGATCTTGGCCCACAAATAGAATTAAAACTTTACTTATTCTTGTTTTATATGTCTGATTGTATTGGAACCCAGTGTGAACTTTAAGCCTACAAAGAAAAGGAGGAGAAATGCACTAAATTTTATTTCTTGAATTGTACATTTGTTTTTATTTCTATGACCCCTAAAATTGGCTAAGCCTGTAGTTGAACGAAGATATTATGCACTCTTATTCTCTTCTCCAGAGCAGTTCTTTATTAATATTTAGTTAATCTTCCTTGAGTTTTAAGATGTGCATACATTAGACAGTAATTGGAACTGGACCTTGTGCAAGTTCCTAGTAGGAATGTGGGTAGATAGAAAAAAAAAAGGAAACTCCACACTTAGGATTGAGCCTCAAGTGCTAATGCAACTTGTCAAGGGCGAGAAGATGAGTAAGCAAAAATTGGGAGATGTGGGGATCCAAGAGCATAGAACCTCCATAGCCAAATGGCCAAGGTGAAAGGAATTAAAAGATGATCATCTATGCCTGAAATAGCTGGAAACAGAACAACAAAATAGCTCTAATAGTTTCCTGTTAAGTTTCAGCTCATGTCTTTTTTTTTAAACACCTGAGTTTCATTTAAGGAAAAGAAAAATTTTGTAACCTATAGTTACATAGATGTGTACTTCACCCAGTGCAGTGCTTGGTTGAGAGTGGTTATTCAGATAAATACTGTTGACTCAGCTCACTGGGTATTTAGGTACTTGACTACTGGTTCCTTGGAGGGTCAGCTAGGAGGAGTAGGAGACCCAAGACACCACTGTAGAGCAGTGAGAACAGGTAGGGCAGAGAGAGGCAAAGAAATGTCACCAGGACAGATGTCACTAGATACAGAACCTTATTGACTCAGTCCAGTCGGTCCTGCTTTGAAATCTGGAACTAGAAAACAACCAGGGATGGGAGGTTGCTGGAGAAATATTCCTTGAGATCTGTTTGCCCTGAGATCTGTTTGCCAAGGCCTCATCATGACCTGGGGCTGCAGGAGACCTTGTGCCCTTCCCAGAGTCCCTCAGCTACTGAGCAACAGAATCAGAAGCTAACTTAGGCCTTCCTGTTCCCATACTCATTTGTTCACCTCTACAATGGGCTGGGTTTTTTAAACAATCAATTTGTTCCTTGTTTGCTATTGTTGCTATCATTTTATTGTTTATTGTTTGTTGTTATATCTCTCGTTCCCAATAGGGAGGATGTAAAAATTGCTTTATAGTGGTTTTCACTCAATTCTATGTGATTCTAGAAAGCTTAATTTGATAGCAAGACCAATGGTCTTGGAGCAGGAACGAAATGACCGCAGAATGATAGTATTGTTGATTGGCTCTGCTTCCTGTGGTAGAGTAGAATTAAATCAGTCATTTAAAAATTTTAAGAGTAAGATTTTTGATCTTTTTTATTCTGTGTACATTAATGCTCCATATATATCTATTGTATGAAATTCCAGTTTATAATTCTTTTGTAATTAAAATAGTTTGTCTAGAGTGAATTATGACCATCTGAAATTTATTTGGGTATCAAAAGAATTAAGATTTCTTTTAATTACTCTTATTTGTTCTCCTTAAAAGTAACTTAATCTCTAGAAAAATAATCTAAGGGAGTGCCTGGCTGGCTCATCCAGTAGAGCACGTGACTCTTGATCTGGCGGTCATGAGTTCGAGCCACGTGTTGGATATAGAGAATATTTTTTAAAAAATCTGTAAAAAAAAAAAAGATAACCTAAGATACTAAGACAATATAAGAAGACTGTCTTAAGCTCTTGGCAGACCAAATAGAAAAATTCTGTAGATTTACCTTTGGGAATTCTGTGAAATCTGAAATTTTGAGTTTTATTTTGGTTTGGGTTACTATTAGGCATACTATTATGCAAGATTCTCCTTGGGGAATTCTGAACATTTTGTGTCCTATGGGACTTGATTTTTGTATGTTATGTCTATTACGATACTTGTGAATGTGGTGATCAACACATTTTAAGGTGTTTTCTCTTTTATATATCTGCATTTGGGTACAAAAAGACATTTGAAACATTTTTTTCCCCTTCTTTTTCAGAATTAAATGTGAGGGAGTCTGATGTAAGAGTTTGTGATGAATTGTCATGTAAATATGGAGGAGTCTGTAAAGAAGATGGGGACAGTTTGAAATGTGCATGTCAATTTCAGGTGAGGAAACCAAACATATTTTGAAAAATTTTTACATTTTTAATATTTTATCATTCTACATTCTTCAAATTAAAAAGCTTAAAATACCTTGAACCCCGAAAGAAGTTGGCTTTAGAGCCCACTGATTTTTCTGTTGTCAGATGAAGTACTATTATTTGTACTTTCCATGCTTCTTTCCTTGAGTCAAGAGGACAGACTGGCAATAATAGGTATGAAGATGCTTTGAAAAAACGTTAAAGTTCTATTCAAATGTAAGTTCTAATTGTCCCTGAAAGGAAATGAATCTCTTATTTAAGATACTGAAATTTTGGGGCACCTGGGTGGCTCATTCGGTTAAATGACTGCCTTCAGCTCAGGTCATGATCCCAGTATCCTAGGATCGAGCGCTGTATTGGGCTCCCTGCTCAATGGGGAACCTGCTTCTGCCTCTCCCTCTCCTGCTCCCTCTGCTTGTATGCTCTTTCTCTCTTTCTCTTTCTGTCAAATAAATAAATAAAATCTTTAAAAAAATGTTGACATTTTTGGGGGCACCTGGTTTGCTCAGTTGGTTGAGCGTCCGACTCTTGATTTCAGCTTGGGTCATGATCTCAGGGTCGTGGGCTGGAGAGCCCCACGTCAGGCTCCACACATGCTCTGTGGGGAGTCTGCTTGAGATTTTCTCTCTCTCCCTCTGCCCCTCCCCCCCAAGTTGGCTTTTTTTTCCCCTTTTCTTCTCTTTGTAGTCTTTTTTCTGATCCATTAATTTTTTCTTTTTAAGTATAGTTGACCCACAATGTTACATTAGTTTCAGGTGTACAACATAGTGATTCAACTTCTTTATATGTTACACTCTTCCCTTCCATTTTTATTTGCTGGTGTCTCATCTTTTTAGGCCAAAGAACATGGCTGACTTGCTACCTCAGGAGTAGGTCAGGGTTAGAGATAAACTAGACAGGGGAACCTCAAACTAATATCTTTGCTTTTCAGATGCTCTCTTAAGTTGTGATTCTGTTTCTTAAAAAAAAAAAAAAACAAAAAAATAAAAAAGAAAAAGATGTGAAATGTGTTACATTCAATTTTTCTTTTTTATTTGCTGTGATTAAATTATAATCTGGCTTCAGAATATTGCTCAGGAGATGGTTTCTGATTCAGGATTTGAGACGAAACAAAGAAGAAACTAGAATTCTTTCCACTCATGATCTGATTCTAATTGTACCCACCATTTTGGATTTTAAGAGAAGGAAAGGGTACAGAGATTAGAGACAAAAGCATAGGACAATCAGTGTTTCTAGTAACCCTATAACCTCAGGAAGTTCCTGTATGATCCATCTGAAAAGAAAAGTCATGTTTCCTACCCTTTTTTATGATATTGTAATGAGAATCAAAATCAGCTTGCATATGAAATCTCTTTGAAAACTATAAAGTATCAGAGGAAGAGTAGGGAGTTATACTATTGTCCAGCTGGACAGGCTCTTTATAGTCAAGAGACTTTACAATCCACTATTTATTCACAATAGCCACCTTTGACATGGCTTTAGCTGACCTTGTGCCCACCCCTATATGGTTACTCATGCAATGAATGTTCTGGCTAGTGTGTTGTGTCTGGCTTCCCTGCCTGCACCCCAAATCGTCTTAAAAGGGATGGCAACTAAAGTGGGCTTCTTTCCTTAAAGGAAGATATTGGTGTACATAGTGTAACTAAGCCCTCATGGACTTTTACTTCTTTCTGTTCTTCACATTAGATAATTTTTTATGATCTGTCTTCAGGTTCCCTAATCCTTTCTTCTGTCCTCTCCTGTCCATCCATGAGGTTTTTTTTTTTTTCAAAATTTTTTGCGGGGGAGGGGGTGTGAAGGGCAGGGGAAGAGGGAGAGATAGAGAGAGAGAGAGAGAGAGAATCTTAAGCAGGCTCCACGCCCAGTGCGGAGCCCAATGCGGGGCTGGATCTTATGACCCTGAGATCACGACCTGAGCTGAAATCAAGAGCCAGATGCTTAACAGAGTGAGCCACCCAGGCACCTCTCAGATATTTTATTTCTAGACTTTATAATTTTGATTTCTTTTTTTTTATTTTAAGAATTTTTTTATTTATTTTAGAGAAAGAGAATATGGCAGGAGGGCCAGAGGGAGAGGGAGAGAGAATCTCAAGCAGACTCTGTGCTGAGCATGGAGCCTGATGCAGGGCTCAATCTCACGACACTAAGATCATGACCTGAACTGAAACCAAGAGTCAGACGCTCAACTGACTGTGCCACCCAGGCACCCCTCTAGTTTTGATTTCTTGGCTGAGTTTTCCTGACTTTTTATTCATTACAAGCATATTTTCCTTGAGCATAGATACTATTGCTGCTTTAAAATCTTTGCTCATTTCAGCATCTGGGACATCTCAGGGATCATCTCTTTTGATTTTTCATTTGAGAATGGATTGTGTTTCTTTTTTCTTTGTATTAGAGTAATTTTGAATTTAATATACACATTGTGAGTAGGTTTTAGTGTTTGAATTCTGTTACGTTTTCCTGAAGAGTATTGTCACTTTTGAAACAGTTAAGTTGGCTCAACTCAAACTGCAGACTCTCTTCCCTGTTGTGGGAAACAACACAAATACTACTTCATTATTTTTAATCTTATCTGGGATACTTAGAGTCTGCCCCATGAGTGATTTGAGAGTCAGCCAGAAATTTGATCTGAATTTATATATGGAATCTGGGAGTCCCTTCTGACTCTCTCTTTTCTGGTTTTTTTCTCTCTCTTTTTAGTGGCTCTGGTTGCCCTGAACTCTATCCTTTGGTGTTTAAGCCAGAAAGATTGTAGGTTTCTTATTGGTGTTTTAGTCACCCCTGTATTGGGAAGACTGAAGCTGTTCCCTCTTCCAACTGTCTTAAATTTCTTTAGGTTAAATTCCTTGATGTGGAATTGTTGAGCAGTGGGATGCTCATGTGCAGATAACATTCTCACCAGTAGCACTATATCTGACTGCTTGTTTTCCCTTGGCCTTTTGGTGGTGGATTTTGTCAGTCCTTTTTAAATTTTGTAAATCTGTAAGGCAAAAAAATTTTTTTTAAATTTTCATTTGATTATTAGAAGTTGAAAATGTGCCATATATTTATTGACCATTTTTTTGGTGAATCAATATTTCATATTCTTTGCCCATTTTTGGGAGTATTTTCTTTTTACCTTGTGTTGATTTGTAGACATATGTATGTATGAATGTGCATATACTATATACAGTACACTATTTGAGTACTTACATATTGCTTATGCTGAGCATTATATCCATTAACAGTTCTAAATATACATACATATGTGTGTATATTTGAGTATATATGTATGTATATATGTATGTATATTATGAGTTATGGAGCCTATAAAGTAGGCTAGAGAAAAGAAAATGCTATTAAGAAAATCATATAAAAGAGAAAATATATTTACAGTACTCTACTGTAAAAAATCCATGTATAAGTGGACCCACACAGTTTAAGCCTGTGTTGTTCAAGGGTCATACATATATAACTCTATAACTCACAAACTGTCATGAGAACCTGTGATGTAGGTACTGTTTTTATGTTTTTTAAGAGTAATATATGCCCATATTAAACAACTTGAACATTAAAAAAGAAGATCTATAATGTAATGAAAAAATGTCTTCCTTTCACTCGAGACTACCAATTGCTCATCTCAGAGGCAACATCTGTTACTTGTATTTCCTTCTAGAAATATTGTGTGTTATATAAGTGTATGTGGTTGACCCTTGAACAACACAGGCTTAAACTGTGTGGGTCCACTTATACATGGATTTTTTACAGTACAGTACTGTAAATATATTTTCTCTTTTATATGATTTTCTTAATAGCATTTTCTTTTCTCTAGCCTACTTTATTGTAAAAATACAATACAAGTAACACACCAAATATGTGTTAATTGACTATGTTATTGGTAAGGCTTCTTGTCAGCAGCAGATTATTAGTAGTTAAGATTTGGGGGAGTCAAATTATGCATGGATTTTTGACCGTGCAGGGGTTTGGCACCCCTAACTCCCATGTTTAAGGGTCGATCATAGGTGTTTTAATTTCTTTTTTAAGTACTAAATCACTCAGTAGTATTTACCTTAGAGAACGTTCCTTTTTAGTTTATAGATTATAAAAATGTTAAAATAGTCTAGCATCATTTTCATTTTGTTTATAATTTTTGACATAAAGAAATTTTAAATTTTCATATCATATTTATCTATTTTTATCTTTGATTCTGCTTTTCATTAATTTTCCCTGCAACTCTAAGATTATAAAGAAATAGCCTTTTTGACCTTTTTAATGTATTTGGACAGCTAGAAAATCCTCTCATGATCTGTCAATCTCTTGCATTCTTACCTGGTGGCAAAGCAGGGAAGAGAAATAAAAGTTAGGTGTTGAGATCACTAGACATTTATCCAGTGTTTGCTTTGCGCTCAGTGCTAGATGCTGAGGATATAAAGATGTTTGAAGACAAGTTGCTTTCCCTATAGGAGCAAACTGCCTAAGGGCTTATGGCATGATTTGATCCTGCTGCTGAATGAACCTTCCTTTGACTACTCTGCCTTCTTATAATTTATAAATCTGTTCAAGTTAGACTTAGGTTATTGCCAGTTGAAGAAAATTCACCTCATATGTCCATTAAACACTGCTACACTGGGCGCTTTAGCAGTATCTTTCAATTCATTTAAAAAACTTGCTTATGATTCAGCATGCTTTTAGTGTTAATATGAACTTTCTGGTATATAATTTAAACACATTTTAACAGATAATAACAGGAGTTTAGATAAAGTCTAAAATTGTTTTTTCAGTCTGCTAATAAGAGCTATTATATAAACAAAGCAACTTTTATACTGAGAAAAATGATCAAAATTGCATCTTTCCATTAAAACATGGGTTATAGGGGTAGTGCGGTCAGTTAAGCGTCTGACTCTTGGTTTCAGCTGAGGTCATTATCTCAGGGTCATGAGATTGAGCCTCGTGTTTTGCTCCGTACTCAGCGCGGAGTTTGCTTAAGACGCTCTCCCTCTCCTGCCGTTCCCGCTTGTGCTCTCTCTCTCTCTTTCTCTCAGATAAATAAATCTTTAAAAAAACCAAACCAAAACAAAACAAAAATCTTGGGTTATATACGAAGAGGAGGACCTATGACTTTTCCCTTATTTTCTTTCTTCCTCTTTGTTCTTTTCCCTGGAGTTCCCTGGATTATGTCTTTTTTCTGAATTTATCAGTGTCTCTTCTTGCTAGGTGTGATGCCCTCTTATAAAATCTTTGTATTAGGGTTTTCCAGAGAAATAGAACCAATAGGAAATTATTTATATTTATATACATATATATATATATATAGAGAGAGAGAGAGAGAATATGAGGGGAAAAGGGAGAGTGTTTATATTATAAGGGATTGGTTTGCTTGATTATGGAGGGTGAAAAGTCCCATGATCTGCTGTCTGCAACCTGGAGGTCCAGGAAAACTGGTAGTGTAGTTCCAGTCCAAATCTGAAGACCTTATAACCCAGAGAAAACTCATGTCCCAAATCAGACAAGGAGAGCCATTCCCCTTTCCTCCACTTTTTTGTTCTACTTAGGCCCTCAGTGGATTGGATGATCCCACCGACACTGGGGAGAGCACTTACTCAGTCCATTGGTTCAAATGGAAATTCATCCAGAAACAGCCTCATAGAATATCCAGAAATAATGTTGAATCTGGGGTCCAATCTGGTTGGCACATAAAAACGGCCATACACAATCTTGTTATTTTCTTATTTATTGTATTCAGCACAGTTTCTGACACACAGTAGGTACACAATAAATGCTTGCATGGATGTGGCTCCAGAGTTGTACACTTTGCACCTTCCTAAACTATTTCGGATCACATTCTTCCAGGTAAATAGAAGGTATAGGGGAGATTTCTTTCCTCCAGCAAGGATGGCAGTATGGAGGCAGCAAACCTCTGGTAGAGCCAAGATCTTAGGTTAGAGTCAGTGCCCATGTCAGAAGTTGCATGTTGTTAAAATTGTCCAAATTCTTTCATGTGCCCATAGCATAGTGAGAGGCTCCTAAGAGAGACCCCTGGACACAGACTGACCGAGGAACAGTGGGTCTGCTTCTTCCATCTCATGCTCACTCCTAGGTATGGGCTCGTTAGGTTGAATTTTGGGGACATAGCCTGCACTATTGTAAGCCCCCTGCTCACTACCACTGAGTGACACAGAGTAAAACCCTGCTGAATAACTAGTGGGTAGTGGGTAGAGTATACACTTGTGAGAAATTGTAGGTTTCCTACTTATTAGCTATGACTCTGGGCAACTACTTAAGACTTAGAAATGATGAGAGCATAGCAAAACCAGCTAATATTTACTGAGAATTTAGTATGACCAGATATAAATGCTAAAGACAGATTTCTCTTATTTAGTCCTCATAGCAACTTTATTAGGTAGATGGCTATTATAATTAGCATTTTACAGGTGGGGGAAATGGCGATGATACTAGTCCATAGTCACATGGATGGTGGTGGACTTGGAGATCATGTATTTCTTTGTGTTTCCTATAGTGTTCACCTTGGGACTTCACATTCTAGAGGTATTAAATAAATGAATTTTAATAATAAAATGACATTATATAACTAGTGCTTCTTAGCTTATTACAAACATTGCCAAGAATTTCCCTTTTACCTCACTGGATCTTTATAACAAGCAAATGAAGTAGGTAGCATGGGATTTCCATTTTCATTTTTATGGATAGTTGATAGTTATTTTCATTATTAATGTGAAAAGTGTGAGAAAGTGCTATAACTTTTTTTATTTTAATTTATTTTTTAAAAGATTTTATTTATTTATTTGACAGAGAAAGACACAGCGAGAGAGGGAACACAAGCAGGCGGAGTGGGAGAGGGAGAAGCAGGCTTCCCGCTGAGCAGGGAGCCTGATGCGGGTCTCGATCCAGGACCCTGGAATCATGACCTGAGCTAGCTGAAGACATATGCTTAACGACTGAGCCACCTAGGTGCTCCATAACTCTTTTTTTTTTTTTTTAAACCAAATAAAAGAGCAAACTATTCTGTAGAAGTATGTCACAATACTATGGTATTACATTCATGAATATGAAGTAAACTATTAATATTCATGCCTAGTTTTGAGAATTTACTTTTGTTTCTTTTGCAGTGTCATACAAATTACATTCCTGTCTGTGGATCAAATGGGGACACTTATCAAAATGAATGCTTTCTCAGAAGGGCTGCTTGTAAGCACCAGAAAGAGATAACAGTAGTAGCAAGAGGACCATGCTACTCTGGTATGTGCGGTACTTTTCTGAATAAACATTAGAAATGATTCCACCGTGGTTTCTGAAATTTCCAGTCAGGGGTATATTCCCAGAACTGCTGTATGGATCAGTTGTGTGGGGGAGTGGGGGAGCTCTTCTTTGTCTGCATTTCATGTTGTTGCTTTTTAACCCCAGATGGTCTAATACTGCATTACTTCTCGTATGTTGTTAACGCTTACAGCCATTTTCATGGGAACTTTGCATATCTTTTTGCTTTATGGTGTAAATATTAGACAGAACAAGATTTGGCATGGGAAATGATATGGGATCTGTTTTGTTGATTTTTATTTTCTTGGCACAGGGAAGGGGTGGAGAATATCCATAGAAAGCCATTAGTGGCATCCCAGGATGTGTCTCTTTCCAAGCTTTTCTCTTTTTATATCTTCTGTCTTCTGTCTGCCAGTCCTTGTCACCTATCTTCCTCCAGTTTTTTGTATTTACTTCCTTCTCTTTTCCTTCCTGAATAGGTAGTGGTTAATTTTGAAAGGCACTGATTTAAGTTTCTTACTTGCATTTGTATTTGGGGGCAGGGATGCAGGTGAAGTGTTGTAATTAGAATTACTGTATGAAGATCAGCAGTAAAGGTGCAGACACTTTTTTTTTTTAAGATTTTATTTATTTGACAGAGAGAGACACAGCGAGAAAGGGAACACAAGCAGGGGAGTGGGAGAGGGAGAAGCAGGCTCCCCATGGAGCAGGGAGCCCGATGCGGGGCTTGATCCCAGGACCCTGAGGATCATGACCCGAGCCGAAGGCAGATGCTTAACGACTGAGCCACCCAGGCGCCCCAAGGTGTAGACACTTCTTATATGATACAGTGTATTTCTTTTCTTTCCTTCTATGTTACAGTGCCTGTGTTCAGAATTTTTACTGGGGCTCCATTACATAAGCATGAATGATCCATTGTCCATATGGTTGATCTCAAACTCCAGGTCCACTAATACCACATGACTGAAAGCCCCCAGTCTAAATTACGTGGTTGGTCCTTGTGGTGTGTCCAGCCTTCACCCTAGGACTGTTGAGTGTGGCCAACCCCACCTTAAGATCTGGTATGGTCAGTACCCTCCCTAAATATTACACTTCTATCAGGTATGATATAGATTACCTTCCAGAAGCTGAGGGCAAAGACTGGACCTGTCTTTGGGGAGGGACAAATTCTTTTCCCTACACCAAATAATTAGGTGCTTGGTGAAATGATTGTGTTGTTAGGCCAATAGACTATCATTTTTGTGATTCTTGCACATTTCTCTAAGTACTTTGTATTTCACAGACTTGGTTTAGAAACTAAAAAAGAATACAGAACTCTTTATAATCCCAAATTAGAAGCAGGGTGTTAGATTGGAAAGAGCACTGCCCAGATTAAAAGACCGGATGTTAAGTCCAGCTCTTATTTACTATATGACCTTGGACAAGTCATATAGTAACTCACTTAGCCCCTCTGAACCCCAGTTACTTAAACTGTTAAATGGATATTACCTCTTGGGATTGTTAAATGAGGATTGAATCAGCTAAGCTGTGAGGTGCTATATTGATCTTGTTAGTTGCTCGGTGGGCCAGTGTTGTTGATCACATTTGGTCTTTTTATTGGTCCTGACCCCTGTGCTAGAGATAACATTCTCTTTTGTTTCCTTGAAAACTCCTTTCTTATGCTTTCAGGTTGAGCTTTAGCCTTTTATCCTCTGAAATTTTTCTTCCGTGGCATCTCCTGGCTGAGTTTGTTCACACTTTGTGCATGTCTCTCTGTATATATCCTACTGTATTTCATTTCTCTGACACATGTGTCTCCTGCTAGAGCAGTTGCTTTTCAACAGGAAAGCAGTATGCCCTGCCTGGGGAAGTGCATCATAGTCCCAGGGTTGGGGTGGAGTTGTGTGGATGGTGGAAGGCGTGTGTGCAATGAAAATATAATCTACAAGAAGAATGCAATCTCATTATCAAAGGCATCACAATATTTAGTTTTTTTTTTTAGAATTTTAAAGGACACTAAAGGAAGATATGATGTATTATATTTATTAAAATTGGACATGGCTTGACAACAGGTTGGGAGTGAGTATCTCATGCACTGGGGCTTTCTTATTTATCAATTTATTCCTAGCATTTATCATGTTGCCTAGCACCTAATATGTACCCAGTTAATGTATGTAAAATAGAAGGAAAAAGGGAGTGTTTGCCTAAGAAAAGTTGGGTCATAAAACAATTTTAAATGGAGTTCCCTTCTTTCTTGTCTTTCTTCTGCTCTTTCACTCTTTCTCTTTTCACTCTTTCTTTCTTCTGCTCTTTCACTCTTCTTACTTACTCAGATATAATTATTTATGACTGACTAATCAAAATTGAACACAATTTAAGACTATAAAATCCCATGAAGATTTTGCAGTGGATATTACAAAAAATATGTATTTTTCCAGTTCCTTCTGTTTCTACAATGTTTTGGGAATTCAGTTATTGTCTGAAGGAGATTAAAGGGAAGAGAGTGATGAAGAACTGGAGTGGATTCCTGAGGATGTGGCTGCCCCCCCCCCCCCCCGCAAAAGTGCAGGATAAAGTGTGTCAAGTTCTTCACTTGCCATCTCTGCTTTTTTACTATACCATGCTGATGACACTAGCATTACCCTCTTTGTAACATGCTCTGCACCATATGTTGGCCTTTTTAGGATTTATGAAATAAATATTTCATATTAATTACATTTTAGGCTGACTTCTTGCTGGTAATATTGAGGGAGGCTCTTTAATTTCATTAGTAATGAGTGTCTCACCTATACCTTGGTGAGAGTCCTTCTGGTTAGGTTTCCTAGAGGAAGCTAATTTTATCAGTAATATGAAAACCTCAGCTCTGAAGTTCTTTCCTTTTAAGCCTTGAGGCTTTTTCTTACCTTTTGGCTTTTGGCCTTTATCTACAGATTTCATTAAGATTTTTGGAGCAAGACCCAAAGCTCTTTTCCTCCCTTTCTAATAAAAGCAGCTTATTCATTATTCCTCTCAAGCTTTAACAAAATTGAAAATTTTTTTTTACCTTTTAAGTGAGTTAATTAAAGTTATTTTTATATAGCCATTTACTTTACAGTATTTATTGGCCTTTACTCTGTACTAGGCACCTGCCTATTTCCTGAATGGGCTACAAAAGATGTATGAGGTATAGATGATTGTGTGTCCAAGGATTTTCTATCTGGAGAAAGACATGGAATAGGTATATAAGAATAGTTTAGTCTAGTTCCATATCAAAAAAATAAGAAAAAGGCTACATGAGAATTGCTATCACAGTTTGATTTTTTAAAAAGATTATTTATTTGAGAGAGAGAGAGAGCCCAAACACTTGTGCAAGTGTGGGTTGCGGGGGGAGAGGCAGAGAGATAATCTTAAGCAGACTCCCTAATGAGCATGGCGCCCAGTGCAGGGCTCGATCTCACAACCGTGAGATCATGACCTGAGCTGAAACCAAGAGTCAGACGCTCAACTGACTGAGTCACCCAGGCGCCCCATCACAGTTTGATTTTTGATAGGAAAGTTTACCATTCGATAAGATGAAATTTCCAGCAAAAATATTTCTATTCACTATTTGTTTTTCTTCTCAGATAATGGCTCTGGATCTGGAGAAGGAGGTAAGTTTCAAGTACCACTTAAAGGACATTTGTTTTCTGTAATTTTTTGTTTTTAACAGCTTTATTGAGGTAAAATTCACATACTGTACAGTTTACTCATTTAAAGTGTACAATATGGTGGCTTTTGGTATAGTCATAGAGTTGTGCATTTATCACCACAGTCAACTTTAGAACATTTTCATTACTCCAGAAAAAGACTCTTAGACACCACTCCCAACCCTAGGCACTTTGTTTCATGCAGTTATTTTTCACTAAAGTTTTGTTGACACACAAAGCGGAAATGTTGTAGCTCCTGTTAAATTGAGATTGCATCAAAGTGCCTTCTCCTTGGGATCATCCCCACAAGTGATTTCGGGTTGGACCAGAATATTGGTAAATCTCTCATCCCTTGCTTACAAATTTTGCTCGTGAGGAATTTTTAAGGTGCAGGGTTATAAAACTCTGGAGCGAGTTGTGCATGGCAAAGAGAAGGCTTGCAGAACAACTGTAGTGGAATCTATGTTTTAAGTTTTATTTTACAGACATATAAATTACTTCTGTTTAAAAAAGTAATTTCTGGTAATAGCATTTAGTAAGAGTTTAATTGTCAGAATTAAGAATGACTAATTTATTTCAAGTCTGATGAAGCTGTACTTAGTGTCTACGGTATGCAAAGTAATGCTGGAGGTACTGTGGGGATCCACTCAAAGAAAACTTACTCCAGTAAAATTCACACTTAAATGAAAATTACAGTCATGATCCTTTCGATACTATCTGAAACCTTACTTCAGACTTCCACATTTCATAGATTCCTAAAATGTCAAGAGTTGGAAGGCACTTCAAAGGTCACTTTAGAGAATAGAAGAACCGTCTGGAGGAAGAAATTCAGGATGACAGTTTCAGGGGGAAAAAAAAAGATTAAAGCTATCCCACAATAGAATGTGATTTAAATGGACATGTTCAAGCAGAAGCTTCATGATCACGTGTGAAGGATTAGACCATCAATTCTAGACCTAGAGCTGAAAAGGGTTTTAAGAGGGATCATGTAGCCTAGTACCTGTAGTCAGATATTTGGTAAGGAAACGGTCATTGTTCTTATACTAAAGAACTGGAAGTTGATCACAAGATTTGTGTATATAGCGTAAATACTGGATGTCTTGCTCTGACAGTTTCTTTTTAGGGAATATGAGTTTAGAAAGGCTAAGTGGTTTGCTCAGATTAGTACATAAACTTAAGTGAGCTCATGGTGGCTGTACCAAAGCCTCAGAAATACATAGGGTTGTGATCCCCGGAATCTGGGAGTGTTCATGAGAATTTGGGAAAAATTTCTACTTAAAGTGTAGACAGACACTACAAATGGAAAGTTTGGAAGTATTACCAAAGTATTACCAAACAGGTTTATGGACTTCTTCTTTTAATATCTTCTTTACTGATTGACACCCCTGAATAAGGTGTTTTTTTCCAAACTAAAATGGGAGATCCCTTGAGTAAGCTGAATCCCTAAATTGGCCTCAGAACAGAGCTCCCTGCCCAGTTTGAGATTATTAGGGTAGGATCCATCCTAGTTGAACCCCACAAATGTAGAAGCTCTTAAATGTGGGATAGGAGTTGGGAACTTAGAGGTATGAACTGGTTTTTTGTGCTGGATCATAGGAGACCCACACACTTCTGTATTCTAGGTATTTCTGGCTGTGCTAAGTTGCAAAGTAGAAAAAGAGGCAAGTCTTTTGTAAGGAGACCCTTTCCTTTCACAGATTTGGAGATAAATTATTTTTTTAAATTCTGGAATTAGTTATTATGTAGTAAGAAAGGCAGGTATAAAACTGATGTTGAAGAAGTGGTTATACTCTATCGCATTTAATCATTTATTTGCTGACCAGCATCACACAGGCTATTTCAGTAGGGTAATCACTGAACCAAATTTATCACCCATGTTTTATTTTCTCTTTCTTATTTAATGCTATGTGATAATTCTTATAAAGGCAATTAATTATCAAAACCTATATTGCACCTTTGTACATAGGTTAAGGGATTATTTTGCTTGCATCCATACTTGTTTTCCTCGTAGATTTTGTTGTACTCTGTATTGGCAACATTTTTGGGCACAAGCATTGATAGATTTTGGAAGTGATTGTTTTCAAGAGCTCAGGTACATTTTCCCTAGAAATAGGATAATGGCTGCTGAAAACGTGAAGCTTATCTGGAAAGGAACCCAACTTTTGGTTGAAAATTTAATTTTTCTTTTTAAACAGAAGAGGAAGGGTCAGGGGCAGAAGTTCACAGAAAACACTCCAAGTGTGGACCTTGCAAATATAAAGCTGAGTGTGATGAAGATGCAGAAAATGTTGGGTGAGTTGATTGAGGGAAAGGGATGCACTTACTTGGAGGATAATCATCAGCACTATTATGTTGTAGAGAAGTATCTTTTAATCTGGTTCTAGATATTTTGTGTGTGCCTTCTATATTTTTTTTTGTTTAATGCAGATCTATTAATTTTGTCTTATGTTGATGTAATATCATAGCTATTTAAAGTGTATTTTAGAATGAGAATCCATGTATAATCTTTTTAGGTTTACCTCTGCCTTTATTTTTATTGACGGTTTTATATAGTTTATCCTAAGTGCTAATTTTATTCCTCAAAGTACTTCTATTCTTAATTCTCCTACCATTATACTTTATACTAGTATCAATAATTTTCTTTTTCTTAACTTGGATTTTTATGCAAAAACTTTTCATGTATTTCATTGTAAGAAAAATCCAAAACTGCTTCAAAATTTGAGATATAGTAATTATGTAATGAGTAAAATATTTTTAGCAATCCCATTTGCACAGACTGACATTATGCTGTTTTATTTTCTCATGTTCAGCTTTCAGTAAGGTGGGTTTTGTAGCTGGACAGCATTGTCTGTCCAATTTTCACACGGTATGTGATGGAATAGCAAGAATATTTACATCATCTACACAGTCATGTTTGTTCCTTCGGGTTTATTTATTCCCAGTCTCAACCTTTCATTTCCCTGTAGTGTTTGCTTTTTGCATAGTTGATTCTAAAAGCTTTAATGCTGACTTCAGGACAGTATAGCACAAATGGATCTTCACTTCCCTATACTGCATAATTTTTTTTTAAAGATTTTATTTATTTATTTCAGAGAGAGAATGAGAGATAGAAAGCACGAGAGGGAAGAGGGTCAGAGGGAGAAGCAGACTCCCTGCTGAGCAGGAAGCCCGATGTGGGACTCGATCCCGGAACTCCAGGATCATGACCTGAGCCAAAGGCAGTCGCTTAACCAACTGAGCCACCCGCATATTTTTTTTTTAAATATTTTATTTATTTATTTGACAGAGACACAGTGAGAGAGGGAACACAAGCAGGGGGAGTGGGAGAGGGAGAAGCAGGCTTCTTGCTGAGCAGGGAGCCCGACATGGGGATCGATCCCAGGACCCTGGGATCATGACCTGAGCCGAAGGCAGACGCTTAACGACTGAGCCACCCAGGTGCCCCATAGTGCATATTTTAAAACACTTGTTTTATAGAGATTTGCACTTTCTTCCTTACGCTTATTTTCACTGTGTGTTTTCTGGTCCCAGGTTTTATTCAGCCCTTAAATACATATTCAGGTCTTTCACTGAACAGTGGTAATATGGTTTAATTAGCATTAATGCCCATAGGGAGCTTTACAAATCAGAATTGCACCATTTTCAGGATTATGGTTCAAAATCAGCTATTTGGGTGGTACATGGTAAAATTAATGTCATAATTTACTTGGTATATATTTTAAAGTTGGTGAGAATTGGCACAAGACAAGTTTAGTAAAAAGTGAATTTAGCAAAACTTCAGTTTGCTCTCTTTCTCCATGTTGATCACTTGGATTGACGTGTGTCCATCCATTTCAGTCAGAGTGATTTGATTGGGAAGTACATGTTTTCCAAAGTAGAGATGGGTCTGCAGGACAGGAAAGAAATGATGAGCGATATGGACTTGCAGAGAGAACAGATAATAGATGTTATGTTCTCTTCTTCTTGCTTTGTGCTAAAGGTATGGCATGATGAAGTACCGGTGTGTGTGTATGCGTGTGTGTGTATTTTTGTAGAGATTTAGTTCTTTTTAGTGTTTTGCCTCAGGACTGTCCTATAAAGGTGTTCAGAGTCAAAATAGTTGTCAGTGATTGATTGGCTTGGTCTGTTGCTCTGTTTTTATTCCTTTCATGGTACCTCTCTCCAGTCCTGTTTTAGACATTTCTCTGCTCTCATTTTTTATCCCTTAATTAAAAGAGATAGAGATCTTTTGCTTAGAAGTAGAACAGATTCCATCTAGTCTCAGAGGCAGCCCCACATATGACATCTGTATGGTAAAATATACATCTTTCTATGAACACCACCTCATGATATAATGTGTACCCTCTGCCCAGTCAGAGTAACTCCCTTGTAGGTACTAAATTCATTTTGTGCATCTATTTGAGAGCTTGCAGCCACCATTTTTGCAGATACAGGCTTTAAGCTTAAGAAGTGGGCACAGACCAGGGAAGAGCTTACCAGTAGAAAGGAGCATGCAGGCTGAGGAGCCAGCCGGGGAGCACATAGACTGGGAAAGGCAGCCAAGTCCAGGCCAGGAAATTGGTGCAATAATGGGAGAAGATTAAGGAAGCATTTGGTACCTTTACCTAAAGGTAAGCGATTAAGCTAAAATGGCTTATCCTACTGTGGAAGGAGATAGAAAGAAATTTTAGGAACATTAATCTTTTAGTGTATAAAACACTTATTACTGATTGTAGTTGAGTTTAACAATTAGCCACACCTCAATGGTTATTGTAATTTTTTTTTTAAACTTTTAAATGGGCCATGGTACCAAGAAGTTATACGGAGGTTATTTAACTCCTTCAGCCCATCTTCTGTGTGCTTTTCATGATTACTTCCAGGTGAATAGTGACGTGTTTGCGTAAGGGTAATTCTGACTCAGCCAACTAGACCTTTTCAGTATGGAAAATTGAGAGATGCCCATAAGTGGCAATAGACACCAAGCCTTGATTTTTATATAAAAACCCATTATTTATTAGGACAATGTTATATAATTTTTTTATTAAAAGATAAAACTATAGTTATTAAATACAAAAGGTCTTAGTTATAAAACAAGTACTCATGTCATGGCTTAATTATTATAAACTCTACCAGAATCAGAAAATTTTAAGGTTGCGTAGGATATTAAAATTTATCTTCTAGCCTAGTCCTCTCACTTTACAGATGAGAAAATTAAGGATTAAAGTCAGAGGGTTTTATGGGGCAGATTCTCCTAAATTCCAGTAGAGTGTTTTCTCTGATATTAGCCTTTTTGATTCCTAGAAAGAATGCTGTTATCCTTTTCCTACTTCAAGGACTGCTGCTTGATGACTTTTTAAAAAACACTGCCCTGGGTGCCTGGGTGGCTCAGTTGGTTGGGCGACTGCCTTCGGCTCAGGTCATGATCCTGGAGTCCCGGGATCGAGTCCCGCGTCAGGCTCCCTGCTCGGCGGGGAGTCTGCTTCTCCCTCTGACCCTCCCCCCTCTCATGCTCTCTCTCTCTCTCATTCTCTCTCTCAAATAAATAAATAAATAAATCTTAAAAAAAAATAAAAATAAAAAACACTGTCTTCTTCCACCTGGTCCCAGCTGAGATTTCTTTACTTTCCTTATATTCTTCTGGTCACTCTGAGTACTAGCTGCTTTTAAACTCCTTGTTTTTACACCTTAGCTGTCATCTAGAAGGTCACATGCCTATCTATCTGTTATGTATCAGTGACTTTTAGACGTTTTTAACTACAACTCCATGTAAGAAATAGATTTACACTGTGACATAGAATTCACATTTCAAAATTCTATGAAATAATACTTACCTTTATTAAATGTGAGGTACTCTAATACTTTCTGATTTCCTTAAAAAATGCCAGAATTATGACCTATAGTTTGAAAAATATTCCTCGATAATATAACTAATCAATATTATATTTCATGTTATATTTTTAGGTATGGGTATTCATTTTAAAAAATATTTTATTTTTTCTCAGTTTGAAATGTCTTTTCTGTTAGAAGAAATGCTTATACCCTATCTGATTTCCCAAGGGCAGCTGAAATCTTTGTCTTGCTTTAAAGCTCTTTTTCTTGCTACCAGTTTAGAAAAAAAAAAAAAAACACACCCTGGCATTTTGGGGGAGGGAATCAGGGGTATCATGTAACTTAATTCTTTGCTATTAAGAGAAGTGCTAATTTTTTATTTAGCCATTTAAATGGATATTTATTTAAATAGGTTGTCTTAGTGTTACATATTGTATAGTGTATTATATTTTTCAGCTATTGTTACATAAATTGTTTTTTCAGCTCTTTATGGAAGTTCTGTCTGGTGGCAAGAAGTATTATCCTGATTTTACAGGTGAAGCTGGGCTCAGAAGAGGCTGAATGGCTTGCAGTTACCCAGAACACAGGTCTACTGACAAGGGATTTATCCATTGTGTTGTGCACACACATGTGTAATACCCTGGTGTTCTCTTCTCAGTGGTGGTTGTTTTGTCCCTAAGCTTAAGGCTGCATTCTACTTTGTGTTTTGGGTTCTTCAAAAATAATTTTTCTTCTCACATCTCAGGCTCTTGGCTGCTGCTTCTGGGTGCTGTGTCAAGGTGCCTTGACAATGAACCTGAGTGTAGATGACCCCAGCTTTTAAATTTGCTTCTCTTCTTTCCCAGAATAGGAGATAATATACCTGTAGGAACTGTATCTAATGTAAGAATAAATTCTAAATGTAAAATCAGAGTAAATAGGTTCTTCTGAGTGAAGTGTATGAACTTTATTACATGTATTTTCTCTCTTGTCTGCTCAATGCTAATTTATTTATAATTTAAATTAGTTTTAGCTTCTGAAAGGCTTTTTCCCCCCGTCCTATCTGAAGCACATTGTGCCTCTCCAGTGATACTCTGGTGTTCACATGGATTAGTGATAGCTATCTCCATTGATGCTTGTTACCTTTTGAATTTAAACCTAGAGTTAGGTAGTGAGGTTGCAAGAAATTTGACTCCCACCTAAGTGAGGTTTCAGTATTCCATTGTGACCGTTATGAAGTATAGTGGATGGACTTTCTGCTTAGTCCTTTTTTGGTGGGGGGGGGTGTTTAACAAAAGTTTATTTCTCATTCCCATAAAGTCTGTCACAGTTCTGTGGAACTCTCCAAAACAGCTACTGTCCATGTAGGGGGCTCAGCATTCCACTTTGAGTTCCTGGCCCCTGTTTCTGTACGGGCTCCTAGGATGGAGGCAGGAAGAGCCCTAGAGTCTTGCACCAACAAATAAAGGCTTCAGCCCAGATCTGCTTAGTCTTAAAACTCGGAAATAGCATCTGCTTTACAGCACGTTGTATTTCTTAAACCATATGTTTGTAGCAACCCCTCTTTTTTTAAACAGTATTTCTCATCTGGCCAAAGCTGAAATTATTGCTGCAAAATGTCCATCAGCTGTTTGTCTGGACGGTGGGACCAAATAATCCTAAAACTCCTTCACATCAGTACCCTTTATATTCCTGACCTAAATCTCTGCCCACAAATGGGGGAGGATTTGGTAGAATCATCAGGCATAATGTGTCAATACAGGTGAGTTATAAAAGTCCTCGACTGATTTCTTTTGAACTTCGTGTGTGATGCCCTTTGTGGAAATAGTCTCCTGCTCTTCTGCCTCTTTGATGTCAATCTCTCTGGAGCTGCTCTTTCCTTGAGTGATAGGAGATTTCAGAGTTGCTAAGAGAATCATTGTAGGTATGCAGTGTGACAGACAACACTGATAAACAGTTAATCTACCTGCTTGGACATCTTTGTCAATTGTGGGACCATTTTCTGTTTGACACAGATGGCTGGTCAGTGTCACAATCTGATGAGTCTCTCTCTCAGTAGGTACAATGAAATCTTTTTTCTTGTTTAAGCTGAGAGTGATGCTATACATATATGTCCTCCATTATGTTCTCCTTTCTGGATGCCACATAGACTTTTTTTTTTTTAAAGATTTTATTTATTTATTTGACAGAGAGAGACACAGCGAGAGCAGGAACACAGCTGGTGGAGTGGGAGAGGGAGAAGCAGGCTTCCTGCTGAGCAGGGAGCCCGATGCGGGGCTCGATCCCAGGACTCTGGGATCATGACCTGAGCCGAAAGCGGACACCCAACGACTGAGCCACCCAGGCGCCCCCCACATAGACTTTTTAAAAAAAGAACCAAAGAAGTACCTTTCCTACCATTATCTATTCTTTATTTCTTCCTAATCAGAGATGACAATAAGTTTTGTTATTTAGCATTGCCTTTCTCTGGGTATATAGAATATAGACTTTTAAAACTATTTAGGTTTAATAAATTCCTATGATGGCCCCTTAGATTATAATGGAAAAATAATTATATGCTCTTCTTTTTCTTGTAACAGGAAACAAGACTATTAAATATTAGTTTATACATAGTATAAGCCGGATGCTAGCAATGATAGGCTCCTTTGTCCAGAAATCCTTCCTGCTACAGTACAGTACCTTCCCACTACTACTACTAAGATGCCACACAGCTGCCAGGAAAGGTTTCCTCCGAGAGGTCTGTTTTTAAAATGGAGAACACCGTATCCCCATGACCTTTTGCAGTTTTCTGAATGCTGTGCTACTTACTCTTTGATAGTTTGCCTCTTATTTCTTCTGCCTGGAGTCCCATCTCTATTTATCTAGATTGTTTAATTCCTACTCTTCCTTCTCGACTTGGATGAAGTGTGACTCAGGTCATAAGTCAGTGCCTCTTCCCAGAAGCCTCCCTGGCTCTCTTCCACAGTCCCCACGAGTTAGGTGACCTTATTCTGTGAGAAACAACCTCTGCGTGGTATTTATGCTGTTGGGATCACTAGCAGATTGTTGGCTCCCTAAGGACAGGGACTTTGTCTTGCTGATTTCTATACTGGATGAATTTGCCATAAGGTTGGGTTGTAGTATCCCTCTGTAGGTCTTTGTGGAACTCATGGCTGTTCACACTAGGGCTTTATTATTCACTTAGAGCTGCACACAGGGTCATTGTATGGATTTACTATACATAAAACAACTGGTATTGTACTGAACTTTTTGCAGGCTTCGTAGGTGTTTGTTAAATTTAAATAAGTTCATATGAATTAGTTTTTTTATGATTTTATTTATTTGAGAAAGAGAGCATGAGAGAGAGAGCATGAGCAGAGGGAGGGCCAGAGGGAGGGCCAGAGGGAAAGGGAGAGAGAGAGAAGCAGTCTTCCCACTGAGCACAGAGCCCAACATGGGGCTCCCTCCCAGAACCCTGAGATCATGACCTGAGCCGAAGGCAGACGCTTAAGTGACTGAGCCACCCAGGCGTCCCCACATAAATTAGTTTAAGCCAGTGTTTTCTTAACTGCTAAATAAACTTACCATATCAAGGGGGAATAACACTTTCTATATAGAGTGAAGAGAAAGGAAGGGAAAGGATAGATTTTTTTTCAATAATAATACTACTTTCAGATGTACATAGTATTTGATTTCAAAGGGCTTTTTGCAAAAGCTTATTTGGGGGCGCCTGGGTGGCTCAGTCGGTTAAGTGACTGCCTTCGGCTCAGGTCATGATCCTGGAGTCCCAGGATCAAGTCCCGCATTGGGCTCCCTGCTCAGCGGGGAGTCTCCTTCTCCCTCTGACCCTCCCCCCTCTCATGTGCTCTCTGTCTCTCATTCTTACTCTCTCAAATAAATAAATAAAAATCTTTAATAAAAAAAAAAGCTTATTTGGTTCTTTCACCAGTATTATGAGGTATTATCCCTATTTTAAAGACTTAGAGTTGTGATTTGCGAAAATCATAGAAGTCATTTAATTTATTTATGTATATATGCATTCATGTCTTTGAAATTTGTAGTGTTAGAAACTCAGAAGCTTTAAAAGGCTCCACAGTAAGAAGTCTGTTTCCCACCCCGGTTCCCCAGCCATTCAGGTGTCTTTACTAGAGGCAGTCACTGATGTTTATTTAATCTCCCAGCGATTATTTTATGCATGTACAAGCAAATATGTACACACATTCTCTTTGTTTCCTTTTTTAAAACTAATGGCAGTACACTATGCATATTTTCTGCACTTTCTTAAAACTTTTATTGTAAAATGTACGTTGGCATATCTATGTATGCAATTTAAAGAATACTACATCTGTGTACCTAACACCTAGGGTACAAAATAGAATATTGCCATATTACCAGTGTGGAGCATTAACCCAGCCGTGGAAGAAAAGGACAGTAGTGCCATGATTACATGAAGGTTTACAGAAGAAGATACATCGAATGGTCTCTGAGTCAGAGTCTGGCTTTTAGTTTCCCAGAGAGTTTACAAGATTCCCTTCTTGGGACATCAGTGGGCAAGAGCATGAGTGAGTTCTGGGTAACCTAGGGCTCCTCACAGTGGAGACATCTGGCAGGATTCTAGTCTTGCCATGTATGGATGACTGGCAGGAATGTGGCCAGAGAAGGGCCTGCTCTGTGTTTTCTCCTTATCTCGCCATAGCTGACCTCTAGGTCTCAGGAGTCAATTAAATGAGTGTGCTCAGGGTGAGGCAGTAGGACATGGAGGGGAGAGGGGGACACTTCACCACCATATGGTTAAGATGAGCCAAGTATGGATCAGAGTCTGGAGCAGGCTTACCTGGGCATTCTGTCCCCTGGCTAAAAAGGGCATAGTGGCACTAGGCCTCTTGGTAATCAGTAATCACAGCCATCAATAGGACTGTGGAGAGTGGAACTATTTCAGTGTGGACTGGTTGCCCTGCACATCTTATACCTAGCTGTCACCCTGGGATCTTCCTTCAGTGTTGTATCTCTTCCAACAACAACCAGTTCTCTACTTCTATACCAACCAGCCGTTCCACAGTTCAGTTCAGTTCCAGCGCTCTCCACTTGGAGTTATAGCACAAATGCCACAGAATGAAGGCACAGACCCACAAGACACCACCTGCAAGTGAGGTTCCCTGTATCTCCTTCCACCATACTACTGATTTGGAGATTTCCACAACCTCCCCTTGGGTTTGATAATTTGCAAATATGACGCACAGTGCTATGCTTACTGTTTATTATGAAGGGTGCAAAAGATGAAGAGGTACATAGGGCGAGGGGTCTTGAGTTTCTGTTCTGTCTCCATGGTATCAGGTGCACCAGCATGTGGATGTGTTCACCAACCTGGAATGCTCCTGTTCAAAGTTTGTTATTGTGGTTTCATTATTGGTTAAATTATTGGCCATTGGTGATTGAACTCCATCTCCAATCCCTCTCTCTTTCTCCCCTTCCCAGAGGTCAGGTGGGTTGGTGGGGTGGGGAAGTAGAAGTTCTGACTTTTCCATGGTTGGTTTTCCTGGTGTCAAACTGGTCCCTCCCTTCCTTCCTGCAATGAGCCATTTCCTTAGCATACAAAAGATTCTCCCATCTATCAGACAGTTCCAAGAGTTTTAGGTGCTCAGTGCCAGGAACAGGGGATGAAGACCAAATATATTTTTTGTTATACCGCAAGTATCCTAGAAATTCATTTACCTCTCTTTTATATAGGATAGTTTTCTTCTTGTATTTTTGCCTTTAGTTTCGTGGTTTTACTCTCCCATTTTAGGCTATTTTTCAGTAGCTTCTTGAAAAAGGGTATAAGATGTTAAAAAAAAAAAAAGCCAGACTCTTTTGAGACTTAATGCTTAAAAGTGTTTGTTTTTTTTTAAGGATTTTATTTTTACATAATCTCTACACCCAACATGGGACTCAAACTTACAACCCCGAGATCAAGAGTCACTCGCTCCACTGGCTGAGCCAGCCAGGCGCCCCGAAAATGTTTTTATCCTACACCCAATACTTGATTTATAACTTGTCAAGTACAATTCTAGGTGGGAAATAATTTTCCCTCAGAACTGTGAAGGCATTGCTCTGTTATCTTCTAGCTTCCAGTATTGCTGTAGAAGCCTGAAGCCATTCTGATTCCTGATCCTTTGTATGTGATCTGTTTTCTCTCTATTGGAGCATATAGAATCTTTTGGTCCCCAGTATAGTGGAATTTCACAATATCACACCCTTTCTTAGAAAGTTACTTATTTCTGATTTAAGAAATTTTCTTCAACCTTTTTTTTTTTTTAAGATTTTATTTCTTAGTAATCTCCACAGCCAACGTGGGGCTTGAACCCACAACCCTGAGATCAAGCGTCACGTGCTCTGCTGACTGAGCCAGCCAGGTGCCCCTTCTTCAGTTAGTTCTTTGATGATGATGAGTTCCTTTCCTCTCTTTTCTATTTGTATTTCTGTTATTCGGTTGTTGGACATCCCGGACTAGTCCTTTATTTTTCTTACCTTTTCTCCCATTTTCTATTTTTTAAAAATTTTGCTGTGCCTTCTGAGAGATTTCTTCAACTTTATCTACCAGTCCTTTTTTGAGTTTTTTGTTTCTGCTGTGATTTTCTTTTTTTAAAGATTTATTTATCTGAGAGACAGCAAGAAAGTGTGGGGGGAGGGCAAAGGGGGGAGGGAGGGAGAGACTCTCCAGCAGACTCCTCACTGAATGAGGAGCCCAATGTGGGGCTTGATCCTGTGACTCTGAGGTCATGAACCTCAGCCAAAAATCAAGAGTCAGATACTTAACCGACTGAGCCCCCCAGGTGCCCCTATAATTTTAATTTCTAAGAGCTCATCTTTGTTCTCACGGTGCTCCTTTTTTTTTTTTTTTAAATCACATCCTGTTGTTGTTTTATGATTACAGTATCTGTGCCTGTGTGGTACTGGTTGGTGTTCTGTCTGCCGTAAGGATGAGATTTTCTTTTATTCGTTTTTATTTAGTGAGTTATAATCTGTTACTTTTGTTGATTTTTTAAATTTTTTATTATGTTAATCACCATACATTACATCATTAGTTTTTGATGTGTTGATTTTTTTTTTTTTTAAAGTTTATGTGGCCTTAGCAAGTGAGTTAGGGAGTGTTCCTTCTATTCCCTGGATGTCTTTGTGAAAGAATAGAGTGATCTATTTATTGAATGATTGGAATGAATGTGTTCATAAATTTTCTTTCTAAAAAACACCTGGTTCTGAAGCTGTCTTTGAAGGCCTTTTTTTTGTTTTCAAACAACCAATTTAATTTCTTTAATGATTACCATTCAGCTTCTATGTCTTTTTTAGTTAAATTCCATAGTTAATATTTTTAAAAAGTTATCATTTTACCTAAGTTTTCAAATTTGCTATCTTAAAGTGGTTTATAATAACCCTGCATCATCTATTCAGCCATAATCCCTGCTGAATCTAGTCCTTTTCATTCCTGATATGTTTTTCTCTCTTTCTGGATTTATCCTCCTTTATAGATTTGGAAGTCTTTTCAGAGGCCCAGCTTTGGCTTTATTGATCTTTGCTGTTGTAACTGTTTTCTGTTTCTGCTGAGATCTGTCTGTATATCCATATCTATATCCCCAGGTATCTGTAGCCATTCCTCTGTTTTTTCCCTTCTTTTTTGTTTTCATTGGACTTATTTCATTGTTGTTTTTCTAACTTCTTGAATGGATGTCTGGTGATTTAATTTTCGGCCATTTTTTTAAGACTTGAGAAAAAACTTGAAGTGAGGGATTGAACCTGGTGGGTGTCTGAGGGAAGTGTTCCAGGGAGAAGGAAAGCCCTGAGTCAGGAGTATCCCTGGTGTGTTTGAGAGAAAAGGAAGGCCAGTTTAGGGAAAAGATTTTTCGTGATAAAAATATGGAAGGGGCGCCTGGGTGGCTCAGTCAGTTAAGTGTCTGCCTTCAGCTCAGGTCATGATCTCACGGTCCTGGGATCGAGCCCCGAGTTGGGCTCCCTGCTCGGTGGGGAGCCTGCTTCTCCCTCTCCCTCTGCTCCTCCTCCCCGCTTGTGCTCGCTCGCTCTCTCAAAGAAAGAAAAAAATTTTTTTTTAAAATATGGAAAATACTTACCTCCTTTCATTTGTCACTTTCCATGCAGAGATCTCTGTTTTACGCAACAGCTCTAATGAGTAGAGAGAACACCATCCCAGCCACTTTATGTTTTGTGATCTTAGGCTTTTTCACTTTGTTCATATTCATCTTCCCTTTTTATAATTATTTGTTGTCAGGATTGAATAAGGCAAATGTGAGTATTCCCACACAGTAGGTGCAGAGTAAATGGTTGTTAAATGTTTTGAATTTGGCATATTTACTGAAGTTATTTCTTTCCCCCCTAGTGTACACTCCTATGCTTTGGGCATCCTGCCCTCTGTACCGCTGCCAGTGTGCATAGCTGTCATCCCTGTAATCGGTAATAGCAGCAGGCTCTGGAGTCTGATATTTTCCTCTTCTGCTCATGGTTTCACTAAGCTGGACTTTCCTAGGCATGGTAATTTCATTTTCTTTCCTCATGTGCCATTGAGAACAGTAGCCGTGGTTTGTTCTCACAGCTCTTAGTCTGACAGTGGTACCATCCCACCGAGGAATGCTGACTTTCTCCTACACTTGCTCACAGGTGTGCTCGGTGCGCACTGCCGAATCACTTGTTTCTCCTTGCTGAATTGGTACGGTATCTTGCCTTTGTTGTTGGGCCTTTTCTTGCTCCTGAAATAGCTTTATAATCTTTCATTAGCCACCTTTTCTCTTGTATTGCCATTGCAATTTTGCCCACTTATATCCCATCAAGCTGGGGTCAGCAAGGATTTTCTGTAAAGGTCCAGTTGACAAATATTTTACACTTTGCAGACCAAATGTGGTCTCTGTCACATTCTCTCCCCGGCCCCCCTGCCGAAATGTAAAAGCCATTTCTGACTTTAGTAAATATGAATTGTTAATTTTTTTTCTGGTGCCTTAATTTTTAAATTGTGGAATAGAGTATATATTTAAAAGTGCATGAAAACTTACACACTTGGTTTAATGCACAAAAGTGAAACAGTTTTGTGAATCCTACCTCCCAAGCCAGAAATAGAATATTATCAATACTTCAGAGCTGCCCTCCCATGTTCCCCCTTGAATGTATTTTTCCTCTACCTACCTGATATCCTGCATTTTCTTTGCTTTTTAAAATAGTTTTACCATATATGATGGATCTCTTAACTGGTTTTGAGTTTTGTATAAAATGGAATCATCTCTATATGTACCTTCTATTGCTTAGCAATTATGTTTTTGGGATTCATTCACGTTAATGCACATGGTTCATTCAATATCACTGCTTACTGAATTTAATTTTTGGACTATACCACATCCTTTTACAGTGCATTTTACTATCGATGGACATTTGGATTGTTTCCAGTCTTTTGTTCTCATGAATAATGCTGCTGTGAACATTCTTAACTTAAATCTGATGCAAATGTATATGAGATTTTTTTAAAGATTTTATTTATTTATTTGACAGAGAGAGAGGGAGAGAGACAGCGAGAGAGGGAACACAAACAGGGGGAGAGGGAGAGGGAGAAGCAGGCTTCCCGCCGAGCAGGGAGCCTGATGCGGGGCTCGATCCCAGGACCCTGAGATCATGACCTGAGCCGAAGGCAGACGCTTAATGCCACCCAGGCGCCCCTGTGTATGAGATTTTAAGGGACCTTACCTAATAGTGAAATCGTTGGGCCCTTGCAAGGCTAGCTTTATTAACGTTACCTACATATTTATGCTTTTGTTCTTCATTTGCATATACATTTCAGATTTTCTTTATAAGATCATTGTTCAACTGCCTTTATAATTACCTTTACTGATAGCCAGCAGGTGACAAACTCTTAAGTTTTTACTTCTTCGAAATTACTTTTATTTTACCCTCATTCATGAAAGATATTTCTCTTTATATAGAATTCTCTTTTATCTCAGCACATTGCAGGCATTATTTCACTGTCGGGCTAGAAATAAACAGTTTGGCTTCAGTATTGCTTTTGAAGACACTTGTCTCTCTTATTCTTGCCTTTTTGAAAGTAATCTTTCTCTTCTTTCTGGCTGCTTTTAAAGTATTCTTTTTTGATGTTGCTATTAAATTCCACTGTGGTATCTCTGTGTCTAGATTTCTCTTTAATAATCCTGTTTGGAATGTATTAGGCTTCTTGGATATTTAGATTAGTATCTTTTTTTAGCTTTAGAAAATTTGACGAGGATTGCCGAGAATATTGCCCTTGCCTCATTCCTTTGACTCCTTGAGGTCCAATTAGAGTTTTTCCAGATTCTGTCACTTCTGTCTTCCATGTCTCTTAATCTTGTTTTAGATTAAAAAGTGTACCGCCTCTTTGACTCTGCTGTGGTTTGAGTAATTTCCTTTTATCTGTCTTCCAGTACCCTAACTCACCTTTCATTTATCTGATCTGCTGTTAAATCTGCCTATTGCATTTTTTATTTCTTTTTCTTTTTTTCTTTTTCTTTTTTTGCGAGAGAGAGTGTACATGCCATGGAGGGGAGGGAGCGGCAGAGGGAGAGAGAATCCCAAGCAGGCTCCCCACCCAGTGCAGAGCCCGATGCAGGGCTCCATCTCATGACCTGGAGATCATTACCTGAGCTGAAATCAAGAGTCAAATGCCCAACCAACTGAGCCACCCAGGTGCCCCCAAATTTTTATTTCTAATAATACATTCTTTATTAGAAGTTCTGTTTGGTTCACTTTTTTTTTTCTTTCCTTTTCTTTCTTTCCTTCCTTTTATATTAAGTTAATTCTACCACTGAGAGTCACATGCTTCATAGGCTGAGCCAGCCAGGTGCCTCTGCTTGCTTCATTTTCAAATCAGCTTGTTCCACTCATGGTGTTTTGTTTCCTTATTTGTTGTAGATATATGACTGAGTGTGTGATCTGCTTATTTTTCTCACAAGTGTATCTTGGAAAATGTTTGAGGTCAAGGATAATAAAGTTGGTTTCTCCAAAGGAGATTGCATTTGCTTCTGTCAGTTGCCTATGGCCCCTTCCAGTCCTTGGCTCTTAAAATAAATTCTGGGCTTAAGGTTTTTCAGAACACCCAAGTAGTATTTTAAGTTGTAATTACCCATGTGAGGGCTGGCTTGTGGTTTTTAATTCTCAGGGGAGATGTTTTTCTTCCCTCTCTTCAATGCCATGGCTCAGGGCAGCATGTTTTTTTTCCACTTTAAATAGTCCCTGTGGAATATGGAAACTCATTTCTAGTTTACCCTCATGCTGAGAGTTGTAGCTTTTTGAGCTAACAGCTTTTCCAGGGTCTTCAAACTCCCCATCTTAGGTAGGTCAGTATTGTTTGTCTTCTGTTTCCAGAGGCCTGCAAGGCTATAAAAGTTGATAATTGAATTTACCCAATTTGGTAAACACTTTCAAGGTGAAAATCAGCTTTAACCAACTCAATTGACCTTTCTGTATTCCTGTCTTCATTTAACTTTTGTTCTGAACATTCCTTATTTCTTGTCACCTTATGAATGCATTTGAGAGAATATTTTAAAATACGTTTCCTGTAATTTTTGTTGTTTTCAGTGGGAAGCTTAGCTTAGTTTCTGAGTCTACAGTGTTGCTGGAAGCAGGAGAGTCTCTTTTTTATTTTTATATTCTCATTTAGATTTTACTGTTCTTGGGAGGAGTGACCATCCCTGGGACTCCTTGTGCAGTCTCAGTGTTGGGTGGACACTCAGCGATATAGGTAGATGTGCAGCTAGAAACACTTTGGAGGGCTTTCATTTTACATGTTTTATTTCAAATTATGTTTTTTAGTCTTTCTAGTTATTTGGTGAGGGTCGGTATATTATTTTAACCTCTATTTTACAGATAAGTATATTAAGACTTAGGAAAAGAATCTGGACACAAATCTTAGTAATTAGTTGGGCTGGGATTTAGATTCATGACTTTTGACTCAGTTCTGTGTCCTTTCCACTATGGCATGTTGCTTTTTAATTAACATTGTTGACATTTGGCATCTCTTGATTATTGTATCTAGATATGAAAATTCTGGGGAAACCACTGGATTAATATCTAGATGAAATTATCTCTAAATTCTCACCTGAAAGAAATTGTTAGCTGAATGTTCACTTTGCTTAATCTTTTATCAGTGACTTAGAACGATATTTTGACTTCTGTTAACAGAAAGCAGAAAAGAAGAAAGTGAAATACAGTATTGTGAAATACTTTTGTTGTAAAATATAGGTAATTTTTGTCTTTTCCTACAGGTGTGTATGTAATATAGATTGCAGTGGCTACAGTTTTAATCCTGTGTGTGCTTCTGATGGGAGTTCCTACAACAATCCTTGTTTTGTTCGAGAAGCATCTTGTATAAAGCAAGAACAAATTGATATAAGACATCTTGGTCATTGCACAGGTAAAATCCATTCTACTCATCCAGAGACCTGTCTGTAATATTCTCTGTCTGAAATCTTACTTGTCATTTTGGTAGTGTTCCATATTTGTAAAATGAGAAGTCTTTGATGTTCTATTTGTTTCTTTTATTACTTTACATTTTAGAATTTCTTTGTTCTGTTACTAACTTAGATTTTTTTTCCATTTATTTTCATCTTCTCAAGATGCAAACCATGCTTTTTCGTTGATCATGTAGTAACTAAGCTCTTCCTAACAGAGACTTGTAGACACATTTATAGTTCTTAAAGGTCTCAAATTTATAGCAATGATTATAGCTATTGAGTGATTAGTCAGCTTATTTTAATTACAGTAAAACTACAAGCATTGCCAAATATTCATCTTTTTTTTCCTAGAGCATAGAAGTTTACTTTGTTTTCTCATCTCTCTGTAGTTTTTGTCCCTACATATTATGTACTGTTAGAGATTTTGGTGTGAGGTTATAGAATGTAAGGAAAAATTATTACCTTCAGTTTAAAATTCTTACTGCTCTTCTTGCTTTTTGTCATAGCTTAGAGCCACGATAGCAACTAAGAATTTGTTTTGGTTTTCCATTTCAACTAGAAATATCCAGTCACTAAAGGTAGAACTTCTCAACCTTCTTTCTTTAGTAATACACATATGGGCTAGGATAATGTATTAGTTCCTAGTAACGTACATCATACAAGAGCCAGACACATTGTCATGGACTTGTGGGTCTTTCCTGCTTACGAGGTCCATCCCTCCTACCTTTTTTGGACTTATTAAAGGGATATGTTTTTATCTAAGCTAAGGGAAAAGTGTTGTAAGCCAGAGTTTGGTACTTTATATTGGTAACAAATTATTTGTGAAATACTGCACAAAGGATTGCAGTATCTCTGGTCTAAGCTACCAGAGAATGCCCAAGAAGCTCATCAGAGGATTTCCATGTGGAGGTCAGATATGGGCGGGAGAGCAAACCATTTGCTGATAGAGACCCCTTGTAGGTAGACATACCACTTAGCCTTGATCTTAAAGAAGTGTATGGTTTGTTTTTCTTTCATAGAGTGGCATTTAGAGCCTAAGTTGAAACAGTAGCTTAGAGAAATAATACCTTTTATGAAGAACTGGTTCATGATTGAATGGTTCTACCTGCAATTTCAAACTTCAAGTTGGTCAAGCTTGAGAATTTTGTTAATTGAAATTCATGCCTATTTAGAATCCTTTGGAGTAGTTGGTCCTTAACTTTTATCTTGGTCCTCTTGATAATACTTCCATTCATACCTAACTATACCTTCCCTTTCCTCCCTCACTATGTAGTGGGAAGCTGAAAGCTTGTGCTTCTAACACCCATTTGTGGTTCATTTACAGTCTTCGCAGTCCAAATACAATTCACCAGTCTGGGGTCATTTCTATTGCAAGTTTTGTCTGATAACATAGCTGAGATTCCACTTTTATCTTAATCTGATATGTTTCCAGGGAAACAGTGGTAAGAGAGGTAAATCTTGAGACCATTGTCCCTTGGAGAGAGGGCTAATACTTTCCCTTTGGGGTATGTGTTATTTTAGTTTGCACAGGAAAGACTTTCTAAGGAGATGACATTTGACCTGAAGTCTAAATGATACCAGGTTGTTCATCTTGCAGAGTGTGTATATATTTGGGATGCCTTGAGGCCTGAGGTAGAAATGGCACAATAGATCAAGAGAATGGTGAGAAATGTGAGCAAGATAAGTGGATAGAGTTGGGAAGGACCTAGAGCATTTGGAATATTTGGGAGTTTCATGGTATGACTTAAACATCCTGTGTGTCTTAATTTGAAAACTTTTCTTTTGTAGACACAGATGACACTAGTTTGTTGGGAAAAAAAGATGACGGACTACAGTATCGACCAGATGTGAAAGGTACTGAATCATGATTTTGCAGATTTTGGCCAACTACTGAAATATGGTCACTAGCTGTCCTTAGTAGTTCTATTTCCGTTATAATGATCATTCCGACTTTGCTCTCTGTAGCAATACATTATGGAATATATTATTAGTAATAATATTAAATGAAATAGCTAAGGTGCTCAATTTATAGAGTACTCTCATATATGCTTTTTTTTATTAAAATTTTTATTGAGATAATTGCAGGTTCACATGTAGTTGTAAGAAATTATACAGAAAGATCCCTCATCTTTGCTTTTTAAATCCTCTTTACTTCTTTAGAATATACTATTAATGCTTGCCTTTTGTGCACCATCTCTGATCCTTGTTCCCTCTGCCTGGAACTTTTCTCTACCTAATATTCATCCTTTCAGTCTTAGCTTAGAAGTCATTTCCTTTTGGGAAGTATTCCTTGACCCTTAAGTCTAGAATTAAGTGCCTCTCTATATACCCTCCTATCCAAACATTTAACCTACTTTAATTATAATTGTTTTTTTTTTACTCATCTGTATTCACCTCTAGGCTCTGAGTTTTGTGAGGACAGGAGACTGTATCTGTCATGTTCACTTTTGCATTCCTAACTCTTGGCAGAATGTTTGGCGCATACTTAGGTGCTCCATACTTGTCAAAAGAATGGATGAAACTCAAAGAAACTGTAGGATTTATTTGTACACAGGCTTATATGTAGTAAAGGTCAGAGCAGCAGGGATTGAATTCCAGGTCTCTTGACCTTAAGTCCAATGCTCTTTGATTTAATTTGATTCTTAACAACTACTCTGAGGCCTAAGGATCAAGGGGAACATTGAGGCTCTAGGACGTTCTATGTAGTGAACTGAAGCAGGTGTGGATCTTGGGACTCCCTAGTTTGAGACTTAAATATAATTGCTCTTTTTTTTTTTTTTTAAGATTTTATTTATTTATTTGACAGAGAGAGACACAGCGAGAAAGGAAACACAAGCAGGGGGAGTGGGAGAGGGAGAGGCAGGCTTCTCGCAGAGCGGGGAGCCTGATGCGGGGCTCGATCCCAGGACCCTGGGATCATGACCTGAGCTGAAGGCAGACGCTTAACCACTGAGCCACCCAGGCGCCCCTATAATTGCTCTTTCACACATACATCTTCTACCCATTTGTTAAGTTATACTAATGAAGAATTGTTTTTAGAAGTGTGATCTACCTTTTATGCCTAATTTCTAAAAAATACATAAATGAGAATAATAATAGTACCTATCTCATAGTTTTATAAAAATTAAATAATACAGGGGTACCTGGGTGGCTCAGTTGGTTAAGTGTCTGACTCTTGGTTTAGGCTTAGGTCATGATCTCAGTTGTGAGATCGAGCCCTGAGTTGGGCTCCGTGTTCAGTGGGGAGTCTGCTTGAAGATTCCCTCACTCTCCCTTTGCGCCTGCCCCTACTTGCATGCTTATGCCCCCCCCAAATAAATAATTAATCTTTAAAAAAATTAAATAATACATGTCAAGTGCTTAGAACAGTATATCTGACATACTCATAAGTGCTTAATAAATGATAACCGTCATTATCATTGAATAATTTGTTGTTTCTCTCACTGGAATCCTGTCACACCTGAATCATTTATATCCCATGAGCTCCTGAAATATCAGTTTCCTATGTTGATACAAGTGCTGTTTTTAAAATAGAAAATCTCCTGTATTCCCTTAGGAGACATAAGAGATCAGCCCCAGTTTTATTCTGTATACTGTTAGTACATGACCATAATATGAGGGCTGTTTTTCAGTAGGTTGAGACTCATACTTAAGGTAACTTGGGGAATTGTGTGTGCCCCAAGTACTTGTCTGCCTTTGATAAAATTAGAGGGATAATTTAGTGCCTAGGCCACTTTTGAGATACTGAAAATTCTTTACACATAAGAATTGGTCTATAACTCAAATGAAATTATCATAATCAGTAGATCTAATTTATTATGTGCCTACTTTATACTGGTCGTTTTATCAGACACTGTCGGTGGATAGAAAGATATCAAATACATGACATCCATCTTTAAAGAGCCTTTGATATAATAAGAAATGAATATAACCTTCTAACAAAGTAGAAGTTGGCTATTTTATAAATGTGGTTAAAAGTGCAACGGGAATTCAGAAAAGGGGATTACTATGTGGTGGAAGATAGTGAGGATCTGAGGAACTTAATGGAAGAGGTGTCTTGAATGCTATGTTGTCCTAGGAAATTTAAACTCTATTTGTAGGCAGTGGAGAATCATTAATATCTTTGAAAAAGAAAAGGCTGCAAAGTTAACCAGTTGAATGAATGGTACTTGGCAGGAACAATGTGCTTATTATTATATATATTGGACTGGAGGCAGGGAGATCAGTTAGGTAGACTCAAAGGGAATATAGACTCTGGCTTAGATCAGAGGGATAGAGAGTTCAGATGACTTGGGGGTTGGATCCTACTGAAAGAACTAAGGATGTTGGGAGGGGAAATGTGTTTGTGGTAAGGTAAGGGAGAAGTTGATGGTGGAGGTGATTAATTTTGGAATTTGAGTTGCTTGTGGAACTCTCCAGATGACTTTATTTAGCATAAATTTGCAAGTCAGTCTTTGGAGGTGATAGATAACTGAAGTCCTGAGAATGAGTAAGAGATTATAGAGCTGCATTGTTTAGATTCTTGCACACTTGAGATAGGGCTAGCCTGATTGAGAAACAAAACCTTTAATTTCATTTCAGTTAGTTTAAATTTAAATAGCCACATGTGGCCAGTGACTACTATATTGGGCAGCACAGACATAGAACATACTGAGAGTTGCACAAATTTCTGTTAGACCGTACAGGTATTACAAAGGAGAGGAGGCTTAGGATGAAGCAGAAAATGTTCCAGAAAAAACCAAGAAGACTGCAGTGGCACAGAAGCCAAAAGGGAGAGGTCGTATAAAAGTATCAGAGAGCGAGCATTGAATCTGAAGACAAGAGAATCATTGGTAATCTTGGACCAAGGAGTTTTTCTAGAGTTATAAATATGAAATCCAAGTCGTGAAAGAGTTAAGAAATGTTCTAGTAAGGAATAGAGGTCAAAAGGTAACTATTTTGTATCCCCCCCCCATTTGCTTCTATTTTTTGTCCTCACAAGCATTTGTAGGATGCCTTTAGTACATATTTGTGTCCCCAGTACACAACGAAGACTAGGTAGGTAGGCAGGCATCTAGGGGTGGAAGCTACAAAGTGAAAAGCAGGAACACAGCACCAGCAAGAAGCTGGACAAATTGGAAGCTAGTGCTCAGTAGGGAAAATTTCTTAAAGTTGAGCTCTTGGAGAGTAGTGCTCATGGAATGGAACATTTGAATGTCCAGCACGGTGGCTGATTTAGTGCTTTTTTGGGCTGTTGGGAAACATGTGGTAAATATTGAAATTACAGTGTTGGAAGCTGTGTTGTAGATGTTGAAGCCATGCAGGGTATGATGGTTGAACATGAGGTATGTGGGAGATGGGTACGTGACATTTAAAAAACTTGATTATAGAAAATTTCACACTTATATAAACAGAATAGTGTAATTAACCCTCATTTATCCAATACCCACCTTCAGCAGTTTTCAGTATTCTGTCATTCTTATTTTGTCTGTATACCTATACCCACTTGATTATCATTATTCTTATTTTACAGGTGGTTTTTTGAGGTCTAGTTTACATTCAGTGAGATACACGAATGTTAAGGTGTCAGTTTTGAAAAATGATACACCCCATGTATACTACATTTTATCGCAGTCTCTAACATCTCCATCTGCCACAAAGTTCCTTTGTGGCATGTGACATTTCAACGTGGCCGCTTTTATCCAAACGATATTTTCATATAGTCTAAAAATCTAACCGTAATACTTTTTTTTTTTAAAGATTTTATTTATTTATTTGGCAGAGAGAGACACAGCGAGAGAGGGAACACAAGCAGGGGGAGTGGGAGAGGAAGAAGCAGGCTCCCCACGGAGCAGGGAGCCCGATGCGGGGCTCGATCCCAGGACCCTGGGATCATGACCTGAGCCGAAGGCAGACGCTTAACGACTGAGCCACCTAGGCGCCCCTAACTGTAATACCTTTTTTATTTCCAAGACACTCTTGCTTCATTGCTGAGCTTCACTTCACCCCAACCCTCACCCCACCTTTGGCCTCATCTTCTCAATAGTCTCTCCTCCTGCTGACCAGGGATACCAGAGATACTGAGATATTGGTATTATTATTCCCATTTCTTGGTGACTCTCATTTATATATATATATATATATATATATATATATATTTTTTTTTTTTTTTAAGATTTTATTTATTCATTCGAGACACAGAGAGCGAGCATGAGCAGGGGGTGAGATAGAGGGAGAGGGCAAAGCAGGCTCCCCGCTGAGCCAGGAGCTGGATATGGGACTTGATCCCAGAACCCTGGGGTCATGACCTGAGCCGAAGGCAGACGCTTAACCATCTGAGCCACCCAGGCGCCCCTCGTTTCTATATTTTAACACAGCTCTTTCGATATGCCCTTTTTAAAGTCGTCTTGATAAAGTCCTGTCATTGAGCGGTAAGACTGAGCCAGTTGCTAAAATCTTGCAGGAAGTCTGAGAGTGTGTGCTGTGGAGCATGGTAGAGAGTCATGATAAGGACTTTTAGAAGGCCGTATGGGCGGATGGCACAGACCCCTAAGAAATGAAAGTCGTTGGGAGAGGAGAGTGGAATACTGATCTTTGGGTGACAGGTGGGAAGCACAGCAGGGGAAGGTGAAAGGGAAGGGGATGTAGGGAGTAATGTGGTCTTGGTCTATCAGGGAAATGAAAGGAGTACTTCTTAAGGGAATGGCTGAGGAGGTGGATAAGTTTATTCACATCAGAAAATGTGTTTCACTGGGCAGTGTGGAAAGGCTAGGAAGGGAAGAGTTAGGGTTTGTATGGAAAATGGGATTTAGGAATGAGAGAATGGGAGGTGTTGGAGTGTAGGTAGGCTTTTATACCTACATAGGTAATTCTTTGGGGTCTGAGGAGACTGGGGTTAGGGGAACCTTGTATGGGGGGATATGTTAGTGACGAAGCTTGGGGTGCCAGGGTAGTATAGGGGAAACAAGAAAGAATATATTGAATTTTTTTAACTGTAGGAATTTGTAGAAATGAGCCAGAGATTTACTGATGCATTATTGATGTGGTTTTTGAGGCCTCAGCAAATGACCTACCAGGTGCATGTCTTGGTTGTTAATAGCAACTCCTTATGCTTTATTTGGGTTGTGTGTTGATGGACCAGGACCGCCACCAATGGAACATGCCTTCGCAGATAGGCCATCTGGTGCTGGCCTTTCTCATAACATCATCCCTTAGGACCGTACTCTCCTTTGTATTTGAAAACCCTGCCGCTGGTGGTAGGTTTGTTTCTGAATGCCTCTGTGGGTGGAAGGAGCCACTGGGTGACCAAGTACACTTTTTATATCTCACACACACAGACATTGTTCAGAGACGAGCAACTGCAGCTGATGTTCACGGAGCCTGTCACCACTTGCCTGAGGACATTGTTTGGAGAAGACCATTCTGTGCCCAGTTCTTGCTGTGCGAGGCTCCATCACTGCTATGGTTTCTGAAACTGTGCTTTATGACATCTTTAAAGCCTTTTTACATTTCCTTTTTGAAGTTAATCTAATTTACTTGGCCCAGAGAGCAGGTGCCTGGACATTCTGCTTTTGTCCATTCCCTACACATCTCCCAGGGTAGTTTGGTGAGATAATAGGGTGATGGTTCAGGGCTTGCTCTGTGGAATCAGACTTTGTCTACGCTTGAAGGCTGTGTGGCCAGCTGTCTCTGAGCCTCAGTGATCATATCTATATAGTAGGGACGCTCATATCTACTGCCTAGGATTACTCTGATTATGAAATGCTGTATCACTGGATTTTTGTCCATGTTACTGTGGTGATTGTTGATACTTCTGGTTTCTATTTTCATTGTTGGTGGTCAAAGGTCTCACCATTGGTGAGTCTACCTATATCTACATCATGTTTAATGTGGTTCATGAGTGACATCAGTAGGATATTCATCCATTCAGTCATTATTACTCGTGTACCCTTCTGTGTGTCAGCTGCTTTCACATATTTGTGTTATTATTTGATCTTCATTACAACCATGTTATCCTCATTTTGCAGATGAAGAAGCTGAAACTGAATTTGTGGCTCATGTAGAATGGCAGAACAAGGACTAGAATTCAAGCTTTTCTGCCTCTAAGCCCTGGTGCTCTTTTTCTTGTACCACAACTATTCCAGAATTCTCTTCTGCCCCTTTACTTGCTTTCTTTGCTTAATTTCCTTTAGAACTTTAATGTACTCTCAGCTGTCACCTTGGTGAACATTTGTTCTCTAGCCTTAATTTAGAGCTTAATCTTAAGCTCTAGTTTCATATATTCATATGTAGTACCTGGAACATAATAGGTGCTTAGTAAATACTTTCAGATGACTAAATGTTTAAATTTGAACTCAGCTTACTGCATTTGGTCTATGAATATCCTGTCATTAGGCTCATATTTAGAGTCATTTTTTTCCAAATTTTTTTTATTTTGGTGAAATGTAAATAACAAAATTTAACCATTTTAATCATTTTTAAGTACACAGCTCAGTAGTAGTAAATACATTCATGATGTTGTGCAACCACCACTACCATCCATTTCTAGAGCTCTTTCATCTTTTTTCTTTAAAGATTCATTCATTCACGAGAGAGAGAGAGAGAGAGAGAGAGAGAGAGAGTTGTGTGCACATGGGAGGAGTAGAGGCAGAGGGAGAAAGAGAATCTTTAAGCAGACTCCCCGCTGAGTGTGGAGCCCTGTGTGGGGCTCAATTCCACGACCCTGAGATCACAACCTGAGCAGAAAACAGAGTCAGATGCTTAACCGACTGAGCCACCCAGGGGCCCCTAGAGCTCTTTCATCTTGTAAAACTGGAACTATACCCAATAAACAGTAGCTTCCCACTTACTGTTCCTCTCAGCCCTGGCAACTGTCATTCTTTTTGTTTCTCTAATTTTGGCTACTCTAAGTACCTCATATAAGTGGAATACTATAGTGTTTGGCTTTTTGTGACTGGCTTATTTCAGTGAACATAATGCCCTCAAGATTAACCTGTATCATAGCATAAGTCAGAATTTCCTTTTTGAGGCTGAATAACATTCCATTGCACGTATGTACTTCATTTTGTTTATCCATTATTTCATTGATGGACAGTTGTGTTGGCTTCCATGTTTTAGCTATTATGAATGTTGTTGCTGTGAATATGGGTATATAGCTATGTCTTTGAGACCCTGCTTTCAGTTCTTTTGCATATGTCCCCAGAAATGGAATTGTTGGATTATATGGTAATTATGTTTTTCATTTTTTGAGGAACCACCATTCTGTTTTCCACATTGGCTATATCATATATTCTTTTTTTTTAATATTTTATTTATTTATTTGACACAGAGAGAGAAAGAGAGAGAGCAGCAGAGGGAGAGGGAGAAGCAGGCTCCCTGGGGAGTAGCAGAGGGAGAGGGGGAAGCAGGCTTCCCACAGAGCAGGGAGCCCGATGTGGGGCTCGATCCCAGGACCCTAGGATCATGACCTGAACTGAAGGCAGACGCTCAGCCAACTGAGCCACCCAGGCGCCCCTATCATATATTCTTATCAGCAGTGCACAAGGTTCCAATTTCTTTGCATGCTTGTCAACACTTAACTATTTTGTTTTTTTTTTTTTTTTTTTTGGATAGTAGTCATCCTAATGGGTGTGGGGTGCTGTCTTAGAGTTTTGATTTGCATTTGCCTAATGATTAGTGATGTTAAGCATCTTTCATGTGTTTATTGACCATACTTTCTTTGAATTCATGCATATTTTCTTTGGAGGAGAGTCATTTTGCGTAATTCTGTATTAAAACCATATTCAAAGGATAGTTCTGTTCTGCTAAATGCCTAAAGTACATCGAAGGGGCTAGTGCTGGGCACTACTTGTAAAGATGGTTGTTGCAAACTATCTAAAGAATGGGACTGGGGAAGTTTGACCTTAAGAAAAAAAATTGTTGGGTGGGGGGTTAGGGGGCAAGCAGATGTGGGGAAATCAATAGTTAAAGAGAGATTTCATTCAACATAAGGAACATTTGATAATATTGGAATTAATTGTGTTGAGTTCTTCACCTTCTGGAAGTGGTAAAGTAGAAACAGGATTTCGGGGTTGCAACTAAAGGGATTCCTTCATCAGACCAGATGGCCCTCAAAGGCCCTTCTAGCTCTGAGTTTCTGAGAGCTCATTTTGAAGCATCTTCAAGCTGTATTTATTCTTTCTCTATCTCTAATATTTATTCCTATTGCTAAGCTCTAGCTTAGCTTTTCATTGCCACAAGTAACTTCCTAATTGGTCACCTGGTCTTCCTAGTTCCCTGGTCTCTTTATCTTGCATGCTGTTATCCAATTAAATTTTTTAACAGCTTTTTGAGATACAATTTACACACCACTAGGTTCACCTGCTTAGAGTTTGCAATTCAATTTTTTAAAAATGATTTCTTTTTTTTTAAAGATTTTTATTTGACAGACAGCAAGAGAGAGAACACAAGCGGGGGGGGGGGGGGGAGGAGCTGGAGCAGGAGAAGCAGGCTCCCTGCTGAGCAGTGAGCCAGACGCAGGGCTCGCTGCTCAGGTCATGATCTGGTCCTGGGATTGAGTTCCACATCGGGCTTCCTGCTCAGCAGGGAGTCTGCTTCTCTCTCTCTCTCTCTGCCGTTCCCCCTGCTTTTGTTGTCTCGCTCTCTCTCTGTCCAATAAATAAATAAAATCTTTAAAAAAAATAAAAAAAATATTTTTAAAGTAATCTCTACACCTAACGCAGCCCGGAGACCAAGAGTTGCATCCTTTACTGACCCGGGCCAGCCAGGTGCCCTCAGTTTAATTTTATTTTTATAGTATATTTAGGATTGTACAAGCATCATATCAGAATCAAATTTTAGGCCATTTTCATTACTCCAGAAAGAAACCTCACACCTATCAGCAGTTACTCCCCGTTCCCCCAACCACCAGCACTTGGCAACCACTCTCTGTTATGTAAAACATGGCTTTCATTGTGTTACTCTCCAGCTGGGAGGCCTTCAGTGTCTTCCTTATCTATCTGATTAAGAAAACTTGTCTTGGGGTGCTTGTGTGGCTCAGGTGGTTGAGCATCTGACTCTTGGTTTGGCTCAGGTCATGATCTCAGGGTTGTGAGATTAAGCTCTGTATCTGGCTCTGCATTCAGTGGGGAGTCTGCTTGAGATTCTCTCCTTCTCCTCCCCCTACTCAAATAAATAAATCTGTAAGAAAACATTTCTCACCTGGAGTTCATATTTTTCTATAATCTGATTTCAGCTTATTTTTCCAATTTTGACTTACACTGTTCCCCAGTTTGGATATACAGCTCTTGCTAAGGTTTATCTGTTTCTTCTTGTTGAGAATGCTGTGTGCATTATACCTTCCTTTTGGTTTCCACTCTTCTATCTAAAGAAATCTGTATATGCTTTGAGACCTAACTTAAGTCCTGTTCTTTCTGTGAATCCCTCCCTGAGTAATATCACCTATAATGAGTTCACCTTTAAACTTGAACTTCCCATAGCAGCCTGTATTGTAAAACCTTCTTTTGGCATTTAATTGTTAACTATCATGTGGGACCCCTTCTGTTGTGTTATTCAGCTTTTTGTGTGTGTATGTGTTGATTCCCTGAATTGATTATAAGCTTCTTAAGGGCAGGGACCATGTATACTTTTTCTTTATATCTTCTGTAGCTTAGCTGAGCATATGGTTGTGCACAGAAATAGTATGTAAGAATAATGGAATGAATAGAGCCGGCATTGAGCAGAATGCTAAATTTGAACTCTTTTGACAACCGCAGACTTCAAACTCTTACTGGACTTGTCCATGTTTTTACCAACTGAGCTATCCAGGCTCACACATGTCCATGTTTTTAGATGGCTTTGCTTTGTCTAGAACCTGATACCACATTCTTTCATTAATTCATTCAGTAAATGCTACTGGTGCTATACTTTGTTTACTAATTTCTCAAAACCCTGTTCTTGATTTAGTTAACTTTCTCTTATTGCTGTGATGTAGCTGAATTCTGATAGCTTTCAGTTCTGCATCATTTTTGAAATCTCCTGTTTCTAGGACTTTCTTATAGTAGATTAGTACATTACCACAGCCTCTATAGACCTATACAGTACCATTATTACACACATTATAAGATCTTATTATTATAGGTTGGTACATAACCTCAGTCTCTGTAGTCCCATTATTATGTACTTTGTGTTGTAATACACCATGAAAATATCATGTTCTGAGAAGTTGCAGGATGATGAGTGCTTTGGGAGACAGTTGCGTTCCTCAAGTCACTTATGGGTTGATTGCAAATGTAGAATAGTACTTTTAATTTGAAACCATAACAAGAAAAGTACTATGTTCTAAGTGTTAGGAGTCACACAGAAATTAATAATAAAAACATCTAGATTCTTAAGGAGCTCACAGTCTCATGGTACCAACTGAGTTTAAAAACCCAAATGGTTCTAAAACAGTATCGTGAGTATTGTAGTGGAGAAGTGGGTGCTCGGGATGATAGCAGCCCTGAAGGGAGGGTTTGATTTCTTCTGCTATGGCAGAATTATAGTTTGAGAACTGGAGGAGACCTTATGAGCCCTTTGAGGACAGGATATTTTTCTGTCCCCATCACCTAGCAGAGTGCCTGGCATATGGAAGGTAATCAATAAATGATAAATGGTCATCTATACTGTGTGGTCTTATATGGTAGATATTGAGTACTTGAAACATGGCTAGTTGGAATTGAGATATGCTGTGAGTGTTAAGTACTCACCAGATTTTAAGGACTTATTTAAGACAATGTGTAAAAAAAAAAATCACAATCTTTTATATTGATTATATGTTGAAATGATCCTTATTTGATATATTAGATTAAATATGTGATTAAAATCAATTTACCCATTTCTTTTTAGTTTTATTTTTTATTTTTTTAAAGATTTTTATTTATTTATTTGAGAGAGAGAGAATGAGAGAGAGAGAGCACATGGGGGCGGGTCAGAGGGAGAAGCAGACTCCCTACCGAGCAGGGAGCCCGATGCGGGACTCGATCCAGGGACTCCAGGATCATGACCTGAGCCGAAGGCAGTCGCTTAACCAACTGAGCCATCCAGGTGCCCTCTTTTTAGTTTTAAAAAATATGGCTACTAGAAAATAAATTACGCGTGTCTTGTATTATGTCAGACAATGCTGATCTTACTCAGCTGCCTTAGAGAGATGCTGTGATTTGACCAAGGTCACAAAATAGCAGATACCTTAAAATTGAGAATTTACATGTTGAATTTCTTGACTTCTGGTTCAGTTTTTCTTATAGCCCTAAATTAGTACAATGTAGATACATAAATTTTGAGGTAAAATGACATCAGTTTGGTCTTATTAGGGATGACCCGATCTCCCTGTAATTCTCAAAACCACATGAAGTATAGGTTCTGTTATATTAAATATAGGTTACAGTTATGAAATCTTAGTCTTAGGGTGGTACATTCAAGGTCACACAGCTAATCACAGAATTTAAGGTAGGACTGTGAGAAACGACAGGAAACCTGGGAATTTTTCCTACACAAGGACAGGCCTATAAACACTGGGGACTGGTGAGTCCATAGAGGATGAATGTGTTAATGTATGTGCCTGAAAAAAAAGTTTAAAAATCCATTGCAGAACATGAGGTTATGTGAATGAGTATATGTTTATGCAACTACATGAAAGAGACAGAGACAGACAGAGGGGGCTGGGGAGAAAGAGAGGGATAGAGAGAATGGATGATGAAATTGATTTTATTTATTTATTTTTAAAGATTTTATTTATTTATATGACACAGAGAGAGAGACAGCAAGAGAGGGAACACAAGCAGGGGGAGTGGAAGAGGGAGAAGCAGGCTTCCCGTGGAGCAGGGAGCCCGATGCGGAGCTCGATCCCAGGACCCTGGGATCAGACCTGAGCCAAAGAAAGACGCTTAACGACTGAGCCACCCAGGCGCCCCTGTGAAGTTGATTTTAAAGACTGGGTCCTCATGCCAGCATCTTTCCTGATCCTGCCATCTTTCTTTCCTGATTCCCTTCCCTTCCCTTCCCTCTCCTTCCCGAGAGAAAGAGGAGGGGGAGGGGGAGGGGGAGAGGGAGAGAGAATCCCAAGCAGGCTCCATCCCCAGCCCAGAGACTCACATGGGGCTCATTCTCACGACCCTGAGATCATGACCTGAGCCAAGATCAAGAGTCCGATGCTCAACCAACTGATCCACCCAGGCACCCTTTCCTTCCCATTTCTGACACTGAAATTACCATATTCCCATTTTCTTTATTCAACTCAGTTCAGTTCAAATCAATGTACCTAAGTCTAAACAGATGTTTATCAACATTTTTACAATGGTTCTCTTTGGATAGAGGGGTTTCAGGTGATTTAAAATTTTGTTTATTTGTTCTCTATATCATTTGAATTTTTTTTCAATAACATAAACTAAGAAAAACCAGATTTGAAAAATAGCAAAACTATTTTCATTTGGAAGAAAAAATCAATATGCTTACTAGTTTTCATTCCAAAAATAAACCTTTCACCCTGAAATTTCAGTCACATAACTTCCTCTCTGTTATTCCACTCTTTATTGGCTTCGATTTCATAGTCCCCAGGTGAATGATTAGATTAAGTCTCCAAAGGCCAGTGCTGTAATATACCATCTCTTGGTCATAGAGATGAGCTTTCTTGTAGAGGTAGCATTTATTTCTTTAGCTAGGATGTTTATGTTTTCTGGGGACAGACTGTTTGTAAACAACAGTAGCTCAGAGTGGTCATATCCTGCAACTATTTTTAAATGCTTTCAATCTAAACAGTCTATTTGCTGTGTTTATGTCATAATGAGACCTTGGTTGTTATTCAGCCCCTATCTGATAATTTTCTTTTCCAAATTACCCTGCAAATGTATTTGTCCCTGCAAATAGGGACTTTAATAAGTCCCTATTTTTTAGTTTCCTTTTCACTGCTTATTGACATGGTTTATGTTCTTTTAAGATGCTAGTGATCAAAGAGAAGATGTTTATATTGGAAACCACATGCCTTGCCCTGAAAACCTCAATGGTTACTGCATCCATGGGAAGTGTGAATTCATCTATTCAACTCAGAAGGCTTCTTGTAGGTAGGTCAACACCTCCAGGTCAGAGGTGAGGAATTTTTTCCTTCAGTCACTGCTCTATAGAAAGCAATGAAATACGGATTAAATATTATCAAAAAGTAATATTTATTTGCAATTGAGTCAAAAAATAAATTAGTGGCACCATTTGGAAAAAAACTGATAAGTATAATATGCAGAATCAACACCAGGTGTCCTATTAGGGTTTTAAGATTATGGACTTAACATTTTTTAACACATTTTTCATATAAAAATATGCCATATTCCAGCACTATTTTGGTTTTTAGACAATCTGTCACAAGGTGATTTAGGGACTAAAGAATGTGTTAAGAACAGAGAACATGTAACTCAAATAAAACATACACTAAAATAGATTTCTAAAAATAAGGGAGTGGGGATGTGGAACCAGGTGTGAGGAGAGAAGTGGAAATGGGAAAGGTGTAAATCTTCAACTGTCTGATGCCAGAGAGGTTATGTGACTTGTTCAAGGTCAGCAGCAGCAAAGCTAGATCTCAGATTTCCTGACTCTCAGACTGATGCTCATAATGCTTTTTGCTGTTCTGTGTCTGTTTGTTGGTGGCACTTCTTGCTGCTGCTGGGAGCTCATCCTCTACCTCAGGCTGGTCTCATGAGCTGGGTAATGTTTCCATAGACAAGGGGAGATTGCTATCATTCTGCTCACTCCTGCCTTCTGCAGTTTGGCAGAATTCTTTTTTCTCTTTCTTAGTAAAAATATCAAAACATGGACAAATGTTATACTTTTCTTTTGTTCTGTCAACCTAGAAGCCAGTGGATCTTTCTCTCCAGAAAGTTAAAGCAAGCCGTTGGAAGTCAGGTCTCCTGGCCCCTCCACCCCAAGCTCCCTTCTCCTTGCTTTTTCTTCTTCCTCCTCTCCTCCGGCTTAAAAAACAAAACAAAAATACTATAAACTGTTAATGGCTAAACAATTTTTTGTTAAGCTTTTGGCTTTTTCTTGATTGAAAGTGCCGCTGGACTTTAACGGAGCTGTTGCTCTACTCCCACCTCCCCTTTCTCGAACATTAAGAAAATGCAACTCTGCAAAGGGGAACAGGCCAGTTTTAAAATCATTCCATGGATTCCTCATATTTGTCCCACGGTGGCATACATACCTTGATAGAAGTTCAGATCGTGTTGTTCTCTCAGGATAGGGCATCTTTCAAGATATCTAAAAGTGAGGAGGACAATGTCCTGATGATGAAGTGGTACCAGGTCACTTTGCAGTATTTACTTTTGCAGTAATTGACAGCAAGAGGATTGAATGGTCTAGCGGTTAAAGGCTTTGGAAGCAGGAACACCAGATTGGCCAGTTATTGACTGTGCTCTTCAGAAGTTACTTAAATGTTTAAGCCTCATTTTCTTATTTCTAAAATTATAATAATAGTACCTATCTCCTAAAATTGTTGCTAAATTTAAATTGTTGCCAAAATTAAATGAGATAATATATGCAAAGTGCTTAGCACAATACCTGGTCCTCAGTATGTATTTGATAAATTGTGGTTGACGTTAGTAGGTTCTAAGTGCTGTTCGGTTAGGGATTCTGTCTTCCTAACCCTGTCTTCCCAGTGCCTAGGGTGGGACCTAGCCCAGTAGCTACTCAGTAACTATTTTTTGAATGCCATGTGATGATGATCAACTTTTCCTTCTTCTCCAGACCAGAGTTGTTTCTTAAATGCCAAAGAATCTCTTTTCTGCACTCGTATAACTCCTAAAAAGCAATAGATCTTTTTGTCTAAGCATTTGCAAAGTCTACAAGAATCAGGCCATAACATCACATGTACTTCGACTAGTAGGTGGATGTGTTTGGGTAGCAGTAAGCAGGCAGGGATGAACAACTGTTAGCCACAGTCCTATTATTAGGTTAGAATTTTCTAGCATTATCCCACCATTAATTTGTTTGTTTATTTATTACTTACTTTGTATCAAATTCTTCCTGGCCCTTGGGTCTCAAATTCAAATATGACAGGGATCCAGGGATCTTGGCTTCCAAAAAACCCTACCATTTGGTAGAAGAGACTAATAATAAAGCAGTTAAAATATAATATGAAAAATGCTGCCATACATAGATAGATATACAGGAGATGATTTGGGACTTCAGACAAGGAACTTGAACCTGAAGAGGGCAATCGACATCATGAGAAGAGGCGCAGGTCTTACACAGGAAGATTTGTGCCAGCCCAGGAGCTTGCCCTTTGTTTTAAAGGTAGTGAGAAGCCACTTAAGGATTTAAGTTAAGAAAGTTGTGATCAGATCTGAAAGCCACTCTGGTGGTTTTGTGGAAAATGGATCAGGAGACTGAATGTTAGTAAGGAGTGAGAACCTGAACTAAGTAAAGGAGTTATAGGGGCACTGAGATCGGCAGATGAATTGCAGAGAGAAGATGGGGTGATTCAACCCCTAGGTTTTGGTGACCAGTTGGGTATGTGGGAGCTGGTGGCGGGTCATGGGAAGGAAGAGTCCAGAGCATCTCCTGGGTTTCTGGCTAAGGCAGAATTGAGTGGAGAAAGGGAATGGGAAGAGGGAGGAGCTTTCTGGGGAAATGATGTTCAGCGTAATATGCTTGGTCTCAGGTACCTGTGGGGGATCCACTTATGGAAGTCTAGTAGGCTGCTGGATATGTATCGGTTTGAGAATTCATAAGACAGATGCAGGTTGGAGGCCTGTGTTTGGGAATCATTCTACCCTAGCATATCCCTTATAGCTCCTACCCAGCCTTGCTTCCATGCTTCTAGGCCTCCAGTTTATCAATTTTATTACCTTTTCCCCGTCCCTCGCCCCTTGCATGTCTTCATCCCCTCCTTATCCAGCTTAAACTCCATGGTTAGTCATGGTAGTTCTTCTCTTGCTTTATCATACTCACTTGACAAAACTATAATCCTGATTCATGCCTTCCGACCTGCTGTATACGTATACAGCTATACTGCCTACCCATCCAGCTGAACGTGGCTGTTGAAAAGCACACCACCAGGTTAACGCATCTCCCTGATGTTTATACTCAAAGTGGGGCCTACAAGCTGCCAAGTTGGACTTGTGAACTGCAGTCCATTCATTCTCCTTCTGTTCTAGATGCCAGCTTTCTACTGTCACCCTTCTCTTCAGATTGTCAGTACCCCCTCATCCTTAGCTGATCATCTTGTTTCCAAGTTCACTCAGAACACTGAAGCAATATGAAGAGAACTCCCACAGACTTTTTACTCTCACCTCCCAGAAATACTCCCCCCCTTTTCTGTGTTCGTATATTCTTTTATATATATATATATATAATTTATATATATTTATATTTATTTATATTCTTATATGTATATATAATTAAAATGTATATTTTCAAAAAATGTATATTTTCATTTCTTCTTTCTTGGAAAAAAACCCTCACTGTCCTACCAGCGACCATCCCATTTCTTTTCTTTGTAGAACTCAAAAGAATTGCCTGTGCTCTGTCTCCAGGTACTCACTTCCCATCTCTCTTGAATCCACCCGAATAAGCTTTTCAACAACCAGTAGCATTTGATATGGTTGATTGCTCCCTCCTGTGTGATAAGCATTTCTTCACTTGGCTCTAGGTATTGCATTCTCTCTCTGTTTTCTGCTGCCTCACTGGCCATTCCTTTGCATCTTCTTGGTTAGTTCCCCTTTGCTCCCTGACCTCTCCATGTTGGAGTGCACCGGGGTCTAGTCCTGGTCCTCTTCCTTCATGATGCCACCCAGCCTCAAGGCTTGCCATGACATATCTTGATGACTCCTAATTTGCATAAATCCCAGACCTCTCTCCTCAACCTGAGACTCATAGACTCATAGACTCTCCCTCTTTGACATTTTTGCATGGATGTCTTGACTCCTCAATTTCAGTAGGACCTAAGCTGATATCTGATCTGCCTTCCCTCCCCTAAACCTGCTCTACCTGCAACCTTCTTCATCTCTGTTGATGCCAACTCCACCTTTTCCTTTGCTCAGATGAAACACCTCTGATACGTCTTTGACTTCTCTCTCTCATACTCCATACCCAGTCAGTTGAGAAATCCTATTATCTCTATTTCAGAATATATCCAGAATTTGAGTTCTTCTCACGATTGCCACTGCTATTCCTAGTCCAGGTCACCATTTTTTCTCTCTGGCATTATTGGAACAGCCTCCCCGATTGTATCCTACAGTTCATATTCAACACAGCAGCTGGGCGGAGACTTTTCAAGTGAAAGTCCGTTCATGTCATGTCTCTGCTAAAACCTTCTCAGTGGCTCCTCCATGTCACCGAGTGCAGAAGCCCTATACAGTTTGGCCCCTTCATCTCTCTGTCTTGGTCCCCTGCTTCCCTTCAACTTGCCCACTCCACGCGAGCCACACTTGCTATTCTTGGACACGCCATGCCTCATGCCCCCTCCTCAAGGTCTTTGCACAGACTCTTCCTTTCTCCGCTGCGTTCTCCTTCCTGTTGTCTGCATGGCAGGTTCCCTCACCTCCTTCACGTCTCCACTCACACATCACCTTCTTAACAAAGACTACCCTGACCATCTTGTTTAAAATTGCAACCCTCCCTTCCTGGCCTATAACTGACACTCATCATGTCCCTTAACGGACTCTCTTCTCTTTGTGTAGTACATATCAGCCTCTAAGAATACCATTTAATTTACTTATCATGTTTATTGACCCTCCCTCCCCCAATTAGAGGTTAACTGGATCAGGGATCTTCATTTGTTTTGCTCACTGATGTATCCCAAATATCTACTACAGTACTTGGCACATGTCAGATGCTCAGTAAATAGATGAGTGGATGAATCAGCACATGAGGCCGTGGTGGTGGATGAGATTATTATGGACGGCGTGTGGGATGAAAGAGTAGAGGGTGTAGAGGACCAAATGCCTGGATCTGCCTTTAATCAATAATAGAAGAAGTAGTAACACCCTAGAAGTTATTACTTCAGATATTTGGAGAGTATAACCCAAAATTCTGTTGCAGAATATAATATCCAAAGAGGATTGCCTGAATAATATATGGCCTATACATTCTTTTTGATATTCTGATTTTAATCTTTGGATTAAGCTCAACTGTCAGAGAGCTGCATATCTAGGACACTGTTACAGCTCCCCATGGAACTATTTATTTTATTGAGTTTTGACTTTTCACCATTAGCCTACCACAAAAGGCATTATTTTAAAAAATCCTATAAGATTTCATTATATTGTTGAATTTATTACAGCTATATTATTGAGGTTGATGTTCTCTGTATCAGGAAGTGCCCTCTTTAAATCAGGACCAATGAGATAAAATCCCCTTGAGTCTAATAATGATAGTCACTGTGGTTCTTTTGAACAACTGGTTTGATTTTATTTTGTGGAGATTGTATTTTATGTTAATGATTTTACCACTTTTTAAATTCTTTTTCATTTTTTTTAAAAGATTTTATTTATTGATTTGAGAGAGAGAGAATGAGAGAGAGAAAGCACATGAGAAGGGGGAGAGTCAGAGGGAGAAGCAGACTCCCTGGCGAGCAGGGAGCCCGATGAGGGACTCGATCCAGGGACTCCAGGATCATGACCTGAGCTGAAGGCAGTCGCCCAACCAACTGAGCCACCCAGGCGCCCCTTCATTCTTTTTTTTTAAGATTTTATTTATTTATATGAGAGAGAGAGTGTGTGCATGAGCAGGGGGAGGGGCGGAGGGAGAGGGAGAAGCAGATTCCCTTCTGAGTAGGGAAGCTGACTCGGAGCTCCATCCCAGGATCTCAGGGTCATGACGTGAACTGAAAGCAGATAGATGCCTAACTGACTGAGCCACCCAGGCGCCCCTCTTCTTCTTTTTTTTTTAAACCAGTGGGTTTTAGTATTTAGTGTTTTTTTCAGTTTTGCAATCCCCACAATCAATTTTAGAACATTTCATCACCCCCAGAAGAAACTCTGTGTCCTTTAGCTATTATTCCCAAATCTCCCTATCCCCCTTAGTCTTAGACAATCACTAATCTGTTTTGTCTCTATCGATCTGCCTGTTCTGGACATTTCATTTAAGTGGACTTGTAGAACGTGGTCTTCTGTGTCTGGCTTCTTTCACGGATCATCATGTTTTCAAGGTTTATCCATGTTGTAGTGTGTGTCAGTGCTTTGTTCCTCATAATACCGCATTTTATAATCTGCTTACCAATTGAATATTTGGATTGTTTCCACTTTTTGGCTATTAATGAATAATGCTGCCCTGAATAATTGTTTGCAAGGTTTGTGCAGACTTGCATTGCTTTCAGTTAGGTAAGTGTCCAGGAATGGAATTGCTGGGCCAAATGGTAACTCTGGGTTTAACTTTTGAGGACTGCCAGACTATTCTTCAACGTGGCTTGGCCATTTTTCACTCCCTACAGTATCTTTTCCAACAGATATTATCTGACTTTCTGCTTCTGGCCATTCTAGTGGGTATGGAGTCGTATCTTATTGTGCTTTGATTTGCATTTCCATGATGGCTAATGATCTTGCTGTCTTTTCATGGGCTTATTTGCCATTTGTATATCTTGTTTGGAAAAATGTCTATTCAGATTTTTTGCCCATTTTGTAATTTTTTTTCTTTTTGTTAATGAGTTTGTAATAGTTTTTTAATGTATTCTAGATACAAGTCTCTAATCAGATAAATAATTTGCAAAAATGTTCTCCTGTTCTTTTGGTTATCTGTTCACTTTCTTGATAGCATCCTTAAACAAAGATTTTAATTTTGATTTAATCCAGTTTAGCTTTTTTGTTGTTGTTGCTTGTGCTTTTGGTATCATATCTAAGAAGACATTGCCTAATCCAGATCATGAGGATTTATTTCTTTTTTTGTTTTCCTAAGAGTTTTATAGTTGTCGCTCTTATATTTAGAACTGTGATGCATTTTGAATTATTTTTTGTGTATGCTGTGAAGAAAAGATCCAGCTTCATTCTTTCACATGTGGATGTCCAGTTGTCTCAGTAGTTTTTGTTGAAGAGATTATTTTTTCTCATTGAATAGTCTTTAGCACCCTTGTTAAAAATCAGTTGACCATAGATATATGGGTATATTGCTGGGCTCTCAATTCCATTCCATGATCTATAAATCTACCTTACTACTTTTTTTTTTTTTTTGGTCTGCTGGTAAACTTAGAGCTCAATGTGAAACTTTCTGGCAGGTGTATAGGAATCTCAGGGATGAGATTAGTGGACTCACATCACCCCTGGCTTCCTATTTCCCTACTCCCGGGTTTCTTTATGTGTGCTCTATTAAAAAATCTTTTTTTGAAATGAAGTGTGGGATGTTAATAACTACGGTATCCTTACACTTCAGAGGTTTTATTATTCAGCTCTTACTGAAGGCTGGCTAATTTATACATTACACTTCTGTCAGCTAAAACATGTGAAATTTCTGTTAAATATCTTAAATGTTTCCCCCTGTCAAATTATTATTATCAGCTGATGTTGTTGTCTTTTTATTTACTTTTACTTGGAATTCAGATAATTTCTAAGATTAGCACCTACTTGGCTGCTTGGCTCTGTTTCTGTCATTAATAACTTATTTTTCTCCCTCCTCCCCACATCTTAAATGATTATATTTATGTATACTGAAAGTGTGTTGAATATAATTTGGTGCTATGTTCAGAGAACTGTAAATGTTTATACCTATTTATTCAGTCATCCCATTTCCAAGTACCTAGCCTAAGGAATAACACTAAATATAGAAATATGCACACTTAACAAATGTTTGCCCTACCTCATTCATAATCGTGGAAAATGGAAAATAACTGGTTTATGTCTTAGAGTGAGGGAATAGATGTTACCTATATTCTAGCCACTGAATGTACTAGTATGTACCTATTTTTAAAATAAAGGTAATAAAGACCATTCAGCAACTTAAAAATTAATGTCCTATAATGATAGATAAAAGAAGCACTATGCGAAATAGACGTATTGAATAGAGTTTAAGGAAATATGTAAATGACAATGGTTTTTCAATATAAATTTATCATTCTTATGTTTTTAATTTTAAAACCTAGAATTATTGAAATTTGCAATTCTCATAGGAATCTTTCTCGCCCCTCCCCTTTCAGATGTGAATCTGGTTATACTGGACAGCATTGTGAAAAGACGGACTTTAGTATTCTCTATGTTGTGCCAAGTAGGCAAAAGCTCACTCATGTTCTTATTGCAGCAATTATTGGAGCTGTACAGATTGCCATTATAGTAGCGATTGTCATGTGCATAACAAGGTAGGTAATGACCTAAGAAATACCAAACTTAAATTAGAGGTGGGTAAATAGCTGTTAAATTAAAGAAGAACCTTGAAGCACACTCAAAATCATAGGTGCTTTAAGTTCTCCAGTCTATTAGGAAAACAGTCCTAGGATCAGTTGCCTAAGGTTTCTATGTGGGTCTGACCTCTCCTTATCTTGCTTCTTTAGAATATGGGCAAGAACTCATTCTCAGGGTTACAGGTATAGCTGGGCTGCATGCAAATGGAGCATGAGAATATTCGGTAGCGTAAAGGAATTTAAGGATCTTAGAACTGCACTCGGGGATGATGATGGTAATAGCAGAAGGACCATGCCGAGGTTTTTAAAGCTCTGAGGAACTGGAAGGTGTTTTATACCCCAAGAATATACTTTATCCATAGTAAATATACTAAGAAAGGAAGAAACCAGAGATTAAAGAAAACTGCTTTTCTTATTATATCGTTGTCTTAACATTACTTCATTTTCTGGAATACAATCATAAGTCATCTCTAAAATTCTCCATCATAACTAAAACAATTGGCATTTATCATAACCAAACTCCAGATGAAAAGACATACTTGGATTACAGTGAGCATAAAATGGGTGTTTTCCAAACTGAGTGGAAATATATAATTCCAATTCTGGGCCCAAGAAAAGTCAAACTAAATCCAGTTCATATTGTCTTTCTGCTTCCCAGTGTCATGTCTTTTTTCTTGCATGGCTCTTCATACCTCCTTTAAGATTTGGTTCAGAAGTCCCATCAACATCATCTCTGCACTTTTCTGCATTATTCTGGGCAGAGGATCGGAGCATATCAAGTACAGATATTGGCAGGCCATAATGGATTTATGACTCTTCTCTCCAGGATCTGGCTAGAAGCCAGACCTTCAATACTCTCAGCCATCTGGAGCTGAAATGATAAATCTAGAAATTATAAAAAAAAAAATGTTCTCTGAGTAACAGGTACTTTTCATAAAATTTAGGTGCTGAAGTCAGTGGACTTTATTTTTATTTATTTAATTTTAAATTGGTAGCTTTTTTTTTTAAGATTTAATTTACTTATTTGAGAGAGAGAGACAGAGATAGTGAGAGAGAACAGGAGTGGGGAGGAGAGGGAGAAGCAGGCTCCCCACTGAGCAGGGAGCCTGATGTGGGGCTTGATCCCAGGACCCTGAGATCATGACCTGAGCTGAAGGCAGACACCGAACAAACTGAGCCATCCAGGTGCCCTGCCAGTGGCCTTTATTCCACAGAACAGATGATCTGCCCTTAGGCAAGACTACTGAGTATAAAATTGGGCAGTAGATGGGGCGCCTGGGTGGCTCAGTCATTAAACGTCTGCATTCGGCTCAGGTCATGGTCCCAGGGTCCTGGGATAGAGCCCCACATCGGGCTCCCTGCTCCGCAGGAAGCCTGCTTCTCCCTCTCCCACTCCCCCTGCTTGTGTTCCCTCTCTCGCTGTGTCTCTCTCTGTCAAATAAATAAAATCTTTAAAAAAAAAAATTGGGCAGTAGATTAAAATAGGGATGTAATGATTAAAAAATAATGACAACAGAAAGGGCAAATAGAAGAAATCCATGTAATAGTAGGGCCATTTAATATAGGTTTAGAAGTTAAGTAATTTGCCTGTGGTCATCCAACTAGTAAGTGGAAGTGCCTGGATTTGGATTCAGTGCTGCCTTATTTCCAAAGCATTCCTCTTTACACTGAACCTTCAAGAGGAAGGTCCATGTTGAGTCATCTCAGGAAATATATTTGCCAGGTATGACCATTGCATGGGAGCAAGGTTCAGACTTGGTTTTTGAACAGTCAGGGGAACGACTTGGTATGAATCATTTTTTCAGAGCGTTGATCTGAGTGTCATCTGCAGAATTTCACTGGAGGTCAGGGGAACCATATAGGACATTATTCGAGGAAAGCTGGAATGGAGTAATGAATTATATGGAGGGTGAGAGAAAGAAATAAGGTAAAGATGAGGGAGACTTTTGAGGCCCGGTGATAGTGTCATCTTTAAGAAGATCAAAGGATGGTTGAGTCAGCAGGAAGCAACTTTGAGTCAACCCCTTCCGTTCTAGAGAAGTAAGGAAACTTGAGGGCCTGGATGGGGGAAGCACCTTACTCAAGATCAGGGAGATAGTTAAGCCCTTTTACAAATCCTAATCCAGCCTTTTATCCTGCTCTTTGCTTCTGTTCTCAGTGTGCTATAATCTTCTAAATTCTAATTCTATTCTACTAAGTTAAAATTACCTGACAGATAGTTTTCAAGGGCGTGCCTTCTAACTGATATCCCATATCCATTCGCTACCTTCACAGACACTTTGAACATCACAGTGTTTTTGCAACCGTGTTACACTGTCTTCACTGCCCACCGTCTCTGTGACTGAAGGGCCGTCTCGCTGAATTTATCCTACATTTCTCCTTGCAGTCTGTCTTCTTACTGTTTTCTCCCCTCAAATGTTTTGCTTCATGAATTTAGAATATTATAATTATGTACTTGGACTTAGCTCCACTGAATTTTTAAGGAGTGCCTCTCCCACACAGTCCATTATGGGACAACTGTTCACTTATCCTGTGGTGGCTGTCCCATATGAGGAATCTCCCTTTAAAAGGATGTTCCCACTGACTCACGTATCAAGACTGCATGAGTAAAACTTTCTTCTTTTATGCTTGGAATCTTCTTTCATATTTTTACACTCTTAGTATGATAGAATAGCAGGGACCTCAAGCATTACCCTAGCCAAACCCCTTTTTTTTATAGATGACAAAACCATGGCCCCAGGGAGTTGGAACTCTTCCAACGTCATGGTGAGTTGGTGACGGTTAAAGAGGTTTGCTTGGCCTCTCAACCATGAAATGGAGATGATTCTATCACTGTTTCCCTCAGAGTGTTTTTAGTGAGGATTAGTGAGATAAAATTTATGAAATACAGTATATGAAATGAAAGTGTTACCATCAAAGCTTTTTAATAAGTCAAGCAAAGCAGTGCTTTTTGAAACTGAATTAAAAACATGGAACTTTAGGAGCACTCCTTGTTGCAAGACTTTCTTTCCATTAGATTATAAATTCCTTGCTGGCAGGGATCTTAGAGGTTGGTTCAATTTTTAATATTTCATATATGGGAAAAGGGTGTTGCACAGCTAGTTTTTAGCAGAGCCCGAACTCAAAATTACCAGATTTGATCCCAGTGCCTTTGTTCCACACTACATACCACAGCACTCGTGTGTTTGCATTCTAGTGGGCAGACACAAGAGCGGGTACAACACAATGAGATTTATACCACCATGGAGAAACAGGTACGGTAAAATGAGAGCAGAGTCAAGGACTATCCCTTATCCCCGGCGTGACAGTTCTGTATCGGGTTCTGTGGTTTGCTCAAGCAGGCTGTGGAACAACTTCTTTTGAGTCATTGTCTAAAATCACTAAGCATTTCCTATGTATTCATTCCTGTGCATGCACACTTCTTCTTAATTACTCCTTTATCCAAGCTGTTCTTGTCAGTTTGGGGGTGTCCTGATGCTCAGGAAAAGCACACAGGCCAGGATCCTTTCTACTGTCTGAGGTTTATGTGTTTATCAGTCACTGTGGCTAGGGAGTTGCCAGGTCAGAAGAAGGGTGGGGATTCCTCTCAGGGAGGCATATGCAGCAGTAGAGACCCAGGAGTGAGCTTTGCTTGTGCTCACACCTGCATCCCATACCTAACCCTCTCACCTCCCAGCTGTGTAGGGAAGACAGCAGTCTGACATGTTGGTCCTCAGCTTGTCTTATATCAAACAGCATCCTCTTGCCCAATATGGCTTTGTGTGTGAAACATGTATTACTTTGGAAACATTTGAAATCTCTTAAACAAAATGACCTTTTTCTTTTCTTTATTTTTTTTTTTAACTCAACAGAAAATGCCCTAAAAACAACAGAGGACGGCGACAGAAGCAAAATCTAGGTCATTTTACTTCAGATACATCATCCAGAATGGTTTAAACTGATGACTTTTATATGTACACTAACCATGTGATGTACATTTATTATGTCTTTTTTTAAAGAATGGAAATATTTATTTCAGAGGCCTTATTTTTGGACATTTTTAGTGTAGTACTGTTGGCTCGTATTTAGAATATTCAGCTACAACAGTTTTGGACTGTTTAGTAGTCTTTGTTTTATGTTTTTAAATACAGAAATTGATTTCACAAATTTATACCACATGGTAATTCTAAGACTTGTTCTTTACCCATGGAATGTAATATTTTTGCAAAGATGGACCACTTCACAAATGGTTATAAAGTCATACCCACTTCTTCCACAATGACCACAACAAATGACCAAGCATGAACTAAAGGTAAAGATGTTTACAGATTACTTTTCTTACAAAAAAAAAGATAAAAAAATCTAGAAGACACTGTGTTTAAATAGACATTTAAATGTTTTTGAGATTTAGTAACTGATTTTTTAGACACTGCCTATCGCATGAACTGTAAAGTTGTGTGTGTTAGATGTAAAATATTTATAAGTTGTATGGATTGGAATTTGATTATTCCTCTCTTTGAAAAAATAATTCTGATAATTTGGAAAAGTATCTGGTAGCAAAGATGGAACAGATCACTGGAAAGTAGATTTTTAGATATTGTGAAAATAGTCTGTTTAACAAACAGATTGGAATAAAGCCTTCTCTATCAGTTAAACTACTTTAATACACATTCGTTTTTAAGAAAATATTTGTTTTAACATAAATAAACAAAGTGTATCTGTGTTTGTGAATAAAATGCAAAAATGATTGTAAATGATTGGTGCTCTTAAGGTGAGCTTAAAAATTATCTAAGACCTCTATCCAAATTTGTCCTGTAGTAATAGCTGTATTAATAGATTGTTGGTGTTTAGAGATCTGAAGTGTGAGTAGAATGTATTCAGCTGTTTAACTTGTAGTTTAGATTATGCATGTAGAATTTAAGAATATGTTCAAAATTAAATATTAATTTTAATATTTGGTTTGGAAAAGCATGTTATAATATAATGTTTTCACTATATGGTCTCTGTTTTGGTGTGTTTATTTACCACATTCTTTGCTATTGATAAATCAGTACATTTAATATGTGACGTAAGTAGGAAAAGATTTCAGTTCAAAATTCCCTTTTGCTTTTGCAAATACTGCTTGAAATTATCTAAAGACAGAAGCTTTGCCCAACATGCAGCATTTGCTTTTCTGGTCATTTGGCTTCTAGGCTTAATATTAGTAACGTGGCAGCTTTGGGGAACTTTTTTTTTTTTTTTTTTAAAGCTTTCCTCTTCTCTCCACACAGACTTATTTGAGCCCATTAGTCAGTCGCCAAGCATGTTTGGAACAGTACCCAGTGCTCTACAAGGGTTCATGTTGCAGAACAGTCACGTGTGGGTATTTGTAGTTATAAATACTTGACCAGTCTCCAGGGGTGGGGTTTCCAACCCTTTAAACAACCCTGTTGCCTGTTACCAAGCTAACTTTTTACTCTTAGCGCCAGAACTGATTGTGGCGGGACATCTTTCACTGAGAAATAACTAAAATGGAACATAATGGGTCAGCTTCAAATGCTGATAAAATCCACCAGAATCGCCTGTCAAGCGTTACAGAAGATGAAGATCAAGACGCTGCTCTCACCATTGTGACCGTGCTGGACAAAGTAGCCACCATCGTGGACAGCGTGCAGGCGAGCCAGAAGAGACTAGAGGAAAGACACAGGGAAATGGGAAATGCCATAAAGTCCGTCCAGATTGACCTGTTGAAGCTTTCACAGTCACACAGCAATACAGTCTATGTCATTAACAAGTTGTTTGAGAAAACGCGAAAAGTCAGTGCTCACATTAAAGACGTGAAGGCCCGGGTAGAGAGGCAACAAATTCACGTGAAAAAAGTTGAATCCAAGCAAGAGGAAATAATGAAGAAGAACAAATTCCGTGTGGTAATATTCCAGGTAAGCTTACCACCTGCGTTTGGTCTGATTACTGCAAAATCTTAACATCCTTGAATTGCCAACCAGTCATATGAGAAGTTTCCGGCATCACATCCTAACTATTGTATATATTCATGGAGTGGAGTTCTTTATCAGCGAGAATCCCAGGATAAAGCCATTTCTGTGTTGACTAATGTGCTATCCTATCAGTATGTGGAGTTTCTCAACTATTTTGTGTAATAGGAACTGTGGATCATAGCTGAGGCTATTTCTTGCCTTTGAAACTTAATATTGGTAAGGCTCTTTCAGTATATTAGCCATCTCAGCATGGTGCCCTTTTGGAGACTGAGAATATTAGTTCTAGAAGAGATCTAAGAAGCCTCTGGTTTAAAACACCTCTTCGTTGTATAAAAAAGAAACCGAGGACCCATAGTCCCACAGTGTCGTTTTCCCCTTTATCATGGAGAGCCTGAAAAGCTCTAAACAGTAAAATGTAAACTCTTCGGAATATTATTTGTCTGTTGGAATTTTTACATGTGGTAATATGTAGGTTACAGAAAAACTGTTTCATAATGAATAATCAGGCAGGTGTTTTTATAGTTGTTATAGTTTTACAAATGTTGGAATCATAGAAGTAATTGCTTCTGTTTGATTTCAAAGTCTTTTGACTCCACTTAGTTAATATAGTTGTTTCAGTGTGGCATTGTGCATTGCGCTATGTTCCTATATTACTCTGCATTTGGCATTCATATTTTTTGAAATAGGAACACATCCATGGCAAAATGCATGGTATCTGTAATATATTTTAGGACTCTTACAAATCAAAAGGGAAAAGTTGAACTCTTCCCCCTGTGGTAGAAAAACAGGAAAGTCATGATCAGACTGTTCATAAAAGACAAAAGATCAGAATTCCATTTTTGCCTATTTAAGTATTTTCAGTTATTAAAACATATACTCAGAGTTTAAGGGTTAAAAAAAACAAGCACTTTCATATTCTGGTGGGAATATTAACTGGCACAACATTTCTGGAGGGAAGTTTTGGTGGTATGTTATTAAGAACCTTCACAAACCTTCACAAATGGCCCCAAAATTTCATGTCAAAGAATTTTTCTAAGCATAAAATCAGGAATGTGTGCAGGGATATTCACTGTATACACACACACACACACACACACACACACACACACACACACACACACACACACACACATTATCACAGTGTATTTTTAAAATGGATGGATACCCCTATGCATAGGAGAAAACCTTCGAAGAGTAAAAACAAAATGAAATGGGAACACAGTTGGATTATGTAGGCAGATATTTATAAGACATGAGGGATGTGGGCCATAATTCTCCACAGCATTGTCTACACTTTAAGTCTCCATTGTGCTCTGTTGACTGATAAAGTTACACTGGGATGGCAGAGTAGTATTTGGGATCTGTTTTTAAAAACCTGTTTTATTTAAGAAAAAGAGGCCAGTCCCAGGGTTAGTGTATATAATGGGGATCTAGATTTGGTACTAGAGAATGTAGGATCCATTCTTCAGTTCACCTTCCAGGGGCATTGGCAGGAATGGGTTATATTGCACCCTTCACTTGCATGGGGCATGCCAGGAAACATTCTTGGTATCTAGCATTTCTCCTGAGAACCTTTGTGCAAAGAGTGGACCAGGTACCAATCAAGATCTACAAAGGCTAGAGGAAAGAAGTTTCTGAAAAGTTCTAATCGACTCTTGTCTATAGACATAATTTTTGTTTTTTGTTTTACAGTTAAGATTGTTTTCTATATTCACCTATTTATTCCCTGAAACTTGCTTTTTTTTTTCTGCGTTTCTGTAATGAGTTGAATAAGTAGAAGATAGTATGAAAAAGCTACTGAGAGGCGCTAATTTAAGTCAAATCTTGTTCTTTGTAAGATACAATGCTGTGAAGGTTCTATGAAATTAGGTGGTTGAGGGAGCAGTAAGTTTGTCTATAAGCAGCTGCTGTCTTTTATAACCGTAGAGCTTGTAGAGAAAAGATGAAGGCAAATAACAATGGATTTGATGATTCATGAGCTGTTAGAACACTGTACAGTGTGCACATGGTTATGTTTAGTTAAAATTCATTCTTATACTTCATTCTCATAGTTAATATGTATAAGTGGTTATACTGAGATCACCTGTCCTACTAAAATTAACTTGAAGCTGGAGTAATTCAGCTGTAGTATACTTTCATTTCCACTTGGTTTTTCCTCAAAAATTTTTCCCTGGATACATCTTTTCGGGGCAGTCTTTATTCGCATTTTATCTCCCACAGGAACTTTCACCTAATCCTGGACATTGGCATTAAAAAAAATTATCTGCTCTTTTTCATACAATTATGATTTCTCTTTGAACATACTTTCACCTTAATGACCTTCTCATGAGAGCCAGCAGTCATACCATCTCTTCTAGCAATTTTGCTTACAAACCACATGCCTGCAGTTACCAAATGAGATGTTTGGCCATTCTCTAATGATAAGCCTTGGACTTCTCTATATTCAAAAGTCCCCTAGCTAGGTTACTTTGATACTCAATAAGAGCCACTTTACTCTGACTATAGTACTCGCTTTGTTACAAAAATTGTTTTACCTGGACTTTTACATAAAAAGATATGTAATAAGGGGCGCCTGGGTGGCTCAGTTGGTTAAGTGTCTGCCTTTGGCTCAGGTCATGAACTCAGGGTCCTGGGATTGAGCCCCTGGTTGGGCTCCCTGCTCAGCGGGGAGTCTGCTTCTCCTACTCCCTTCCTCACAACTTGTGTTCTCTCTCTCAAATAAATAAGTAAAATCTTTAAAAAAGATATATAATAATTATTTGAAAATCAACTGTAACTCAACCCCATAATCTTCAATTATTATTACAGTATATTCATTAACTCATGGTATCTCTGACTCAGTAAGAATTGCAACAAAGAGATCCATGTAACAAGTACTTTCTCTGACTACCTTTGTTTTGTTTTTAAGTGTGATTTTGTATAATTCATGCAATTGAAAAAAAGGGTATATGATTCCTGAGTTAAGCTATGTCTTATTCCTTCATAGCGAGATTGTGAGGGTTTCCCCCCTACTAAGCAGTAATTATTCTTTGGCTCCTTCTTATTCTAATTATACCTTCTCAGGCCATACCAGCCCACTTGGTGTTGCTGAAGCTACTCCCTGTAGCAGGTGTCAGGAAAGGAGAGGAATAATTTTGCTGCTTCTCACTGATTCATCAGAGAGTTATGAGACGCCCACCTGCCTTTTCTTCTTTCTTAAGCTGCTAGACTCTCCAATCCTGTAGCCAAAGAATTTAATTTTAAGCAAGTATCCAAAGAAATAAGGTTCCAAGGATCTTCTTGACTGTCAGGCTGATGGGTTTTGGAATAAACCTATTTCTTACATATTAATTTTTTTGATTGAACAGATTTCATCTGGATCTCAAATAGGAGCATAGTTTCTTTTAGAAATTTTAACTCATGGGTTCCCTTAAAAAAAAATCTCATCATCCTTAAAGTTTTGCCTGTTTAGTTTTGGAAATAATCCCTAAATATTTGGGTTTCTTTAGCAGCTGTGTTTCTGGGCCGGTTTGCAAGGGTCTCCAGTGTCTGCCTTGTTCCCAAATCAAATTCTCATCCTTATCCTTTGACACATCTGATGTAGTTGGTCTCTCCCTCTCTTCTTGAAACTTCTTTTTCCTTGGCTTTGGGGGTGCTGCTCTCTTGGATTTCCTTCTGCTTCGCTGCCGATATTTCTCCTTTTTGGTTCTTTCTCATCTCTTCCTTTTTATCTACAGGTTCAAAATCCATTTATCTGTCTAAACCCCAAAATCCAAAAATTTCTAAAAAAAGTTTCCATAACATACTGGGTAGCAAGACCTAGGGTTGACCTGAACCCATTTGGTGACAAAACTGATCAGAAATAGCACAAGGCTGTTTATACTCTTTATCCTACCTTAGAGTGAATATTCATAATTATTTCACAGAATTGTTTCTTCCCAAGGTCTGACTGGAAATGTAGCGTAATATATTTTTTCCCCAAATCTGAATATTCTGAATTCTGAAATTTACCTTGGCCCCAAGAAGTTTGGATAACATTGAGTGTTGACCCATTCACTCAGTCTCTTAGGAGTCTCCTTCATCTGGTTTCATGATTTTTAGTTCTTGACATTAATGATTCCTAAAGTTATATCTCTAGTCCAGACCTCTTTCCTGAATTCCAGGCTTGTATACCCAGCTGCCTACTTGACATCTTGGATCCCAACCTTACCCTCCAGTCTCTTCATCGTGCTTTCTTCCCCATGTCAGTTAATGGGAAATCCATCCTTCTGCTGCTCAGGTCATGTACTTGAAAATCGTCCTTGACTCTGATACTCCACATACAAATCTAGCAGTAAGTCCTGTTAGCGCCTACCTTCCCAGGAGATCTGGAATCAGACTGCTGCTCATCATGGTCTCTACCAGCATCTTCATGCATCTCTCATCTGACTTACCTCAGGGGTTTCCAGGCACTCTCCTTGCTTCTTATCTCACCCCCTAGGGCCTGTTTTCACCAGAGTGATCCTTTTACAGCATGGGTCAAATCATGTCACTATTCTCAAAACTTTTAAAAGGGCTTCCTATTAGGGGCGCCAGTTTAGTGAAAAGAATTTTCATTATAAAAATATGGAAGCAGGGGCGTCCAGGTGGCTCAGTCGGTTAAGTGTCTGCCGTCTGCTTAAGCCATGGTTCTTATTATTGGATACAGAACCCTACATGAGCCTGCCCTCCCACTACCTCTCTCAACCTCTTTCCTCCTCTTCTTGCCCCTTGATCTCTCTGCTCCTGCCATACTGCCTTCCTTGCCCATTTTGGTTTTCCTCCCAAATATATGCATTACCTTCTGGTCTAGGCCAGGATGTCATCTTATCAGTGAGGACTTTCTAAGCATCTTCCTTAGTCACTGCATATCCCCCTTCCCTACTTTATATTTCACCTTAGCATTTACCACCATTCAACAGACTATATATTTAACTTGTTTATTTCTCTCTCTTCAAGAATATAAGCTCTTTTACTCTTTTCTTCTCAGGAGGTTCTCACTTCCTAGAACATTGGTGCTTGCTAGGTGCTTAGAAACTGTTGAACAAAGGTTTATATCCTATTTGATTGAACAGTCATTTATTGAGGATAACTACTATGTACAAGGCTCTCTGATAGATACTGGGTGTAAAACATAGGACACATCTCTGCTTTCATCAAACCTATTATTTAGTGAAGGCCTCAGTATATAAATGAATAGACTTCAAATTCAATTCAAACAGTGATTAAGTATTCTAAGTAGAGGTGTGTACATGTCATTCTGGTGTAAATTGGAGAAAGAATTAGCTTCTTGGGGGGAAGTTGGGGACATTTGAATTGATTCTTGAAGATTTTGTTGACAGAGCTGAAAAGGGGTGAAAGGCATTAAAAGAAGCAAAAAAAAAAAGTAGTAAAAAATATACAAAGACATAGAGAGATGAAAACACTGTGTTTGAGGAGCAGAGAGTGGTTGTGTGTTGCTGGACTAGAAAGTAGGTTTAGCTCAAACTGAAGAGCCTTCTAATCATATTAAAGAACTGACTCTCTCCTGTGAATATTGATGAGTTCCCAAAAGTTTTAAAGTAGAAAAAGGATGTGATCAGAGCTATGCTTTAGAAAGTTTTCCCAGGTTTTGATTTGAATTTCCCTGATGGCTAATGATGATGAACATTTTTTCATGTGTCTGTTAGCCATTTGCATGTCTTCTCTGGAGAAATGTCTGTTCATGTCTGCCCATTTTTTGACTTGATTATTTGTTTTTTGGGTGTTGAGTTTGAGAAGCTCTTTATAGATCTTGGATACCAGCCCTTTATCTGTAGTGTCATTTGCAAATATCTTCTCCCATTCTGTGGGTTGCCTCTTTGTTTTGTTGACTGTTTCCTTTGCTGTGCAGAAGCTTTTTATCTTGATGAAGTCGCAAAAGTTCATTTTTGCTTTTGTTTCACTAGCCTTTGGAGATGTATCTTGAAAGAAGTTGCAGTGGCCGATGTCAAAGAGGTTACTGCCTATGTTCTCTAGGATTTTGATGGATTCCTGTCTCACATTGAGGTCTTTCATCCATTTTGAGTTTATCTTTGTGTATGGTGTTAGAGAATGGTCGAGTTTCATTCTTCTGTATATAGCTGTCCAATTTTCCCAGCACCATTTATTGAAGAGACTGTCCTTTTTCCATTGGATATTCTTTCCTGGTTTGTCGAAGATTAGTTAACCATAGAGTTGAGGGTCCATTTCTGGGTTCTCTATTCTGTTCCATTGATCTATGTGCCTATTTTTGTGCCAGTACCATGCTGTCTTGGTGATCACAGCTTTGTAATATAGCTTGAAATCAGGCAGTGTGATGCCCCCAGCTTTGGTTTTCTTTTTCAACATTTCCTTGGTGATTCGGGTCTTTTCTGATTCCATACAAATTTTAGGATTGTTTGTTCCAGCACTTTGAAAAATGCCCTTGGTATTTTGATCAGGATGGCATTGAAGGTATAGATTGCTCTGGGTAGCATAGACATTTTAACAATGTGTATTCTTCCGATCCATGAGCATGGAATGTTTTTCCATCTTTTTGTGTCTTCAATTTTCTTCATAAATGTTCTGTAGTTTCTAGAGTATAGATCCTTCACCTCTTTGGTTAGGTTTATTCCAAGGTATCTTAAGGTTTTTGGTGCTATTGTAAATGGAATCGATTCCCCGATTTCTCTTTCTATAGTTACATTGTTAGTGTATAGGAAAGCAACTGATTTCTGTGCATTGATTTTGTATCCTGCCACATTACTGAATTGCTGCATGAGTTCTAGTGTTTTGGGGGTGGAGTACTTAGGTGATGCTTTGGAGGTAGACGAATTATTGCAAAAGTTCAGGCTTGAGATGACAGAGACCTGAATTATGACATTGGTAGAGGCAAGAAAGAAGGAGGAGGGGCAGGAGTTATTAAGCAGTGTTATCGATGGTGCTTGGTGACCTGTTGGATATGGGATGAGAAGGAGAGGAAATAGTTGGGTTGAAAATTCTGAGATTTCTCTTTGGGTGGCACCTAGAGGGCGGTTGGTGCTGAGAGGCCCAGGAAAAGAAGCAGCTGTGGAGAGGATGCTGTGTGGACCTTAATTTTTGGACATTTAAAAAAAAATTTTATTTGTTTATTTTTATTTTTATTTATTTAATTAATTTATTTTTAAGTAGGCTCCATGTCCATCATAGAGCCCAATGCAGGGCTTGAACTCATGACCCTGAGATCAAGATCTGAGCTGAGGGGTGCCTGAGTGGCTCAGTCAGTTAAGCATCTGCTTTCAGTTCAGGTCATGATCCCGGGGTCTTGGGATCGAGCCCCGTGCTTCTCCTTCTTCCCCTGCCTCTCCCCCTGCTTGTGCTCTCTAGCTCTCTCTCACTTGCTCTCTCAAGTAAATAAATAACATCTTTAAAAAAAAAAAAGACCTGAGCTGAAACCAAGAGTCGGACACTTAACTGTCCGAGGCACCCAGGTGCTCCTGGACATGTTAAGTTTGACATGTTAAGTTTGAGGTGTCTCTGTTACAGGGAGGTAACATCTGTCTGTCATTTAGAATTGTGTCTTCATCTTAGGAGAAGGGGAGAGGTGAAGATAAAAATTGGTGAGTTTGCTTAGCATTGGATCTGAAAGCGGAGGAGTGGAACAGGTTGCTCCAATTGAGCTTGGGAAATGAAGCAATGAGGGACAAGGAGAGAGAAACCCTGAGAAAAACCAACAGTTAAGGAGCAGACAGAGGGTGCACAGCCCATGGAGGAGATGGAAAAGTCATGGCCAGAAAGTAAAAGAACTGGTATCTAATGTGCTTTCTTTTTCTGTCCTTCAGGAGGAGACTCGGTGTCCGACATCCCTGTCTATTGTTAAAGACAGAAGCCTAACTGAGAATCAGGAGACCGATGATGATGTCTTTGACCCTCCAATAGATCTGTCTTCAGATGAAGAATATTATGTCGAAGAAAGCAGATCTGCCAGGCTTAGAAAGTCAGGCAGGGAGCGCATTGATAATATCAAAAAGGCATTTTCCAAAGAAAACATGCAGAAGACACGGCAGAATTTTGACAAGAAAGTGAACAGAATTAGAACAAGAATAGTGACCCCAGAGAGGAGAGAAAGGCTAAGGCAGTCGGGAGAAAGGTTAAGGCAGTCGGGAGAGAGGCTGAAACAGTCAGGGGAAAGGTTTAAGAAATCCATTTCTAACGCAGCTCCCTCAAGGGAAGCTTTTAAGATGCGTAGCCTTCGGAAAGCTAAAGACCAAACTATGGCTGAAGATGCGGAGGAGGTCAGGGAGATGGGTGTGGACATCATTGCCAGGAGCGAGTCTCTGGGCCCCATCAGTGAGCTCTACACTGATGAGCTCAGTGAAACAGACCACAGGGAGGCCAGGGCGGTGTATCCTCCCATAGAAGGAGGAGAGATCCCCACCCCTGAGCCTTTAAAAGTTACTTTTAAACCCCAGGTGAAAGTGGAGGATGATGAATCTGTTTTGCTAGATTTAAAGCAATAATCATAAAGAGGAACTAAGCATAATATAAGTATAAATCTCTTAAATCACAAGCTTCTTGTTTAGTCATTTACATTTATAAAATAGTTATTTACATTTGTTCGTAGGAAAACATGAATGATATGGCTGGTTTCATTTCTGATGTTTAAAATCTTAAAGATAACACAAGTATTCTATACATTTCCTTATAACTTCCTTGGAAATTCCTTTTTCTCCCCTGGGCTTATATGATTCTATCAGCTTTCTAAGTCATTCTTATGGCAGCTGTGGATTTTTAAGTTCTTTTCTCTTGCCCAGCAGGAAAGCAGTTTCTTAGGGAGGGCCAGTTAGGTGTTTGGTGTCTAAAACATATGAAGGGCAAATTTGTAGCCATCATTTGCAAGTGAACTCTCAAATTTGGTCTAGATGGGTGTTGTGGCCAAGCTCAAAGGGGAATTACCCATGTGTGGATTATGTCATCCATATGTTCAAATAGATTAGTCAATTCATTAGTCAAATAGATTCATTAGGTGTAGTCACACATCTTTTTGATGCTTTTGTGTAAAAAATAGGAAGTTCTGCACTTGAGCATTTGGTTCTGGCATTATAGCTTTGCTTATACCAAGCCACTTGGCAGATCACCTGCTAGTAAACTCATCAGTAAAATGGAGAGGGTTTATCTATCCCATCTCGGAGGACTGTTGTGAAGGCCAAAGGAAATGTTACACATTCTGGGGAAACAGCACATCCAGAGGAAAACAAACCCCACTGGTTCCTCAGGAACAGAATTGAAATAATTATACCTTCTGAAAAAGACTTGAGCGCCAAGCATTGAAGACCTAGGTTGGACAGAAGCTAAAGTTGGTCTTCAGAAGCCTTTTCACAGAATAAGGAATGAGAAATAAATGTTCGACATTTTTTTTTGTCAAAGATTAAAATCCAACCTTGGGTAGGGTCTTAAAATGTTTCCTGGAAACTCCTTTTCTAATTTTCTTTTGATTTAGAGCTATAGTAGACTAGAGCCATCTTTGAGCTGCATGAAGCGTAAAACTAAGTGTGTCTTCAAGAGGACTTTCTAAAGTCTTTCCTGATGCAGTGGGTTTGGAAATGACCTCATGTTTCTGTTTTCCAGAGCGAACCCCTCAGGGCCTGTCTGTCCAAAACAGTGATCATAGGAATTCATTGTAGCTGGTTTGGGAGGAAGCCAGACTCCACTTAACGATTAGCTTTAGATCTAGCCAATCTGGACCAATCTCTTCGAATGAGAGAAATGGTCATACTGGTTCTGCACTTCTGGTATGTTTAAATCTTCTGGTTTTATAATGGGGAAGAAATGATGGAATTGTTGAATTTGAAGAGTTTAGACAGGCAGCTTTCAGAAGAATTTGGGGTGCTCCTGTAGTAGTTAAAATTTATAATAAATATACACAGATAGAGACAGACACACACATATCAGCTTTAAAGTATTTGATTACCCAGATATTTGGGTTTGGGAGTTTAATTCAACATCATTCCCTCTTCATTCTGCAAGAATACATAAAGTCATGAATTGTGCATCTCAATTATCTTTTTATATTGAAAACTAAAGTGTTTACAACAGTCTTTGGAAAGAACAATTTAAAAAAATTTTTGTAGTTTAGAAAGCTTGGATGCCTCGTCACATATTTCCTTAAACCATAATAAATTTGAATTTTAAAAGGATAATATTATAAAGTTTGATGTTGGTATCCTATTTGTAAATATTTTCTCTAATCAAATAACATGGCATGAATTTGATATAGTAACCCTTCTCATAATAGATATGTTTCTAAGTTAAGAAGAATATAAGAAGTTGTAAGCTTTTTCTTTTTTCTATCCCTACGCAGAGTAAATGTCAATTGGGCTAAAATATTTTTCTGTAAATATTACTGTCAAGGAATTTTTGTAAGGTTTGTTTGCTTACTGACCTATTATATCACCAGACTTGACATTATGGAACGTTTCCCATATAGATAGATCTGAATTTTGATGTGGAAAGCATTATAACCTGGTCAGCTTTTCATCCTGATAGACTTTGTACACCCCAGAAACACAATTGAATGTTACCAGAGTTTCACTGAAACCTTATACTGCTTTCTTGGTACTAGGATTTTTCCCTTCATATTGCTTCTGTCTCTTGACATTTTCCACCATATTTAGGGTATTTCTCGATTCTCCATTCATAATTTTTTCCCTTTCACCCTGTTTTCTTGATGAGTGTCTATTTATTATAGGCTGTAAAATCACACATCGCCATTTAATGCAAAGAATATTCTTGTCAAGGTCCCTTAGTTCAGAAGTTTCAGACAACACAGAACAGACTTTCTGATTCTCAACAATTTATTCAATAAAAACATGAGCAGGATTTATCTTTTTTTCCTTTTATGGGGCAAAATCGTGCAACATCCATAGACACCAACGGCAGGGAGCCTCGGTGGTGTAGTTCTGTCTTCTACTCATGGCAGATCCAGGGGCTTTCCTCTGAGAGTTTATGGTGGCCTGGTTCTGGCTTGTTCGTTAAAACAGGCCAAATGTACAGTAGTGATGAGAGGAGCATGAAAATTCAGCTTGCTGGGAATGTGTTGGGGGTGTGTGTGTGTGTGTGTGTGTGTGTGTGTGTGTGTGTGATCTCCTTTCGACAAGTTTTCATAAATTAAAAATACAAACTGAAATACAATATTTTCATTTTGACTTCATTCTTTGCCTTTTATGCACATTTAACGGTTTGGTTTAGAACGAAGCCTGAAGTTCATTGTCACTCTTACCAGGTAAAGAGCATGGGTTCTGTTACATAAAATATTTCACAGAATCATTGTTAGCTGTACAATTCCATTCCAGGCCCAAATTACTGAGCCTTTTTTTTTTTCCTGAGACATATTTTCTACAGCTTCTTTTATTGAATCTTACTAAAAAAAATTATAGTTTACATTCCCAAAATAAATTGCTCTGGCATATTTGAGTCAAGACTATGGGGAATGATGACTATGGTCTTATCCTCAATTCTATTTGAATTTTGGGCATGCTATTACCTAGTTTGAAAGTGAATGAAAAATGAAGAAGCCTTAGTGCTGAATTTTGTATATGATTCTTGAGACCAACTACCTCTGAGTTATGTGATGCATGAGGATTTGTAGCTGTCCTTACCAGGTCAGAATTTTTCAGTGTATTTCATAGGTAGATAGGGGACCTAGGATAAGTACCTCTTCACTGTGAGTCTACTAGGATATCCAAGGATCCCTGAGAGGATGGAGTGAAGTGGTAGAATGTACTCAGGCTTTGAATTTACTTTGTGCATTTTTTTTAAAGATTTTTATTTATTTATTTGACAGCACAAGTAGGCAGAGCGGCAGGCAGAGGGAGAGGGAGAAGCAGGTTCCCTGCCGAGCAGGGAGCACGATACGGGGCACGATCACGACCTGAGCCGAAGGCAGACGCTTAACAGACTGAGCCATCCAGGCGCCCCCTTTGTTCATCTTTTTAAAATCAGCTATGCTTGTCTAGCCTCTCCCCTCCCCCAACCGCTCTGCCTCTTGATGCCTTTGCTTATGCCATTTGTCTCCCTGTCATTCTGGGTGATGACTTTCAAGTTCAGTGATAATGTCAATTTCCTCATTTTAGCTTTCTTTGGTCACCTCCCACCCCTCAGGAAGGGTATGCTTAATTACTCCGTATATTCAATATATACAGCACATTTATATGCCAGCTTCTATGTCAGGCACTGAGGATTCAAAGATGAATAGAACACAGTCTGTGTCTCCCCCTCTCCTCCACTTTCCCAATCCTTATCCTGGGCTTACAGTGTTCTGGGAGACAGTCAAGCAAAAATTCAGCAACGTGAGTAGTGCTGTGTATAAGATGATGGAACTGTAGGAATGGAAGATGCTTTGTATAGAATTCTGATCATACATCTTTTGTAGCACTTACATTGTATTCTAGTTTATTTGTTTAACTGCCTTCTAGACTAGACTATGCTTCTCAAGGGCAGGAATTGTATTTTATTCCTCTTTGGGTCACCAGCACTTGGGGGAGCCTCCCATGTGCTAGCTATCATTAAATATCATGAAGGACATGGTTCTTGCAGTTAAGGATTTCTTCCCCTGGTGGAGGAGTTAGGTAGCCCAATATTGGTTTATTTTATTTTATTTTTTATTGTTATGTTAATCACCATACATTACATCATTAGTTTTTGAGGTAGTGTTCCATGATTCATTGTTTGCGTATAACACCCAGTGCTCCATTCAATACGTGCCCTCTTTAATACCCATCACCAGGCTAACCCATCCCCCACCCCCCTCCCCTCTAGAACCCTCAGTTTGTTTCTCAGAGTCCACAGTCTCTCATGGTTCATCTTGCCCTCCGATTCCCCCCCCTTCATTTTACCCTTCCTACTATCTTTTTTTTTTTTTTAACGTATAATGTATTATTTGTTTCAGAGGTACAGGTCTGTGATTCATCAGTCTAACACAATTCACAGTGCTCACCGTAGCATATACCCTCCCCAATGTCTATCACCAATATTGTTTTGATAGGAGCCTCAGATTTAAGAAAGGATGATGGGACCACGGAGGAAAAGAATCTAACAAGTGGGCTAGGGGCTGCCAGGGAAAGCTAGAGAAAATGATGCTTCAGTTGCCATTTGAAGACTAATGAAGAGTCAGCTAAATAACAGAATTCAAGGCAAGATTCAGCTATGGAGGTTGTGTGAAGGTGTTTTGGGTTTTATGTCAAAGGCCACAGAGAGCCATTGAGGGATTTTAAGCCATGAAGTGCCATGATTTGTTTACAAAAGGATGCTCTTATTACCATACCAGAGGCAGGGAGACCAGTTACTAGGGCCTTTATGTTTTCCTAGATGAGAGAGTAGCACCTGCCCTATAGCATTAACAGAACTGTGAACGGGGGTGGGGGGGAGTGGGGGGGCGCCTGGGTGGCTCAGTCATTAAGCGTCTGCCTTCGGCTCAGGTCATGGTCCCAGGGTCCTGGGATCGAGCCCCACGTTGGGCTCCCTGCTCAGCGGGAAGCCTGCTTCTCCCTCTCCCACTTCCCCTGCTTGTGTACCCTCTCTCACTGTCTCTCTCTCTGTGTCAAATAAATAAAATCTTAAAAAAAAAACAGAACTGTGAACGGTATAAACTTGGATGTGGCTTGTGATGGGGGAGAAAATGATAACTAGAACTTGGGCAAGTAGCTTTGCCATTCACTGAGATAGGAAATAAAATATTCTGTCCAGGGATGTTAAGACCACATTCTCCCGATGCTCCTCTTACTCTCTGCTCCGATAACCTTGGTTCCTGGTTCTTGGCCTGAATGCCAAAGGAGAGCCATGCCTGTACTCCGTAAGTTCCTAAATTAGACGTCTGCCTAATCAAGCCGTTAGGTTCTCACTCATGTTTGAAGCAAAGCCTGATTTCCTGGCTCTAGCGAGTATGTTGTCCTAGCCACTAGGACTCCAAAGTCCTTGAGAAGCAGCATTGTCTTTCAGGTTTAAGGCAACTGTGAGAACTTCTCCCATCTATGTCTTTGCTCAAGGCCAGATTTCTGCTTGCTCATTGTATGGTCCAAAGAAAAGCTTCTCCTGATTCTTAGAATGGATGTTTTGTTTCTTTTTTCCTAATATTCGTTGTTTGGCACCTGAAGATTCCATTTAGAGCTGTGATTGACAGTGTCAAAGCAGCTGACATTATAGTAAAAACTGCTATAACCTGGTACAGTGACCAAGGCCAATTACCCAGTTTTATGTAGCTACTCCTATCAGCTTCCATGGTTCAATCTCATTGTGGCTACTGTGGTTGCAAATCTAATTCCTTGGTGTCTTTGGTGTTATGTCGGAGTCATGGCCTCACAAATGTATTAGGGGTTTGAAGATGGGGTCTGATGCAACCCATTTTGTTTTCTCCAAGGTTCTGGCTGATAGAAGAGTTCATATGAGGATTGTTAGCAAAATGGAGACCAAGGTGTCATTATTACTGGCTGGCAAAAGTCCAGTAAATCTCTCAAATATAGAGCATCTGGTAAATTCTGTTGGAAACTGTGACTTAGACCTAAGACTGGAGATTTTTTTTTTTTTTGTAAAGATTTAATTTTTTTATTTGACAGAGAGAGCAGGAACACAAGCAGGGGGAGTTGGAGAGGGAGAAGCAGGCTTCCCGCTGAGCAGGGAGCCCAATGCGGGGCTCAATCCCAGGACCCTGGGATCATGACCTGAGCCGAAAGCAGACACTTAACAACTGAGCCACCCAGGCGCCCAAGACAGGTGATTTCTGTCTGCCTGCCTGCTCTAGGGTGGCAATAGGGAGAGCCGCAAGGTTTGTGGTGTGGAAGCAGAGTTCATTTTATCAGCTAGTAGTGCAACCCACAGGCCTGCCTCACATGCTTACCCACAGGGAGCAGCAGGAATGGAAGACCTCCCCTCAGGTAAGCAGGTAGCAAGGAGACAAGAGGCAGAGAGACTGGGGCTCCTAGGCCATAAAACCCACCACACCAGAACGTATGGTCCAATTTGAAGCCACAGCCTGGTTTGTGCTGTTGAGGCCTTAAGTGCAGAGTTAAACAGCCCCATGAAGGTAGCTGCTACTCCTCATAGGCCTAGTTTGGACACACTGAATTGAGGTGCTCATCTCCTTGGTAGGACCAAGGGGAGGGTCTCAGGCAAGTACGTCATAGCCCAGAGGAGAGGGCTGGAGAAACACGGTTGTTAGATAAAGTACAGAAAAGTGAAATTGTGTGTTTTTATGACAAAATTGGGGCAGTTGGACTTCGAAGGAAGAAGTTGGCTACCTTCTAAATTAAGCTATTTTCTGAACAATTCTTGGGCTCTCATTTCAAGAACAATTTTCTCATCAGTCTGTGACCGTCATTACCTTTGTAAGAGCAGGAATTCTGTCCTCAAACATTGTCTGGTTTCTAAACCTTCCTGATATCATTCACTTAAAAATAAGAGAAACAATTAGATATTGTTCTAAGCTTAAATTTAGAACTAGAATGAACACCACAATCTGGGGGGTTTGGTTCACTTTCTTGCTGTGAGTCCATTAAGGTATTACTCCTGGCTGAAATTTGCTTACTGCATAATGCTGTAAAGCAGCCAAGTTATCCTTGAAATCTTGTGGGCTAATATTCATAACTTATCAGAGTCTCATTAGGCCTTTTATCTAAATAAGCTTTAAATTCCCAACAAACTGGTTATGTAAATATATTGTTTTAAGGTAAAGTAAAATCCATTGAAATGAGTTTGCCATTTTAATTGTATCAGCACCTTTCAAGTGGCCACATTTATTTGGAATGTTTCCATAAGGAGAAGAAATAATAGGATTATGCATGGGATGTGCTTGGCTGTAGTTCAAAGCAATGGAGAAGATTTCAGAGGGAAACATTCATATGCTTGTTGGCTGTAAAGAAACACGACTAAATTTTCTTAAACATGAGAGAAAATATCCAAATAGATCACATGTTGTAGATCCATAGGAAAGTGCACCAAAATGTTCTCTATTTGAAACTCCTACATATTTCTCATATTAAACAGCAGCATTACCAGTAAAGCTGTGTTGGAGAGTAAAATCACTTAAGATTTACTTAAATGTATTTCTTAAAAAATCATCATTTTCCAGTGATAATTTGCTTAAGCATCTCCCTCCGCACCCCCCCCTCCCCCCCGCCCAGAATGACTGCATTTGTGAGGGTAGAGGGGCTGGAAAGAAGCTAAATAATTGGTTTGGGTCCAGAGGAGCCTGAATTTACTCCTAATGGTTTGATGGAACCTACACCATATGCATATGGTGGATTATTTTTCTTGACTTCCGTTTTTTTTTTGTTTTTTTTTTTTGCAGAAAGGACAATGATTATTTTTTTCCCAAGGGCATGAGGTGTAGGAATGAGAGGATGGACATGGAAATCATGAAACTTAATTGAGTCTTCCGGGCAAAAATACAACTCAGCTTTGAATTAAAGATCAAAGCCAGGAACACCTTTAAATAGTGCATATTGAATAATCTGGAGAAAGGTAATTGGGTAGTTTTTATTGTTATTGAGGACAAAGCAAAATAAGTGGGTTTCAAATGCAGGGGAAGGGAATTGGGTTACCCACAAAGGCTCCTACTCTGCAGAAAACATCTTTCAGGAACAGTTTAAGAATTGAACAATCTATTTGGAGGCAGGGTAGTAAATATGCCTAAAGATGAATGCATGCATCATGTTTTTGTTGTTCCAGTTTTCCACAATGGGCAGCCATGATTGTCATATAGTTCTTTTTGTAAAACCTTTTAGATATTGAGCATGCATTCTCTCTGAGATGTTACAAGAGCAAGAGACTTTGCTTCTCATCAATAAGATAATGTTTCATACTTCCCACAATTCAATGCCTTCTATATATTAGGTATTTAATAAGTATTTACTGAATGAAAACAAATGACTCTGAAGTATGAGATCTTTTCTGAGTATCTTTGAGTTAAGGTAATCCATTTATATGGTATTTAATTGAGCACCACCTATAAGCCTGGTACTATTCTAGGCTCTGGGAATAAAGCAGTGAATAATACAAAAGTTGCTGCTTTCAGAGAGCTAACATTCCAGAGAGACACTGACAGTAAATGTAATATTTCAGGTGATAAGTATTATGAAGAAAAATAAGAGTGGGGAGGGGGTAGGGCATTATGGGTGTTGTGGTGCAAGTTGAATGCCATTTTACAAAGGGTTGTCTGGGAGGGCCTCTCTTGAGATGGTGGCCACAGTGTCCTGATTCGGTGGGTTCAGGGAACAGTGTGGCTGAAGTGGGTGAGGATGGGAATGGAGGAGTGGGTGTCATAGGCTGTGGTAAGGAGTTTGGTTTTTATTCTGAATGAGAAGGGAACACACTGGACCTTGCTGAGCAGAGAAGTGACACGATCTAATGTATTGATCTAATTATACTTGTTGAAAAATCAAACTATGGTGTTGGTAAAAAGAGCTAACTACAATTACACTGCAAAAAAAAAAAAAAAAAAAAAAGTCACCCAAACTCCAAACGTTTTCCAGTTCATGCTCCCTCCTTAATAGCTTACTCCTTGGCCCCATCCCAGTAAACCCCATTGCAGCTCAAGGCTGACATCTAGTGGATACTTTCATAACTTTATAAACTATGGTTTGGGAAACGTAATAGCTCTTGATTAGGAATAGAGGGTGAGCTTTAACATAGAAATCAAAAACAGGATAATAAACAGTTATTATTAGGACAAGACTACAGCAGATTTGCCTTCTTGTTTTTCTTTGGCTCATATTCAGGTGAGTTTGTATTTTTCTAGCAAATATTTTTTAAAGCTGTTGGGTTTAGCTGACAGAAGTTTGGAGCATCCAAATCATAGGCTGGTGAGGAGGGAATAAGTCAGGACCAGTGAAATCAACCAGGAGAAAGTGCTCTGGTTCTAGGGGTGGCCCTCAAAAGGTAGGCTGTGGTTTGTTGTATGGGGTTTTGTGGACACTGATTTACAAAATAGGTCTGATCTCATGAGTTGGGCATGATGGGAGGAAGTTCAAGGCAGTGTGGAAATACTCATGTGAGGTTGGATGTTTCCAAAGCTTAGGTAGGGTATTTCAGTGTATTAGTCAATAGCTTTAGCTTTATAATTAGACATCTGGCTTCATGTCTTACTCTGCCATTTACTGGTTGCGAGAACTTATACAAGTTGCACTCTGTATCTCAATGTCTAAATAGTACCCACTTCATAAAGATGCTTTATTAAGTCATTTAATTTATATAAAGCACTTAACACACTGGCATTTAGTAATCAGTCAATAATAGCTAGGAGTTACTCTTCAGAGGAACCATAAGTAGCCATTAGAAGTAGAGAAACAGGCTATTGTAATAATATTATCTTCATAGAATATAGCAGAATGTAGCTTTTAACCCTTTTATATATCTATATGATCCATTTTATCTACATTAACAGGGGTGGTTGAATATTCTGCTTAACTAAGGTACATCATTTATGCTACACAGAGATTAAAACTGTTCATTGGCTTTCATTACTTGTAGGAAAAAAAGGCCCAAATATCTAGCTCTGCATGACCTGGTTTCTGCCTGCCGCTTCATTTTCATCTCTTACTGCTCTTCCCTCTCAGTTTCTGCGTGGCAGACGTGCTGGTCTTTCAGGTCCTCCAGCTCCTTGTCCCATCTGTTGCAAGACTTTGCAAAGGCAGTTTCCTTATCTTGTCCACACCTCTCCACTCCCTTTCCAATCCAATAGCCATGCATGTACCTAGTAAATCCCCACTCGTCTTTGACACTTCTTCAGGGAAACTTTCCCTGTCTCCACCCTACTACTCTGCTGGGCAAGCCTCCTTTCTTGTAAGATCTCATAGCATTCTGTTATTTATTTATTTATTTATTTATTTATTTATTTATTTATTTATTTATTTATTTATGGTGATGTTGCACAATTCTGGAATTCTGCACTTTTTTCTTCAGAACACGTATCATAGTTTTAAAGTATATATTTGGAGGATTGTTCACGTCCCAACTTGAAAGCTGAAACTATGTCTGCTTCACCCATTACTTTGTTCCTGCCACAGTGCCTGGTGCATTTAGACACTCAAATATAAGTATTTTTTGAATAATGAAGAGAGTAGTCTAAAGAAGGAGGGATCTTGCTTGCAATTAAAATGTAGAAATAGGTAAAACTCTTGGTGGCTGAATATGGGGATGTAGTGGGTACTGTGGTGTGATGCCCAATTTTCCTCTTTTAGAAAAGGCTCTCGTCCCTCCACATGCTGAGAATTTTGATGGCTGATGCCTCTCTCAGCTTAGACCCTCTATAGGAATTGCCCTCAGCACAGAGAGCCACCCACCTAAGGCATACACCTTCCTGAAAGCAGCCCACATCCAGTGACAGGTTAATTGGGGAGTTTGTGCTCCACATTTTGCCTCAGTGTGGAACAATTCTGAAAGGCCATTCCAGGTCACCATGGGATTGGCTGAGGGCACTGTCTGAACTGCATTAACTATTCAACTCCCTCCACCTCAGCCTCCCTCCCTCAGTCCTACAGGTGCTATTCTTCAGAGCACCCCCTCCCAACCACCGGCACTCAAGTCTCAAGAGTCTTTGTCCTAGGGAACAGACCCACAACTGGGCAATGAGGGCGAGGGAGGAGTCTATGGTAGCTGCTCCATTTTTGGCTTGAGACAGCACATGATGCCATCCACTGAGATGAGGAGCACAGGAAAACGATAATATACAGAAATTGAAGCAGGTTTGCTGAAAAAGGTAAGTTTTAGAGATGTCAAGTCTGAGGTTCCTGTGGGATATCCAAGAGTCTGAAGCTCAGAAGAAAGATCTAGGCTAGAGGTATGGAATTAGGGTCATTGACACTGCAAAACAGTGACATGAAAAGAGTTCACCTATGCAAAGAGAGTGAAAGAAACAGGACTGGTGTGACCTGGGAACCAGAAGAGGGAGGCAGGATAAGGAAGACAAACTTATGGCCGATAAAGAGTTATTACAGGTAGGAAAACGAGAGGAGTGTGAGCATTATGGATACCAGTGGGAGCGCAGAGGGGTTTACAGAGATTTCACGCAGACGTGTCAGGTGTGGAGAGTGCAGCACGGAAATGTTTGTTCATTGTATCTAATGGCACTTGCTGGGGACAGTTTTAGTGGAGTGGGTACAAGAAGCGAGGTTCCAGTGAAGTAAATGGGGTAGGAGGGAAGAAGAGATGGATATGGTAAACTTTTACAGTTTTCATGAGATAGGAAGAACGAGGAGACGTAGAGACAGCAGTGAGAACCCAAGACAACAGAAGGATATTTATATATAAATGATGGGGAGATGGGCTGAAAGAAAATGTGCAGTTAGAAAAGTATAAAGTGGAGGCTACAGGAGTGACTAGAAGTTCTTGAGAAAGTGAAAGAGGATTGAACACACAAGATAAATCTTAGAGAAGTGGAGCCAAATTACTAATACGGAAGGAAAATGAGTAGACATCGAGGGAGGTAACAGTAGCTACAAATTATTTATGCTCTTTAAGTATCAGGAACTTTTAGTAATTTCTTTAACCCTCACAACAAATCTTCAAGTAGATTACCACCCCACCTGTCCGGAGCAGGTGCTGCGAAGGGGGCGGGACCTCGTTTCTGATAGGCTCCCTGCCTTCCGGGAGCCCTGCCCAGTCCCACAGGTAGGCGGGTAAGCACACGCTTCCAGGCAGGCGGGCCGTGGAGGGGAGTGCTCTCCAGAACCGGGTTTGTTCCAGATGCCACCCCTCACCAACTTGAAACGGGTTCTACAAGGAAGCAGGAGGAGTGAAGACTGCATCTCTCGAAGGAGGCTACAGGAGTGGAGAAGATGGACGCGGAATACGGGCTGGATGACGCATGCGCGCTGCAGGAGCGACGGAGAAGTGGGGCCCGCTTCAGTGCGCAGGCGCCGAGATGCGGCAGGGGGTTTGTCTCCCGAGCGTCGGGATACCTGTTCTGCGCCTGACTGGAGCCCCGTGTGACCCCGCAGTTTGATTTGTAGAAATTGTGTTAATAAAAAATTGGTGGCGATCTAACCATCCACCGATAGGGAATTCGTTAATTAAAATATAATTATGTACTTATACTGGAACAGTCTGCGGTTCCACCCGTGCAACCCAGAAGTTTGGAGAGTGTGTTGGTCTGTTTACAGTCTACCAATATTTTCTTGAGCTGGTATTATGGCTGACAGCCACGCTGTTAATTCAAAGCTTTGTGCGTAGGCAAGAGCAGTTACCTTCCCATAGGTGAAATTAGATTTAGGAACCGGTTGCAGTTATGAGGAGAGCAATGATGAATGAGTTCTACCTGTGCCAGGTGGGTCTGTGGTAGGGAGCCGGTGTGATGGTCACTTGGATAAGAACTCTCCTAAAGGGCCTTTCTCAGGGGTAAGGGGTCCTCAGCAGAGGGGGCAGGAGCTGTACTGTTAGATGCAGAAGTTGAGCGGCTTGCTGGAGGAGAGGCATTGCAGGAGAAACCTATGAAAGTGCTCCATAAGAAAAAGAATCAGCCCTGAGGGTTTGCTGGAAGTCACCATTGTTTCCCATATTTCCCAGGTGAGAGTCAAGACAGTAATACACTGCGACTCCTCAACTGCAAACTCTCCGAGGGATCCTGCGGAGGTCCCCTCTGCTAAGCTTCAAGTTAGAGGCAAGCCTCTCATACCCAGCACCTTTGGTTGGGAGATCAGCAGGGCTCCAAAGAAGTCCTCCACCCTCTTCCAAACTATACTCTTCTTACCCTTTTATATCTTCTTTATGGGCAGGATGATGGTTTCAAGGTTTTTAGCCAAGTCCTCCTTTGCAAACTCACCACCAGGATGGTCTGTTTCACTACTGATTCATGCCTCCAAATATTTTGATATATTGGTCAATGCCATCAAAATATGGTTTTGATGCTACAGCATTATCAGAGTCAATCTGCAGGGAGCAAGGAAAACTTTCATGGAATAAAGGAGCTTGGTCAGCTCTCTGTCAGAAACCAAGGCTATCCCTAGATTCAGAGTTGTCCAAATCCCAGTTCCACTGAATAAGCAGAGCTCAATTCTTTTTTTTCTCCCAAGTTTTTATTTAAATTCCAGTTAGTTGTTAGTTTCAGGTGTAGAATTTAGTGATTCATCACTTACATGCACTACCCAGTGCTCATCACAAGTGCTCTTACTAGCAGAGCTCAATTCTAAACTAGCTCTTTTTCAGTGTACTTCCTGTGGGTGCCCTTACATTGAGAGAGCTGAGATCAAAGAAGTGCCAGCAGAAGGACACTGTGTTCTTTTCCCACAGATTATCTCAGGCATGTCTTATAACTTCTTTAGCCACTCTCAGATAATAAAAAGTCCTTGAGTCACTTTCAGACACAAGAGTAATCTTTGAGTAATTAAAATTCCAGTCCAGTGTTATATAATGACTTTACTCATCTAAAAGCTTCTGTCCATCTTTATTTCAGGCCTGGTGAAAAAAGTATCAAACCACGTAGAAGGGTTTATTACAAAATTACTGCCCCACTTCTCTCCCCTACTCAGTTCTACTCCCCAGAAGGAGCCATTATAACTCCTGTTTGTTTTTGTTTTTAGTAAATTTTAGCTTTGACAAATTTACTTCAACCCTGGCTTCTCAAGCAGTATTCAAGTTCTACCAGCTGGTGATATTAATGCTTCAGAGAAGTGAGGGGTGACTCCTTACAGACAAGCTGTGGCACTTTGCCCTCTTCACCTGGACCTTGCCCCCCTGATCTTGAAACAGCAGGTGAATTGAAAGCCTGTATGAAGTGCAGAAGACCAGGCTTGCTGTCTGTTAAAATAATAATAATAATAATAATAATAATAATAATAATAGATCATTCATTTAAAAGCTTTTTAAAAATAGGAATGATGGTTTGTTACAAATCATACTCACTTTTCTCTAGTAACTTTTTAGACCTAAAGGCCTGCTTTGGCAAGCGTGGCTGTGGTAGTGTTTGCATGGAGTAAGTGTAGGTTGATTGTACCTGATGTGTTTGGTAAGCCTGGCAAGTCTGTCTCTTGGGAGCAATACTACTCCTGTGCCTTTTGTCTGCAAAGAATTGCCTCAGTGCAGCTAATGCTGTCAGTCTCTTGTCTTAGGACCCATGACAGCTGACCCTCCTTGCTCTCTCAGCCATGCTTACTAAGGCAGCACGTCTGCAAATCCAGTGAGCACAGGGACATAAACCACGCTATTTGGTGTCTTTTCTGTAGTCCATGGTGGAACACACTAGTGTATTCTATTTTTTTAAAGATTTTATTTATTTATTTGTCAGAGAATGAGAGGGGACACAAGGAGGGGGAGCGGCAGGAAGAGGGAGAAGCAGGCTCCCTCCATCAGGGAGCCTGATGTGGGACTCCATCCCAGGACCCTGGGATCATGACCTGAGCCCAAGGCAGACGCTTAACTGACGGAGCCACCCAGGCATCCCCATACTAGTGTATTCTGTCCAGCACCTTATAGGTTATTATCACGTTCTCCACTCTCTCTCCTCCTCTCTCTCTACTACTTAGTACCTCCTACACTGGCCTATTTGCTCCTCTTTTAGAAGGCTCTCCACATAGAGGCCAGTCAGCTTCAGATCCACTGTGCATTTGTAACTGAGCCAACTGAAAGTTTGTCAGTTCCATGCACAGTGAGCCAATAAAGGACTGACATCAAGCTTTTGTAGTGAAGAAAGATAGGCTATATATTGGTATGGAGAATGAGGGACTAAAGTTCAAAGTCCCAAACTCCCCAATGGCTTACAAATGAGGGTTTTTAAGGGCAAAATTTGAAGAAGGGGTCTCCTGAGAAGGTGGACGCTATTGATTGCAGGTCTGTATAGTCATGTTAGCAGATGTTACTTAGCTTCTGGTGCCCCTTCATCTGGTGCCCCTTCATCAGGCCTGTTCTATCTCAAGGGACTTGGAATCTGAAAAATATCTTTATTTCTTATGTTAGAGATTTTTTAGGTACATGTGGTGCTCATGTGTTCAGGATAGCGCCGATTAGCTGCCTGTTTGTGCCCATACTAACTACTTATATGTGTGTAAGCTAGCGTGGTTACATTTCTTTATGTTCCTTTGAATGATAAACAAGCATTACTATCTCTTGGGCCTGGGTCTGTGTCCTTTCCGGCCAAGCCTGGGGTGGATATAACCTCTAATGTTCTTTCATCCAAACTAGCAAGATGGATGCTGGCTTCAAATTGCCTGCTCTGCGGGGTCCTTTAAGTATTTTTCTGTTACCAGCAGACGATGCTAAACTTCGTCAGTAGAGGGCACCGGAGACACACTGGAGGAGGAAAGGCTTTTCTTTCCTAGTTGGGATGTCCTGCTCTCTGCAGTCTCCTTCGTTGTGCTTGGGCTTTCCAGTGCCCAGCTTCTCCAGGACCAGGTTCCTGAGCCCAGCTTCTGTAGTTCTCTGTGGCCAGCAGTGCCTAGCAGCCAGAAACTTCTCATGGGCCCCCCACCTTAGGTAGTTTCATGGTGGAGTGCCTCCAGAGAATTACCTCCCTTTGAAGGGCTGCCCCTGGCACCCAGAGGGGGCATTTGCTGCAAGTTGCAGCATTGTGACTTCTCTGCCATCCAGGGAGCCACCAGAGGTTCCCTCTCCAGCAAGGTTTGGGGCTCAACCCTGGGAGTAGGGAGGCCTTTGCTTGCGGTGTGGCTGCTCCTTATGTCTGCTATGCCTATATTTTTTAGAGTTCTCATTATTTCAATCTCCTGTTAAATAGTAAGTCTTGATTTAAATTTTCCCTGTTCAAATTACTGTGTAGTTTCTGTATCCTGACTGGACCCTGACTGATACGTTCAACCTTTTTGAAATGTAAATCTGGTTTTGTCACTCCTCCTTGTTTAAGACCATGTTATGGTTTCACTCTGCTTATAGGATAAAGAAAACCCCCTCATTTTCATGGTTTCTGAGGCTCTGTCCAATCTATTCTCTCTTTCCCTCCTTGGCCTTATCTCATACCAGAGTCTCCCTTGCTTTCCTCCTGCGGCAGAGTTTTTATGGACACTGTTCCCTTTCCCTGAAATCATCTTTCCTCACTTTCTCACCTGGGAAATCCCTGTTCCTGTTCAGGGACATCTCATCTTCAGGGTCACTTTCTCCACTTTCCCTGTCTAGGTTGAGTCTCTTGTATTCACTTGCAGGGCAGCATGTAAGGCTCCTTCAGACCATTTTCCATGGTTGTAACTTTACGTATGTTGTACAATTTTTTTTTTTTTTTGAGAACCATCTGCAGTCCTACAGATTGTAAACTCCTTGAGGACAAGGGACTGTGGCCTTTTTTGCTCACTGTATGGCCCTTGCATCTAGCACATGTGGCCGAGTGCCTGTTAGAAAGCAGGCATTCCACCTCAAGCAGGTGTCTTGGTGCAACGATTTCCCTTTCCTTACTCCAATCTGCCACAAGATGGCAGGTTAAGACACTCTGGTACTTCATTTCCTTTGGGATAAGAAGTGGTGCTTCAGGCTGAAATGAGTTTCTGGGCCAGAAGAGGATCCCTTAAAAGTGAGATTGAGTCACATATTACAGAAGATTTCTCTGAAAATGCCCTCTGCATCTGTACTTCTTTACGGAGTCTGAGGAACAATCTGGAATGCTAATAAGCAAGACAAAGGAGAGATTCTTGTTTGCTTGCCTGAGGTGCTATTTTTCTAGAGAGTGGTTCTAGAAAACAAGACCGCTGAACTCTGATTCATGTGGGAAAAAAGGTGGGAAGTATTTACTGCCCCTCTCCTCATACTTTGTTTTGCATTAACTGTGATTTCTAGAGGAAAAGTCAGCAAACTATGGCCTGAGGGCCAAATCTGGCTCTCTGCCCGTTTTTTTGTAAATGAATTTAATTGGAACTCAGCCATATCCATTTGTTGACATATTGTCAGTCTTTTGCACAACCGTGAATAGTTGTGACAGAGACCATATGGTCAGCCAAGCCAAAAATATTTAGTATTTGGCCCTTTAAGTCAAAATCGGGGAAATTTTGGTCTAGAGGAATGCAAACATTTAGAAGCCTTAATATCTGGTTAGCATTGAGCTGTCTTTTCATAAAAAGTAGTAATTTGAGGGGCGCCTGAGTGGCTCAGTCGTTAAGCGTCTGCCTTCAGCTCAGGTCATGATCCCAGGGTCCTGGGATCAAGCCCCGCATCGGGCTCCCCGCTTTGCAAGAAGCCTGCTTCTCCCTCTCCCACTCTCACACAATGCTCTGCTTGTGTTCCCTCTCTCGCTATCTCTCTCTCTGTCAAATAAATAAATAAAATCTTTAAAAAAAAGTAGTGATTTGATCTTTTGGGGAAAGATCTTTCTTTCCAAGAAGCAAACATTCTGGATGGGGATGATATGTATTCCTTGAATTTTCTTAGAAGTTGTACCCATATGGGCGCCTGGGTGGCTCAGTTGGTTAAGCAACTTCCTTCGGCTCAGGTCATGATCCCAGAGTCCTGGAATCGAGTCCTGCATCAGGCTCCTTGATTGGCAGGGAGTCTGCTTCTCCCTCTGACCCTAACCCCCTCTTGTGCTCTCTCTCTCACTCTCTCTTTCTCTCAAATAAATAAATAAAAAAAAAAATCTTAAAAAAATTGTACCCATGTAAGTCAGAATTATATTTATTAATTCTTTTCAGGAATTACACATTTAAGTGTGCTATATCTTTTCTTTTTTTAAGTAGAAAATATGGGCATATGTGATGTAAATTCTTTGTAGTTTCTTAGCATGCTTTCCCATAGGAAGACTAATAAGTCACTGTTATACTAATTATTTCATTTGTCAAGATACCAACCAAAGGCCCTGTAGCTATTTACCTTTCATTCAGTAAATATTCTTGTGATGAATGGTGTGGCTTATGTTGGGGAGGAAAGATATTATTCTACCTTTCAAGTTCTTTTGGCTGATCTAAGAATTATTGCCACGAGACAGATTAATAGGAAAAAATGAAATTTAATTACATATACATGGGGAATCCATGAGATTCCAAAGACAGTCAGGAAAAATGAGGTTTATGTGTCATTCTGGCCTAAGGAGAAGGGGGTAGGGGCCTGGGGCTTCTAAGGGAAGGAATGCAATTCACAAGAAGAATAGAAAGTAAATTTTTGGTAAACACATTTGTTGGGCCATACGGAAACAATGGGACATAGAGTGGATTTAGATCAAGTGGGCCTTTCTAGGTTCCTCCCTGTCTACCATATCTAGTTCATATTACACTATAGGTATCCATGGTGATGGCTCCTTTTCTGAAGCAGGTCCTCTATCTAAATTCTTTGGGGCAGGTACAAGGGAGGCACAAAAAGAGAAAAACTTCTTGAGTCTTCTGTTTCTTAAAAATAACCTGAAATAATCCACATGCCAAGGAGGCATATGTTGGGATAGCAAATTTTGCCCCCTACACTTATTTAAGAGTTTGTAAGTGCCCAGTAATTGCGAAGTCAGAATCACGTTAATTCATTTTGCAGGTTCTAAATAGTAAAATACATTTTCTGCAGATTTTCCTGACAAAACATTTTAGGTAAAAATAGTGGATAGTCCTTACAGTTTCTCAGTGCTCTTATACTTACAGAAACAGGCAAATCAGAACCAAGGTAATTAGTTTTAAGCACACACAGATAAGAGATTAGCTGTCCCCTATTAGATCCCTTTAGTGTAGGCAGATGATTGCTCTGGCCCAGTGGGGAGGTTTCTTTTTGGCAAGGTCTGCAGAAAGGAGCTGCCAGAAGGGAAAATTCTCTGCTTATGAGTATTGGTAGAGAACAAGGCAGGTAGGCTGTCCACCCTCCTCATCACTGTATATTTTTTGTGGAAAGTTCAGGCATGTATGGGAAACCCATCTTTATGGCAAGGTAGTTATGGAATAGGATTTCCTCATCTACTTAAGAAGGGCATTGGGGGTGCAGGTGGTGGCTGGCTTAGTTGGTAGAGCATGTGACTCTTGATCTTGGGGTTGTGGGTTCTGATGTAGTTTTTGAATGTAGGTGAGGTCCGGAGCCGACAGCCAAGAAAGAATTCTTGAGAAATCTTTGGTGCAAAAAACAGTGATTTTATTAAAGCACGGGGACAGGACCTGTGGGCAGAAAGAGCTGCTGCACTGGGGACATGAGGAGAGGCCCATTATGTACTTTAAAATTTTTTTATTGTTATGTTAATCACCATATATTACGTCATTAGTTTTTGATGTAGTGTTCCATGATTCATTGTTTGTGCATAACACCCAGTGCTCCACACAGAATGTGCCCTCTTTAATACCCATCACCAGACTAACCCATCCCCCCACCTTCCTCCCCTCTAGAACCCACAGTTTGTTTTTCAGAGTCCATCGTCTCTCATGGTTCGTCTCCCCCTCCGACTTACTCCCCTTCATTCTTCCCCTCCTACTATCTTCTTCTTTTTCTTTTATCTTAACATATATTGCATTATTTGTTTCAGAGGTACAGATCTGTGATTCAACAGTCTTGCACAATTCACAGTGCTCACCATAGCACATACCCTCCCCAATGTCTATCACCCAGCCACCCCATCCCTCCCACCCCCCACCACTCCAGCAACCCTCAGTTTGTTTCCTGAGATTAAGAATTCCTCATATCAGTGAGATCATATGATCCATGTCTTTCTCTGATTGATTTATTTCACTCAGCATAACACCCTCCAGTTCCATCCACGTCGTTGCAAATGGCAAGATCTCATTCCTTTTGATGGCTGCATAATATTCCATTGTGTATATATACCACATCTTCTTTATCCATTCATCTGTCGATGGACATCTTGGCTCTTTCCACAGTTTGGCTATTGTGGACATTGCTGCTATAAACATCGGGGTGCACATACCCCTTCGGATCCCTACATTTGTATCTTTGGGGTAAATACCCAATAGTGCAATTGCTGGATCGTATGGTAGCTCTATTTTCAACTGTTTGAGGAACCTCCATACTGTTTTCCAGAGGGGTTGCACCAGCTTGCATTCCCACCAACAGTGTAGGAGGGTTCCCCTTTCTTCACATCCCTGCCAACATCTGTCGTTTCCTGACTTGTTAATTTTAGCCATTCTGACTGGTGCGAGGTGGTATCTCATTGAGGTTTTGATTTGGATTTCCCTGATGCCGAGCGATGTTGAGCTCTTTTTCATGTATCTGTTGGCCATTTGGATGTCTTCTTTGGAAAAATGTCTGTTCATGTCTTCTGCCCATTTCTTGATTGGATTATTTGTTCTTTGGGTGTTGAGTTTGATAAGTTCTTTATAGATTTTGGATACTAGCCCTTTATCTGATAGGTCACTTGCAAATATTTTCTCCCATTCTGTCAGTTGTCTTTTGGTTTTGTGGACTGTTTCTTTTGCTGTGCAAAAGCTTTTTATCTTGATGAAATCCCAATAGTTCATTTTTGCCCTTGCTTCCCTTGCCTTTGGCGATGTTTCTAGGAAGAAGTTGCTGCGGCTGAGGTCGAAGAGGTTGCTGCCTGTGTTCTCCTTTAGGATTTTGATGGACTCCTGTCTCACATTTAGGTCTTTCAACCATTTGGAGTCTATTTTTGTGTGTGGTGTAAGGAAATGATCCAGTTTCATTCTTCTGCATGTGGCTGTCCAATTTTCCCAACACCATTTGTTGAAGAGACTGTCTTTTTGCCATTGGACATTCTTTCCTGCTTTGTCAAAGATGAGTTGACCATAGAGTTGAGGGTCCATTTCTGGGCTCTCTATTCTGTTCCATTGATCTATGTGTCTGTTTTTGGCCAGTACCATACTGTCTTGATGATGACAGCTTTGTAATAGAGCTGGAAGTCTGGAATTGTGATGCCACCAGCTTTGCTTTTCTTTTTCAAGATTCCTCTGGCTATTCGGGGTCTCTTCTGGTTCCATACAAATTTTAGGATTATTTGTTCCATTTCTTTGAAAAAAGTGGATGGTATTTTGATGGGGATTGCATTGAATGTGTAGATTGCTCTAGGTAGCATTGACATCTTCACAATGTTTGTTCTTCCAATGCATGAGCATGGAACGTTTTTCCATCTCTTTGTGTCTTCTTCAATTTCTTTCATGAGTATTTTATAGTTTTCTGAGTACAGATCCTTTGCCTCTTTCATTAGATTTATTCCTAGGTATCTTATGGTTTTTGGGTGCAATTGTAAATGGGATTGACTCCTTGATTTGTCTCTCTTTTGTCTTTTTGTTGGTGTATAGGAATGCCACTGATTTCTGTGCATTGATTTTATATCCTGCTACTTTACTGAATTCCTGTATGAGTTCTAGCAGTTTTGGGGTGGAGTCTTTTGGGTTTTCCACATAAAGTATCATATCATCCGCAAAGAGTGAGAGTTTGACTTCCTCTTTGCCGATTTGGATGCCTTTGATTTCTTTTTGTTGTCTGATTGCTGTGGCTAGGACTTCTAATACTATGTTGAATAGCAGTGGTGATAGGGGACATCCCTGCCGCGTTCCTGACCTTAGGGGAAAAGCTCTCAGCTTTTCCCCATTGAGAATGATATTCGCTGTAGGTTTTTCATAGATGGCTTTTATGATATTAAGGTATGTACCCTCTATCCCTATACTCTGAAGAGTTTTGATCAAGAAAGGATGCTGTACTTTGTCAAATGCTTTTTCTGCATCTATGGAGAGGATCTTATGATTCTTGTTCTTTCTTTTGTTAATGTATTGTATCATGTTGATTGATTTGCGGATGTTGAACCAAACTTGCAGCCCAGGGATAAATCCCACTTGGTCCTGGTGAATAATCCTTTTAATGTACTTTTGGATCCTGTTGGCTAGTATTTTGGTGAGAATTTTTGCATCCATGTTCATCAAGGATATTGGTCTGTAATTCTCCTTTTTGAGGGAATCTTTGTCTGGTTTTGGGATCAAGGCAATGGTGGCCTCATAAAATGAGTTTGGAAGTTTTCCTTCCATTTCTATTTTTTGGAACAGTTTCAGGAGAATAGGTATTAATTCTTCTTGAAATGTCTGATAGAATTCCCCTGGGAAGCCATCTGGCCCTGGGCTTTTGTTTGTTGGGAGATTTTTGATGACTGCTTCAATTTCATTAGTGGTTATAGGTCTGTTCAGATTTTCTATTTCTTCCTGGTTCAATTTTGGTAGTTGATACATCTCTAGGAATGCACCCATTTCTTCCAGGTTATCTAATTTGCTGGCGTAGAGTTGCTCATAATAAGTTCTTATAATTGTTTGTATTTCTTTGGTGTTGGTTGTGATCTCTCCTCTTTCATTCATGATTTTGTTGATTTGGGTCATTTCTCTTTTCTTTTTGATCAGTCTGGCCAGGGGTTTATCAATCTTGTTAATTCTTTCAAAGAACCAGCTCCTAGTTTCGTTGATCTGTTCTACTGTTCTTTTGGTTTCTAGTTCATTGATTTCTGCTCTGATCTTTATTATTTCTCTTCTCCTGCTGGGTTTTGGCTTTATTTGCTGTTCTTTCTCCAGCTCCTTTAGGTGTAGGGTTAGGTTGTGTATTTGAGACCTTTCTTGTTTCTTGAGAAAGTCTTGTATTGCTATATACTTGCCTCTCAGGACTGCCTTTGCTGTATCCCAAAGATTTTGAACAATTGTGTTTTCATTTTCATTGGTTTCCATGAATGTTTTTAATTCTTCTTTAATTTCCTGGTTGACCCATTCATTCTTTAGTAGGATGCTCTTTAGCCTCCATGTATTTGAGTTCTTTCCGACTTTCCTCTTGTGATTGAGTTCTAGTTTCAAAGCATTGTGGTCTGAAAATATGCAGGGAATGATCCCAATCTTTTGGTACCGGTTGAGACCTGATTTGTGACCTAGGATGTGATCTATTCTGGAGAATGTTCCATGGGCACTACAGAAGAATGTGTATTCTGTTGCTTTGGGATGGAATGTTCTGAATATGTCTGTGAAGTCCATTTTGTCCAGTGTTTCATTTAAAGTCTTTATTTCCTTGTTGATCTTTTGCTTAGATGATCTGTCCATTTCAGTCAGCGGGGTGTAAAAGTCCCCCACTATTATTGTATTGTTGTCAATGTGTTTCTTCGCTTTTGTTATTAATTGCCTTATATAATTGGCTGCTCCCATGTTAGGGGCATAGATATTTACAATTGTTAGATCTCCTTGTTGGATAGACCCTTTAAGTAGGATATAGTGTCCTTCCTCATCTCTTATTACAGTCTTTGTTTTAAAATCTAATTTGTCTGATATAAGGATTGCCACCCCAGCTTTCTTTTGGCGTCCATTAGCATGGTAAATTGTTTTCCACGCCCTCACTTTCAATCTGGGGGTGTCTTTGGGTCTAAAATGAGTCTCTTGCAGACAGCATATTGATGGGTCTTGTTTTTTAATCCAATCTGATAGCCTGTGTCTTTTGATTGGGGCATTTAGCCCATTTACATTCAGGGTAACTATTGAAAAGTATGAATTTAGTGCCATTGTATTGCCTGTAAGGTGACTGTTACTGTCTATTGTCTATGTTCCTTTCTGATCTATGCTGCTTTTAGGCTCTCTCTTTGCTTAGAGGACCCCTTTCAATATTTCTTGGAGGGCTGGTTTCGTGTTTGCAAATTCCTTTAGTTTTTGTTTGTCCTGGAAGCTTTTTATCTCTCCTATTTTCAATGACAGCCTAGCTGGATATAGTATTCTTGGCTGCATATTTTTCTCGTTTAGTGCTCTGAAGATATCTTGCCAGTCCTTTCTGGCCTGCCAGGTCTCTGTGGATAGGTCTGTTGCCAATCTAATATTTCTACCATTGTAGGTTACAGATCTCTTCTCCTGAGCTGCTTTCAGGATTTTCTCTTTGTCTCTGAGACTCGTAAGTTTTACTATTAGATGTCGGGGTGTTGACCTATTTTTATTGATTTTGAGAGGGGTTCTCTGTGCCTCCTGGATTTTGATGCCTGTTTCCTTCCCCACGTTAGGGAAGTTCTCTGCTATTATTTGCTCCGATATACCTTCTGCCCCCCTCTCTCTTTCTTCTTCTTCTGGGATCCCAATTATTCTAATGTTGTTTCGTCTTATCATATCGCTTATCTCTCGAATTCTGCCCTCGTGATCCTGTAGTTGTTTCTCTCTCTTTTTCTCAGCCTCTTTATTTTCCATCATTTGGTCTTCTATATTGCCAATTCTCTCTTCTGCCCTATTTGTCCTAGCAGTTAGTGCCCCCATTTTTGACTGCACCTCATTAATAGCCTTTTTGATTTCGACTTGGTTAGATTTTAGTTCTTTTATTTCTCCTGAAAGGGTTTCTCTAATAACTTCCACGCTTTTTTCAAGCCCAGCTAGTACCTTTAAAGTCATGATTCTGAACTCTAGGTCCGACATCGTACTAATGTCCGTATTGAGTAGGTCCCTGGCTGACGGTACTATCTCTTGTTCTTTGTGCTGAGGTGATTTTTTTCATCTTGTCATTTTGTCCAGAGGAGAAGAGATGAATGAGAGAACAAAATGCTAACAGGTTAACAACGTCCCCAGCAAATATACTGTATACAAATCAGAAAAGACCTGAAACCAGTGGAAAAGAAAGGGAAAGAAAGAAAAAAGAGAGAAAAAAAGATAAAAACAAAAACAGAACAATATAAAAAAGCAGAATATGATCAAATATGATCAGGCTAGTGCATAGATCAGTGCCACACACTAGATTTTGGGTGTATTTTGGTCTGTTAGAAAAAAGTGCCTCCTAAAATTTAAAGGAAGAAAGACATATATGTACAAAATAAGGGTTGATACAATGAAGGGATGGAAGATGACTGTAAAGATGAAAATTATAAAAGATTTTATAAAAGGAATTGATAAGATAAGAAGTTGTTTGAAAAAAGAAAGAAGAAGATTTAAAAAAAAAAAAAGAAAAAAAGGAGAGAATGTGATCAGGCAGGAGACTAGAAAAAAGCCATACACTAGTGATTTAGGGTATATTTTGATCTGTTAGAACTGTATCTCAAAATTTTGAAGAGAGAACAACTTATAAATATATGCCAAAAATAAGGGTAACTACTATGAAGGGATAAAATATGACTCTAAAAATGAAAAATAAAAAATGTTTATTTTAAAAAAAGGGATTGATAAGATATTGGTTGAAAAAGGGAAAAAGAAAAATAAAAAAAAACAGTTAAAAAAATTAACTTTGATGATCTAATGAATCATGGTAAAAAAAAGCCATGAATTCTATGTGTAGTATTCCCCTAGCGCTGGAGTTCTTCCGTTCTCCTTGATCGGTAAATTTGGTCTTGGCTTGCTGGCTGTTCGTGCTGATCTTCTGGGGGAGGGGCCTGTTGCCGTGGTTTCCAAATGTCTTTGCTGGAGGGGGAATTGCCCCGCCCTTGTCGGTCCTGGCTAAGCAAGCTGCTCGGGTTTGCTCTCAGGAGCTTTTGTTCCCTGCAAGATCTCGGTACAGCTTTGGAGGACCAGGGCGAAAATGGTGGCCTCCCAATCTCCACCTGGAGGAGTTGAGAACTTGGGGCCCCGCTCCTCAGTGCGCCCCCAGAGAAAAGGAGTCACTCCTGTCTCCCTGGTCTCTGGCCGCACTCCGTGCTCACCCGGCCTGTGACCGAGCGTTTCTATCTCTGGCACCTGACCCCGTGTGGAGTCTCCAAACCCAGCAGATCCCTGCGGTGCGCTCCCATGCCGCTCCTCCCGGGGGAGGGAGGGGAGTCTCCCCAGCTCTGCCGCTCTTTGGGTCCCTGCTGGAGGAGCAGTGGCCCGACTGGGCCGCGGATCACAGTTTATGGCAACCCCGAGCTGAGAGCCCACGCCTCGGCTCCGTCTCTGTAGCCGGCTTCCCCGCTCTGATACCTGGGAGCTCTGCTGCACTCAGCACCCCCGGTCTTTCTGTGACCCCAAGGGTCCTGAGACCACACTGTCCCGGGAGGATTCCACACCCCGCTTAGCCACTGGAGCGACGTCCCTCAGCGGAGCCGACTTCTAAAAGGTCCGATTTTGTGCTCCGCGGCTCTATCACTTGCCAGAAGCCGCCGACGGAGGCCCCTCCCCCGCCGTCTATCCTCCCCAATATCGCCTCGGATTCACTTCTCCAGACGTCCTACCTTCCAGTAAGTGGTCGCTTCTCTGTTCAGAGAGTTGTTGCTACTCTCCTCTTCGATCTCCTGTTGAGTTCGTAGGTGTTCAGAATGGTTTGATCCCTATTCAGCTGAATTCCTGAGACCAGACGAAATCCAGGTCTCCTACTCCTCTGCTATCATGCTCCGCCCCATTATGTACTTTTAAGTTGTGTTTCTGTGTGTGTGTGTGTGTGTGTGTGTGTGTGTGTGCGTGCATATGTGTGTTTTATGCTCCTCAGTTGTCCAGCCTCAAGGCATGGATTTTCCCTTTGAAGCCCAAATATTGAGTCTGTGTACTCATTCTGCAGAACACTGCAACTGTGGTCATTTATCAGGTTCACCTCCCCAAGTCTGTTCTGGGGCTTCAGAGGAATTTTTACAAGCACCACAAATTCATGTTGGTTGTTGCTTACTGCCTTTATCTGTCCCTACAGGATTGCAGGGCTTCTGTCTGGTGCTTGATGCTTCCCCTGGGACTGCTGTGTTACTGGTCACACTCTATGGTTCCTGGACTACTGTCTCCTGAGAAATGAGGCTGCATTATATCCCTCCCCAACTTCAAATACATTCACTCTCTTAATTTCTTGAATCTTAGTTAAAACAAAGCTTAGCCTTTAATAAACATGTACTAAAGACTTTGAGATGGAGAAAACAAAGTATCTCCCTGTCACTCCTTGACCCACTGAAATTTGGCTTCTCTCTCCTTTCCCTCAGTTTTTAAGAACATACCAAGGTTAAGAGGAAAGTGTAATGACTTGCTGTGTACCATTACCCAGACTCAACAATTACCTATCTTTTGTCAATCACATTTATCTTTTTCCCTTTCTAGATCATTATAAAGCTAATTCTAGGCATCATGTCATTTTACCCGTAAATGCTTTAGTATACATCTCTAATAAATAATGACATTTAAATATATTTTTTACACATCACCATCACATCATCACAATTATCAAAATGTCCCCATGCCATCTAATGCACAGTCCTTACTCAAATTTCCCCACTTGTCTTAAAAAGGTCTGTTTACAGTCATTGGCCAAATGAAGACCAGACAGGGTCACATGGGTAGGGGATAAGGTATCTTCTTTTCCCTTCTCCTGTTCCAGCTTCTCCTCCTTTTTCCCCCTCTCCTTCCTCGCCTCCTCTTTGAAAATAACAGCTTTTAACATTTATTTAAAAATTTGCAAACAGGAAAAAGTGAGGGAGCATCCGCAGGCAAAAGCTAGGTGTCTTAAATAATGAGTTTTCTGGGTTACCTTTAATTCATGAGTATAACTCAATATTCCCTGCGACCTCCTTCCTTTCCTGTTTTAGGATCCACAAAGGAGGGAAGTGTTTGTAGTGATAAGAATACTTATAGCATACATTCGAACAGTGACGTAAGCAGACTTTGTGCAAATAGGAGAATTAATGACAAGATGAAGTATACATTTGAATGGAGATGCAAATATACCTTTTGAAAAATAAGAGAAGTCATAGTAAGGAAGATTAAGTGTGCATCTGAAAGGAACTTCAGATATATATTTGCAAAGAAAAGAAGTCACGATTATTTCCATGGTTTAGAACTTTTATTTTTAATTATTTTGTAAAGATTTTATTTCCAAGTAATCCCTACACCTAACATGGGGCTAGAGCCCACAACTCTTGAGATCATGAGTTGTATCCTCTGCCAACTGAGCCAGCCAGGCACCCCATATAACTTTTAGAATAAGAGATACAAAACTCTTGATTATGGCCACGCTTCTTCTCATTATTCTTCCCTCCATGTAAGGTCCAATCTGTATACTTATAGCTGTATGTTTGCTAGGCTATAATTACACTGTAAGAGACACTTGAGGGAGGTTATGATAATTTAACTGTTCTACCCACATTGATTTTGACCATCCCCTTCTGCTTTGGCTACACTGTAGCCAGAATGATCTTTTAGGGTAAATAATATAATCACCCTTTGTAAGTGGCTTCCAATTGCACTCAGAATAAAACCAACATTTTTAGCGTGGCTTACAAGGCCTTGGATGGTTCACCCCCTGCCTCTCTCTCTCCAGTTTTATTTAAAAATTTTTTCTATTTATTTATTTTTTTAATTAATATATAATGTATTGTTTCAGGGGTACAGGTCTGTGATTCATCAGTCTTACACAATTCACAGCGCTCACCGTATCTCTCCAGTTTTATTTTAGACCATTTTTATTTTCTTTCTTTTGCTTTAGGCACAATGTCCTTCTTATAGTTTCTACAGAATGTCATGCTCCCTCCTGCTACAAGCCTTTGCCCAGGCCATGTTTTCTGATTGGAATACTTTCCTCATTTCCCACCTTCCACCTAAGTTGAGTGACTTCTTTGTTAGAGAACCATATTCTTCTCTTACAGAGCACTTATCCAAATCTGAGATCATCAATTCATTAATGTGATTATTTGGTTACATCTGTTTTCCCCAGTCAGGTTGTGCATTATACAGCATATACGAATGGTGGCCCTTCCCTGCTAGACCACAAACGTCCAGAAAGTCAGGGCAATGTCCATATTTGTATACCACTTCTATACCCAGCACATAGAAGAACTCAATCTATATTCATTAATTGAAAAAATAAATAGCTACCAGAATGACCTTATTCAGGCTCATTTCTCTAGCTTAAAAAAAATTAAAGTTCTTTAAGTTTCTGTGACTCATTTTATGTATAACTTATTCTTGTTATTTGCTGGTAGTGATATTCCATAAAGTTGCCTCAAACACTGAATTAGCCAATACTGCAGCATTGCTCATAGGGCAAATACAGGGTTAGGTTCCTGTGAGCCTCTGGTCACATTTTTGTCAACTGATCAATATATAACCTTGTTTTACACGTGTTTCTATTTAAAGACGCTATTTAATATCATTGTTGATTTGTTAATATTGAACCTGTAGCTAGCAGCTCTGTAACTCACGTCTGAATGAAGCTTGCCTGTTACACGTTATTTTCTGCATCAGGCACATCACAGCCTTCTTGCATGTAGGAACACTACACAGCACTTCAGGCCTATGTTTGGGCCTGACAAAAAGCACAAAAATGTGAAAAAGATGGCACTAAGTAAACCATGAAAAGGACCTTTGTTTGTAGTAGGAGAGCTAAAACAAGAAGGCAGAATGTCGTCTGTTTAACCTCATCTAAGAACATGAACGTTGGGCAGCTCAAAAATTTCCTCTATTTTTGAATATCAGTGAATGATTGCAAGAGTTCCCTGAGTATTGATTTTGGGGTTACAAATAAATTTTGGCAAATAGACAAATTTGCAAATATGGAACCAAGAATAATGAAGATCAATTGTATATGTGTATATAATAACAAAATATATGCTATATACATTTTACATATATTTAGATATATAATTAGATAAATAATATAGAAAATATATAAAATACATAACACAATTGCTACTATCATATAGTGTTGAACTATTTGGCAATATATTGTATGCATGTCAGTAAACATTCTTCTATAAAATATATTCTAAATGGTGTTTCCCAGACTAAAGTTAAATGTGCGCTGCGTTATAAGGATTCTATGGGAAGTCAGTTTGGGAAATGCTGATGTCAAGAAATTCTCTATGCCTGTGGCATTTGAAAAAAGCCAGTGCCTCAGACTCTTAAGAGATAAGCTTTGACGGGAACAGGGTTACCGGTGCCAAAACAGAGGCGAGAATGAGTCCCCCGTTTACAGCTGTATATTTTGTCTTTGTTGGTTAATTTGCTTTTCCAAGCTCTCAGAGCTGTACTCTGCAGTGGTCCCCGCCTTCTCTGCGGTTTTGCTCACCAAAGTTTTAGCGTCCCTTGGCGGACCGCCCTGGTCTGGAAGCGGATGCTCCTCCTTCTGATGTAGCCTCACGTTAATTACGTCACAACGTCGGCGTCACTCGCTGCTCTTTATCTCATCACGGGGGCTTTTTATCATCTCACATCATTACAAGAAGGGTGAGTACAGCAAGATAAGATTTTGAGAGAGAGAGCATATTCACATAATTTTTATTGTTACAAGTGTATATTTTATTGTTATAAGTGTATGATGTAACTATTGTTATGAGCATTCTATTGTTATTGTTCTTAATCTCTTACTGTGCCTAATCTGTAAATTTAACTCTAGCATAGGTATGTGCGTATAGGAAAAAACAATATATACAGGATTCAGTACTATCAGGAGTTTCAGGCACCCAGTGGGGGTCTCAGAATGCATCCCCCATGGATAAGGGAGACTACTGGACCTCATTGGATGAAGCACAGTTTGATTTTTTTTTCAGATTTTTATTTATTTATTTGAGAGAGAGAGAGAGCATAAGCAGGAGGAGCGGCAGGCAGAGAAGCAGACTCCCCGCTGAGCTGGGAGCCTCATGTGGGACTTGATCCCAGCACCCCAGGATCATGACCTGAGCCAAAGGCAGATGCTTAACCAACTGAGCCACCCAGGCGCCCCACAGTTTGATCTTTGTGATAAACATTGACGAATTTGATTGCACAAAATCAGGGTTGCCCGTTTTTCTCATATATTGCACAGATTTTACACGCAGCTTTCCCCTGAAAAGACATAACGTAAAATTCAGTAAATACCTTGGTTCAGTTAGTGCTTCTGCATCAGTTCATTAAATTTTGCATCCCTACAGGCCTGGTTCTGGGATTCCTCATGGCGTGTCTCTGTGGGCATGTAACAGGAACTTAATTTGACAAGAAACCATGGACTGTCCTCAATTCAAATAATTTCAAAATCGCTTATCAGATGACTCTTTTGGAAATGTCAATTTCTAAACTGCCAGTGCTATAATATAAACAGTGCTACAACATACACTGTTAATCATGGAGGTAATTTGTAGTTCTAGTAAAACAGACCTCAGGGAAGTTTGTCATGGTGACATGTTTTTCCACTTAAAATTGCTAAAGGCTCCATGACAGCCCATGCTGGTCTGCAGCCTGGCATTGGATTGGTCTCATTTCCTGAGACCCATGCATTATGGATCACATCTGGTATGTTAAAGCATTACCTGATCATGAGTGCAATATCATTTCAACCACATACAACTTCTGACCGTGACTATGTATAAGTTTTGCCTTTTAGAATTTATATTCTCTCCCTGTTCCCGTATTTTTTCTTTAACCTTTGAATTGGAAAAAAAAACCTCAATTACTCTAGTTGAGCATATTCTCATGGTATGGTTTTTATGTGCTTTGTTTAATATTCTATAATTATTCAAGAATCAAAACCTAACAGATAATGTGAGTTGGTCATTGTGCTGTCCTGATTTTTTCTATGTTTATGTACTAAATCCAGATGCCAAGAAAAATAAATTGCAGATGCAAAAATTGATAATGAAAAAAACTCCCAGTAAGAACCCACAGGATACGACCAAAGTTGCAGCGACAAATCCATGGCCTTAATACTTCCCTTATTAAAGGAGAATGAAAATAAATAAAACTAAACAGAATTAAAAAGTAAACTCTAAAAAGTTCTTATGAGTCAATATGAAAATGTACAAATATCCCAGAAGAAAAATGGATGAAAGAAGGGCTGTCAAGAAGGCAGCCTATTTGCAACCAATTTTTAGGTCCCCAGAAAGGAAAGACTAAAACATTTTCGGATGGTCCTGTTGGAGGAGGTCATGGGCGGATGTGACTGCCGGCTGACCCACAAGCTGGATGTGGGCAGTTGGAGGCGCCTCACCCCCTCCCCTTCCCATGGGTTGTACGATCTGCCCCATGTGCCCACCATTCCCACAGTGGGTGAGATACGGGAGGGAACCCCGTGAAGGCCTCTATATAAACTTAAGATTCTGGAGGGCTGGTGTGGAGATCTCTTTGCCTTGCGGCTTCAGGATGTTCCCTTGCTTTTTAAACCTGTCACCCGCCAATCTGGAGTGGCCGCTTTCTTCTGTCTCTCCTCACCCTGTGTTTGCAAACCAACAGGTACTTGCTTTGGAACCCCTTGACCACCAGGACTGTGTGATTTCTGCCAGTTATCTTCCTTTTCTTCTGCTCTGGTAAAGATGCGAAACTTATAAAAGGACAATTACAGATGCCAGTAGATCTAATAAGTGTTCATACTTATTAAAGAATAAATATAATGCAAAATAAATGTAATAGTGATCTTGCCACTTTGTCCTACCAAATTGGCAAAAATATAAAAGGATGATATACAGGTGGCCAAAGGTGTAGGAAAATGAGTATTTATATACTGTCTGTGGAAGCGTAAGCTGATTCAACTTTTCTAAAGGACGATTGGACCCTATGCATCATAAATCTCTTGATCCATTAATTTCATGTCCAGGATTTTATCCTGAGGAAATTAGGGATGTGTGTAAAGGTAAATAAGGATTTCTTGCAGTGTTTGTAAGAGGGGAACATAAAATACCATGTGGTCATTACACATACTCATTGCTGTCATTCTCAAACATTTACTAGATCCAAGATGTTATACAAAGTAAACTTAATATCCCATCTGTGAGGTCAGAATTTTAAAAACTGTGGTATGAAGAGGTTATATAATTTATCAAAGGTCACATGGTTAAAAATTAGTAAAGCTTAAATGAAACCCCAATCTTAGCTATACTATAATGAATGTCCTCTATCCCTGAACAAGTATACTTAATGACATAAGGAAATGTTTGCAATATATTGCTATATGAAAAAAAATACCAGGCTATATTAATTTCTCTAATAGATAGAGGACTCTTCAGATTTTCTGATACTTTTGCTGAGTTATGTTTTTCTAGGAATTAGTCCATTTAGTTTATTATTTCACATTTTTTGGCATAAAGTTGTTAATGTCTGTAGATACCGCAATAATGTCCGTTTTTATTCCTGTTTTTTGCCTTTTTTCTTGGTCTTGGTGGGGCTTGTTAGTTTTTGCAGGCCTTTCAAGGAAGTACCCTTCTGCTTTTTTGATTTTCTTATATGGTTGTTTTTTATTTAATTAATTTCTGATCTTTGTTTTTTCCTCTCTTCAGCTTTTTTGGGTTTAATTTTACATCCTTTGTCGTACTGACTTCATGAGTGCTGAGATCATTGATTTTTAGACTTTCTCAATTTTCTTAGACGCACATTTAAGGCCATGAGTGTCCTTCTAAGTGTGGTGTTAGTTCTTCATCTGTAAAAAATGAATGTGTAGTTTAAAGAAAATTATTGTCATTCATCTTAAATATTTCTCACTTTCATTATCTTCTTTAACCCATGAGCTATTTAGAAGGGCATTGGTTAATGTCCAAACATACGGGGGTTTTTTGAGGTTATCTTTTTAGTATTAATTATTAGTCTAATTCCACTGCAGTTATTCAGGACATGACATGTATTACTTAAATCTAAAATTGATTGAAACTTGATTTTTGCCTCAGATTTGAGACAATTTGGTAAATATCCTGTGGTATTTGAGAAGAATGTGTGAGTTGACACTAGTTGGGTGTTCTGCTCTTGATCTGTCCATTAAGTCATTTGTTAATCTTGTCCAAACCTATATCCTTACTGATGTCATAATTTGCTTTTTCTATGAGTTACTGAGAAGAATGTGTTCAAGTCTGTAACCATGATGTGGATTTTTCTATTCTTTTATTTCTGCCAGTTTTAGGCTTTATGTATTTTGAGGTAATGTTCTTAGATTCATAATACAAATGTAAGCATTGTATTTTCCCTTTAGAGCTATGCTTTTATCATCATAAAAAAATGTCCCTCTTGGGATGCCTGGGTGGCTCAGTCAGTTAAACGTCTGCCTTCCACTCAGGTGGTGATCCCAGAGTCCTGGGATCGAGTCCCCCGTCATGCTCCTTGCTCAGTGAGGAGTCTACTTCTCCCTCCGCCCTTCACCCCGATCATGCTCTCTCTCTCTCTCTCACTCTCTCTGTCTCTCTCTGAAATGAATAAAATCTTGAAAAAAAAAAAGTCCCTGTTTCCATCTGAAGAGGAGTGCTTCTTGCCTTGAAGTCTGCTTTATCTTATGGTAGTGAAGCTCTACTAGCCTTCTTTTAGTGAGTGTTTTCATGGTGTATATTATTTTCCACCTTTTTATTTCCAACTTCACTTATTTATGGTGTATCTTTTCTATGTAATTGAGTTGCTTATTTTTTTTAAAGATTTTATTTACTATTTATTTGAGAGAGAGAGCACACAAGTCGGGGGGTGATGGGAGGGGTAGAGGGAGAGGAGAAGCAGGCTCCCCGCTGAGCAGAGAGCCCCATGATCCCTGGGATCTTGACCTGAGCCCAAGACAGACACTTAACTGACGGAGCCACCCAGGTGCCCCAAGTTGCTTGTTTTTAATGACAGTCTGACAGCTTTTTCTAAAATTATGTATTTGATCTATTCATAGTCAATGTATTATTGATATATTGGATATAAAACTATCATCTTCATACTTATTTGTCCTACTAGTCTAAGTTCTTTTTTCTTGCCTTCTTTCTGTTAATCAAATATTTATTAAATTACTGTATGTATTACTACTTTTACCAGGTCTGGATAATGCAAAGATGGTAGAGCAGCCCCCTCTTGCCTTATGTGCTACTAATGTCAAGGTTATTAATGATATATTATAAACTCCATACGACATTATTCCTGTTATATCCTCGTCAATATGTATGTAAATGTACCGACATACTTTACCCTTTCTATTGTTCTGCATTCTATTCTGCATCTTGGAGCTTCTTTCCGGGATAATTTTTCTTTCTCTTGCAGCACTCCCTTTTGTATTTCCATGAGTGCATTTGTGCTAATCACACATCTTTTCGGTTTTTGTATTAAATGTATTTTGTCTTAAACTTTGAAGGGTATTTTTGTGGATATAGAATTCTGTGTTAGGAGGTGTTTTCTTCACCACTTTGAGGATATCATTCCATTGTCTTCTTGCTTGTTTTCTTTCCTGTTGAGCAATCAGCTGATGGTTTTAGTGTTGTTCTTTTAAAGGTAATATATCTCTTTTCTTCTGGTTGACTTAAGATTTTCTCTTTATCTTTGTTTTTCAGTTTCGGAATGCTCTTCTCACGGTGTGGTTTTCTTTGTGTTTACTCTTCTTGGAGTTTGTAGCACTTCTTGGTGTTTTTGACATTTTTGGGGGAGGAGTTTTGCCATTATTTCTTCAAATACTGCTTCTGCTTTATTTTCTCTTATTTTTGGACAGTTTCATCATATTCCATGTGTCTTTTAGGATCATTTCTCTATTTTTTCATTTTGATTTTGCATGCTTCAGTGTATATATTTTCTTCTGATGTTGTCTTCACTAATTGTCTTTTCAGTTGTATGTCATCTCCTGTTGTCAATTTACCATGTTTTATTTTTCAATTCTAGACTTTCTGTTTGATCTATTTTCTGCTTTCCATTTCCCTGAAATTCTCCAACTTCTCAATCAGTTATTGATTGAACATAGTTTATCTGTCTTTGATACCTCAATATTTGTATCACTTGTGAATTTATTTCTGTTTTTTTTTCTTGATTTTCAGATAAAGCTTATTCTCTTATATGCTTTTTTTTTTTAATTGAGGGGCAGGCATTGTTTATGAAAATTTTGAGAGATAATTTGAGGCTCTGGACGATTTTTTTTTTTTTTTTGGTCCCAGGAAGATTTCCTTTGGCTTTTGTATACAGTTCATCTGGACAGTATCAATGTCATCCCATCAGAACCTGAGACCAGATTCAAATCTGAGTGTCAGTTCTTGTGAAGGCTAGTCTGTTCCTAATTCACCCTTATGCTCATTCAGAATCTCACAAAAAGTGCAGAATGTTTACTGGGCCCCTCCTTTTTGGTATACCTTGAACTCAAAGTTTTATTCCCCCAGTCCTGTGAGAGTGAAGAAAATTGTGCTCATCTCAGCTTCTTATTTGTCATTTATCATTTTCAGAACTGGCAGTTTGCCCAGAGGGAAAAGTGCCCTGAGTTCTGGAATTACCCTTCTTGGTTTCCTTCTCTTAAATCTTGGTCCCACAACTTCTCGCTGCCTTGGTAGTTCTTTGAGACCAATGTTTATTTCAAATATATATTTTAAAACATTGTGTCCATCTTTTTGTTGTTCTCAATAGGATGGCTATTCTGAAAATATCCTTTAAGTGGAAACTCTGTTTTTTTCCCTCTATTCATATAAATATGCACAGACAAAAGACTCAAAGAATTTGGAATTTTTGTAGGAATATGGATGCTTTTGTTTTCTTTTTTTACTCCTTGTGATGTATATGTTTTCTGGAATGAGCATGGATTGGTTAGATTTACTAAAATTAACATATATAAATACGACATTAAAAGTAGTGTATAATAAGACAGTAGTAGCAGCATTTATTTGTAACTGTTTAAAATATTATTATAGGGGCACCTGAGTGGCTCAGTTGATTAAGCGGCTGCCTTCGGCTCAGGTCATGATCCCAGGGTCCTGGGATCGAGCCCCATGTCAGGATCCCTGCTCAGCGGGGAGCCTGCTTCTCCCTCTCCCCCTCCCCCTGCTTGTGCTCTCTCTCTATCAAATAAATAAATAAAATCTTTAAAAAATATATTATTATAAAAATAAAAGATATATAAACCAAATTACCCATAATCCCTTTATCTACACTTACCTTTTTAATTTCTAGTCTGTGCCTTTATTTCGTGTGCAGATATAACAGTGCACATGTTATATGAGTGTTCATAGCAGTGAATTTTAATACTGTACTTTGGAGAAAAATAGCCTTCATATATTTTTACTAATACCGTGTTTCTAATTCTGGCCGAACAGCTTATCATTCTTTGCCTAGAACTAAAAAGATTGGTACATTTATAGATTTCATGTTCTTGCCAACAGGTATATAGTTAAAATGTTGAATAAAATGGTTAAAAATATTACCATTACTATAAGATGTAAAATTTCTTTTTTTTTCAAATCAGAAGAGGCAGAATTTTGCTTTAGAATACTGCATTTGACATTGCCAGCCTTTAAAAGCTTTCTTTCAGCCTGGATAGATTATTTCTGCTCTTTATTTGAAATCCATTTATCAAACTCTAGATGTATTTCTCTTCCCAGAACAATGCCTATGTCTCATTAATGGTGACAATATTGATCTTCAATAATACTAGACTCTGATGACTTGAAATCTTGTGATGATATTGCTATTATCACATAAACTTTTGGAAAAGACAAATTATTAGATTCACTTTATTATCATTATGTTTACAGGCATCTTAATGAAAATCATGGCAATATAAAAGGAAGCTAAAATTTAATTGAAGATTGCCATTAAAAATGGAAGAATCCAACATTTTTGGTAGTTAGGTAATAAGTAGGTAAATATAGGAAATAAAAATGGGTTTTGTTCTCTGAAATAAGTTTTAAACATTAGTGAACATTAGTGAACTGGAAGACAATTTTCTCTGAAAATGGTACTAATAATTCTTGGTACATTAAAACATCAGTCGTGTTATGAAAAAAACATAAGGCCAAATATCCACTCTTGGCCAGATATCTACTCTCTTGAAAATATAGTGACTCTAAATTATGTAGTGAATTTTAGTTTCCTGAATGGCTCCAGTAAGGAACTCATAATAGAATGCCAGCTCTGGAAACTTTCTTAGAGGTCATAGAACCCTAACCTTTCATTTTCTGGATGAGATTCAAGAGGTTTTTTTGGGCATGTGATTGGCAGGCAATTTCATGAAAACTCCTAGAATAGTAGTTAACCTTGAGCAGATGTTCTATAAATGTTCTTTTTCCTTTTTCCTAGAACACAGAAACCTAGTCTCCCCATTCTTGGGATAAGCACATCATGACTTGTTTGTTGTATTAATCATCTAATCTGTGATAAAAAGCAACCCCCAAATCTCAGTGGCAAATAACAATGAAGATTTATTTTTTCATCTCATTGTATGTCCTCTGTGGATGGGTTGAAGCTTTTGCTGCCGATTGCCTGCACTTACAGCTGTGGCCGGGGCTCTGTTCCATCTGGCTGTTTTCCATGAGTCTTCATTTTGGAATCCAGGCTAATGGGGCATCCCATCTAGGATATGCTATACTTTAGGCAGAGATTAAAAAGCAAAAGCAGACCTCTTAAATAAGCTCCTGCTTGGAGTAAGCACGCTGTCATTTCTGCTGACATTCATTGGCCAGTCAAGTCCATGGCCAAGTCTGACTATGGGCAGTGAGATGTACTCTGCCTTGCAGGAATCACAGCAAACAACAAAGATGTGTAATTCTCTTGCAGGGTAGGGAGCAAAAAGTTGCCAACAATAATATGAGCTACCCTGCAATTGACATATATTTTAATGTGATGCATTTATTTGACCTGATATTCTTTCTCAATTCCAGCTCTGCAGAAATGCAAGACACTGGCTTTTGCTACATTTCCTATGGCAGAACTGAGGTCTAATTTTTTCGTATTACATTAATCATTTTCAGTTACTTGGGAAGAATGTTTTCCAAGCTGCAACAGAATTTGAGGACCATCTGCAGCAATCAATTCTCCTTTGAATCAAATTATTTTTACTAAACTTGAGGACGTTAATTTTCTTCTTAAAAAAATGCTTGATGGAAGAGGGACATTATGTGCAGGAGACTGTTGTCTTTTATCTTCTGAAAGAAGACTTGCAAGCCTTCAACTTAATCCTCAGAGAAAGTTTAAACTTTAGGTGGCTAAGTATTACTGGTGGTGCTCATATAAAGATGAAAAGCCATGGGAACAAAGGATATGTGTCCACATAGTCTTTAAAAAATGTTTTAAAGGTCAATTTTACAATCAACAGGGTATTACACATCCCTCAAGAGCATTCTTCAAAGTTTATTTTTAAGGAGAGGAGAGATCTGTATAAAGTGGGGGTAAGGTAGGGGAAAGGAATGGAGAAGAAAAGGGGATTAGTTATCTAGGTCTCCTATATTTCTCTTATAATATCAAAAATGCATTTAAACGTCACAGCAAACCTTTAATGGATGGATGGGTGAAGACAGGAGTTACAGTGAGAGAAAGAGAGAAGGGTCATCTTTCTCATGCCCGAGAATTGGAAGATCTCTTCAGGTTCTTTCTGGTAAAATCTATCTATCATGTAGCTATCTGTATCTATTAAGTGATAAGTACATTCACATTTTCAGGGGCTGAGAGAGGGAAGAATAGAACTTCAAAGGATATAAAGGGACTATAGGGAAGGGGCTCATCAAGGTGAAGAGGGCAGATAGAGGCAGAGGAATGATGGGACAGGTAGCCAGGGCCAGAGATCTGTGTGGTTTCCTAGAACATTTGCCTTCTCTTTCCTCATTGTTCACAAAAGCCATATTGGTGGAAAGAGAATTTGGTGTCGTTTTGAATGTAAATTGGAAATGTGCATCTGTTCAGTGTGCTATTAAAAGAAGAATCACATCAAATTACAGGGTATGAAGTGGTAAGTCATTTGAGTGAATTACCTACTAAATGTCAGCCATGACCTAATAATATGTTTTCCTTTATATGGAAAAGCAGTGCCATTCCTCTGTGATCACTAGGACTGTTTCTACCTCTATCTTGCTTTGTTCCTTTGCCACCAGCTGAAGTGAGGGGTCAGGTGGCAGTCATGAAACAGAGCGACCCTGAATAGCCATCATAAGAACTGACCCTTGGCCATGGCTTCATTTACACCTTGCCTGGTGTTCTGAGATTAATCAGCCTCAAGCAAGAATCTGATAGTTGCATAATTACATAATGCTTATTTTCATAATACTCAAGACCATGAGTTATTATTAAATTGTATAGTTTTTTTCTCATAATTTTTCTAGGTAGAATTTTTACAGATGGCAAACAGTGGTATAAACAGTTACAATGAGATTTTCAAGGCTCTGTAACATTCTATTCAAATGTGAGGATTTTACTTTATCCCATTTAGTCTGAGTTTTTGAAAATACCTTTTCTTTTTTTTTAAATTTATTTATTTATTTTAAAGATTTTATTTATTTATTTGACAGAGATAAGAGAGAGCACAAGTAGGCAGAGAGGCAGGCAGAGGGAGAGGGAGAAGCAGGCTCTCCACCGAGCAGGGAGCCCGATGCGGGACTCGATCCCGGGACTCCAGGATCATGACCTGAGCTGAAGGCAGTCGCCTAACCAACTGAGCCACCCAGGCACCCGAAAATACCTTTTCTTTAGAAGAGGTTACATCTGCTAGTAAGTGGGCACAAGCATCCTTGATGTTTGTTGGCACTGATCATCTATCTATCTAACGACTTAAAAGTACCACTCAGGAGCTCACTCCTCAATCCCTTTACCCTTAGCTTCTCATGCTTTCAACTTGACAAACCCTCTTCTGAACTTGTCTTCTGTTTAAAATCCAGAAACTGTAAATTTTACAGAGCTGTGTCCTCCAGACCCAGGCAATGGCATTTTCAAATACCATAGCACATTGTGAAAATCCAGATTTCTTCATCCTAATAAAGAGTGTTTACTAGATGGTGGGCTTTCTTCAGCATATCAGTGAACTTTGGTGTCACCATACTGACTTCCGTGCTTTTATGCCTACCCTTACTGCAGAGTCCCCAAATTTATTTTCTCCCTCACTGCCTGTAGCAGCTGGACATCTGAAAGCCCAGGACTGTTGCAGTGGGAGCTGTTCCAGTGGGGGTCAGGGGGCAGCAGACTCAGCCTCTGTAGTTCATCTAAGTTGGAATTAAACTTTGCTTCAGACCAAACCTTGGGTGTGTCTTCCCTGAGGCTGGTGTTTGCAGTAGGTTATCTATCTTCAGGCCATATTTCCTGTCCTTGTGAATGAGAGACCCCTGGATCTCAGTATAGTCTCTCTCCTGCTGGCCTTACTTTGATCTTTGCTTCATGCCTGAGCCAGAGTGCTTTGAAATTTATGTGTGTATGTAATATAGCCTAGTGGGTAAGAATTTGGGTTCTGGAGTCGGGATGACATGATTTTAAATTCTTGCTCTACAGTTTACTAGTGGAGTGACCATGAGAAAGTTATCAATCTCTCTGTAAGCTTCAGCTTTTCTCATCTATAAAATGAAGATAAGGGGCGCCTGGGTGACTCAGCCGGTTAAGCGTCTGCCTTCAGCTCAGGTCGTGATCCCAGGGTCCTGGGATTGAGCCCCGCATCGGGCTCTCTGCTCATCGGGGAGCCAGCTTCTCCCTCTGCCACTCCCTCTGCTTCTGCTCTCTCTCTCTCTCTGTGTCAAATAAATAAATAAAATCTTTAAAGAAAATAAAATAAAATGAGGATAATATTATCTCCTTTAGAGGATTGTTGCAGGAATAAGTGAAATAATACATGTCAGATGCTTGGCATCCAATGGTTGTTCAATAATTGTTAGCTATTATTGTTATGACTGAGATGTCGACTATTTGACCCAACCTGTACAGGTAGCAATAACTCTAAAGCTCCTTATGGGTAGAGACTGATGGGTCCACCTGTCATATTAATGTTTATTAAATGAGTAAATGATGGGAATGCCCTTGTTATATGCTTGGTTTTAAAGTTAGAGGTTGAAAGAGGACCAGAGTTGTTTCCTTTAGAAATATTTTTGATTGCTTTTTGAGTGTAAGATCTTGTTAGCGATACAATAAGGTACAGTTCTTTCCCTCCAGGGAAGTCACATTCTTCTGTGTGACAGTGTAGTGGTGAACAAAACTAATACAGTGGAGGCAGAAGGAGTAAAGCATATCTAGATGGATTATGAGATCCTAAACCATAAAGTGATTATAAACTGAGTATGTTTTCTTAAAAATGGAAATAATATCATTATTTGTTTGTCAAATTATTGAAACAAATTCAGAAAACTTGGAAAAGTATAAAAGATAAGATTAAATCACTTGTAATATATCTGTAGACAATTACTACTTAAAAACATGATCATCTAGAAACTTGCTATTCAGTGTGTTGTTTGCAGATCAACAGTATTCGCTTCAACTGGGAGCTAGGAGAGCTAGGAGAAAGGTCTACTATTTACCCCCAGCCAAGACCTAGAATCAGAATGTGTTTTTTATCAAGATCCTCAACTGATTTGTATGTAAATAAAAGTCTGAGAAGCATTGATGTGGTAGACTATATAACATATACCAAATTGAATTCTCACATACTAGATTTCTCTTTTGGCAATTTAGAGATTAACCTGAAAACTTTCCTACTACACAATGCCTGGGTAACTACGTAAAAAATAACATTTATCTGTTTGAAGGATAACTGAATGCAAGAGAAAGAGAAATTAAGGACCAAAACAAAAACTAAAGACAGGAGTAAGTGGATACTGAAGTATGAGTTGCCCTGAGAGATGTTGCCGGTAGTCAAGGAGCTTAGGTTTGGGAGTAGGGACAAGAGCTTGTGCTGAGGATGAGGGACCCATGGAATGGAACTCCAGTCTAAGGCCATGGTCCTCAAAGGCTGAATAGCCAGGAAAGGGAAAACTAGAAAAAAAAAATCAATCCACATACAAAGGGAGATGAGATAGTAATTTGTATGTCTCTGTCTGAGCTCTGGGCAGGAAAAAGGTATTCTCTGAGAACGTGTAATCCCAGTCATTTTACTCACCCAGGGTACCTGATTCATATCCAGTTATACTCAAGCCAAGAAATTAATATGAAAGTCCTAATGTAGAAAGAGCCCCAAGGCATCTGAAAGAAGCAAAAACACAAACTCAGCCCCAAGGGTGTCCATAGCCCACTAAACATGACCTCTTAACATAAAAGTACAAAACATATAAGAAAACAATTCACCTTGAGTTAGTCACGAGAAACAGCTGGCAGAATTAGAATTTCAAGGGTTTTGAATGATACAGTTACTGGGTGCAAAATAAAAAAATATGTTAAGATGTATTTTTAAAAAAAGAATGGAACAAAAACCACCAGAAGCAAGATATTACATACTCTAGTAATTTCCTGCAACTTCCTTTTGTTCCTCTTAACATCTCTTGAGAATCATTTTATCATCCTAAGACCGTGCATGTCCAGGACATGGATCAGCTCATCAGTTCAGCAGCAACCAACCAAGAGAAAGAAGAAAGCATAGTCACATGCTGACCCTTTTCTGCATGGTGGTTCCACCCACTAGGTTATGTGGTATGGTGTGTGCCCTGGAATATGACTCAGAATTAGAATTTTCTGTCTTTGGAGAAGATAATGGTGAGGGTGGGATTCAGAGCAGGGGTGTGAGGTGAGCAGGGGAAGTAAGACAGAAGCCCATAAAAGTATGTCTTCTCATAGAACACTAGCAATATCAGAGAGTATGTTTAGGGGAAAAATGATTCCATTGAATTCCTTCTAATTTCTTCGAATTCCTTTTAATGAATTTACTCTTGCTGTGTATGTTATAATTGTGTTAATTAAAAAACAATTCAAAGTGCATGTCAGTAGTGAAGACCCTGACCTGTTTATGTGATGATTAAAAATGAAATGATCTACAAGCCCATTTTTGAAAGCCCTCAGGATTCATCAGTTTGAGAACCAGTAATGATTGTTTGCCATCTTGAGGCAACACAAGAAAACTCCACATGTGAACATTAATACGGCATTTGCTACTGTATGTTCTTTACCCACCTAAGGCTTCTGCTCCTCTTTCTCCAGGTTGCTGACTTTGGTAATTGATCCCTCAGAAGAGGAAAAGCACCATTCCATTGACATTGGCATTTCTCTTCTGAACAGAGGTTTAGAAAAGCTTCCTCATCCCTTGGGAACTCAGAAGCATCGTAGCTTCTTCCTGCTGAGGTCTTTCTGCCCCTCCAGGGACTCTCTTGGACCAGATCTAAGAAGACCCTTGCTAGCTGTCTTGTGCATGGTCTCCATCTGGTCCACAGGAAGTAGTCACATATCTTTTTCACAAACTCCAGGAACTTAGGCTGCCCCAAGAACCTACATCTCATTTGCTTTTCTACCGAAGCCTTTAGCTAGTTGGTTTCTTGCCTTTTAGATTTTTCGGGTGGGAGTCAGTCTGTAGTCCCCATCTCTAGGGGCCAAATATTAAGGTCTCTAAGTGGTCTTCCTAATTTGATTTGCAGGTCTTCTATTTTGAATTGCAGAGATGGGGGAAACAGCCCCTAGTTTACTACTTTGGGAGAGAGGATGGTCCTCTTGGTACACCAATAACATTCTCCAAACCTCCTGATCTCTGACTTCTGACCCTTTTATATCTTGATATAGCCGAGAGAGTAGGAGACACATAAGTATTTTTTTAAATTACATTTTTGATTTTTACATAGTTATAAATTCACATGCAGTCGTATGAAATAATTCAGACAGATCCTATGTTCCCTTTACTCACTTTTCCCCAATAGTAACCTCCTGCAAAACTAAAGTACAGTATCACAGCCAGGACACTGATATCGGTATAGTCAAGATACAGGACTGTTCCATCCTCGCAAGGTCCTTTGGCTAGAGAGTACAACTTTTGGGGGGCTTTTTAGTCACCTCCATTGGTGTTTCTGGGTTGCTGGCTTCTTCAGCTCTACTCTGGGATTTATGAGGCAAAAACATAAGCCAGGAAACTCACTTCTATGTTACTCCCTAGCTGCCCTGTCTCTTCTCTCTGCCTTTCAGGGACTTTCATTTGTTTTATGTATAATGTCCAGGGTTTTTAGTTGTAACTTAGTCGGAAGGACAGGGAGAACTAGGTCAGCTTCATTTTCCCAGAAGTAGAAGTCCGTGTAACTGTTTTTTAATCACCTCTTTTGCAAATTCTCAGCAAAGCTTTGACCTTCACTGGGGGCACAGCTTTTACGTCTCAGTGCCTCAGCTCAAATTTTCTATTAGCATTTAGTTATATACATGTGATGAAGAGAGGGCTACAAAATGCATTCTCAACAATCATGATTGTGAAAAGTACCTGTGTTCTCACTGTTTCAGTAACAACACATAAGCATGTTCCTAGAGTTTTTCTTTTTTTTCTGGCTTCGGGGAGATTATCCTAGAAAGATAGTCTTGGGAAAATGATTAAGGAAGTGACCAAATTCCACTGTTGAAAAGAACGACTGTTGTTCTTTTGCATCCCCTTCTACCTGTTATAACTTGAGGACTATTTATGTCTGCTAGTAACGTGACAGCCAGCATATAGTATAGATTGTGGCGGACTGAGGTCAGCTTGTAAGAGGTGAGTCTTCTCAGGAATTCTACAAGGCGATAAACATAGCCATTATTAAAAATTAAATTATATAAAATGTCAATAAATTACATTAAAAACAAAGGTAACAATCAAAATTCACCACTTCCTAGTTTTTTTTTTTTTTTTAATTTATTTTCTTGAGATTGTGTCCAGATTATCTATTATCTGTGCTCTGGAGATCATGCACATCTATTGTATGTACGGTGTCAACACTGTGTGTTGGCATCCTCCTGTGCCTCTCTTTCCACCTCTGTGTTCTCCGATGTCACCTTGGTAGCCTGACATCAACCACGGTGAGGGTATTTAACCACAGAAATGGGAAATGTTACAAAGTGGGGCTTTTTCCTCCTTGACGGCCTGTAGTTAAACATTTTCCAGGATACCACTGAGTTTAGGTCATTTTCACAGATTCGTCCTATTTCTGACAATTCTTCTCATTCTCCAAAAACTTGCCCTATCTTAGGAGCTTTTGAATTTCCAGACTTAAATTACTTGCACTTTATATAATGTAACAGCAAGATAAGAGCAAGTATTTCTTCAACCTTCACAATCCACAGTGGGAAACAGATATATGTTTCCTATTATTCTGCCTTTTGAAGAAGCCTTGACGATGGAGCTGATGCTGTGTTCAGATTAACTATGTGAGCAGAAGGGGTAGGGGAAGGGGAAGACAAATGACTTGTTTTTTCAATACAGCTGCTCTGGCTATTGTCTTTAATTACACTCCTGCTGGACTGATAAGGAAACTGGCTTCTGACAGCTGGGAGGAGCTACCGTGCTGCAAAACCCTATCTCTTCTTGCGTATAAGCAATGTCTTGTGCACTGAGTAACAAAGACATGAATTATTTTTGGTAACTGTTATTGGCTATGTTTCTACTATGTTTAGGGCCTTAATTTTTTTAAAGCGACATGGCGCCCATTTGGAAATTTACCTATGGCATTTGGTGAGGCAGGAGATGTTAGTGGTTAAAATGTAGATGCATTTTTTAATCTTTTCGACATAGTACTTACTCATATTATTTGGCATTTAAAAATATGCTGATACCTGCTTGAAAACATGACTGATAACTCTATGGGTGCCTTTTCCTTTTCAGTTTGGCCAGAATTCTCCCAGGCTCTTCTGAATATCCCCATAATGTGAACCCAAAGCAAAGACATATGGTGTAGAGACCATGTGCCTTAAATTTTTAGGAGGAAAAATAAGCAGCAGAACTATACATTTCTGTCTTTTATCCCTGTCATCTTCACCTCCTTTGTGGTAAATGGTCAAATGCCAAAGCAAAAAAGCCTGATAGAAAGACAAACGTATTACTTACTGTATGACCCAAGTGTCAAGAGAATATTGTTTGGGGAGAAGGTACACCTGACCCTCCTGTTGTGCACTGCAGGGTAGAAATCTGTAGAAATCGAAGCACTTGGTGATTTCATTTATTAATGTGTTTTCAATTTAGAATCTACCAAATGTGATTAAAAAGTCCTGCTCCCTATTAGAGTATTTTAGAATAACCTATATAAAATTGGGCATGAAATAATTAAACATTTAATATGGAGTTGTTAAATGTATTTCGTAGGGAATGTCATTCCCTCCAGGTTTCTGTCTGATGAGGGACTCATTTTAACTTTGCACTTCAAGCAGATATATATTCTTCACATCAGTGAGACTTTGGGATATGCTAATCCTGCTGCCAGTGCTCAGCTACAGAGCAGGGAACTCTGGGGCCCAGAGAACCAGCTGTAGAGCACTCAGGTTGGAGAGCCAGGGAGCTCCAGCACCAAGGAGCCATCACAGCATTACCCAGACTCTGTGGGAGGGGAGCAAAGCCAGATGTGTCGGGATTTAGGATATGATGAAATCAGTCCTTTGAATAAGTACTTAAGCAGAGACTCAAGACTTTATAACAAGGGTCCTGAAATAAACAGACATCCCAGCAGAGGACTGGGTGGGACTGGGAGCCACATAGGCTAAACCATTCAGAAAAGGGTCCAGAGAGAACCGTCTGAGAAAGTCTGACTAATCTCTGACCCTGCTGTTTAATTCAGGTTAGTGCTGTGGTTAAGTGTGTGGGCTCAGGACTCAGGTCACCAGGTTTGTAGCCTGAGTCTGCCAGGTAATAACCGTGTGACCTCTTGTTCCTCAAACTCAGTCATGCCACCTGTAAAATAAGAGTAATGATAGAATACCTCATGTAAAGCCCTTAGCAAAGTTTCTGGATTCTAGTAAATTCTCCATGAATGTGAGTTGTACAAATACTAATGCAATTATATTATTTTAGTTCCATAGTGAAATGAGACATACCAGAATCCCCTCGACATTTTTTATGGCTTTTAGTATTATTAGTATACTTAGTGAACTGTGTCTTGTTCCCATTACAAAATGAGGGTTTAGGAATTCCCCACCAATCTTTTTATACTCTTCAGAGTGTTCCTAAGCTGAGAATCCTTGGGGTGTTATTCTACATTGAACTTAGTTCAGGGGGACCCCACCAGACTATTAGACTGACCAGGGTGAGCGCTGGAGTTATATAAGCAGTGCCCTTACAGAATGCAGGCTTAAGTAAGTCTAATTTTGTTTGCATTTGCTACCAGTTAATTTAGTTTGTGTCTTGTATGTGCCTCTTGTGTGTGCTGAGGCAACACCTGAGGATACAGTAAGGCTACTGTCCTCTTTTACTCATTCAAGCCAGGTATGGGACAAGGTCGAGATTTAGGAAGCAGGAAGAAAGTCTCTGAAAGCCAGGCTGACTTTTATTCTAAGAGCAACAGGGTGTCATTGATGAGTTTTAAGCAGGGGAGTGATGTGGTCTAATTTACATTTTAAAAATGTACTTGTGGCTGCTGTGTGGGGACTAGATTGTTGGAGGTGGTTGCGCTATTCCACATGAAGGATGGCAGTGGCTTGGATTGCAAGGGAAGCGGTACAGAGGGAAGATGCCGATGCATTTGGGTGTGTTTTGAAGATGGAGTTGACAGGATTTGCTTATAGGATGGATGCAAGGAATGCGGGAAGAGGAATGGGTGCAAGGTAAGCTGTTAGGTTTTTGGCATGAGCAACGGGATGGATGATGGTGCATTTTACTGCAGTTGAGGGGGCCTGGGAAAGGAACAGAGTGTTTTCTGGTGGGGAGGGGTAGATGCTGTGGAATGAGCTGTGTGGAGTTTGAGATGTCTATTAGATGCACAAAAAAGAACATGCCTTATCCACTTTGGGGACTGGCATGGCAACTGGCACATTCTAGGTTGGGTCAGTAACCATATTTGGATGAAGGGATGAATGGATGAAGTAGATGTTGGCCCACTCTGTCACTACATCTTCACTATTGTCAGATGCTGCCTCATCATTACCTGTGGGGTGCACAGAAAGACTAATTCAACAAGTAACACATTCAGATAAAAATAGGCTTAGATAAGTCTGCATTTGTAAAGGGCTACTATTTGTTTTTGTCTCCCACTAGTATTAATTTGACTATACAAATCTGACATCCTGTGGTGATGTGAGATTTGCTGAGAAAGATTTGGAAATTGTGGAATATATAGTTTTTAAAGCCACAGGATGCCTTGAATTCTCTTAGGAAGAACACCTAGATAGAGAAAGAAATGGAACCCATATTAGCATCCAATCATGGCTGTGACAAATTACCTCAAAAGTAATAGCTTAAAACAACACGAATTTATTGTTTATTGTTCTGAAGGTCAGAAGTCCAAAATGGGTCTCACTGGACTGAAATCAGGTGTTGGCAGGGCTGAGTTCTCTGTGGAGACTCCAGGGCAAAATCTGTTTTCTCACATTTTCTAGCTTCTAGAGGCTACCTGCTTTCATTGGCTTATGGCCCCTCCTTCCATGTTTATAGTGTATCACTCACCCTGTTTCCATCATCATAGCTTTTTCTGACTCTGACTCTCCTGCCTCCCTTTTTCCCTTATAAAGATCCTTGTGATTTCATTGGCCCACCTGGATAATGCAGGATGATTTCCTCATGTCAAGATCCTTAATCATACCTACAAAGTTCCTTTTGCCATGTAGGGTAGAATATTCACATAATTTGAGGGTCAGGATATGAGCAACTTTGGAGGCCATTAATTTGCCTACCAAAGAGCCCAAGACTGATCCCAGGAAGGTTCTGAGGAGGCTGAACAGAGAAGATCCAGCAAAGGAGAAAGAGGAGGAAGGGATAGTGAGAGAGGAGGAAAACCAGGAAAATGTGGTTTCACAGGAGCCAAGCGTAGGCCATTTTAAGAAAGAGGGAATGTAATTGTACCAGTGAACTTCAGGTTTGGCTGTAGATAATAGGAAACCCTATGATAGTGGTTTAACTAAAGAAGGCCTTTATTTTTGTCCTATAACAGGAAGTCTAGAAGAAGCTAACCTTGGCTGGGGTACTAGCACAAGGTGCCTATGTTTTCCTCCTCTGCTCTGTTTAGTATGTGATTTCCTTTTTCTTTTTTAAGATTTTATTTATTTATTTGAGAGAGAGAGAGATACGGTGACAGATAGAGCGAGCACGAGCAGGGGGAGCAGCAGAGGGAGAGGGAGATGCAGGCTCCCCGCGGAGCAGGGAACCCGATGGGGGGCTCGATCCCAGAACCCTGGGATCATGACTTGAGCCAAAGACAGGCACTTAACAGACTGAGTCACCCAGGCGCCCCTAGTATGTGACTTCCTTTATCATACATCCAAGATGGTGGCTACATCTCTAGGGTTTGAGTTTGCCTTTCAGTTGGAAGAATGGGAAAGGGTAAAGAGCAAAGGGCAAAGGGTAAAAGGAGCATGACTACTGAGTCTGATTCCTTTTTGTAAAGCTTCTCAGAAGCTCCTTCTCAGTCACTTCTATTTTTTTTTTCCAGTAGACTCCCCGCCCAGCATGGAGTACAACACAGGGCTTGAACTCACAACCCTGAGATCAAGACCTGAGCTGAGATCAAGAGTCGGATGCTTAACTGACTGAGCCCCTCAGGTGCCCCTGGATACATTAGGCAGCTTACATGGCCATCTCTAGCAGCATAAGAGGAGTCCGTTGGTCAGGAAGAGGGAAGAATGGATATTGGGTAGGCAGGTAACAGTGTCTGCTGCTGTAATATCTGTTAATCATAGAATTTTTGTGAAGGATAAGGCATTAAGAAGTCTTTCATTCAGGATCACTTCTTCTGAGGAGGTTGGGCTTTAAAAATAGACTTAACTCCATTTTTAAAGAATTTTGATGATTGGTGTTCTATAACCTTCATAGAAACTCTTGTAACATTTATACACTTAAGAAGCTTTTTCTTTCTGTTTCAGTATTTCCTCTCAGATGTGATTTAATTCCATTTCTTTTTGTTCAATCTTCTGGAGAGATGGAGTAACACCAGTGAGCATCAATCAATGATCTGGGCCCTTGAAATAGTTTGAACTAGCAATCCTCCAAGGAATTAGTGGAAAAAAGGCATTGGGAGATGAAATATAGGTGTAATTCTGTTAGAACTTATTGAGGGAATTAGTGAAATACAAAGTGAGGAAAAGTGTACTCCATTTTTATTGGGAAAGAGGGGGTTGAATGAATTTTCATACAAATTGAAGGGGGTTTTAGATATGGTTTTTAGTGATGAGGAAGGAAATTTGAACACTTTCAAAAAATGGAAATATAATAAGTATTCTAAAAGATGACAGACAGATGACTGCAAGGCAAGAGAAAATGATTTGGCTGTATTGAAGTGTCCCCCACAGGAAGAGGGAGAGAAGAGAGCCTGGCACTTCAGTGAAGGCATTTCTGTGCCTGAATTAAGTGAAGTTGCCATGTGACAGTCTGTTCTGACAGCTGGTGTTTTTCTGGGTTGGTGGTTTTATCTCCTATTTACGCTCATGGGTCGGGTGAAGGCTAGTTTGGGTAACCATTATAAAAGAGAAACGTTTTAAAATGTCATCTTTTGGTGAATTTCCCAAGTATGCCTTAAAAGGTGGAAACAAATGTCCTTTGAAGTTCCTTTTTTTCCCTTCACATGCTATTTTGGCCTATCTACCATGCTAGAAAATTGCTGTTTCTCTCCTTCTCTCATCACCAGTGATCCCTGCTTAAATTTTGTAACTCTTAAAAATGTTATAGGGGCGCCTGTGTGGCTCAGTCATTAACCGTCTGCCTTCGGCTCAGGTCATGATCCCAGGGTACTGGGATCGAGCTCTGCATCGGGCTCCCTGCTCAGTGGGGGAGCCTGCTTCTCCCTCTCCCACTCCCCCTGCTTGTGTTCCCTCTCTAGCTGTGTCTCTTTCTGTCCAATAAATAAATAAATAAAATCTTAAAAAAATGTTATAAAACTGTTCTACAATCCCAGAAATTCCTTCTAGTCAGTATGTGGTACTCTCCCTCACCCCCCAATACACGCATGCACACATGCTGCAGAGTGCTGGTTACATTAATCCTGAGTCTAAACCTTATGTAACACACACACACACACACACACACACACACACACACACTTTCTCCCTCTCTCTCTGTTTCTCTCTTTTTCTCTCACTTTCCTGTCATGATGGAGTCGAGTTAACCTTTGCCAGGTAAAATGGCTATCTCTCATTAATGAGATGTGCTCATAGTAGATCCTAATTAGAAGGCCAATGAATATTAGATAATTTGATTTTTGATCGATCTGATAGCAGATACCACATGCTTGAGTATTTGAAAATGTAAACAGGCTTTAATCTTAAATATTTTACAGACTGATTGTCATCAGTGATCATATCTTCATGACCAGAAAAGGGGGTGTTTCAGTTGGTGTTGAAGGATTTTGACAAGAGGGAAGGGAAAAAGAGCATTTCAAACTAAGGGCACAGTGTCAGCATTGGTAGGAAGGCAAGACATTGTATTGCATACACAACAAATAGCAAATAATCGGGGAAAGATAGTGCACAGGGTTTGGGTAATATTGTGATGGGACATGAAAGTGGAGATATATGTTGGAACTGGGTTTTGGAAAACCTTGAATGCCAGACTAAGGAGTTGAATTTTATTCATTAGGCAAGAAGATTTTTAATGATGGAAGTGATCTGACTCATGCATTAGGAAGAGAATTTATAAAATAATAAAAGTAATTTTAGTATATGGAATTCTCATATGTGTACAGAGTTCTTGAATTTACATAGCTTTCCCACCTATTTTAAAAACATTTAGTCTTGCAGAATTAAGTAGATAAGGCCCTACATCGGGTTGGGAATACATGTCATACACAGTTTGTTTGAAATTGCTGGAACTGTTTGGAAGGTTCTATGTAGAAAGGGTATAGATTTGTTCTGTATTGTCTCTGTATGCAAATGATAAGCCTAAGAAGATTAATTCACCTTCTCCAAAAAGTCTTTAAAAGTTAATAAGATGGAAAACACAATTAAGTAAAGAACAACTTACAAAGCACAAAAACAACCATTCTTAGAAATCTGGTGTATTACCTTCCATTCTTTTTGGCTCACATATTCATCTGTCCATTCATTCATCCACTTATACAACAGATATTTACAGATACTATGGTAGGTTATATAGATACAAGATAAATAAGATAAACATGGTTCCTGTTCTTACAGGGCTTGTGGTTTAGTTTATTCTTTTTACAAAGTTATAATCGCATATTCACATCCTGTTTTTTCACATTAATGTTTTGAATTATCATTACATCACAGGCACTTGCCGTGCCATTAAAGATGCATCACTTGCAAATATTTTATCTTGGCGATACTGCATATTTTTTTCAAACAAATACCTATTTTTTTTCCTATATTTTAGATAATTTTCTTAGAAGAGATTTCTACAAGAGTTATAGAGCCAAAGGGAGTTAACATTGATGATGCATTTGAAAGTAGTTATTGCCTAACAAAAAGTGCCTACCTTTATTCTCTCTGCAGCAGTGTAAGAATCAGTCCATCTTATAGCAGCCTCACCACTTGGTCATTACTATGAAAAAATTAATTTGGCATGAATAAAGGTAGCCAGTATTCTTAATCTTCATTAGAGAAGACTATTAGATGACTCACTTCAGCTGTCAGAAAATGCAAGGTGATATTTTGTGCTATTGTGGATGTCTTGTGACTGGAGGTGCACAATCCTGACTACACAACCATGTGATCATCTGTCTAGAATCACTCTAAAGTCTCAATTATCCCCACTGCATTTTGATTCTCTTCTATGATGGTGGTCCAAAGTGGTCATGAATGAAAATGTGCTATTTTGTTGATGATGGAGAGAGTGTCATTGCATAGGGAAACAGGAGTATGTGTGAAAAAAAGAAACTTTAAATAATCCAAATAGGATATAATTAGAAATAGTCAAGAGGCTTGTAAGAGTTAGTGAAAAAAGAAGAAGAAAAGGGAGAAGAAAAGTGAAAAGAGAAGCAGAAGCACCTACAGAAGCAGAAAGGAAGGAAACCGAATGCTCAGCTGTTCCAAGAGACAGCCCAGGTCACCAGGGCTTCAATACAGATATGCCACACGTATTAATTGCTTTGTTACAAGAGAAACGGCCTAAAAACATGTGAATGAGGCAGGGCCCTAGAGGTACTAATGGCAGTGGAAACGGTTGCCATGGCAACGGCAAGGAAAAGTCAACCAAAGGAATTACTAATACATATGAGTGTAAATGTTTCTGACATTGAATAATGTGAGCTGATTCCTTGGCAGATTCCAACACTATTTTTGAACCTGAAAAAAAAAAGTTTCAACATTTATCACATGCAGGTTTTATTTTATGGTTGTATGGTAAACAGTAACTAACTTTTTCCTGTGAGGTAGGCTTTGATTTTAAAATAACTTTCATTATTAGAATATCATAGGAACATTAAAGGGTATTTTCAAAAGAAAAAAAGAAAGTACTTATCATCTTCCCTATCAAAACAACAGCTTGCTTTTCTTTCTTTACATCTAACTCCATTTTTACATATCTGTAAGCTTAGTATCTGACAGTTTTGCATCCAGCTTTTAACCTTAAATCTTATGTGTAAAGCATTTTCCATATTTTAAAATCATCTTCATCATTGACAATTAAAATTTTTGTATAGTTCATCAATTGCATTGTATCATTTACTCATTCACCTATCGGAAGGAATTCATGTATTATTCACAGGTTGTGTTATAAAGTAATGCAGAGGGAATAAGTAGGGTTCAGATTAAGGTTACTGAAACGCCGGCTCTCAGCATTGCATAGAATTGAGCTTGTGTTTGGGCCATGGTGCCTTGCAGTACACAAATATCTGCTAGCTGGAGGGTGGGAGGGGTCAGCAATTCTTGATTATCAGGTAGTGCCAACAATTAATAGGATAGGGAAGAATGCTTTTCTCATTATGCCTTATATTGCTTTATAACGCACATCTGCTCCTGGGCTCTGCTGCAATCCCCTCGTGTTTTTCTGAAAGACCATTTCTTACCCCAAATGAATCTGTCAATAATAATTATTATGGTAAAAGTAAAAAAACCCAGCTAACACGACGGAAACATTCCCTCATAGTCTGCAGTGAAGAAAAGTAGTGGTATATCACAGGATGACAACTGTCTCTTGGATTCATGGTAAATCAGGTCTCTTTTTCATCGGTATTGGAAGGGATTCTGCTTGGCCTCATGTACTGTACCATTCATCTTGTTTTGTGTACATCATGGTACTACTGTCAGTATTTCAGGTTGTTAATAGAGCTGTTTGCTTCCATGAGGATGCCTTTTGAATGTATGACTATTCTACTATCAGTCTGCATGATTAGCAAATCAAAGGGCAGCCCCGTAAGTCACTTGGGGCAGCACTAGAAGTGCTGTGTGAACCTAGGAAATTCAGTGCAAGCTTGCTGTCCCTGATGATGGATCAATGGCAGATTGAAAGTGGGAATAATTTTTACCAAAACTAGGGTTTTGATGACCATTCAATTACTAAAGAGTTGTGCTGATTCAAATCAACTAAAAGATGTTGGCTTTGTGTAATTTTCGTTAAAAATACTTAATGAAGAATTAAAATTAGAATTTTGCATTCCAATAGGTTATTTGGCTCATAGGAAGAATAGGATTCAAGGAGGTAAAGAATAAGCAAGAAGGAGTTGGGAGAATCAGATAAACACAGAAACGCCAGAAAGAAATAAGACAAGGTCAGGTGCCTGGGTGGCTCAGTCAGTTAAGTGTCTGTCTTCGGTCCTGGGATTGAGTCCTGCATCAGGCTCCTTGCTCAGTGGGGAGCCTGCTTCTCCCTCTCTCTCTTTGCCCCTCCCCCTTGCTCGTGCTCTCTTTCTTTCAAATAAGTAAATAAAATCTTAAAAAAAAAAGGAAACAGGACAAGGTCATTGATCCCAGTCACCAGACACACTTGGGAAATTTTATTTGGATACTTAGAGTTATTAGTAAGCCACTTGGTCAGAGGACCATGTTGGGCTTCTATGTCCAGAGATGCCTGTGGGGTAGCATTTGAGAATCAGACTAAATATCTGCTGCTTAGCTGAAGAAACTTGGAAGGGAAAAAGTTTTTAGTTTCTCTTTCCCAAATCAGAAAGGGCTGATTAAGAAGAGTTTGTTTTCTTGTGATGAGTATATTCCTAATGTCTCTGCGCAGAAGTTTAAATCCTGAAGAAAAGGGGATTCTACTTTTCATTGCAAGAGGAAAAAAAAGAGGGTGTAAAGGAACCCCAGAGATCTCAGAGGAAAGGTTGGGTGGGAGGAGGGTTAGAGCAATAGCCTTCAAACTTTGGCCCCAACTCACAGGAACAAACACATTTTACATGGTGACCCAGTAGGGTGTGCATAAGCACACAACGCCAAACATTTTTTGAAAGATTGCTTATCCTTACTATGTAAGGCTGATCTCTTTTCATCAAACACATTACCACCAGTCTACTGACAAGATGACATGCATTAATTCACCAAAGTCATCCTCATGATAACCCTGAACAGTTATTATGTTGCTGTTTCCTACATGAGGAAATAGGACTCCAGGAAGTGAAATCACTGGTCCATGTTCACATGGCAGTTCAGGGGAGGAGCTGAGCTATTCTGCACGGGGCTAGGTGGCCTTTCCCCAGGAAGTACTGAAAATTGGTCCTGACTTTCTTAGCAACCAAAGAAAGGAGAAAAAGATGATCAGTTAAAAGAACTGTAATATTCCAGGAACTGCTCAGAAATCCAGGCTTTCAGAGTCAGTGAAAGCCCTGTGATTCAGAGCATGGGCTCCATCGGTCAGACTGCCCAGTTTGACTGTTTCTGCCCCACACTGACCAGCTGTTGTACCTTGGGCAAGTTAAAACTCTCTAAATGTCACTTACTTCATTTATAAAGTACTAATGTTAATAGTAGCCTCCATGTAGGTTTGCTGTAAAGGTTAAAAGAGAGGATCCATGGAAGTTCTTAAAACAGTATTGAAAAAAGATCTGGCATTCCATAAATATTAGTTGTCACCCTGGACATAAGGAAGGTGCAGGAGCGTGTTACCAACCGCTTCATTTAAGCCAGGCCCCTTGAACTATTACTCAGTAACTTGTTTATGGCACTCCAAATCCTACTGAGAAGCCAAATGTATTATTTGAACCAATTAGGGCTAGATGGAATCTCATAATAAACATTTGCTAATCATGCAAAGACCCCTAAGCAGTTACTGAGATGATGGGGGCAAAATTGCTTCTAGGTCATTACTTTCATTATCGCTCCTATAACTTTGACTAAGCACAGGCATGAGTTCGCTTGTTGATAGCCCTTTTTATCAGAATTAGTGGCTTCAGTTTAGTTTTCATGACCCAGGTCTCTCAATCACAAAATCATAGATTTCAAAATTTGAAACTCACATTTTAAAATGAATGGAGTAAACTTAGGAAGCCTGGGAGAAACTTAGAATCCCTGTTGTGAGTAATTGCTACTAGGATCTCTTTCTAAGATGTGCTGTTAGAATGACATGGGGTGATGTTCTTTGATTTTGATTATATCATAAATACCTTATCAAATGAGGCACTTGGCGCCAAGCATTAGAAGTGAGAACAATATCTTTCTCTCTCGTTGAAGCACCTCCAGTTTTGTCAGCTAGGGACAACACAGCCACCAGGTATGGGAGTCATCATCAAAAACTGATGAGTAAGACTTGTCCCTGGTCAAAAGGAAACCAAGCTATTCAAATAACTTTATATATGAGTTTCATTTTATGAGTTAGATCTCATCAGATAATATTCCCACCTCTGCCTCCCAAGGATAGCTGGAATTCTTGGGTGAGTTGTATAAAGCCTAGGAAAGCTTGGCCCATGGTTGTCTCAAATTCTTGGAACATGTTATCTGGAACTTGGGTAACTAACTTCACTGGTCAGGTCCTCCATTGGACCTACTATCTAGAATGAGTCGGAGGGGCACAAGTGAAAAACTTAATTGATATAAGCAGTTTGAATCTTATTATGCTCTCCTGATTTCCAGAACATGTTCTGTCCCATATAGATGCTTTCTCTGCAAATACATACTGTGTGGCATTGACAGGCTCTTAAAATAGCAAGAATTGCAATATTGGTGATAATAATGATTACATTTTTTGAGTGCTTACTGTGTGCCAAACTTTGCTAAGTATTTTACATTAAAAATCTTAGTTCCTATTCTGTAAGGTAGGTACCATTACTACCTCCACTTGACAAATGCAAAAATTGAGGTACAGAAAGTTTACTCATTACTCAGGGTCATACAATCAGCACTATCTCATGCTGACAAGCTATTAACAGTGCTTTACCTCCTTTATTTCAGCCTTGATTGCCCTTTAATAAATCTCCTGGAAAAAAAAAACACACACATTGTGGTGGTTCCTAGTCACCCAAGAGGTCTTCTAAAATATATTTTATTTTTGCTTTATTACTGGCACATGGGGATTACTAACACTGGTGGATGAAAGCCACAGCCTGAATAGAGCCATTTGTGCCAGGCCTCCTGTTCTACAAAATGTGGTATCTGTTGACATGAACTTCTGCCCCTGCAAGAACATCTCCAGTTCTGGAACCCAGAAGTCACTGGGGTCCTACAACAATAGATAGGCCTGTGTGCACAATAATGCCTCAGTGACCTCTGTACCCAACAGGACCATACCTGGAGTGGCTTTCACCTTCTTTCCTTCCTTTCTTCCTTCCTTCCTTCCTTCCTTCCTTCCTTCCTTCCTTCCTTCCTTCCTTCCTTCCTTCCTTCCTTCTTCCTTCCTTTCTTTTCGAAGATTCTATTTATTTATTTGAGGGAAAGCATGAACAAGGGGGAGGTGGGAAGGTCAGAGGGAGAAGCAGATTCCCCACTGAGCAGGGAGTCCAACACGGGGCTTAATCCCAGGACCCCAGGATCATGATCTGAGCCAAAGGCAGGTGCTTAACCAATTGAGCCACCCAGGTGTCCCTCATTTCCTTTCTTTTAAGACCCAGACCAGGAACTCTGCCTCTGTGAAACCTTCCCTGACCTCTTCATGTCTTCCCCAGCTGAGGTAGCAGCATGCACTTTGACAGACACATTCAGGGTGGCTGTCTGGTATACCTGGACCATAGCACTTAGCAGAAGGGGAGGAAACTTACAGATTAGAGAAGGCCTTGCATGCTGTTCTAGGAAGTTAGGATTTTACCTAAGGGCAAGAGGGAATCACTGATGAATTTTAAGCAGGGGAACTGACATAAGCATTTTTTTCTTTTTAAGTAGGCTCCACACTCAGTGTGGAGCTCAATGTGGGGCTTGAACTCACAACCCTGAGATCAAGAGTTGGGCACTTAACTGACCTAGCTACCCAGATGCCCTGACATAAGCATATTTGCATTTAGGAAGGTCATTAAATAGGGAAGGAGGCAAGACTGGAGGTAGGAGATAAGTTAGGATGCTATTGCAATAAAGTAGTTTAGTACTCAAATGAGTAGACATTAGAACCTGCCAGAGCACTTACTAAAACACAGACTGCTGGTTAAGCCTCTGACTCTTGGTTTCTCTCCTTCTCCCTCTGCCCTGCCCCCAGCTCATTTGCGTGCACACACACATAAACACTCTCTCCCTCTCTCTCAAGTAGGTAAATAAAATCTTAAAAAAAAAAAGCCCTCACAGACGGCTGGGAGCCTACCCCAGAGTGTCTGATATGATGGGTCTAGGGTGAGGCCTGAGACTTGCATTTCCGAGACGTTTTCAGGAGATGCTCATGTTAGTGTTCTGGGAGCCCCACTCTGAGATCATGGGGACAACTGTTGCAGAGAAACAATGGTGATTTGAATCAAGGCTGTGGGGGTGAGGTTGAGGATGAGAGGATATATTAAAGAACTATTTAAGACATAGAACTTGAGTGTGTTGGTGATGAGTGGAAGGAAGTAAGGAATAGAAAGGTTTGGAGCTGGGTAGCTGGGTGGGCAGAGGGGCCATCAGTGAACTGGGGAGTCAAGGAGAAACAGAATCTTCAAAAGTGCAATAGTCTTAAGGTTAATGCATTTCGCTTTACCTCACATGGGGGGTTTCCTTTTAAAGATGACTCCATTTTTCCACTTGAGCAACTTCTACTTTACTGAGCATTATGGAGGCATTTTACAAGGGCCTTTCAATACATTAAGTGGCTTCTGTGGATGGTTTTATGTTAGCAAGCAGATGAATGAGGCTGTCAGAGGGGGTGTGTTTGGGGCTACATCATATTCTCTTTGCTTGTCCCCTGCAGTGCCGTTGTTACAGCTGCAGTAGGAGACACCCACAAACAGATTCTCCTGGTTGGCAACAATTATGAGTATGATCACTTCAGCAACCATGGAAATTGTTCACCATTTTAAAAAAGGACTAACAATAATTTATTGTTCAAATATGGCACAACAGAAAAATAGTGCTTGAAAGAGGAATCCTAAGTGGGATCAGTCAGCAGCACTGGGATTTTCCTATGTCTGCAGCCAAGCAGGAAGGAGAGAGGACCCCTGTTCATCTTGGCTTTGAGAAAAGAACATAAATTTGCTGCATGGTAAACTCTCAGGCAAGGGATTGGTCTGCAGATGCAGAAGCTGCTGGTGTGTTCCGATAGTGAGCTCCGCTGGAGGCACCACCGTGATGGCAAATGAAAAAGGATGTGCTCGAGGAAAGATGCTTGCCAGCCAAGCTGCTCATAATTCATGCTCCAGTGATGCCATGCTCGGGGGAGGGAGAATGAAACATTGATGAAAATGGCTCTTTCCCAGCCGCACATCATGTTTGTCAAAGGGAGGAAGGCAAAGGAGCAGGAATCATGTCCAAAGAGAGGCCATGCTTGTTTTGATTATGTTTGTATCTTTTGTTTGTTTGCATCTTTTGCATATGTGAGGTTTTGAATGTGAGCCCACTGAGTGGTTCATATCCTCGACTCTTGTTTTATTGCATCTCAAAATATCCTCCTGAAGTACCCATGAGGGTAGAAGAGAGTGGATTTGATCTCTAGAGGGTGGAGGTGTAGCCCAAAGCATCCCCCTAGAAGTTTCTTTGCAATGTCTTTATAACCCTAAAAAAAAAGGAAGCACATTTTGCATTCTCTTCCATGATATGCCCACGTTTGTAATAGTAACAGTCATCTGTACTCTCCCATTGGAAGCATAAAACTGAAAAAAATTCTCCCTAGATGACACCACGGCAATTTAACATCCTGTAATTCTTCCTGCCACTCATTAACTGATTAGGGGCATTTTCTAAAATTCATGGTAATTTTGTCCAAGGAGAAGGGCCCAGTAGTTCTCTGGAAGGAGTAGAATTCAGCTTTCGTTGGCATATAATGAAGTCTGTTTTGAATAAGAACAGAGGCTTCATCAGCATGGGCCCTGTGCTCACACAAGTTTTGCTGACATTTCTTCCCAAATAATTTTAACAACGCTCAACAACGGTTCTGGGTATTATCTGGTATTTTCTGAGAATGTGTGGAAGGAACACGGGGTTGGCAAATGAAGCACTGTTGTGATGAGCCTCGTGCCCTCAGAGAGCCACTTCACCTTGGTTTCCTCACCCATAAAATGAAAAGCTTAAGCTCAGTCATCTCTAAAATCAATTCCAGCTACCAAATCCCTATTTTTAATGTAGGGAACAATATTAACTAGTCCCTACACACTGACTGTACAAAGACTTGGTGAAAACAACTGGAGGGAAAAAAGTGAGCTCATGAGTCTGAATTTGAGCTGTATTTTCTTCTCTCTTGAATGATGTGGTATGGGTCTAGGGCTTGAATGATATTTATTTTTCAAACAAATGCCGATTTAGTTTCAGGTGCTCTTCTAAGTTCTTTACAAATACTACCTCATTCAATCCTCATGATCTTGCTGTGAGGTGGGTGCTATTATAATCCTCATTATACAGATGAGAAAACCAAAGCACGGAGAGATTAATCAACTTGTACAAAGTTGTAACTAGTAAGGGCAGAGCCTGGTCTTGAACCCAGGCCTTCTGGCTCCAGAGTCCCTGGTCCTCACTGCCATATTGTGCTATCTCTCCATGGAACAATAGAGAGGATATATTTTTCCCCACTGCCAGGTTCTGCTGCAAATTGTGCCATGGTATTTATGCCCTATGAAGATGAGTATGATTCACCCCTACCCTCTTGGAGCCCAGGGGAGGAGAGAGATAGAAAACCAGCAAACTACAGTAGGAGTGCTTTCAGAGGCATAAGTGAAGGAGGTAGAGGCAGGCTTGATTCTGTTTGGTTAGGGGAAGGTGGGGGCAAAGTGAAGGATGCAAGGAAGGCCAAGGAAATTTGGACTAAGAATTTTAGTATGCTTATAAATTTACCAGAGAGTGAAGGGAGTGTGGATGAGTCTCGATGGGAATTCCAGCTGGAGGGAACAGAGGATACAGAAGTGTAGTGAGACCTCCAGTGGGTCTGAAGCTTGGGGATTCCTACCTGAACTGAGCATTGCCGCAAAGTAGAAGCAAACACTGAACATGTATTCCTCTCAGAAAATCAAAAACAAAGCTATTTTATTTTAAGGCACAATTGTTCACTTTTAAAAACAACTTGTCTCTGTTCTTTTAGAGAAATCAAAGCTATATTATGTACTTGGCTTCCTTAAAATAATGAACTTTGAAAACAAATCCAAGCCCTTACACTCATTGACTGTATGTCTCTGCCTTTTCTGAGCTTCAATTTACTTTTCTATAAATTGGAGATAGTCATAACTACTCTGCTGGCTTGATGGAAGAAATAAATGAGACAATGAATATAAATATGTATAATAGCTACCAGAGCTTCGCACAGGGGGGATCAGAAAATATGGTTTTGTATCCCCTCACCTTTGTAAAATAGTTTCCCCACATAGATTGGGTTAAGTCTTAGGTAGTTAACTTAGGTGGTTGAAGAATGCTGAGAACACATCATGGCCACAGATGAACTTGTATGAGCTTGGCGCCTGTGGTTTCAGGATGGATGGTGAGCAGGGGCTTGAGATGAAAATATCTTATGTAGATTGTAATTAGCCTTCTCAGTTTGGTATAGCTCTAGGAGAAATCTTGGCATACAGCCAAGAGCACTTCTCAACAACTTTTCCCAGTACGTGGAGAACTCTCCTGAACCCCATGCAAGACAGTGACATACGACAAACATCAGGGCACAGATAGATGATCTTACCTGCTCTATCAAGGGTGTATGTACATGTCTCAGCTTTCTCACCCACAAACAATCAAGGAATGCTCCAGGTTTCTGTGCTTGTTGACAAGCAGTTTTTTTATTTTTTCCCAAGGCTGTATTGCAAAAAGATGTGTTTGATTTCCTATTTGTAATTATCCACCTATTTTTTTTTCTTTTATAGTCAGTTTTCAATATGCTCTTGGGAAAGATCAACATAGTCCAAGTCATCCTCACGGGGACTACTCTAGGGCTTCCTTCTGCGATCCTCTTCTCCCCCTACAAGCTGTTCTCCACCCTACAGCCCGAGTGATCTTTAAGCCCCACCCTGCATAAAGCACTCCAGTGGCTTCCCATGCACTAGAAGAAAATTTGAGCAGTTTACTCTGCCTTACAGAGCTCTTACTGAGTTCTTACAGCATGATCATTTGAGACCTTGGAGAAGGGCAGTGGTTGATTTTCTACCTTGTACAATAACAAAATACAAAGGTTTATTTTTCTCCCAGAGTAGAGATTATTTTATGAAGTGACACCTTTTCTCTTGAAGAGTCTGTTGTTACATTGGACAAGCAGAAGGAAGCTCTAGACATAGAAAGAAACACACATACACATTTCTTTGACATAAAATTACTTGTGAGGTCCTGTTAGGATGGCTCATAGAAGATCTGCATTTAGAATCCTGAACCCCATGCAAGATGGTGACATAAGTGTGGCTTGTGACTTAGTAAAATGTGTGTTTTTGAAGTGCCGGATGTGAAGGCTGAGAACCAGAGCACTGTATAGTTTGGCCAAAGAACTGCTAAGAACAAAACTGCTTTGAACTTAAGTTGATACTTTGTGAAGTGTGATCTTTGAACATTGAATCATTCATTAAATTCTTACTGTACGTGACATGATGTGACTTAGGGAAATCAGCATGGGGCAGTGGAAAGAAGTTTATCCAAAAGGAACAGGTGCTTTTCTGAACGCATTCATAATTGAGGAGAGAGAAATTATATGTGCACCAGGAGTAGCTTGAGAACAACTAAAGGGGAGACAGAGATGGCAGGGCAGCTAGCCCAGACCTACTGTGTATATGCTGAGGGGTGAAGGTCAGTGGGGAGGGTTGGTGGGTCCTGGGGAGAGATTCTCATCAGAAGCAAATTTTGAGCTGGGACATAAATGACTCAGATTGTTGTGAGTTACAGGAGGTCATCTGAGCAGGAGGTAATGGCTTGAACAAAGATAGTGAGAAGAATCCTAGGGAAATACATACAGAACACAGGTCAGAAGGACAGAAGCCGAGAAGCTATGTTGGCAAAGAAAGCTCTACTTTCATAAACTACTGTCAAATATCTAGAAAAGGATGAACATTATGAAAACAAATAGAAATGTACAAGAAATATATGGTACTTAAAAATAAATAAGCCAATTGCTTTGGGCTCTTGAGTATTTTGCAATATAATTCCTGGGAAAGAGATTTTGAGTTGCTTTGCTGGAACATTCATTCCTTCAGCATCTGTTGGGTACAGTGTTCCGGGCATTGGGTTAGGTGCTCCATCCTAAAATATAACACAAACACAAATCTTTTTTTGGAACAAGGAATGGTACAAAGGATAAATGAATACATACATATCCAGTTGTTGATAGTAATGCGTTTATTCCCAGAATAATTTGGTGCCTGTGTGAAAAAGGAAGAAAGATATTTTTAGAGAGCTTCTCTCCCTATTTTGGAATATGAGGACAACACCTGCCAAATTTGGCACAAAATGATCATTGCTCCCCAGCAGAGATACACAGGCACAGCTGACTCAGCCATGATGGGTGGTTTCAAAATCAACAGCATTTTCTGGGCATGGGATTTCAGCTCTCAGCACCTGTTGTAACCCTGTGCTAATTCCTTCAATATTTTTAGTAACTTGTGGTTACAAGTACAAAATTGTTAATAGCAGGAGCATAAAGGACAGGTTTATGACCCCTGGAAACTAAGTAGTGTGCTTCAGTTACTGAAGAATCGAGTCAAAAATTTGTTAAGAGAATGCTCTTTCTCAGGCTACACTTAATTAAGCTCTAATATTTCACCAAATGACCTGGAAGAAGTAAAATGCATTTTTTTGTTCACTGCACTTGGCTCATTAATGAAGGATCCTCATCGTTTAATAGTATGAGTTGTTAATTTATAACCCAGATCATATTCTGCTTTCTCAGCATTTTTTTATTTAATTAATATTTTCTCTCGAAAAAATATTTAGGGAACATATTCACATATGAAAAGGAATGCTGAACATGGATACTATTCTATTTTTCTTCAAATTCCCCTGATTCAAGTAGAGAATTATAAAAAGCTCATATAAAGAGAATTACAATCAGCAACCAGAAAAGAACTGAGTGACACTGGGTCTTCTCTGTCACCTTGAATGACATGCTCTGAATAATCATTCCTTCAGGTTAGAGGAGGTGTTTGGCCTTACGACAAAACTCATATTCCTAATTAACCTCAAACTAATGCATGGGTTATTTTAAAAATTGTGGCTGAGTGCTTGTAGCCAATTTTCTCCATTTAACCTATGTGAGTTCCTGGGTTCGTGTTTGTATCACGCTGGGATGGGCTCATGTGTAGGAGAGGACTGGGAAGGTCCGTGTGCACCATGTATCTCACTGGCTCACACAGACTCTCTAATTGGGCCTAATGATAGAAAATTGCAATGTTTAAAATAGTATGAGGTTAGCTGTCTCTGACATAGCCTTTCCCAACTTTGCATGGAAATGTCTATGAAGTACAAGGAAAATCTATATTATACAACCTAAGAAGATTTAAGAAAGTTTATTGGCAGAGGATGGATTAAGAAATACCTCATCTTCCCTGTCTGGTGCACCCATACTTTACCTTTTGGAACAGACCCATTTGGGGAAAATAAAAAGATAGAAAAATACTGTGATTTCCCCTACTCACCATCTGCCCTGTCTTAGGGACCTAGGTCTGATCCTCTTTTCTTCAGAATCAGTGATTTTTTAAGATGACAAAAGGACAAAATTCATCTCCTTCTCTTTTTATATTCATTAACACAGAAGGTTTCTAGAAAACACCAGAGTTGGAAGAAGGGGCACATGGCTTGTTATAGAAGAACAAATGAACAGATGGATCAGGGTTAGAATCTTACCTCTTCCACTTCATAGCTGAGAGGCTTTGGGAATGTGACTTACTCTTCCTGAGCTTGTTTCCCCATCTGCTATTAATATGGAGACAGTAATATTTATCTTGTGGAATTATTGTATGAATTTGAGATATAAAGTGTCCTATGCAGTGTTGGCACATGGTAAACATTCAAGATACGGTAGTTGTTAATAATGATGATGATGGGGGCGCCTGGGTGGCTCAGTTGGTTGGGCGACTGCCTTCGGCTCAGGTCATGATCCTGGAGTCCCGGGATCGAGTCCCGCATCGGGCTCCCTGCTCCGCGGGGGGTCTGCTTCTCCCTCTGACCCTCCCCCTTTCATGTGCTCTCTCTCTCTCTCTCATAAATAAATAAAAATCTTAAAAAAATAATGATGATGATGGGTAGATTCCAACAGGTAAAGCATTATGGTTAAAGGAGGAGACTGGAAGATAGATGGTTGTTTCAGTTCATGCTGGGGGAAGTGGTTTTTATTCATTGGATTGGTTCAGTATGTCAGAGATCCAGGTGTGGGGGCAAGGAGAACCCCTAATCTCAGAATAGAAGAGTTGTCTGTTAGAAGCCGGGATGGAGACAGTATAACCCATTGCTAACCTATTATCTAACCAACTCTCCAGCTATAGATTTGAGTAAGAAAGATCCAGCACCCAGTTAAAAAGTGGGCAAGAGAAATCGATTTACTTGATTTTTGGCAAATACTTCATTTAAAAAATCTCACTACATCTAAAGATAAAAGCCCAGAACTTAACATGGGACATTTGGAAAAATATTATAAAATAGGGAGAGTAAATATGATCCTGAAGACTCAGAAGAGCACATTTCTGAAAATGAAATAAGAAGATTTCAGGTATTTATTTTATATCCTTCATTTACATCCTTAAGAAGATTTGTGAGCTGAGAAATCATAATTAGAGAACAGATTGAGATGAAAGGAAACAAGGATAAAATGAAGAGGAAACTAGATAAGATTAAAATATAATTGTAAAAAAAGGAAATGCAATAGCAGAATTGATAACAATAGCTAGTAATTTTTGAGTGTCAACTTTGCTTTACACGTATTAACTCATTGTGTTCAACTCTATGTAACAGTACCTATTATTATCTCTATTGTGCAGGTGAGAAAAACCAAAGTATGAAGAGGAATAGAAATGCAGCTAAGGTCACAGAGTTGGTTAAGAGAAAAACCAGATTTCCAATCCAGGTGGTTCAGAGGGAATGCAACTTTCTAATGCTTCATACAGCCTTGGGGAGAGCTAGAGCAGAATTAGCACTACTGAAGACTGAAACAGGAGAACACAAACCTAGGAACATTTACAGAATATAGAGCAAAAGAACAGATGAAAGAAACATGGATAGTAAAGATGTAGAAAACAGAGATTGATGAGCAACCCTAGGAATTCCAGGTATTCCTGAAGGGCAAAATAAACAAATAGAACAGGAACAATTATCAGAGTTACAACTGATAAAAATGTTCCTGGGTTGAAAAGATATCTTTGTATATAGACAAAATAGGGCTCTAGTTCTCCAGACAAGATCTGAAAAGAAATCCACAGTTAAACATAGACCAACAAAGTTTTTGAATGAAAGGGAAATAAATTCTCAAGTATTCAAGAGGGGAAAAAAAGAAGAAAAACCACTGGCCTCTGAGTTTCTTTTTCTGTATCATTAAATGTCAAAAGACAATGGAAGAACATTTACAGAATTTTGAGGGAAAGAGGTTGTGACCAAGAAATTTGTACCCAAATAGGCAGTGAAGAGAAGAAAACCCATGTATTCAAGGGCTCAGAAAATGTTTTACTTTTAAAATAATATTTGAAGGCATATTCTAAATAACAAATACATGAAGAAAAAACAGTGATTTTCAGTAATAAACAGAAAACATAATTGGCTGGCAAGCAGACTGTAAAACCGCCAAGTGCAACGCTGAATCCCAGATGTTTTAACATCAGTTCATTTAGACCCGCAGACAAACTGATAAGACCACAGACAAAGTGTTTTCACAGTAACTCCACACAAGTAGACTTGTGTTCCAAAGATAAGACCCCTGATTATTCCAGCAACTGGCCCAGTTATAAATTCTGACCAATTCCTACCTGGACCCTACTTACTTCCACTTGAAACTCTATTAACTAACACCAGCCTCTGTAACCTTGAAAGCTCCTCTTCCTTTTAGGAGACCCCACTGAGACCTCCTTAGGATGATGCTCTGTTCTACTGAGCAGGTGTGATAAAACCCAGTTTTGTATGATCAGTAGGCCTCCCCAGTGTCTGTGGGAGTATGCGGTCTGGTAGTGAGCACTAGAACATATTAAACACAGCAAAGCAGATTAAAAAGCTGAATGGAAATGTCAAAATGGTTTTCATGAAAACAAAATTAAAGTAAAAATAGTAACAGGTGGAAAATATAAATAATAGATGATTAGAAAAGTAGCAATATGTAAAATTATGCTAAAATTTTAATTACAGTGGACTCTAAGTATAGTTTTTCATTTTAATGTTTAAAATATTTTTAACATATTTAACAGTTTTAATATTTTTAACAGTTTAAGATATTTTTGAAAAGTAAAAGTAACTTAATGGAACTATAAGTAGATCAGTGCTTCCAAGATACCAGTGAAAATCTGGTAAAGACACATGCCAGTTATGATAGTAAATAAAAATGAGTAAAATCTCCTTATTAAAAAACCAAGACTCTCAGATTGCATATAAAATATAATCTAATTACTTGTATCTACAACAGACACATCCAATTAGAAATTACCTTATTAAAGCTGAAAGAAGAAAATGGGCAAAAATACTTTTGTAAATAAAAATAAAAAAATTGTTTGCAATATTATCAGGTAATTTAAATATTTGATGAAAAAAGTTAATTTTATTAATATAAAGTACTTCTACAATAAAGACTTAATTATCATGGCATTTTATGTGCTGGATAGAAATGACTAAAGCAACAGTGGAATCTGCTTTTCCCCATTAGATTGGCAAAGATTTAAAAGACACTTAATACCTAGTGATGTGACTGCAAAGAGACAAGAACTCTTGATGTTTATGTGGGAGTAAAACTTAGAATCAGCTTTTACAGGATTGCCCAGCAATATCTACAAAAAGCTTGAGCAGTGTGTATATACTATTCTACACATAGCCATTAATTCTACATCTAACCAATTCATTCAAAGCAAATAATTGGAGAACTTTGCAAGGATGAATATAAAGGATATATATTTCAAAGTCATATATGGTAATAAAAATGGGTAGCCATCTCACTCTCCAATATAGGGAATTGGTTCAAGTGTAGAATATCCATATAATGGAATAGAATGTAGTCATTATATTATTACTAATATAGAATGTGTGCCTTAGACAAACACTGGGCAGGAGAACCAGGACTTAATTGTTTAGAAATTGGACCTAGATAAGTGCAGTTTTTTTATTGTAATAAACAAACTCATAATATATTATTAAATGAAATTAAGTTTCATAGTGTATAAAATACATAATTTCAGTTGTGTGTGTGTGCATAGAAAAGAGAAATGGAAGTATATATGTCAAAATGAAAGCAGTGGTTATCCCTGGGTAGGGAGGCAGGATGGCGCTCTCTCTTCTATATACTTTTTATAATATATAGTTTTTAAAATTATTTTTTTCATCATGATAAGTGTATTATTTAATCCCTACCCACTGTTTCCTCCATCCCCCCACCGAACTCCTCTCTGGTAGCCATCAGTTTGTTCTCTATAGTTAAGAGTCTGTTTCTTGGTTTCTCTTTCTCTCTCTCTTTTTTCCTTTGCTTGTTTGTTTCTTAAATTCCACATATGAGCGAGATCATATGGTATTTGTCTTTGACTGACTTATTTCGCTCAGCATTAAACTCTTTAGCTTTATCCATGTTATTGCAAATGGCAAGATTTCATCCATTTTTTATGGCTGAGTAATCTTATATAGTGTGTGTGTGTGTGTGTGTGTGTGTACCACTTCTTCTTTATGAATTCATTTATCAGTACATACTTGGGCTGCTTCCATAGTTTGGCTCTTGTAAATAATGCTGCAATAAACAGAGGGGTGTATGTATTCCTTTGAATTAGTGTTTTTGTATTTTGGGGGTAAATGTCCAGTAGTGTGGTTGATGGGTCGTAGGGTTGTTCTATTTTTAAGTTTTTGAAGAACCTCCATACAGTTTTCTATAGTAGCACCAATTTGCATTCCCACCAATGGTACAAAAGGATTCCTTTTTCTGCACATTCACTTGTTTCTTGTGTTGTTGATTTTAGCCATTCTGACAGTGTGAGGTGATATCTCATTGTAGTTTTGGTTTACATTCCCTGATGTTGAGTGATGTTGAGCATCTTTTCACCTATCTGTTGGCCATCTATATGTCTTTCTTGGAAAAATATCTGTTCATGTCTTCTGCCCATTTTTAAATTGGATTATTTGTTTTTTGGGTGTTGAGTTGTATTAGTTCTTTATATATTTTGGATACTAACCCTTTATTTGATATATCATTTGCAGATATCTTCTCCCATTCCACAGGTTGCCTTTTAGTTTTGTTGATTGTTTCCTTTGCTGTGCAGAAGCTTTTTATCTTGATGAAGTCCTAATAGTTTATTTTTGCATTTATTTCCCTTGCCTCAGGGGACATATCTAGAAAAATGTTGCTATAGCCCATGTCAGAGAGATTACTGCCTGTGCTCTCCTCGAGGATTTTTATGGTTTTGGGTCTTACATTTAGGTCTTTAATCCATTTTGAGTTTATTTTTATGTGTGGTGTAAGAAAGTGATCCAGTGGTCATTCTTTGACCTGTTGCTGTCCAGTTTTCTCAACACCATTTGTTGAAGAGACTATCTTTTTCCCATTGTATACTCATTCCTCCTTTTTCAAAGATTAATTGACCATATAATTATAAGTTTGTTTCTGGGTTTTCTGTTCAGTTCCATTGATCTATGTGTCAATTTTTATGCCAGTACCACACTGTTTTGATTACTACTGCTTTGTAATATAACTTGAAATCTGGAATTGTGATACCTCTAGTTTTGTTTTTCTTTTTTCAAGGTTGCTTTGGCTATTTGAGGTTTTTTGTGGTTCCATACAAATTTTAGAATTTTTTGGTCTAGTTCTATGAAAATGCTGTTGGTATTTTGATAGGGATTGCATTAAATCTGTAGATTGCTTTGTGTAGTATAGACATTTTAACAATATTTGTTCTTTCAACCCATGAGTATGTTATTCCATTCCTTTGTGTCATCTTGAATTTCTTTCATCAGTGTTTTATACTTTTTAAAATATAGGTCTTTTACCTCTTTCATTAAGTTTATTCCTAAATATTTTATTGTTTTTGGTATAATTGTAAATGGGATTGTTTTCTTAATTTCACTTTCTAATGCTTCATTATTAATGTATAGGAACACAACAGATTCCTGTACATTGATTTTGTACCCTGTGACTTTACTGAATTCATTTTTCAGTTCTAGTATTTTTTTGGTGGAGTCTTTAGGATTTTCTATATTTAGTATTATGTCATCTGTGAATGTGGAAGTTTTACTTCTTCATTGCTGATATGGATGCCTTTTGTTGTCTGATTGCTATGGCTAGGACTTCCAGTACTATGTTAAATGACAGTGGTGAGAGTGGACATCTAACAATATATTAAAAAAATCACATACCACAATCAAATGGGACTTATTTTTTTAAAAATTGTTTTATTGTTATGTTAATCACCATACATTACATCATTAGTCTTTGATGTAGTGTTCCATGATTCATTGTTTGTGCATAACACCCACTGCTCCACGCAGAACGTGCCCTCTTTAATATCCACAACCCCTCCCCTCTAGAACCCTCAGTTTGTTTTTCAGAGTCCGTCGTCTCTCATGGTTCATCTCTCCCTCTGATTTCCCCCCTTCATTCTTCCCCTCCTGCTATCTTCTTCTTCTTTTTTTTTCCTTAACATATACTGCATTATTTGTTTCAGAGGTACAGATCTGTGATTCAGCAGTCTTGCACAATTCACAGCACTCACCATAGCACATACCCTCCCCAATGTCTATCACCCAGCCACCCCATCCCTCCCACCCCCCACCACTCCAGCAACCCTCAGTTTGTTTCCTGAGATTAAGAATTCCTCATATCAGTGAGGTCATATGATCCATGTCTTTCTCTGATTGACTTATTTCACTCAGCATAACACCCTCCAATTCCATCCACGTTGTTGCAAATGGCAAGATCTCATTCCTTTTGATGGCTGCATAATATTCCATTGTGTATATATACCACCGCTTCTTTATCCATTCATCTGTCGATGGACATCTTGGCTCTTTCCACAGTTTGGCTATTGTGGACATTGCTGCTATAAACATTGGGGTGCATGTACCCCTTCGGATTCCTACATTTGTATCTTTGGGGTAAATACCCAGTAGTGCAATTGCTGGGTCATATAGTAGCTCTATTTTCAACTTTTTGAGGAACCTCCATACTGTTTTCCAGAGTGGTTGCACCAGCTTGCATTCCCACCAAGAGTGTAGGAGGGTTCCCCTTTCTCCGCATCCCTGCCAACATCTGTCGTTTCCTGACTTGTTAATTTTAGCCATTCTGACTGGTGTGAGGTGGTATCTCATTGAGGTTTTGATTTGGATTTCCCTGATGCCAAGCGATGTTGAGCACTTTTTCATGTATCTGTTGGCCATTTGGATGTCTTCTTTGGAAAAATGTCTGTTCATGTCGTCTGCCCTCAAATGGGACTTATTCCTGGGATACAAAGGTTGTTTAATATTTGCAAAACAATCAACATGATATGTCACATCAATAAGCGAAAGGATAAAAACCATATGATCATTTCAATAGACGCAAAAAAAAAAAACATTTAACAAAGTACAACATCCACTGATGAGAAAAAGCCTTTGCAAAGTAGGTCTAAAGGGAACATAGCTCAACATAAAAAGGCCTCATATGAAAAACCCACAGCCAACATCATACTCAATGGTGAAAAACGAGCTTTTCCCCTAAGGTCAGGAATAAGACAAAGATGTCCACTTTCACCACTTTTATTCAATATAGTATATGATTTTTAACATAGTTAGAATGGCTTACTCTAATAATCTATAAAACACTATGAAATTATTTCCTTTAAATATGCGCTTTCTGGGGCGCCTGGGTGGCTCAGTTGGTTAAGCGACTGCCTTCGGCTCAGGTGATGATCCTGGAGTCCTGGGATCGAGTCCCACATCGGGCTCCCTGCTCGGCGGGGAATCTGCTTCTCCCTCTGACCCTCTTCCCTCTCGTGCTCTCTATCTCTCATTCTCTCTCTCTCAAATAAATAAATAAAATCTTTAAAAAAAATAAAAAAAAATATGCGCTTTCTGAAGGTCATGAAAGGGAGACTTGAAAACATGTACAGACACACCAAATTCTTGAAGGAGAGGATATATCAATGATATCAATTGTTTTCCAGATATTGAGGAAAACGTCACAAAGGAGTGATAATTTAGAAGGGTGTATCCCCAATAAAATATTAAAATGTATTAAAAATTAGAATATGGATTTGTATTTCCTTGATGATGAGTGATGTTGAGCATCTTTTCATGTCTTTTAGCCATCTGCATGTCTTCTTTGGAAAAATGTCTATTCATGTTTTCTGCCCATTTCTTCACTGGATTATTTGTTTTTTGGTTGTTGAATTTGTTAAGTTCTTCAAAGATTTCGGATGTTAATCCTTTATCAGATATGTCATTTGCAGATATTTTCTCCCATTCCATAGGTTACCTTTTAGTTTTGTTGATTGTTTCCTTCATTATGCAGAAGCTTTTTATCTTGATGAAGTCCCAATAGTTCATTTTTGCTTTTGTTTCCCTTGCCTCCAGAGACATGTCTAGTAAGTTAGTTGCTGCGGCTGATGTCAAAGAGGTTGCTGCCTTTGTTCTCCTCTAGGATTTTGATGATTTCTTATTTATAGCAATATTATCAACAATAGCCAAATTATGGAAAGAACCCAAATGTCCATTGACTGATGAATGGATAAAGAAGATGTGGTTTATACATACAATGGAATATTACTCAGCCATCAAAAACATTGAACTCTTGCCATTTACAATGACATGGATGAAGCTAGAGTGTATTATGCTAAGTGAAAAAAATCAGTCAGAGAAAGACAAATACCATATGATTTCACCCATATGTGGAATTTAAGAAACAAAACAGATGAACATAGGGAAAAGGAAAAAAAAGAGAGGGAGGCAAACCATGAGAAACTCTTAACTATAGAGAACAAACTGAGGGTTGCTGGAGGGGAGGTTGGTGGGGGGATGGGCTAGATAGGTGATGGGTATTAATAAGGGCACTTGTGATGAGCACTGAGTATTATATGTAAGTGATAAATCACTAAATTCTATTCCTGAAACTAATATTATAGTATATGTTAATTAACTAAAATTAAAAAAAAAACTTGAAATACTAAAATAAAAATTAGAATATGGGAAAAAAAGGTCCTAATGAGTCCTGAGAAGAGAAGAAACAGATTCATGTGATAAAGGTTACATTTAAAATCATCAGGAAAAGATTGAATGTATCATAAATCAGGGTGGACAGCAGACTAAACAGTTTTGGAAATGTTACTTCATACCATATCAAAATAAATTCCACTTGAATTAGAGATGTAAATGTTTCAAAAGAACTGAAATAAATAGGCCATAGAATAAGTAAATACAGAGGTACTGAAATAAATATAGGTGACTATATCTACATATCATCTAGAAGTATGAGAATCTAAGTATGCCAGTTCAGGCAGAAACCATAAAATATACAATGGAAGATTTGGTACATAAAGAGTAAAATGTTCCCTCAGGTCAGAAACACCATAAATAAAAATAAAAGACAGATGCATGAATGATGTATTGCTTTTGTAATCTGCGCTAATTTTTCCACAGTGAGAATGGTACTTGTTTGTCTTTAAGAGGATCTGATGTACAGATGATGATGGAGAGGCAGAGCATGGGTGTCAAGGGGACTTTGGTGCCAGATAACATCCATTTCAATCCTATAATATATTTTTGTGTGACATGGGCAATTTAACCTAACCTCACTGTGCCTCAGTTCCCTGATCTTTGTAATGAAGATAGAATCTACTTTAGAGTGGTCAGGGTTGAGTGTGTTAATTTTTATGCATGGCTCTTAGAATAGTGCCTCTTGTATAGTGAGCACTCTAAGTGATAGCTATTATTCTCTAAGAAATTTTGAGTTCTAGCATACTATGATCTTGTGGAGGACTACAGAGGGAGCTAAGAACAAACTACTCTTTAGTTCAAGGTTTAAGAGAAGCCTGTGATTCAAGGCACTGGTCAAAAAGGACCAGTTGATAGGGCTAAAATTACATTACTGCCATGGACGAGGAAACAGAACAACAAATAGCATGTTCCTTTTATTATCTATATAAACAAAGGAAATGTATAAATGATACCACAAATTGTACTGAGGTGGGAAGGAGTAGGTGAGCAGACAAATTTTCTTCGTTTATTCTAACACACGGACAGTAAATGCAATTCCAACTTCCCCCTAATTTTTCTCTCTGGTTGAAAGCTGAAATGCTGGATAGACTGGTTACCAATGATCCCTTTTCTCAACTTAGTCTTTTATTTCCTGTTTGACTCTGTGGCAGTGTTGATGAGCTACTTCATTGTTTTTCCATGGTTGTCCACATGACACACACCTACTAGAGCCATGATGAAAATAATAGATATGTTGAGCAGAGGTCAGGTAATTTTAAGTCCACCATGTGTCCACATGATACTTGCACTAGGGAAAAGAGAAGTAGCAATTGACTGAAATACAACTGTTTTGAAGCTGATTGGGAGGAAACATATGACCAAAACACATATTGGGTTGAAGGCTCACTCTTTATTTTTAAAATTATTATGTTTTTTTCTTAGTATAAAAGCAACATATGCTAATTATAGAGAAAAAGGGAAACATAGACAAGAAAAATAACATGATCTATAATCTCAGCCCTGAAACTTGCAGAGGATTAAAGAATGAATGTGGACAAGGAGCAAACTATTCTTTTAAGAGCAGAACATTTTGGTATACATCTCTCTGATCTTTTACTTTATCTTTCTGCAAAAGTGTAGTCAAATGATATTTGGTGTCTTATACTTCTTTTTCACTTAATATATTACAAATATATAGCAATGGAGTTGCAAAACATTTATGAACCAAATTTTATATATATATATTTTAAAGATTTTATTTATTTATTTATTTGAGAGAGAGAGAATGAGAGATAGAGAGCACGAGAGGGAAGAGGGTCAGAGAGGGATGTGGGACTCGATCCTGGGACTCCAGGATCACGACCCGAGCCAAAGGCAGTCGCTCAACCAACTGAGCCACCCAGGTGCCCCATATATATATTTTTATTATTATGTTAATCACCATACATTACATCATTAGTTTTTGATGTAGTGTTCCATGAGTCATTGTTTGCGTATAACACCCAGTGCTCCATGCAGAATGTGCCCTCTTTAATACCCATCACCAGGCTAACCCATCCTCCCACCCTATGAACCAAATTTTAATAGCCGTATAAAATCTATTATAAATGGCATAATTTATTTTACCTATCTCCTGATTTTGGACATTTTAGATTACCTCTATCCTGTGACTGTTGTTGTATAGGAATATTTGGGCACATGAGTTATTTCCTTAGCATATATTCTTAGAAATTATATTGCTAGTTCAAATTTATGTATATTTTAAGGAATTTGATACTTTGCCAAATTGCTTTGAAGGAAGGTACTACCAACGTATGATTTACATTTATACACCAGCTTGTATAAGAATGCCTAATTTTCCTTATGTTTGGCAATTTTAGGCATTGCAATTATTGTTTATCTTCTCATTCTGATTGGACTAGTCTTGCCCTCACAAAGATTTCAGTCTAGTGGTGCTGGAACAACTGATTATACATATAGAAAAAAATAAGCTTTAAGGCCTACTTCACAGTATAAACAAACCTGACTGAAAATAAATCACTGATGTAAACTTAAATGGCAAAATTATAAAGTTTCTATAAGAGAACATGGGAGAATATCTTTGTAAACTTAGAGAAGGCACAGATTTCTTATGAAAAGCCCTAGCCATAAATGAAAAACTGATGAATAGACTTTATCAAAATTAAATATGCCTTCTCATCAAAAGACATTGTTAAGAGAATGAAAAGAAAAGACACAGGTGTGAAAGAATATTCCCAATACATATATCTGATGGAAGGATTATATCTGTGCTTTTCTTGTATGTGAATTTTACCTCACTAAAAAAAAAATTAAAGATTTCAATGTAGAAATATAGAATAATGAAATTTTAGGAACATATTTTCATAACCTTGGGTGGGGAGAACTTCCTAAACAAGAAACCTAGTTGTAATAAGAGACTAATATATTAAATTTCAAAAAACATAAAAATATGTATGTTTAAACATAACATAAATGAAAGCAAGAGATAGAAGACAAAAAGGAAAAAATATTTCAACATCTATGTTGAACAAAATTTAACAAGCTTAATAAGCAAAGACTTCCTATAAATGGATAAGAATCAGTCTATGATGAACAAAATTTAACAAGCTTAATAAGCAAAGACTTCCTATAAATGGATAAGAATCAGGCAAATCCCAGAAAACAAATAATCAAGTCAAAAAATGGGCAGAAGACATGAAAAGACACTTCTCTGAAGAAGACATACAAATGGCTAACAGACACATGAAAAAATGTTCGTCATCATTAGCCATCAGGGAAATTCAAATCAAAACCACATTGAGATACCACCTTATACCAGTTAGAATGGCAAAAATGGACAGGAAAAGAAACAACAAATGTTGGAGAGGTTGTGGAGAAAGGGGCACCCTCTTACACTGTTGGTGGGAATGCAAGTTGGTACAGCCACTTTGGGAAACAGTGTGGAGGTTCCTCAAAAAATTAAAAATAGAGCTACCTTATGACCCAGCAATTGCACTCCTGGGTATTTACCCCAAAGACACAGATGTAGTGAAAAGAAGGGCCCTATGCACGCCAGTGTTCATAGCAGTGATGTCTGCAATAACCAAACTGTGGAAAGAGCAGAGATGCCCTTCAACAGATGAATGGATAAAGAAGATGTGGTCCATATATACCATGGAATATTACTCAGCCATCAGAAAGGATGAATACCCAACTTCTACGTCAACATGGATGGGACCGGAGGAGATTATGCTAAGTGAAATAAGTCAAGCAGACAAAGTCAATTATCACATGGTTTCACTTATTTGTGGAACATAAAGAATAGCATGGAGGACATTAGGAGAAGGAAGGGAAAAATGAAGGGGGGCGGAAATTGGAGGGAGAGATGAACCATGAGAGACTATGGACTCTGAGAAACAAACAGGGTTTTAGAGGGGAGGGGGGAGGGGGGATGGGTTAGCCTAGTGATGGGTATTAAGGAGGGCACGTACTGCATGGAGCACTGGGTGTTATATGAAAACAATGGATCGTGGATCACCACATCAAAAACTAATGATGTATGGTGACTAACATAACATAATAAAATTTAAAAAATTAAAAAAAAAGAATCAGGCAAATGATGTAATAAAAGTGGGCAAAATATATGCACAGATAATTCACAAAAAGAAGAGTGCAGATAGCTGGTAAAGGCATGAAAAGATGCTTTATCTCACCAGTACTCAGGGAAATAAGAATTAAACTATTAGTCTGGTAAAAATGGGAAACTTTGAAAACATTAAGTGTTGGTGAAAATACAAAATGGGTTGTTGTACTTTGCTGGTTGGAATTTGAATAGCTAGAACTTTTGGGGAAAACATCTGGCAATATCTGTGAAGGTTTAAAATGCATCATATCATTTGATCTTATAATCCCTTTTGGTAATTTTCACTAAAGAGCAAAAGTGCAAGTGTTTAAGGATGTATGAATAAGGTATTTATTTAATGTTTGCACTGGCAAAAAACAAGCTGGAAACAACTTGAATGAACATTAAGAGGAGAATAGTTGGATAAATTATAATAATCTTTACTACAAACTGTTATACCAAAATTAAAAAGAGTAAATCAGATTTACATAATTGAACTGCAAGGATTCCAATGCTATTATGTGAAAAAAATCAAATTGGTGATTAACGTATAACATATTTTCCTATTTCACATTAAAAAGAAATGCTAACACAAATTTGTACTTCATTGGAGCAGAAACATGTAATGATTCTGTTTTCTTCAATAACTGTCACTTTCATATCTTTTTCACATTTCTTCCCTGCTGAGTAATGGGAATGCTTAGTAATATTCAGCTAAATCCGTAACTTTTCAGTTTTTAGAATCTCATTTTGGTTCTCAAGACTCAGCCACAGATTGGCTTATCCTCTATTGATTCACATCCATTGTTGATAAAAGATGGAATTACTAGACTGCTGTTATGATCATTCCACTTGTTTTTTCACTATATCCATTTAATTAATTTCTTGTTAAATTGAGATTATTTAGAGTAGTAAAAGGTAAGTATCTAACTGGAAAACTAGTTCCCAATGTGCATGATACAGAAAAGACTATTCAGTAGAAAGAACGTCTAAGAGACTAAAAATTAAATTTCAAAAAACATAAAAATATATTTTTCACATATCTAGTGAAGTAAGTTAATAAAATGTCTTCCGTAAAAGCCCACATAGAAATTATGACTCCTAATGTCCAAAGTCTGTCTGTCCAGTAATAGGAGCACCTTTGTTCACTGGGTTTTCCCAAAGAATATAGATGCAGGAAGTCATATATATGTCTACCACTTTCCTTCTATTTTCCTCTGGTTCAAATGAGTGTCCTTATTCCCTCTCCCACTGTATGTAGCCATTATCATTTCCCACTTGACCTCTATTCTCATACCATTGCTGAGAGATCTCTGTTGACTTCTTTTGGGTCTGTTTTGTTCTTTCTTTAGCCCAAGGATAAAACCTCTTATATCCTAGGATTTTGTTTTTATTCTCTTTGTCCATGGCTAAGATTATTCACTCTCTTTTCTTCCCATGCCCTAATACCACTATTCAAAGTAGCTGAGAACTTGGCACAGTACCTGAAATCTCCACCTGATACTGGCCCTGGCCGTGATTTTGATTTCTAAGAATGGTCCACAAAGATGGCAAGTTACATGGGGTTCAGGATTTGCTGCCCTAGAAACAAAAATCAAATACAGGGCATCTCTGTATAAGTAGTTGCTTTTACTTTTGGCCTTGATCCTGTTGATACAATACCCACTGCTGCTGCTGGAGAGAAAAATCTTGAAATGTTTATAGAAAGGCATGATTCATAAAATGCAAATCATAAAGCAAAGTCATGAGGAGCTGGAAAGGACACAAGCCAAACCCTCTCATAGTCAAGAAAGCACAAGCTCAAGAGACTTATCCAAGGTCACACAGCTGGTTTATCTGCAAGCTCAGAACTAGGAGTCAGGTCTTGGTACTTGCTGTTGAGTTGTTTACTTGTGAAATGGAAAAGTGAAACAGGGTGGGAATGCAAATTGTGATAACCTGTCTTCCTGCTCACTTAAAAATGCTTCCCCAAACAACCTGAACATTTTAAATAGTGCTTAGTCACACTGTCTTTTACCAATTTGAGAGTCTTAAGAAGGAATCCCCTTGTAAAATACTTGTCTTTTGTGTGTTAAGGTGCAATAGGTTTTTCACAGATAATTGTAAATTAGTTCATTAACATTTTTGTCTTCCTAACACTTTGCCATTATCATTTAGGGAATAGAAGGTAATTTCGTAATGTGCACATACTTGGTTGCACATTAGAATTACCTGGGGAACTTTTTTTTTTTAAGATTTATTTATTTATGAGGGAGAGAGAGAGGGTACGTGTGCGCATACACACACACATGAGCCTCGGGGAGGGGCAGAGAGGGAGGGAGACAAGCAGACTCCCCATTGAGCGGGGAGCCTGATGCAGGGCTCCATCTCAGGACCCCGAGATCATGACCTGAGCCGAAACCAAGGGTTGGATGCTTGACCTACTGAGTCACCCAGGCATTTCTCTTCAGATCAAATAAGTCTTTTACCTTTATGGGGCGCCTGGGTGGCTCAGTCGTTAAGCGTCTGCCTTTGGCTCAGGTCGTGATCCTGGGGTTCTGGGATCAGGCCCTGCATTGGGCTCCCTGCTCTGCCGGGAGCCTGCTTCTCCCTCTCCCACGCTCCCTGCTTGTGTTCCCTCTCTAGCTGTCTCTCCCTCTGTCAAATAAATGAAATCTTAAAAAAAAATAAATCTTTTACCTTTTACCTGGGGAGCTTTTAAAAAGTATCAATGCTGCCAGGCCCCACCTTTAGAGAGTGTGATTTGTCTGGTCTGTAGTGAGACTCTGGCATGGATATTTTTAAAAAGACTCCTAAATAAATCTTACCTGTCACCAGAGTTGAAAACCATAACTCTAGGGTAGTGATTCTCAAATTGTGATCTCTTGTCCAGCAGCTTTGGCCTCCCCTGGAAACTTGTTTGAAATGCAAATTCCCAGACCCTTCCTTAAACCTACTGAATCAGAAACTCTGAGGTTGGGGCCCAGCAAGCAAGTTTTAACAGGCTCCCCACGGATGCTAATGAATGCTAACATTTGAGAAACAACTGGTCTGGTCCAGGGATGGACAAACTATATTGCCTGTTTTTGTAAATAATTTCAAGGGAACACAGCCACACTCACTCATTTATATATAATGCAATGACAGAGTTCAGTAGTTGTGACCAAGACTGTATGACCCACAAAGCCTGAAATATTTACAATCCAGCCTTTTAAAGAAAAAGTTTGACCCCTGAACTGTACTTTTCAAAATGTTTTTAATGTAGTGAGAATTTTTTTTATTGAAGTATAGTTGACACACAATGTTACAATAATTTCAGGTGTACAACATAGCGATTTGACAATTCTATACATTATGCTGTGCTCACCACAAATGTAGCCAACCATCTGTCACTAGTCAGTGCTATTATAGTACCATTGACTCTAATCCCTATGCTGTACTCTTCATCCTTATGACTTTTTCATTCCATAACAGGAAGCCTGTACCTCTCACTCACTTTCACCCACTTTGCCCATCCCTCATCCCCCTTCCCTCTGGCAACCATTAGTTCTCTGCATTTATGGGTGTGTTTCTGCTTTGTTTGTTCATTTTGTTTTTTAGATTCCAGATATAAGTGAAATCATATGGTATTTGTCAGACTTATTTCACTTAGCATCATACTGTGTCGGTCCGTTCATGTTGCTGCAAATGGCAAGATATCTAAATCTATAGATATAGATATATATACAAAATTTTCTTTATCCATTTATCTATTGATAGACACTTGGGTTGCTTCCATATCTTGACTATTGTAAATAATGCTGCAATAAACATAGGGGTGCATATATCTTTTGGAATTAGTGTTTTTTTTTAAAGATTTTATTTATTTATTTGAGAGAGAGAGAGCACAAGCAGGGGGAGTGGCAGGCAGAGGGAAAGGGAGAAGCGGACTCTCCTCTGAGCAGGGAGCCTGCCATGGGGCTCAATCCCAGAACCCTGGGATCATGCCCTGAGCTGCAGGCAGTCGCCCAACTGACTAAGCCACCCAGGCACCCCAGTGTTTTTGATTTTTTTGGGTAAATACCCAGTAGTGGAATTGGAATTATATGGTATTTCTGAATCATATAGTACTTCCATTTTCAATTTTTTGAGGAATTGCAGTGGCTGCAATTTACATTCCCACCAACAGTGCATGAGGGTTTCTTTTTCTCCATATCCTCACCAACACTTGTTATTTCTTTTTGAATCTAGCCATTCTGACAGGTATAAGGTGATATTGCATTGTGGTTTTGATTTGTATTTTCCTGATGATTAGTGATATTGAGCATCTTTTCAGGTGTCTGTTGGCCATTAGTATGTCTTCTTTGGAAAAATGTCTATTCTGGTCTTCTGTGCTTTTCAGACTTCAGTGTAGAGATGAATCACCTGGGGATATTATTAAACTGCAGACTCTAATTCACTGGACCTGTGATGGGGTCTGAGATCCTAATTTCTACAGCTTCCAGGTGATAGTAAAGTTACTGGTTTGTGAAGGACACTTTGAATAGCAAGGGTCTAAAGCAATGCTGTCTAATAGAAACACAGTGTGATGAGACATCTTGATAGGGACTCTCAAAATAATTGGAGAGGTTTTTGTAGGGAAGTTTCTAAAAGCCGTGAAATCTTTGGTGTGGGTGGTTTAAGTTACATTTAATCTGGAAAGGACCTTATATAGGGTGACCATATAATGTACATTCCTAAACTAGGACACTTTTGAGAATGAAAAAGGATGTTATTAATAAAATAGCCAGGAGAACAGGTGTAAAGTGGGACTGTCCTGGACAAACTGGGTGTATGGTCATTTTGCTTACAAAGAATCTAATCCAGTAGTTCTTGAAGGGGGCAGGCTATATCCTTTGAGAAACTTTTTCCAAAATAAACATTAGTTGGGGATGGGAGGAGAGTGTGGTTGGAGAGGGCAGCTGTTTACCAGAATTTGGTGATAGGAAGGGTATATAGCTTACAATAGCTCTCCAGGTGAGTGTCTTGTCCCTGCACCCCCATCCCGAAACCCACACTGATGGGCACAGAGGTATTAGGGTCACGAGGCAGCTAGATCAGGACTAGAAGTCAGATCATGGTACTGAGCCTGGCACAGAGGTGTTGATTATGTATTTATTGACTGGCCGCCTGACAGAACGCACAGGTCTTCACCTCTAGACTGTTACCCTTCCTCTGGGATTCTGTCAGTTTCTGGGGCGGAGCTGCCTGAAGCTTGCACATGCGCTAGTGACCGTGCATGCGCAGACTCCAGGCAGGGAGGGGGCGCTCTCACCGTCCTCGCCGCGGTTTCCTCCGCTGTGTGTGACCTTGTCTCCCTACCACTCATGTGCGTAAGTTCCTGAGGTGAGGCATACAACCTTAGCCCCCGCAGGACCTGGGGGCATTTGTTAGAAATTGCTTTGCCTGCAGAGACTTTGAGCACAAACCTAATCATCAGCTTGTATTGGTAGCCCCGTGATTGAGGTGCTGGGCAGAAGGACTGAGCGAGAAAGAGGGTGATGGAGGCAAAGGACTGCCAAACATCGCTTCCAGCCACCACGTGCCCGCCCACGTGATGCAGGGCAGCCCGAGATAGAGGCGCCATATTTTCTGGGTCTAGCCTGTCAGTAAATAATAGGGCACAGATGTTTCTGAATATTTTATGATTAACTTGCCCCAGGGGACTCTAAATGTTTTATAATTTCTGGGTAGAGAAAGCATCCAGGGCTGTGTAATTCTTAGCAGCAAGTTCGGCGTTATTTTAATGCTTAATATAGGCATTCCTTCTCACACTTTTAGAAGATGGCAGTAGCCATAGAGGTTAAAACTTCCGTTTAATGTGAACAGTGCGAACACAGGAAAATAACATCTAATCTAAGAGGTGGAGACTAATTTGAGGATCACTGTAAAGATTCTTTACAAGTAAGTATTTACTTATAAATTCTTTGAAACTGAGATGGATATATTTTGCTTCTTTGGGTTGTAGCCTTTTTTTGGGAGGGGGGAGCCGGAGTGTTGTCTTTGTGAGCGGGAGGTACAGTTATTTGTTTATAAGGGACAAATTCACCTCAAACATAGGTCTCCTCATTATAAGGAGACCCTCTGAATCTTCTAGGCCCTGTGTTCTTAACCCACACCTACATCATCAACAGCAGAGGGCGTCCTGCTTCAGCAATCTGAGGGATAGCCCCAGAGTAAGGACCGGGTGATCCGGGTTATACGTGTGTCTACTCTTAATTTACCTTTTCACGAGCTTCGAGCGAAGTCAAAGTGGAATCCTGCTCCACAAGTCAGGGCAGGGGGTTTCAGGGTTTTGGGGGGTGTGGGCGGGTGACAAGATGTAATTAGAGAGTTGGGAGGAATTCCACCAGGGTAGTGATGAAGCACATGGATTTGGGAGGATGAACTTGGATTCAAATTCTAGCATTACTTCTTACCAGCTCTGTGTCTTTGAGTGAGTTATTTTTCCTTTTGCAGTTTCCACATTAATAAAATGGCAATACATACTTACTTGTAAAGTCCTTGGCACAATGCCTAGCTCATAGGAAGTGCTCAATAAATATTAGCCTTGAAAATAGGCAAGGAAGCAAACAAGCGATTGTCTTCAGGTTCAGGCTAGGGAAAGAGAGAATCAAAATGAGTAGGGAGCTGCTTTCCTACTATGCTGGAGTAACTCATTTTGGAAAATATTACACAGACTAGGGTTTTGTGTATATGTATAAAGCACTAAGGTGCTTTATGTATATGCTCATTGGCTGATTGATTAAAAACAATCCTTTATAAGATGTGAATAGGTTTTCTCTAATTTCACATTAGTTTTCCATTTATTTGGGAGGTGCTGGTATTCTTTCATATCTAAATGATTTACAGTGTGAAATTCTAAAATAGAAGTTTGAAATCATTCTCTGAAACAATTCTGTGCTTTTTCAGAGTAAAGGTTGATATGCCTAAGAATAAAACCAATTTAAAGAAGAAGAGTGATACAAACTGTTTGGAGGTGCTTTCCACACATTGTTCCAGATTTGGGGTCTGAAGATACAAAGGAAATGGCTTTTTACCACGCTTCACTTTGAATGGTAGGAACCTTCTTTGACATAGTGGATAGAATTTCAGAGTGAGAAGAGTTTCTAAGGTTTTCACAGGTAAGAAAAAAATACCTTACCTATTTCTACCCCCTCAATTAAACAAAAATCTCTTAGCACGAGGCTAGGTTAGCAGCACTTTTACAAGTTTCTCAGGTGGTTCTAATATGCAGCCAGCAGTGTGAACCCTTGTTCTACACCAACTTGTTTTACTCTTGGGAAAAGTACTTGTCCATCTTCCATGCAGCCTCCAGAGTGGAGAGGCTTAAAATAGAAATACAACAGGTTAAAAACCTTCAGTGACCCTTCCCTTCTCCCTCTGCCATCTCTTCAGTTTTCAGGACAAAGTTCAGGATCTTCAGCTTAGCTCACAATTCCTTTCAGTATTTGACTCCTGCTATGCAGCCCACCTCAACTTTTCTATTCCCTTTACTTCTCCCCCTGCACCCTTCTGTCTAGTCATGCCCAACTGCTTGTATCTTGAAATCGTGGCATGAAACTTCCCAGTGTCATACTTTAACATAATTTTCCTTCCTCCTGCTGGACTGCCTTTATCTGTTTCTTCATTTTCAAAATGGAGCTCAAGCTGAGATATTCAAATAGGGAACACGGGAATATTAGTTGTGGCTGCCTGGGTCAAAATCTGTAGTTTTTTTTTAAGACTGGGAAATAGTCTGAGATTTTTAAATTTCTAGCACAAATGCTTCAGGGCTAGGTTGGTATCATAAATGTATAGAGGAGGAAAGGTATGAGATAAAGTGATGGGGCTCTGGCTACCTGGATAGCATGTGCCTCATATAAAGATGATTAAATTAAACTTTTAGGAAAAACTTGGGGCAGTCAGCCCAGGGGCTGCCGATTCACAACTTTTTGATCACTTTGTTTTACAGATGAGGAAACTGAGAGCTAGAGAGAGTCCTGGGAACTAGTAGTATAAGGCAATGCTAGAGCCCGGGTCTTCTAAATATAGGTCCAGTCTTCATAGCACACCATACAACTTTGGCACATTTCCCTTTTAAGTTCTAGTGTATTTATTCCAGATAGTAATAATACTCATTAACATTTATTCAATGTTACACAATTAGGAAAAAGCACTAATTCTGTTTTAAAGACTACAGCTCAGCAAGGTGCTGTAGAAAGATGTGTCTTGCTCCCTGGGTTAGACTTCTTGTGTTCTGAGGCAGAATCCTCGAGTGCCCTACTATGGAATGCAGTCTCTGCTCCCTGCAATATTCTAGTCTGAGACCTTGTAGGGGTAAGTGAATCCCTACCATGCTTCTCTCCCAGCTCACACCTACTATAAAGTGAAATCTTAGCTCTGGTGTCTGATTGATGGATTTCCCTCTCTGGGCTGCCTGGGGGAATTTTACCTCTTAAAGATTTCTGAAAATAAAAGCATTTTCCCCAGCCTTCTTTTCTAGAAGAGAGGAATTTATTCACTCAGACAAAAGTACACTCTGAAATGAGAAAATTATCCTCACATTTGGCAAAGATTGAAGCTGGACGTTTCCTTTGGTCCAGTGGACAGCTACTTTACTGGCTGGGTTCTGAAAGCTTCCTTGCTAGGAGAAAGATAAGGCTTTGTTCTGACACATGGACACCCTGGGCCCATTTGCCTGCTTCAGGGGCTATGGTCCAACCTAAGGTATGGAGAGCACCTGGGTCTGCTTTGGCTTTTCTTTTTATTTATTTATTTATTTATTTTTTTAAAGATTTTATTTATTTATTTGAGAGAGATAGAATGAGAGTTAGAGAGCACAAGAGGGAAGAGGGTCAGAGGGAGAAGCAGACTCCCCGCCGAGCAGGGAGCCCGATGTGGGACTCGATCCCGGGACTCCAAGATCATGACCTGAGCCGAAGGCAGTTGCTCAACCAACTGAGCCACCCAGGCGCCCCTGCTTTGGCTTTTCTAAACAGCGCTCTCCTACCTCCCAGTTTCTATACCTCTCAAGACACACCTAAAGAAATAGCTATGTTTGCTTCTTTGCCAAGAGACTCACTACTGGGGATAGAAGAAAGTCTTACATACGTGATACCATTAGCAGGAATAGGAAAGAACAGAAATAATAACCTGTGAAGGGAGTATGGAGTATAGGATAAAATCATGCCTCTCAATTGGTCAGGAGATGGCTCAGGTTTGGAGAGGAGAAGGCTGGGAATTTGGGATGTCCATTGGTTGTCAAGAGGACTCCCCTTGCCCCCGATATGGAAGCATCTCATAATAGATGAGAGATTTCCTTCTTAGCTGCTGGACACTTGCCATTTCTGTCTTGTTCTTATGTTGTGGTGACTTGTAGTAGTTTATGAGATGCAGGCAACTTCCTGGCCCAGTGTTGCTGAATGGCCAAGTGTGTCTTCATTTATGCTGTAGTCACAGAAAGGGTAACTCTCCTTGCAAAGCAGGAAAGTTTGTGTTTAAGGCAGACTTTTCTCAGTTAATACACTTTATCACCTTCAAAGTCTTGGTTGAATAAACAGAAATATTTATGATAAAAGAAAAATATAAGTTAAAATTAAAAATAAAACAACAGGAACTGAAGAGCATTAAATTATTTGTCACTTTATAAAAAGGGACAAGCTATAGGTTTATTTTAAATAGCAAGGTCTCCAGTAGTTTAATAAGTATTTCCCTTTATATACAACTTTTAAGAAACAAAATGTTAATTTGTATTTTTCACTGTTTATTTTATTTTATTTTTTTAAAGATTTTATTTATTTATTTGACAGAGGGAGAGACATAGCGAGGGAGGGAACACAAGCAGGGGGATTGGGAGAGGGAGAAGCAGGCTCCCCACCGAGCGGGGAGCCTGATGCGGGGCTTGATCCCAGGACCCTGGGATCATGACCTGAGCTGAAGGCAGACGCTTAACGACTGAGCCACCCAGGCGCCCCTCACTGTTTATTTTAAATACACAACTCATTTTGAGATATATAGAAAACTAAACCATTTTTTTCTTTAAACTTTTTATTGTTATGTTAATCACCATACATTACATCATTAGTTTTGGATGTAGTGTTCCATGATTCATTGTTTGTGCATAACACCCAGTGCTCTATGCAGAACGTGCCCTCTTTAATATCTGTCCCCAGGCTAACCCATCCCCCTCGCCCCCTCCCCTCTAGAACCCTCAGTTTGTTTTTCAGAGTCCATTGTCTCTCATGGTTCGTCTCCCCCTCTGATTTACCCCCCTTTATTCTTCGCCCTCCTGCTATCTTCTTCTTTTTTTTCCTTGACATATATTGCATTATTTGTTCCAGAGGTACAGATCTGTGATTCAACAGTCTTGCACAATTCACAGTGCTCACCATAGCACATACCCTCCCCAATGTCTATCACCCAGCCACCCCATCCCTCCCACCCCCCACCACTCCAGCAACCCTCAGTTTGTTTCCTGAGATTAAGAATTCCTCATATCAGTGAGGTCATATGATCCATGTCTTTCTTTGATTGACTTATTTCACTCAGCATAACACCCTCCAGTTCCATCCACGTCGTTGCAAATGGCAAGATCTCATTCCTTTTGATGGCTGCGTAATATTCCATTGTGTATCTATACCACATCTTCTTTATCCATTCATCTGTCGATGGACATCTTGGTTCTTTCCACAGTTTGGCTATTGTGGACATTGCTGCTATAAACATTGGGGTGAACGTACCCCTTCGGGTCCCTACTTTTGTATCTTTAAAGATGAGAAAGTTCATATTTATGAAGGCTTTTCCATTCTGATTTTATGATTTTCATAATTATAACTAAACAGATTTGTTATATGTTATGGTTACAGGTTTCAGACTTGTATCCAAACTTGATAAATTTGTATGTAGACATTATAGTTATGTGTTACAGTCCCTGTGTTTCAATGTCTTTACATATCTGACATTATAACAATGACATTTTCTGGATTTACTGCTGGAGATACCTGTCCTCACAGTCTAGTTCTTAAAAAATCCTTCATATTCAAAAGGAGTTAGTGAGTGGGAGGCATCACATTTGTTCTTTAAAAGATTTTAAATAAGAAATGAATCCGTTAAACAATCTGCAAGGAAAACCATCTCTCTTAGTAGTTTCCATGTTCTTAAAATTCCCCAAATGTTCAGTTTTTCTTTGGTAATTTAATTTCTGCTGCAGATGTCCATCCAATTTATATGTGATTTATCATAGATTTTAATTTATAGTGAAAGTGCTGGGACATATTTGCAAAGAGATAATATATATTTTTTCCTTACCTCATTCCTCATTCCAGTTTCAATGAATAATTGGTTTTTCCCATTATTATGAATTTATCTTTGGATGTTAATGCTTTTGGACAATGACTAGTCTCACAAGGTTCTTCTCCAGCTGTCACATTGCAAACCTGACACACCTGGAATCTTCCCATGCCAATGTTGCTCTAAATGTATCTTAATTAAAAAATTATTTTAGTTTTAAGACTTTGAGTCGCTTTATGTTAGAAAAGGGGTTATAGAATCAGAAGTTTGGGGAAAAAAGTCAGAGCCAAATAAAACTTGTAATTTATTTGATTCAAAAGTGTTATCTGTATCATACCTGGAAAATAATCATCTTACCTTGTTATGATCTTCTTCAGAGACAAGGAACTTACTCCTGGATACCCCCGGTCACCATTCAGGCCTAGTTTTCACAAATACAATGTGTGAATACTTAAACACGTTGGTTACCTTTATATGAACCAGATTATCCTCGTGTATATAGTAAAAATGTAATACTTGCCCTGCCTACTTCATAAGAAGGCAGTATAGCCTGATGGTTGAGAGAAATGAGCTTTGTGGTCAGACTGGCCAGGGTTTAAGTCTTAGCTACTTAGTTCAGTGTGTTTCTGGGATGGTTACTTGACCTGTCTGCATAATGGGGGGAAATAATACCAACCTGTGGGATTGTTATGACGATGAAATTCAGCAATGTTTTTTATATGCTTAGTGTAACGCTGGGCATATTATGAGTTTCCTCAATTAATTGTGTCATATTTATGCATCTATAGTTACATATTTATGAAGATCCCATAAAATACACACAGAAGTGGTTTATAAGTGTAAAGGAGCTATTCAGATGTGTTGGCATCATTGCTTGAACATTCTGGTATTTTCTGAGCCTGGGCTTTGAGTTACAAACCTCCTGGGAATCTGAATGCAGCAGCCACTGAGCCACAGGAAGGCTCATCCTTGTCCACCTTCTGTCTTTGGCCTACATAGGACCTGCCATCTATTGGGCAGCCACTGTACTCCAGGTCCTGTGTTTTGCCTACTTTATTATTAACCCTCACGACAATCCTCCATGGTAGGTATGATTCACATTCTACAGATGAAGAAACAAAGCTCAGCAAATTTAAACAAATTTCATAATTTACCCAAAGTTTATCTTAAACAGCTGTTAAGTTGGGTAATTAAAATAAAAACTCAAGTTTATCTGGTTTTAAAGTATGGGTACTTTTCACTATACTGTGTCTCCTGGTGGGAGCATAACAACAGTGAGTCAGACAGATTTCTACCTTGTCCTGGATCTGCCACTCACAAGCCCTGTGTCCTTCGGTGACTTGGCTTATTACTCGAACCTAAGTTTCTTCATCTGTAAAATGGCAGTAACAAGACTTACCCCACAGGAATGTTGTATTAAATTAGAAAAAACATCGTAAGTGACAGTAAATAATAGGTGTTCATATTTTATCTTGTCTTTTGGTGCTTGCCATCTCCCATGGGGGTGCTGGAAATCTGCTCCTCCCTCTTTAGGCCAGCAGGGGGCAGTAGAGACCATAAAGAATGTGATCAAACCAGGACTATAGCTTTAAACACCCCCAGCTGGTGTCCACCTACCAGTCTAGGAATCTCTGAATCAGATGAGATCCTTAGTAGTCTTTGATTCTAGCTCTTAGAGGAAAAAGAAAAGAAAAAAACTCCTGATGTTATATACATTAATAGACAAAACCAGCCACAACAGTTGTAATCCCTTGTGTTTGGCTAAGACTCAGAATAGATGGTTTTATATTATACACAAAGCCATTCACAGTTGGCTCGTGTTAGCGGTTTCATTAACCTCATGAAGACATTAATGTCGTTAGGAAAACAAAAGGAGAATCCCTCCAACTCCTTCATTAGACCCAATGAGCAGAGTGCTGCAGCACAAAGGAGGTCCATGCCACGCCCGTCTGTGCTCAGGCTTGCAGCCACCGTGATCCCCATTAGATTGCTACTCGCCAGTCATTAAATCAGCCTCATTTGTGGTATGGAGCCATCATTCCCAAAATAGGTTGCTTTCAAGAAATGAATATTGGTAAGTGATAATGAAGACAAATTAACATAAGATGATAAACACAGATGCAGATAGGACCAAACATTGATAGGTGGAATGGGGTAGTATATCCCAGTTGCTTTGAAATATTATTTATTCTTTCTTCTTACCAAAACCCTAGGAGATCCTTATTATTTTTATTTTTACTCCAGTTTCTCTGGCCTGTTCCCACTTGCTGTCATGAGCCCCTGGGAAGTTCTCTATGTTTTTCTGGTAGTTCTCAAAGGTGGCAGTGGTGTGGGGTGTCTCGTGTGTATCAAGAACAAATACAGCGCGGCACGTGCGTTTTTTTTCCTCCTGCTCTCAGGTCTCCAAGTGCTGAGGTCTGTTACTCCCACTGGCCATGGTTTCCTCTACTCTGTAATGTGGTGACTGTTTCTGCTGGTTATTACGTTGGGTGTTTTCCGGCTCTGAAGGTGATACACTTGTGGTGTTTTAGTTCAAGTGTGTATGTGAAGGTTGTACCTCTTTCCTCTTAAAAAAAGTCACATCCTGTTAGACACTCTTAATTCGGTATCAAGAGGCCCTTGGATTCTTTATGAAAATAGGCATTTTTGGGTCCATCCTGCCAATTTCTCATCCTTCAAGTTTGAGCTTAGATATCCTATTTTCCAAGAAGTCTTCCCCAGGTTGCTCTGTGAGCATTCCTCACCCCTTTGATCCCAAAGTGCCCTGCTTACTGTCTTGGCACACTACTTCGACAAAAGTCTGGTGGGGCAGATGACAGGTAGCTCCTTATTTGCTCTTGAATCCCCAACACCTAGGGCAGTGCCTGCCCTGTCATGGGCACTAAATCCATGTTCATGAAGCAAATCTAATTTCCTCTTTGGTTTTGTGATTATTACTGGTTTTGTTCCTTTTGCCCCTTTAACTTTCATTACTTCAGTTTGGTGCCTGCTTTCTTTGACATTATACTCTGAGTGCCTCTTTTTACCTAGTCCTCTGGATTAGTGGTCTGATTTTGAATCATCCACCAGGTTTTAAACCAGTACTTTCTTTTGATGACTGTATTAGCTTCCTGGGGCTGCTGTAACAAAGTACAACAAGCTCGATGGCTTAGACACCAGGAATTTATTGTCTTAGTTCTGGAGGCTAGAAGTCAGGAATCAAGGTGTCAGCAGGGTTGGTTCCATCTAAGGGCTAGGAAGGAGACTCTGTTCCATGTGGCTTCTGTTAGCTTTTGGTGACCTCAGCTGGTCTTTAGCTTGTTGGTGGTGGTCTCCCTGTGTCTTCACATCATCCTCCCTCTGTAAGTGTTTGTCTCTATGTCAGAATTCCCCCTTTTTATAAGGACACCAGTCATATTGGATTAGGGTCCATCCTCATGACCTTGTTTTAACTTGATCATCTGCAAAGATCTATTTCCATATAAGGTCACATTCACAGAGAGTTAAGATTTCAACATCATTTCAGGAGACACAGTTCAACCCATAACAAGTGCCTCATCTGGTAACACCTCAAGGGTAGATGGTGCCACACAGCTGGCCTAGTTTGGCCAAAACTTCCCATAGTGGCTTCTCTTTTCTAGGGGAATTATTGCCGGTTCACTTTCCTTTTCCAGCTTCTCAAGGAGAGCACAGACTAGGACCTGTTTATTATGTTTCACACTTCAGGTAGATTGGGATGTACATTTATTTTGAGAAGTGAAAAAAAATTGCCCAGGCTAATCAGCATTGGCACTCAGCTGAAACCAAGTTTAGTAACACTCTGGGGTATTCAGGGCTTCTGTCCTTATAGCCCGTTTGTGGGAAGACAATGTATCATTAACTGGAATGATATAACAGCCTCCTGATAATATATTCCAGCATTTTATTGGTTTGCTACCTCTGAATGGGTTAGGAATTCTCTGAATAATCCCACTGAGGCTGGGTAATCTTAGAAAATGTCTTGATAACAGTGAAGCAATCAGAATAAGCTTGTTTGTTACAATCCTTTGGGATCACCCCTAAGGAGAAAACAAAGTCAAAAACATCAGAAAGAAATGGAAGGACACACAGATAGTTCATAAACCGAGCATCAGAATGAAAAGGAAAGCAGTGGACGCACCTCCAGAAACACCACCTCAGTCAAGGTTAAGCCAGTGATTCAAATCTAAAATAGAAATCGGCTAAATCTTCCACTGGATTTACTTCTTCCACTCAGTTCTTTCTCCTTATCTGGAAAGCAGAAACAATTGCCCTCTTCCCTTCTACTGTTGTGAAATGAATATGAATAATCTGAGCTTTCAGAAATTGTTCAAAACTCCCTTCTTCCATTCCCATCAACATACCTTTGTGAGCCTGATTTCTCCACCACAAGAACATAGAAACAGTTTAAGATATACAAATCCCCTTGATTATTGTCAATCCAATCTAGACTAGGTAAGTTAACAAGCCAGTTTATGTATCATTCAAAAGTGTAAGTATTGATGTGCACTGTATTGGTTCAAAGAGTGCATACAGGATTTTAATATAGAGAATATTTTGTGAGGGCTAATGAAATGATACCCGTGACTGTACCAAGCACAGTGCCTGGCATTGAACAGGTGTTCAATGCATGTTTCTTCATTCATTTATTAACTCCTGTACCAAGACTCTCAGTGGGTGATGGCTTCCAGCACATTATGCTAGGATCCTGGAACACGTGTGTGAGGGAGTATGACCTACTTTACTGACAGTGGGTTACAGTATGTTCTTACCTTTTATTTTCCAAATAACTGCTTGAGAATACACATGCTTTATTATTAAGTCCAGAGTTTCTGATTTTATTTATTTATGTTATTATTTTTAAAAGACTTTTATTTTATTTGTATTTTTTTAAAAGATTTCATTTATTGACAGAGAGAGACATAGTGAGAGAGAGAACAGAAGCAGGGGGAGTGGGAGAGGGAGAAGCAGGCTTCCCGCTGAGCAGGGAGCCCAATGTGGGGCTCAATCCCAGGACCCTGGGATCATGACCGAGCCGAAGGCAGACGCTTAACGACTGAGCCACCCAGGGGCCCCTAGACTATTTATTTTAGAGAGAGGGAGAGAGAGCATGAACGGGAAGGGCAGAGGGAGAGGGAGAGAGAATCTCAAGCAGACTCTGTGCTGAATGCGGAGCCCAACGTGGGGCTCTAGCTCACAACCATGAGATCAGGACCAGAGCAGAAACCGAGTCAGATGCTTAAACAACTGCGCCATCCAGGCGCTCCTATTATTTTTTTTAAGTAGGCTTCACACTGGGTCTGAATTCCCGACCCTGAGATCAAGGCCTGAGCTGAGATCAAGAGTTAGACCCTTAACCACTGAGCTGCCCAGGGGCCCCATGTTTCTACTGATGTTATTATTTAAACATATTTTTGTGTTTACCAACAAATATTAAAAAGTATTTCCATCAATGGATGAATGAATAAAAAATGTGCATATATATAATGGAATATTATTCAATCTTAAAAAAGGAGGAAATTCTAGCACATGTTGTAACATGGATGAACCTTGAAAACATTATGCTATGTGAAATAAACCAGATACAAAAAGACAGATACTGTATAATTCCACTTCTGTGAGATCTTCAGAAGAGACAGAAAGGAGAATAGTTGTTATCAAGGGTGGAGGGAAGGGAGGAATGGAGCTTACTCTTTAGTGGGTACAGAGTTGTAGTTTGGGATGATGAAAAAGTTCTGGAGACGGATGGTGTGGTGGTGGTTGTACAACATTGTGAAGGTACTTAATGCCACTGAACTGCATGCTTAAAATGGTTAACATTGTGAATTTTATGTATGTTTTACTACACTATAAATATACAAAAGAGAAAAAAAAAAGACTACCTATTTGACTATACCCTGTGGGACAGTAGTGGCTCTCTGAGGAAAAAAGGGAAAGCATTATTTATAGCATTTGCTGATTTCTGTGGTGTAAATGCTTCCCCCAAGGCCAATTTCAAGCTATTGACCTGATGACTTTGAACTTGGAGTTCAAAGAGAAGAGCAAAATTGGCTCTTCTGAGCCCACTCCTGTCTGGGAAATGAGAAACTTACTATGCCTTTACTTCTTCCTTCCTCTCTCCACTTGCCACTCTTTGTTGTAAACTGGAGTTTTAAATCCAGGTTATTAGATGATTATCACTTTTATCCTGGGCAACATATGGCCTTTTAGTGATAATTTGACATACCTATTAATTTTTTGTCTATATGTTCACTAACCACTTTCTTTTATAATATCAACTTTCCCTTTCTTGAATTTTTGGTTTATTTCATCTTTCAGTTATATATATATATATATATATATATATACTCTAGATGTTTTTTTCATGAAGAGTACATGAGTGTTTTAATTTCAGAATATTTAAATTTCTGATTTTTTATTTTGCCTTTGAAGATAACTACTCGAGTAGAGTATTGTACTTTTTTCCCCTCAAGATTTAGTTCATAAAGATTGAGACCAATCTGATATTTGCTCTTTTGCACATCATTTTTTATTTGGTTGTATTCTTGCATATTTTCTCACTAATCTTGAAGTTCAAAATTTTATCTAGGTTACATCTAAATAATTTTGCCTGGTACTCTTTTAGGCTTTGGGATTTGCAAATGAATTCTTCATCTTAAGACATTCGCTTCTAATTTTAAAAAGTTATTTCTTCTCTCTCCTCCATTTTTACATCTGACATTACTTCTATAGATAAAATCTTAATCTCTCCATAGATCTTACCCTTTCTTTCATTAAATTAGCCTATTAATCAATTTCTTCTGCATTTGTGGAAGAATACTTTGAGTTTGACTTCTATAATCCTGATTATAGGGGCGCCGGGGTGGCTCAGTCTGTTAAGCGTCTGCCTTTGGCTCAGTTCATGATCCCAGAGTCCTGGGATCAAGCCCCATGTCAGGTTCCCTGCTGGGTGGGAGCTTGTGCTCTCTCCCTATCTCTGTCACTATCTGTCTCTCTCAAATAAATAAATAAATAAATCTTTATAATCCTTATTACATTTTAGAAGGATCTAATCAGTTACTCATATCCATTGTAGTGTTTTCACTACATGTTTTCATCGCAGTGTGGTTTTTGTTTTTGTTTTTGTTTTTTGATGTCAGGTTATTGTGACTTCTTAATGGTCTGTTGTGGTTTCATGTATGTGTGAACTTTTCTCTCAGCTCTTCTTTTGAGAACACTTATTGGGAAATGTCTAAAATTCTCTCCTATTCCTGGTGGTCACATGTGATCGCATATTATTCTGGTTCCTCACGTTGCTCCCCTTCATTTGATTTACTTTATAGCTTTACATGTTTGGTTGTCCTCCCCCGCCCCCCCCATTTGCTTTTCTTACAGAAGAATGTCAATACTTGTCCTCTACTGGTAGTTGAAGTGGGTCTAGTGGAGAGAATGTGGATCCTTGTTTGAATATTTCAGACATAAGTAAAGAAGAAAGAAAAAAGGAAAAGATTAATTAATTTAAAGATTTAGCACCCTAGCAGGAAGAGTAGGTGCTAGAACCAGCATTTATTTCCATGTTCATTGTGGCAATCAGATTTCAACAAGGGCCATTGCACACTTTCTGGTGTGGCAGGGTTGCTCTCCAAATGAGCGAGCCATGGCAGTGCCCCTGTACATGGGCAAACATAGCAGTCTCCTCTAGATGGGAGTGAGGAGGGGTAAGCCCCTCCTAGAGTCTTTGCTTATTGTGGTCTCTAGCACCCATGCTTTTTCCCAAAGGCTCAGGTGGGAGTTAAATGTGATAAGACCACCTTTGCCTCCCTCAATTGCTTGTCACTTTCAGTGGGTTCTGTTGAGCTCTCTTCCATCTAATTTTTTTTTTTTTTTAAGATTTTATTGAGACAGCGAGAATGAGAGAGAGAGAGAGCACATGAGAGGGGGGAGGGTCAGAGGGAGAGGCAGACTCCCTGCTGAGCAGGGAGCCCGATGTGGGACTCGATCCCGGGACTCCAGGATCATGACCTGAGCCGAAGGCAGTCGCTTAGCCAACTGAGCCACCCAGGCGCCCCCACCTAATTTTTTAAGTAAATTCATCCAACACATGACAGAAGTCATGGGAATGGTCAGCTCTTCCTTCTGTCTAGTTCCCTTTGCATACCTCAGTGTTTCTTGTGTGAAGATGTCAGATACTTTTCTTGCCATTACAATTTTTTTTAAAGTTTTTACTTATTTGTCAGAGAGAGAGAGAGAGAGAGCACAAGCAGGGGGAGCGGCAGGCAGAGGGAGAAGGAGGTCCCCGCCGAACAGGGAGTCCAATGCGGGACTCGATCCCAGGACCCTGGGATCATGACCTGAGCCCAAGGCAGATGCTTAACTGAGTCACCCAGGTGTCCCACTATTACAATTTTTAAATAATTTAAATTGGCACCCAGAATGCGATATGCCCAGGTGGAAAACTTATGTGGAAACCTAACAAATGAGATAATAAACTAATTGTATGAGTTTAGAAGGTGGCAGTTCTGTGCTGCTGAGAGATTGATGCATGTGTGCTGCCAGCACAGCTTCTTCAACAGGCCAGTGCTTACTCCATTATCAGGTCGGCCTGTGTGGGTTCTGCCTTTTCAGCAGTGTAAGCAGTGTAACCTACTTTATTAACTTAGAGTGCAGATATGGTCATACCACCTCAATTTAAGACCCCAGGTATTCTAGTAGGAAGATATCTGGTGTTTTTCCAAGAACTCCAAAGGCTTACCTTATTGAAATTGAGGGAAGGGTTATTTCTCCTTTTAATGCTGGAATTAGAGGGAAACGAGAAGCCTGGTCATTAACTCACAGCACTGCCGTTGAAGCTGGATGCTGTCGTATCCCGTGAATGTTGATGTTTCCCTTTGCAATATGGTGATGGTCCAGGTTCTTGTGTCAACCCCTGTGGTGCCTTACAGTTGGGCTCCAAGATCATACTTGAGTCCCTAAGTCCATACTCAAATATTCTTTAGTCTATAGTCCAATGTCCTCTAAACATAACATTGTGCTTAGATGGCTGGGGCCCAAGAGACTTCCAGGTATGCATTGTATTATTTCCATGCCCCCTGACTTCTGAATCTCAGGCCTTTTGAGCTCAGATTGCTAACATTTCCACAGGTAATTTTATTCTAGAGGGCTTGTCTTTCTTTCCCATGGGCCTTATTCTGGGCCACCCTGGTCTACGATCATTGATCTTCCTGACTTTGAATCAAGGAACAGGGTTTGAGGGTACCAGTCCCTTCTGTCTTGGAATATGCAGTATGCACATTGGTTCACCTTTTCAGCCAGAAACCAGCCCAGTTGCCAGTGGGTGTTATGAGGTGTTTGACTTGGTAAGGCACAAATGTTTCTATTATATTCTGCCAGAGCAAAGGTGCATACTCATCCTTTATAAGAGAGACTACTCAAATGATTCTTTGAAGAACAGATGTCTAGTTCAGAGTGCCACTGTGTCCCTGCCTATATTGAAAAGCAGTGACTTTGAGTGACCGTGCTTCAGTGGCAGTGACTACTAATACAAAAGGAAATGTAATCCCTCTCTTTCTTGCTGTTCTTTCATCATTCTATTTATTTTATAAGAGAGCATGACTAATGAGGGTATATTGAGTCACAGTGTTCGAAAAGGCAGACAGGTACTAAGTGTATCAGCTGGAACACAAACCCAGGCCTGGCTGGCTCTTACCACCGTACTCGATATCGCTGGAAGTGTGAGTTATTGGCATACAACAGTATTAATTACATGTGCATGAAAACAGACTAGGGGACATTAGGCAGGTGTGATCATAAAAACTGCTCTGTTTCAGTAGATTTAATTGTCTCCCACTGTTGGTTTGAATTGGTTGTGAACACACTGATAGAAGGTAATCAAAGAGCTGAATGAACCTGGCAGTTGTAAATGGAAGCATGGGGTCCCGTTCAGGCCAGTACAGAAGTGAATCCGTCCATTGTTTTTAAAAATAGGCCAAATATTTCTCTCTTGTTCCCTAGGAGGCAATTGGAAGAGACATGCTGATAGCTCCCCTTGGGGCATTAACTGGAATCAAATTAGTGAAGTGAAGCTTAAGTTGGTCATTTTATTCCCAGTTCACAAAAACAGGAAGTGAATGGTAGTGGGAGCAAAGACATACTTTCTAGCTCATCAAAGATTACAAATTGTATTAGTGGGGTATTTGCATTGTAGTAATTACTTCATGGGCACTGCAATGTAAAAGTAGCACTTCAGATAGATTCCAATTTTTCTGCTATGGTTCTTTTATAAAGCAAGTCTTTTCTACTGTGATGAATATCTTAATAACCAACATGGACATCTCTCCTTGCCTTGCTTACTGATTCTTCAGTGACATAGTTCATGATCTGCATTTAATTTGTGCTTTTATAGGAGATAAACACAGCTGCCTTGTCTGCAGGGCATGGATAGCCTTTATGAAAGTGGGGTGTGTATACCCTCATGAACTTCTGGCCCACATATATATGTATTTTTTTTAATGTTTCAAGTTTTTATTTAAGTTCTAGCTAGTTAACATATAGTATAATAATAGTTTCAGGAGTAGAATTTAGTGATTCATCACTTACATATAACATCCAGTGCTCATCACAACAAGTGCCCTCTTTAATACCCATCCTCCATCTAGCCCGTACCCCTGCTCACTTCCCCTCCAGCAACCCTCAGTTTGTTCTCTATAGCTAAGAGTCTCATGGTTTGCCTTCCTCTCTTTTTTTTCCACTTTCCCCTATGTTCATCCATTTTGTTTCTTAAATCACGCATATGAGTGAAATCATATGGTATTTGTCTTTCACTGTCTTATTTCCTTTACCATGATACACTCTAGCTCTATCCACGTCATTGCAAATGGCAAGATTTCATTCTTTTTGATGGCTGAGTAATATGCCATTGTATATATATACCATAACTTCTTTATCCATTCATCCGTCAATGGACATTTGGATTTTTTCCATAATTTGGCTATTGTTGATAATGCTGCTGTCACCATCGGGGTGCATGTGTCCCTTTGAATCAGTGTTTTTGTATCCTTTGTGGCCCATATGTTTTGAGTGCCTTATGGTCATGACCTAATTTTCAAGACATCTTTTGAGGAGTCAAAGAAAAAAAAATGAACCATCCCATAGGCCCCATTAACATTTTCTCAAGATAGAAACAGAAAAGTTGGAATATCCTAAATCAGAAAAGAAATTCTTGGGCAATAGGAACGAGTATGGGGATACTTTCATTCTGGGGGTTTAGAGATGTTTGTTGTGCATGTTTCCTGGAGGATCACGTTGCAACTGTAAGTAAACCTCTAAGGATCCGTGTACACAGAAGCCTGAGAGAAGAATAAGGCAGGCTTTTAGTGCCTCAGTGCATTGTGCTTTTCTCCTCATCCACTAAATTATGAATGTGATGAAGTTACTCAAATTCCTGTGAAGTCAAATGAGAGTTCCGTGTATTTTCAGTTGAATCACCCAGCTTAACTATTGACACGTGCAATGTTTAATTTAATTTATTGCTGCTTATATAGTTATGGACATTCAGTATAAATGAAAACAATCTGGTTGCATTTTTAAAGCAGTAGCCCCACCTGGGAATATGAACAATAAATGGATGTGGCAACTTTCAAAAGGAAAGAAACTTTAAAAAAAGTGTATCCCTCTTCGTATTACAATATCTAAATATTGTAATCGAGCAACCATTCATTTTTAGAGCTATTATCATGTTCCTGGCCTTGTGCTAGAGTCCGAGGTTCCTGAAATGAGTAAAATAGTCTCTTGCTTTGAAAAAAAAGCTCATAGTCCTTTATTAGAAGGTTAAATTATTTATTTTTAGTAAACTGCAATGTGTCTTAAACCTGCAAATATAAACAATGAATTAAGGTTCTGTGTGATAACTTATTTTGTAAATAGGGATTATTTTTGTAAAAAGAAAAGTTACTATAGATTGATCTTTTTATATCCTGTTTCTTAAAGTGAGGGCCTATCTGTAATGTGGCTGCCCCTTAGCATAGGTGTTTAAAATAAAAAGATGGGGGCACGTGAGGCTTGCTGAGCTTTTAGTATTCTGGCTGCTTACCTCCCACTTCTCCCCATTTCAACCTTCTGCTTCAAGGGCTGCTTCCCTTATGGGTCCTCATACAGCTCTTTCTCTTGGTAATTTGTTCCATGTTTCTTTCACCCAGAATTCCTTATTTTCTCTGATTATAAACCTTTTGTTGATTTTAAGGTTTGATTCAACTTTCTCTTCTTCCTAAACGTTTTTCCTACCCTTATCCAGAACTCTTTTATTCACTGAATTCTGGAAACAATGTCAGGCCAATTAGCACTGGATCAGTTTCTAGTGTTACAGTAATGTTAATGATAAAAACAAGAACAACTTTTACTAATTGCATACTGGGTGCCAGTGTTACCACCACCTAATACACAGGCACTATTATTATCTTCATTTTATAGATGAGAACATTATAAGCCCAGAGAACTTTAGTAACTTAATCAAGATCATGCAGCTGGAAGCTGGTAAGAGCCGGACTATTTGACTCCAGAGCCTGAGGTCCTAACCACTGGTATTTTTCAATGTGTGGTCTCCTGACCATGTGGATTAGTTAGAATCACCTATATGGGTGCTGTTAAAAATGCAGATTACTGAACACACCCCAGAAGTACTATCTTAGAATCCATGGGTCTAAGTGTGGAGCCTGGAAATCAGCATCCTTATGCTTCATGAGGGATTTTTACAAACTATATTTTGGAAAACCACATACTTTGCTGACTTTACACTTTTATGTTTATCTCTCTAATCAGACTGTAAACCTTATTTTTTATTTTTAAAAATTTTAATTCCAGTATAGTTAACATACAGCGTTGTATTAGTTTCAGGTGTACAATATAGTGATTTGGCAATTCCATACATTACATACAGTAATTCCATACATTACTCAGCGCTCATCATGAAAAGTGTGCTCTTAATCCTCTTCACCTATTTCACTCAGTCCGCACTGACCTCCCCTCTGGTAACCATCGGTTTGTTCTCTGTGGTTAAGACTATTTCTTGGTTTGTCTCTCTCTCTTTTTTCTTTGCTCATTTGTTTTGTTTCTTAAATTCCACATGGGAGTGAAACCATATGGTACTTGTCTTTCTCTGACTGACTTATTTCACTTAGCATTGTACTCTCTAGCTCCATCCATGTTGTTGCAAATGACAAGATTTCATTCTTTTTTATGACTGAATAATATTTGTATATATCCGTATAGATACACCACTTCTTTATCCATTCATCTATTGACGGACACTTGGGCTGCTTCCATAATTTGGCTATTATTGTAGATAATGCTGCTATAAACATGGGGGTGCATCTTTCCCTTTGAACTAGTGTTTTCATATTTTGGGGGTAAATATTCAGTATGGACTGTAAACTTTTTGAGGTCAGGGATTATGTTAGCCACTACCTTCTGAATCCCAAAGTCTGCAATAGACATTTAGACATTTACTACATGCTTACTCAATAATTGGATTTTTTATGGAGAGAGCAAAATTAAATGTATTCATATAGCAGTGGGAAAGATTCAATCTGATGGAACTTCCAGTTAAGGCATCTGGTAATAATCAAAGGCCCTGCAGAGTTAGAACCCAGAGTTAGGGCCAATCTTATGAATACTTCTCTAGGTTCTGACACTGACTCACTGCATCCTCATTTCCTGTTTCAGTTTGCCTGCCTTTAAATTTGAGGATATTTTAATAATAAAAGGACAGATATTTGTGGGAGTTAATAATTGTAATTAGAATATAGAATTTTAAATATTTTTAAAAATTTATTTAGAGAGAGAGACAGTGAGTGAGAACTCGTGCATGGAGGGGAAGTGGGAGAGGGAGAGAGAAACCCAAGCAGACTCTGCATTGGGTATGGAGCCCGCCATGGGGCTTGATCTCATGACCCTTAGATCAGACCTGACTGAAACCAAGAGTCAGATGCTTAACTGACTAAGCCACCCATAGAATATAGTATTTTAAAAGTGATAAGAGTAACATAACATTTAGACATTTAAGATAATAAATGAAGTTATCTTATGATTGGAATGAGATCATACAGGTAACATAACATTTAGACATTTAAGATAATAAATGAAGTTATCTTATGATTGGAATGAGATCATACAGGGAAAAGCCCACTTCCTATCCATTGTGACCAAATTTCCACATCAATTTAATAGATATTAAGGGCTCCCACAGAGTTTTCCTATACCCTCTACTTTGGACAATTGTTGGGCAAGCCACTTGTGGCCTGTCGCTATTGTGTGGTAACAGGGTGCTCTCCTTCCTGCACACCGTCCAATCCACTTCATTTTATAGATGAGAACATCATCCAGTTCAGGCTCTTAGTTTAAACACAAGCTATGTGATTTCTCAAGATCAAGCTAGAATTTTAACCCAGACTGTAATATTCCAAATTCAATATTTTCTCACTACATCATGCTGTGTCCTTTCAATACATGTTATTGAGGGTGCCTGTGTGGCTCAGTCATTAAGTGTCTGCCTTCGGCTTGGGTGGTGGTCCTGGGGTCCTGGGATCAAGCCCCACATCAGGCTCCATGCTAGGCAGGAAGGCAGCTTCTCCCTCTCCCACTCCCCCTGCTTGTGTTCCCTCTCTCGCTGTGTCTCTTTCTGTCAAATAAAATCTTTAAAAAAAAAATACATGTTATTGAACATGGTAGCCAAAGAGTAGCCTAGGTAATATGCAAATAAGGCCAATAACACAGAAAAGAGACTTATATTGTTAACCTATTTGTTCTCCAGTCTCTTATGTGGCATCAGCTCCTGAAGGACCATTGATAGTGTATTAACCACTTAACTCTTACCCATCGATACTCAAAATTATGACAATCCAAACCTACCTACCTTTCTTTCTTCCTCTCTCCCTCCATCTCTCCCTCCATTTCTTCGTTTCTATATTTTTTTCCAAACTTTTATTTTTAATCTGAATGCCAACTATATTACTGGGCACTTGTTACCATTAAACCGTAGCAGTTGGCTAATGCCCAGTTAATAATTTAAACCTTGTGTGCTACTCTCCAGCTTAAGTGTGTTGCTAATTCTTATCAAAATTTTGATTAAGGAATAGTTTTAGAAACAACTAATGAAAAATATGAACATCATCTAGCATACTCTATTGAGGATGGAAAACATCTAATATTTATTTAGAGATCCAATGGGTTAGGGATAGACTGTCAACGGAGTCAACACCTTTGTCTTCCGGGAAGTCATTTGTTTTGATATTACAAGTCTGTCTATCACTTGCCTGTAAATATGTTTTTAGATTGCCCTGAAAGGAGTAGTTTAAACATTGTAGGAGTATGTAATTAAATAATCTCTTAAGGAGATGCTCCAAAAAGCTTCTCTTTTCCTTAGATGAGTTAAGCCAATATACATGAACTGTTGAAGCCCATCCAAATGAAAGATGAATTCAGCAGCCTCCTTCCTTTAATGGCCTTCTGCCCAAAATAAAACTGGCCAGCAAGCAATATTTATCTCAGTGATGCTGCCATTTCATATCACAAAGTGACCGTATAGTCTCATAAACATAGTCCAAAAGTGCTGACTTTTAAAGGCAGTTGATTTTTTTACTTGCTACTGTTTTATAGCTTTGCATAAAATGCTAATGCCATGACATTTGTAGAACTATTAAATCATTTTAATGAAAGAGTAACAGTTACACAACTAATTCATTTGGGTGCATTTCCCTTGCAGAATCCTTTAGTGGTTGATTGTAATGGGAAGGAGCCTTTTTTTTTTTTAAGCTCCATAATTTTGTTCTCACGTGGAACCAAATCCCATTATTTTGGTGTAGTTTGTAACCGAAGTCTAATGGAGCCAAATCCATCGACAGAATGTCTTGTCCTGAACCTGAGCTCATTTGCCTCATGGCCCCCACTTAATTTGATCTGTAGTCCAGGCAGGCCAAGTCTGCTTTTCTTGAGAAGTACAACATTTTGTTTCCCTTTTAAGTGTTTAGGGGTAAATATATAGCCATGTACTTTTAGCTACTGAAAAATGAGCTCAATGGCCATAACACCAAATCAAGGAAATTGTTTGGTCTTTAAAAATTATCTTGTGATCACATAAGATGGCAGCTGGGATCGATTCTTATCCTAAGCCCACATTTCTTTGTTAATGACCATCCCATGCAGCATATGCTGTCATACCTTGGCCTCTTCAGAAGGAAGTGGCTGGAAAATCCTGGAGACATTAAGCACTGTGAGCAGTAGAATTGGATCTGTACTCTCAAATAGATCACCATTGTACCAACCTGCAGGTTTCTTCTAGAATAGAAATGATTCTTATCTCTAGGTCTCATCTGTGTTTTTAGACAAAGGCCCCATTTAGAGATAATTCTTATTTCTTTTTTTTAAAAGATTTTATTTATTTATTAGAGAGAGAGTGTGCACGTGCACTCACGTGTGGGAGCAGGGGGAGGATCAAAGGGGGAGGGAGAAAGAATCTCAAACAAACTCCAAGCTGAGCGCACAGCCCAGTGTGGGGCTCAATCTCACAACCCTGAGTTCATGGCCTGAGCTGAAACCAAGAGTTGGACACTTGACCAACCGATTGAGCCACCCAGGTGCCCCCTATAATTCTTATTTCTTGAACAAAAAATTTTCTTTTAGAAAATTGTATTTCCTGATGTGCTCAATTGCTTGGGATAACAGAGAGTTAACTTCATTGTTAACATATTTTTTTTTGCCCTTACAAAATATATATTCTTGTGAAGTGTGGGAGCCTGCATTTACTTTGCTTACTCTGACTGTAAATTTTTCTTTACTTTCCATAGTTTTGCTTTTCTTCTGAAACAACTAATCTCAAATTCATTCTACTACGAGTTGAAGGATTTTGCTGCTAAAATATTCAACCATTTTGTCATATCTTTTTCTTCACCCCAGGCGTTTCTTGAGCATAGATGTAAAATATTGCAGAGAGATGTGGAAACTAGAATGTATTCCCTCAGGATGAACAGATTCTTTATTAAGCCTAGTATCTGGAACAACAGTGCTTTTCTGTATTTTATCTAGCTTTGATTAATCATTTTGGAACAAAATTTTCTGCTGAAATAATGTCCATACAATATCACTCCAAGAATATAACAATGAAATTGATGTCTTTTTGATTCACTGATGTTCAGTAGTTTTACTATCCATACAATGTTATTGATTAGATAAAGCACATCCATTGAGGCTCTTGTTGGCAGCCTAGTTTACTGTATTTCCTTATTCACAACGAAAGGGGGAGAGTTTCTTTTTTTCTTTTTTTTGCTTCCCTCACTGCTGCCGCTATTGCCAGGAGAGCGATGAGCTCCTAGATAGCTCCCAGAAATATGTCTGTACACACCACTGCCTGCCAGAGTTTGGGAGGTGAGGGGGGGGGAGTTGGGGGGGTGAGTAAGGAGACTCTGCTGCGGACACCCCCGAATCACAGGTAGAGATTCCCTGGGAGGCTCCCAGCCTGGAGGGCATGTCCAGCTCTTCCCTGCCCATCTCCACACTCACCTGGCTCTTCCTGTTCATACCATGCACGTTCGTTGCCTGTTCACATTCATTCTCTCCCTTTGCATTGTGATAGGCACGCACTCACTGCTAACCTCCGCAGGCACACTCTGTTCTGCCAACCACTCTCTATTGATAAGGAGAAATTAATTTATGGGTTGAACACAGTGTGAAATGCCACTGTGACTTCAGTCCGTGTCAGCTGTGGGCTGATGAAGTGCCGTAAGCAGTGTATCATTTCCTCTTCAGGCGTTTCCCCCCTTCCCCAAGGTCCAGCTTCTCCCCTCTCATCTTCCTTCACTATGAGAAAACATTGTCCAGCTACCGTCCAGGGCAGTGACAGCTTCATCCTCACTAAGGTGAGGAGCACTTCCTCTAGAACCCTGTGAAGAACTTAAAAGACAAAATGAGGTTTTGTGCAAGAACTTGTGGCAGGTGTAGTGAATCCCACTCAGGGTCTTGCTTTGTTTGCATAACTGTTTCTCAGGGATACAGTTGGAGGGCTTCAGTTTCTATGTGTGTTTATGTAGGTGCTGAATTGAAGGTGTACAGTTTTATGATTATTTTTCAGCTAGATCATCAGAATACAGATTTTGTCTGTTAAAATGTCATGTATTTCTTTGGATTAATGTCTTAATCACTCACTATTTTTATGAGCTGTAGTAAAAATGAAATGAAAATCACTTTGTCACTTAATTCTGCATGTCATTAACTATACATTAAACTCCAAGTCTGATACTACTAATAACAACTAACAGTTATATAGTAGTTAAAAGCTGATAAAACACTTCTACAAATATTTGACCCTCACAACAATTCTGTAAGGTACATCTGTAATCCCAGCTTTATTGTTGAGAATACTGAGGTTTCTAAGCATGTAATAAACTGGATGTTTGTTTATTTTTTTCTTTTCTAGCTTTATTGTGGTATAACTGACAAATAAGATTGAATATTAAGTGTGCAGTGTGATGATTTAATATACATATACTTTGTGAAATGATTACCACAATCAGGTTAATTAACATGGATGTTTGTTGCAGATCAGTGTAATAGAAGAGGCCATTTACTATATGTCATTGAATGACCTGAAAAATTACATCTAAATTGTTACCAGGAAATAAGGATGCATATAAAGACTTAATTTGCATAGAGTAAATTTTGGCCACAACAGGTTTAGCATGTTAACAGAAAGTTGTCATCCAGGTCTGCTGCATAATTTCAATGCTAGATTTGGTTGCCATGAACCCAGCTGCATTTTTAGATGGCAACTGTGCCGTTGTCAGTCCAGCATCAGCCCATGAAAAGGCTAGGATTCTTGTCTTGTAGACAAGATAGAAATTAGTGCTTCTGAGAGGAAAGCATTATAGGACAACAAAGACTTAGAAAGGACCCCACAGACCATTATCACTTTCTTGTTCTTCCAAGAAGAGCAGCTGGTTTTTAGTGTGGTGTATTTGAGTACAAAAAACTACTTTTCAGTACTTCTCCCTTAAGCATGATCTGTCCCCTTCTCCCCTCCTGATTTCAAATATAAGAATTGCTTTGTTGGGGGGCACCTGGGTGGCTCAGTCGGTTAAGCATCTGCCTTCAGCTCAGGTCGTGATTCTGGGGTCCTGGGATCGAGCCCTGCATCGGGCTCCCTGCTCAGTGGGGAGCCTGCTTCTCTCTCTCCCTCTGCTGCTCCCCCTGCTTGTGCAGTCTCTCTCTCTGTCAGATAAATAAATAAAATCTTAAAAAAGAATTGCTTTGTTGGGTGATACCCATTTGGCTAAACTACAGTTACTTTTGTAGTCCTGACACATCTTTTCACGTGCAGACAAATTCAGTCTTCTCCAGGTTCCGTTCTTTTTAGATGTTTTCCCTGAGTGATTTTATATGTTCCCAAGTATTCAAGTGTTATTAATATACTGGATTCTCAATCCTATAGCCCAAGCTTACTCTTATGTTCCAGGCTGGTTTGTTTTTTTGTTTTTTCAAATTTAAATCCAGTTCATAATCTTGTCCCCCAAATCTCATTTCTTTGTCTTCATTAATGCAAATTCCATCTCATCCATCCTCTCTTGCATAAGTTAGAAACCTCATTGTTTCTTTTCCTCTGTGTAAAATAGGTTATTAGGTTGTATTGATTCTACCCCTCAAAAATTCCCACAGCTGCCTTTTCCTTTCTGTCCCATGACTACTGCTCCTTCTTTAGCTCATCGTCATCTCCTGCATGGATTGTTGTAACTGATCTTTGATGGGTCTGATGTCTGTGCTGTAGTTCTCTCCTTCCAATCTATCCTCTGCATCCTTATCACTGATTTTATGAAACTGATCATGCCTCTCTGCTTGATTAAAATCTTTGAATGTGTTCCTTTAAGGTCAAGTTCAATTCCCTATGGGTTATAGTCAAAGACTTCACAATCTGCTTACAGTTTAACAACAACATATATATATATATATATATATATATATATATACACACACAAATATTTATGTATATGAATATATATGTGTATATTGGCATATATATGTGAGCACGCGCGTGTGCGCGCACACACACACACACACACACACACAGAGTCTAGCTTTGTTTTTGCTATTTCCTACTCTGTTACCTATATGCTAATCACTCTAGACAACCCAAAAGTCCTCAAGTATAATGTATATTTTCAAGCCTCCTTGCCTTTGCTCATGCTGTACCCCCTGTTTGGATATCTTTCACTCTATATGATAATATTCTATTTGTGTTCCATAATCAAGCTCAAATGTCATTTCCCTTGTGAAACTTCTCTTGACTGTTCCTTTTCAATTCCCTGTCCAACCCTTTGCTCTCAGGTGGAATTAATCTTTGTGAATATTCCCCCCTGCTATAGAAGACACTTGATCATTGCATTTAGAATGGATTCAGTCATTGCAGTTATCCCTGTACTGTAAATGTGTCCTCTCCTGAAGGAGGGGAAAAATCAAGGTTTGTTCATGAGGCTTGGTCAATGGTTTTATTAACCTTAGCTCCTCAGATGCTATCTGGTTTCTCCTTATCTGAACCTGTCACATCCCTTTCATTCTCAGACTCCTATAGTTAACCGCTAGAGCCCGGACAAAACTATGCCAAAGCTGGGGAGGGAAATGGTTCAGTAATCCAGGCTTCTTATAAAATTATTCAGTTTCTATGAATTCCTGATTTCTCAGGCTTAATGTTAGCAGTTTTCTGACCCTGTGCCTGACCTGACTCTAGATAGTATGCCTGTGCTGTTAGCCACCTGCCTAGTTATTTTCTCCTATCAATTAGCTGCCATCTGAATCCCTGGGTACTAGACTGCTGCCATCTGTACCTGACATATCCTTTGGCCATCTGCCAAACTGTCCAACCTTCTGTGCTTTTGTGGTCATCTGAAATTCTTCACCTTAACTCTCCTTGTTCCCATCAAGGACCTCTAGCTTCTAATCTTGGGAGCCAAACCGTTAATACTGAGTAGTATATCTCCCCCCAAAGATAGCACAATATATTGTGGATTTGTATCACAATACAATATATTGTGAATTTGTTTGTTTGGTTGGAATTAGAGAATATGACTGAGAAAAAAAGACCCAGGAAAGGTAATGTTGATGGGCACAAAAATGGGAATGGGAAAGGTCTGGAGTTTAGGGAACTCTCTATGGGCATGTCTAGGTGACACGTGACAGTAGGAGGATATCTAGGGAGAGGTACCACAGAAGGGGTAAAGAGTCATCAAAGACAACTTCAACTATTTCAGCATTTGGCATAGGCGTGGGCTGAGTTCCAGCTATTTATGTCTTCATTATGAAACATAAAACAAGACGCTCTTACAATTGTGGTAGATATAAATTCAAACTTTTGGAGTTGGGACTAGGTCTAATAATTTAAATACACAATAAAACTCTGTGTATCTCTTTGCATCTAGCATTATACCCTCCAGGACCTCACACTTAAAAACCATTATTGGGGGGCGCCTGGGTGGCTCAGTCGTTAAGTGTCTGCCTTCGGCTCAGGTCATGATCCCAGGGTCCTGGGATCGAGCCCCGCATTGGGCTCCCTGCTCAGCGGGGAGGCTGCTTCTCCCTCTCCCACTCCCCTGCTTGTGTTCCTGCTATTGCTGTGTTTCTCTCTGTCAAATAAATAAATAAAATCTTAAAAAAAAACCATTATTGAAAAAAATAATTTCATTGGAGTATTTCATTTCATAGAAAAATTCAAATTTAATTGGATAAATTTATCATTACACAATTTATTATTGAAACGTTGTTTACAGTGGGACAATTCCTTCCTTTCACTGGTAGAATCAAAGATTTTGAACTTTCAAAGACTTATAATAAAATAATGCAATTTAAGTAGGCATGGTTTTGGTATACTAGGTATCCAGAAATACTGGGTTGTCAGGGAGGGAGTGGAATCTGTTCACCAGGGCCTGGTACCTAGGGGCTGGAGAGTTGTCAGAGATAGAGGCCTGGCCTGGAACAAACACCTGGGCTACTCAAATACAGTACTCGCAAGTTCATTCTGCGAGGGAAAGATGGATATAGCTCCGTGAAATCCAACATCAATGCAGTGTATCCACTGCCAAATGATCACTGTTTTGGGAATATCCATATGGAGAAATTGGAGTTGAATTCAGACTCTAGGGGAAGTGACTGTAAAAAACTAGAATCCAGGAGGCACTCTGGTGCAATGGAAGGAGCTCTGCCTCTTGCCAGCAGTGTGAACTTGAGTAGGTTTCTTAAACTCCCTAAGCCTCAGTTTTCTTATCTATAAGATGATGATACTAGCACCCTATTTAAGGGATACTATGAGATAATGTATTAAATGTATGAAGACCTTAAAATAGTGCCTTGCTAATAGTAGATTCTTAGTAAATCATTCACTATCCACACCACCTAGCCATCCTGAGGTCTTTTTAATGAGCCAGGAATTTAAAGTCACCTTCATTTAATAGGACCCTAGCCAAAAATAACAGAAACGTGGGCAGAAGTCCAGTCCTAGAAAAGGGGCTGCAGCTACAGAAAGTAGAATGGGACTGAATGAAAGGGACAAAGGTGGGTGGGCTGCAGCTGCCTAAGGTTTTCATAGTGTACTACTGGTTTCTCTTTCTGGTTAGCAAAATGAAGGAATCAGAAAATAATCGATCATAAAAAGATAATTCAAATGATTTATGGATGCCAGATGTGCAAAGGCAATGATCTTAATAAAAACAACAGTTGTCACAAATGGCCAAGTCATTCTTTGAGGTTATGCTTCTGAGCCCTAGAAGGTAAGAACTATCGTTTTATACCCTATAGATAATATTGTCCTTTTTGCCAGGAATGATAAAGCATTTTTTTTTCTGTTTAATGCTATTATTTTTAGCAACCTCATGTCCTATTAACTTCTATGTGAGAGAGGACTAAAGTCTAGTGGCCAGGCTAAACTCAAGGAAGACAGTTAAAATCAGGCCAACCAAAGAATGCCTTCCTTTTTTACCCTTGCAGAGTGCTTATGTGACATGAGAAAACAGTCATGATGGGGTAAAATTTGGGGGAAGATAGCAGGGATGACTACAGAAATGAATGGGGTCCTCCCCTGTGCTGTGGATACAGCTTTTATGGGGATTATCAGTTGTTAGTGGACATGTGATTTCAGATCATAATGCATTTATGGTAATGCTGCCTATTGCTATGCAACAGGGCTGATTTCCCCCATATAAATGAAAGCAGGAATTAAGAAATCTAGAATCACTTATTTGTAAAGTAGTACACATTGGAGCGTCTATTCAACACTTTGTTAGAAAAAAACTACACCTGAAACAGTGAGATTTTGAAAGTTTCTGTTCGCTAATTCCGTAAGGCATAATCAGGTGACTGAAACATTCAGGGCAAAACAGCAGGTTTCATTTAGTAATGGGTTATGGGCCAGATCTGGCTTGCTGCCTGTTTTGTGTTGCCCAAGAACTGAGAATGGGTTTTACATTGTTACATGGTTGAGAAAAATTGGAAAGAAGAATATTTCACGATGCCTGAAAATCTTATGAATTGCATTTTCAGTGTCAGTAAATAAAGTTATATTGCAACACAGTTGCATTAATTCATTTTCATGTTGTCTATGGCTATTTTGGGGCTACATGACAGGACTGAGTAGTTCCAACAGAGACCTTATGGTAAAGCCTAAATATTTACTGTAAAGCAAAAAGCCTAAAATATTTACTATCCAGCCCTTTATAGAGTAAGTTTGCTAATCCCTGATCTAGATTTCAGTGTAGCTCAAATAACATAACTAAACATAACTATATTGCTCCCAGGTATTAAAAAAAATGTAGATCCTTAGAGTTTGAAGCACATTGGATGAAAAGGATTGACAAGTATCTGTACTTAGCACTTGAGAAAATGAAATGACAGTGTCTGACACTTAGTGGGTCTTTTGATTTATGAATGAATGAAGTGACTCTGACTTTTGAGGCAGATAACATGCTTATGCTAAATACTTAACTATTGGTTTTTTGTAATAGGAAAGAGGCTATGGCCATGATAGAAACTGGATTAGGATATGTATACAAGTAATATATTCTTATGCTGTTTAATCATAGATGATGATATGCTAATATTTCTTCTTTGAATGTTGATGGAAGCCAAGAGTATGTGCAATAGCCCTTTTAATAATGGTGGTGTTATTAGTATTAGGAAACAATCAAGGATCAATCTCATTTGTTTTGCAAGCAATACATATATTCTCAAACTAAAAGGCATTAATCTTTTTCCTCAAACCTATTGTATCAACAAGGAATATATTCTGCTGCAACTAGTGGACAACCTGGCAAACAGAGGCTTAAGCAAAGAGGTGTTTATCTTTTTGACTCAACTACGTTATTAGGGACCTAAGCCTTTTCTGTCTTTTCCTTTTGCTGTCGTTGGCAGGTTGCTTTGTAATTTCATAGTTGCACTATAGCTGCTTGAAGGTCCAGACATAACACCTGTGTTCAGGGAAGAAAGAAAGTGTCATGGAGGAATGTATAAACCTCATCAAAATAAGTAAAAGTTCCCAGAATCTGCTGACTTCTGTTTATGTCCCAATGTCTAGAATTTATGTCCTATGGTCACTCCTAGTTTTAAGAATAGGCTGGGGATGGGGGCACCTGGGTGGCTCAGACAGTTGGGTGTCTGACTTTTGATTTCAGCTCAGGTCATTATCTCAGGATCATGAGATTGAACCCCATGTTGCATGGGGCTCCACACTCAGCAGGGAGTCTGCGTGGGATTCCCTCTCTCCCTCGTCCTCAACCCCTCCCCCCACTCTTGCATGCACGTGGTCTCAAATAAGTAAATAAATCTTTTTTTTTTTTTAAAGAATGGGTTGGGAATGTATTCAAACTTTAATGAAGGTAGGCAGGTGGAAGAAGAATGGCAGGCAGCAGGAATGGCCATTGGGGATATCCACTACACCCACTAATAAATGTAAATGACCAACTGCAGAAACATTTTTGAGAACAATCACTCCATCTTTTTGTTCATTTAAATGCACTTTAAAAAGATACAGATAATCTAATCTAAAGGGCCAAAGCCAAAAGGGGAAATGATTCAGCAGGCACCTGCTGATTTAGGTATCAATGATAGCTATTTCAGAGAATATTGTCCATTCATTTCCAAATTATCCCAAAACATCATCTTTTCTGTATTGTACCAGTATAGCTAATAGTTATATATATTTGGAGCATTGAACCATTTTTGTAACTTCTGCAAAGCAATTAAACTTTTGTGCAGAAACATTTCACGTGACACTGGGCCTAGGTGTGAAAAATATTCATCTGTTTCTTTTAATCCTCAATCTACATTAAAAATGCTAATCATAGAATGTTGGAGCACGTAGGAGGGCCTTCCTAGACCCTTTGGTCCCAAAGCCCTCATTTGTGATTCAAAATGGGCCTCATTGTGCCAGCCCCATGGGAAGGTGTCTGTGTCTTCCTGACAACAGGACAGAGCTTCCTGCTTTGTTATTGTTGCCTTAACGACTTTGCTGAGTTGATATCCAATATATAGGTCACTATTTTCCCTTTCCTGGGACCCCTCAAAAGTACAGCAGATGGAAACTTATGGAGTGCCAGATATTCTTTCTGCTTTCATTGCTTCTCTGGATCCCTTTGAATGGTGAGTGATTTAATTGTGTCTAGATTCGAGTTCTATTGCTGCTCCAGAGTATGTTTTGAGGGGAGGAGTCTTTCTGTTTTACCTATAATCTGATTCACAGGAAATTATAGATGCTGATGAAATTTAAGAGAGAATCCAGTGTAACCTCCTCATTTTTTGGATAAAAAAAAGAGTCCAATTTGAGTAATGTGCTCAGGATTACACTGAAACTTAGTGTCAATATAAAAAGTTGGTTCTGATTTCTAACCCAATGCTTTTTTCATTATACCATGCTACAGAGAAAAACTATATTCTCTAGGAGGTACATAAAAGCAAGGCAAAACAAAACAAAATGAAAAGGTGTCTTGAGATTTGAGACCAAGATAAAGAGCTACATGCTCTTGTCTTTGACTTGCCCTTTTATTTTTTTAAAGATTTTATTTATTTATTTGACAGAGAGAGACACAGCGAGAGAGGGAGCACAAGCAGGGGGAGCGGGAGAGGGAGAAGCAGGCTCTCTGTGGAGCAGGGAACCCAGTGTGGGACTCGACCCCAGGACCCTGGGACCATGACCCGAGCCGAAGGCAGACTTTTAATGACTGAGCCACCCAGGTGCCCTGACTTGCCCTTTTAAAAACAGCTTAACTGATCATCAGAGAAATGCAAATCAAAACCACAATGAGATATCACCTCACACCTGTCAGAATGGTTAAAATAAAAAACATAAGAAACAAGTGCTAGTGAGCATGCAGAGAAAAAGGAATCCTGGTGTACCATTGGTGGGAATGCAAACTGTGGAACAGTATGGAGGATCCTCAAAAAATTAAAAATAGAATTACCATATGATCCAGTAATTCAGCTAGTGGTATTTACCCAAAGAGTATGAAAACACTAACTTGAAAAGATGTACCCCCTATGTTTATTGAAGCATTATTTCTAATAGCCAAGATATGGAATTAGCATATGTCCATTGATAGATGAATGGATAAAGATATGGTATAGATTCACAATAAAATATTACTCAGCCATAAAAAAGAATGAGTGAAATCTTGCCATTTGCAACACATGGATGGAGCTAGAGCGTATAATGCTAAGTGAACTCAGTCAAAGAAAGACAAATACCGTATGATTTCACTCATATGTAGAATTTAGGAAACAAAACAAATGAACAAAGAATAAAGGAGAGAAACCAAGAAACAAACTCTTAACTATAGAGAACAAACTGTTACTAGAGGGAGAGGGGATTGTTACCTCCTCCCCTCTGGTGGGTGGGTGGATGGGTGAAATAGGTCAAGAGAATTCAGAATACGCTTATCATGATGAGCACTGAATAATGTACAGAATTGTTGAATCACTGTATTGTACACCTGAGGCTAATACAAAACTGTATATTAGCTATGCTGGAATTAAAATAAAAAATGTAAAATAATAAAATAGTGATACAGTGAAAAACTTAATTGAGGAATTAACTGGCATTTAACAAACTGCACCTATTTCAAGTATACAGTTTGATAACCTTTGATGTACATACATGCACACCCAGATATACTTGTGTATAAATACAATGTAAAATAATAGCTAGAACCAAGATAATGAATATATTCTTCACTCTCAAGAGTTTCCTAGTGCACCTTTGTAATCTCTTTCTTTTTTTAAAAATATAATGTGCCCTTTTTTACTGGCTACTCTTAAAATTTGTTTTTCACTTTTTTTTGATTAGGTATGCCTTGGTGTAATTTTGTTCTTTCTTTTATTTGGAGTGCATTGAGTTTCTTGGATCTGTTGATAGCTTTTTATCAAACTTGTAAAACTTTCAGCTACAATTTTTTAGATATTTTTGGTCCTCTTTTTATTCCCCCTCTTTTTCAGGGCCCCCTAAAACACATGTATTAAGCCACTTGAATTTGTCCCACAGCTCACTGATGCTACGTTGTTAAAAAATTCTCTTTTCTCTTTGTTTTTCTTTTGGATATTACTAATGTCTTCAAGTTCACTGATGTTTTTTTCCCCTTTGTATTGTTATGTTAATCACCATACATTACATCATTAGTTTTTGATGTAGTGTTCCGTGATTCATTGTTTGTGTATAACACCCAGTGCTCCATGCAGAATGTGCCCTCTTTAATAACCATCACCAGGCTAACCCATTCTCCCATCCCCCTCCCCTCTAGACCCCTCAGTTTGTTTTTCAGAGTCCATCATCTCTCATAGTTCGTCTCCCCCTCCGATTTCCCCCCCTTCATTCTTCTCCTCCTGCTATCTTCTTTTTTTTTTTAACAGAGATCTGTACCTCTGAAAGAAATAATACAATATATGTTAAAAAATTCACTGATGTTTTATTCTGCAATTTTTCCTCTTCTTCCATTAATCCCATCAGTGTATTTTTATTTTACACATTAACAGTTATAATCTGTAAAAATTCAGTTTGGGCCTTTAAGATATCTTCTGTATCTCTACTTTTTGAATTTATGGGTTACAGTTATAACTCTTTTTTTTTTTAAGATTTATTTATTAGAGAGAGAGTGAGCCAGGAGTGCAAATGTGGGCTGCGTGAGCAGTGAGAGGGGTAGGGTGAGAGAGAATCTCAAGCAGATTCCTCTGAGCACCGAGACTGATGCCAGGCTTGATTTTAACAACCCTGAGATCATGACTTGAGCTGAAATCAAGAGTTTGCCTCTTTTTTAAATTTATTTTTTAATTTTATTATGTTAGTCAACATACATTACATCATTAGTTTTTGATGTAGTGTTCCATGATTCATTGTTTGCATATAACACCCAGTGCTCCATGCAGAATGTGCCCTCTTTAATACCCATCACCAGGCTAACCCATCCCCCACCTCCTCCCCTCTAGAACCCTCTGTTTGTTTCTCAGAGTCCATAGTCTCTCATGGTTCATCTCCCCCACTGATTCCCCCCCTTCATTTCTCCCTACTGTTTTCCTTTTTTTTTTTTTAACATATAATGTATTATTTATTTCAGAGGTACAGGTCTGTGATTCAACATTCTTACACAATTCACAGCACTCACCGTAGCACATACCCTCCCCAATGTCTATCAGCCAACCACCCCATCTCTCCCACCCCCCACCACTCCAGCAACCCTCAGTTTGTTTCCTGAGATTAAGAATTCCTCATATCAGTGAGATCATATGATACATGTCTTTCTCTGATTGACTTATTTCGCTCAGCATAATACCCTCCAGTTCCGTCCACATTAATGCAAATGCCAAGATTTCATTCCTTTTGATGGCTGCATAATATTCCAGTGTGTGTGTGTGTGTGTGTGTGTGTGTGTGTGTGTGTGTGTGTGTGTGTGTGTATACATACACACACACCACATCTTCTTTATCCATTCATCTGTCGATGGACATCTTGGTTCTTTCCACAGTTTGGCTATTGTGGACATTGCTGCTATAAACATCGGGGTGCACATATCCCTTTGGATCACTACATTTGTATCTTTGGGGTAAATACCCAGTAGTGCAATTGCTGGGTCATAGGGCAGCTCTATTTTCAACTTTTTGAGGAAGCTCCATACTGTTTTCCAGAGTGGTTGCACCAGCTTGCATTCCCACCAACAGTGTAGGAGGGTACCCCTTTCTCCGCATCCCCGCCAACATCTGTCGTTTCCTGACTTGTTAATTTTAGCCATTCTGACTGGTGTGACGTGGTAGCTCATTGAGGTTTTGATTTGGATTTCCCTGATGCCGAGCGATGTTGAGCACTTTTTCATGTGTCTGTTGGCCATTTGGATGTCTTCTTTGGAAAAATGTCTGTTCATGTCTTTCGCCCATTTCTTGATTGGATCATTTGTTCTTTGGGTGTTGAGTTTGTTAAGTTCTTTATAGATTTTGGATACTAGCCCTTTATCTGATATGTCATTTGCAAATATTTTCTCCCATCCTGTCGTTTGTCTTTTGGTTTTGTTAACTGTTTCTTTTGTTATGCAGAAGCTTTTTATCTTGATGAAATCCCAATAGTTCATTTTTGCCCTTGTTTCCCTTGCCTTTGGCGATGTTTCTAGGAAGAAGTTCCTGCGGCTGAGGTCGAAGAGGTTGCTGCCTGTATTCTCCTTTAGGATTTTGATGGACTCCTGTCTCACATTAAGGTCTTTCAACCATTTGGAGTCTATTTTTGTGTGTGGTGTAAGGAAATGGTCCAGTTTCATTCTTCTGCATGTGGCTGTCCAATTTTCCCAACACCATTTGTTGAAGAGACTGTCTTTTTTCCATTGGACATTCTTTCCTGCTTTGTCAAAGATGAGTTGACCATAGAGTTGAGGGTCCATTTCTGGGCTCTCGATTCTGTTCCATTGATCTATGTGTCTGTTTTTGTGTCAGTACCATACTTTCTTGATGATGACAGCTTTGTAATAGAGCTTGAAGTCCGGAATCATGATACCACCAGCTTTGCTTTTCTTTTTCAACATTCCTCTGGCTATTTGGGGTCTTTTCTGGTTCCATACAAATTTTAGGATTATTTGTTCCATTTCTTTGAAAAAAGTTGATGGTATTTTGATAGGGATTGCATTAAATGTGTAGATCCTCTAGGTAGCATTGATATCTTCACAATATTTGTTCTTTCAACCCATGAGCATGGAATGCTTTTCCATTTCTTTGTGTCTTCCTCAATTTCTCTTAACTAAGCCATCCAGGTGCCCCCAGTTATAACTCTTTTAATGTCCTTGTCTACTAATGGTAACATGTTAATGCTAACATGTGTCGATTCTGATAGATTTTTCTCCTCACTTTTGTAGATTTGATAATCTTTGGATTCCAGACATTGTGAGTTTTATTTTTCAGGTTCTGGATACACAGTGTGTAATTTGTAGAGGTATGCCTGCTAAATAAGTGGTGAAACCTAAATATAATTTTTTAAAAAAGATTTTATTTATTTGACAGAAAGAGACACAGTGAGAGAGGAAATACAAGCAGGTGGAGTGGGAGAGGGAGAAGCAAGCAGGGAGCTGATGTGGGGCCTAAGTATCATTTACATGCAGAATTTAGCAACAGGTGCATTCATCAAGTATATGTGTAATTTACACATGATGGTGATAGGAGGAAGGAAGAATTAGCATATTTCTTCAGCTTCGTTGCCATCAAACATAATGAATTCTAAAACTATGGATAAGTACATTGTGAAAAAATGTGGTTTAAAGATTTACATATGAGTATCTTCTGATGGTGTAGCTACAGTGACAAAAATATTCTGCAGTATTCAGATTATATGAATTAAAAGTTTATTTTTTAAATAAACATGTTGACATCACATTATACCTATAGATTTTTAGCCTGCTTTATTCACTACCAAGCTAATAGTTATTTATCAATATTATATTGGCATCTTTCTCTCTCATCACAATTTATTGTTGTAGGGGATCATCAAAAGGACATGACCAGTTGACCCATGAACTAAATCTGGGCAATTAGAGACTCCTTATCCCCTCCCTTGTATTGGGAATGTATATTCTACCCACCATTCCCACAGTGGGGGCTGTTTCAAGGAGGTAGCCTTGAGTGAGTAAGGTGTTGTTGAGACCATCTGGACTGAATACGTGACTGAACCAAGTTAAGGCCTGTATACAAACTTTTCAGATTCTGTGGGCAGGTGTGGAGGTCCACTTGTCTTGCAGCTACACAAGATAAGGCTTGTAAGTTCCCTTAAAACTGCCATCTACTTAGAAAACAAAAAAACCTGCTACCTACTAATCTAGAGTGGTCTGCCTTTTTCTTTCATCTCTCCTGGCCCTCTGTGTACAGGGCCAATTTATGAACCAAAATTTATAGAGATAGTATAATATTCCACTGTAACTTTATTTTTTAAAGATTTTATTTATTTATTTGACAGAGATACAGCAAGAGAGAGAATGCAAGAAGGGGGAGTGGGAGAGGGAGAAGCAGGCTTCCCACTGAGCAGGGAGCCTGATTTGGGGCTCGATCCCAGGACAGGACCCGAGCCGAAGGCAGACGCTTAACCAGCTGAGCCACCCAGGCACCCCTATCTTACTTATTTAACCAATCTTGTGCTCACAAATAAGTTGAGCCATTTTAAAGATTTACTCTTTTAAGGATTCCTATAATGAACATTCTTATACATGTATGTATATATCCTTATATTTATATCATTATATTCTTGTCCAATTTGCTACTTAGGCTAAATTCTTGTAAGTTGGGGAATAAAGCCAAAGGATACAATACACATTGCCAAATGTGCCTATACTCTCTCAAGAAAAAGTGATATAGTTCATAACTGTTATATCTGTGGTCCTCATTAATAAGAAGATTGCTAACTTTTCAGGTTTATTAAGCATTTGTTTTCACTTTAAAAAGAAAAGATTTTATTTATTTATTTAGGGAATGTGTGAGCTGGGGGAGGGGCAGAGGGTGAAGGAGAGAGAGAATCTCAGGCAGACTCCATGCTGAGTGTGGAGCCCCATGCGAGGCTCAATCTCATGACCCTGGGATTATGACCTGAGCTGAAATCAAGAATCAGACACTCAACCAACTGAGCTATCCAGGTGCCCCTTTACTTTTTATAAGATGTCTAATCATATGCTTTGCTCATTTTTAAAATGGAGTCATTGTGCTTTTCATTTTGATTTATATGAGTTTTTAAATTATCTGTTTTTTAAAAGTTTTATTTATTTATTTTAGAGAGAGAGAGAGAGAAAGAGTGCATTCACGGGTGCAAGTTGGGGGAGAGCCAGAGAGCACAAGGAGGGGGAATGGCAGAGGGAGAGAAAGAAGCAGGCTCCCCGCCGAGCAGGGAGCCTAATGTGGGGCTCGATCCCAGAATCCTGGGATCATGACCTGAGCCGAAGGCAGATGCTTAACTGACTGAGCCACCCAGGCGCCCCTAATTTTGTCATTTTAGTTTTATATTTAAGTTTTAGTAAATCTGGAATTTTAAAAATGTAAGATGAAAGATATGAATCTATTTATTTCTAATTAGTGTCTGGCCAGTTTTCCCAGTATCATTTATTGAATAATACATTATTTCTTCTCACTAATTTAAAGTTACATTTTGTCATTTAATATACTCTCAATTAGGCTTTATATAGTAAATAATTGTTTGGTTGTAACCACATAGTTACCAATATATTTTCTCACTATTTTTTCTTGGGCTTTTTAAACTGGGATTATCTTCCTTCTGATTAAAGTATATCCTTTAGAGTTTTTTTTTTTTAATTTTCATTCTTTGAAGGTAAAATACAGGTTTTATTATAGGTAGAACTTCGTGATGTTGGAAAGTTAGTTTCACTGGTTTTACATTCCTTGAGATTGGCAATTATTTTCTCTTAGCACATTGTAATTATTTTCTGTTTCCCACTATTGTTATTGAAAAGTCAGTTGTCAGTCTAATTATGTTCCTTTGTTGGTGCTTTGTCCTTTCTTTCTGGCTGTATTTCATTTATTTTTTCCCCCTTCATGTTCTGCAGTTTTACTGTGATGTGTCTAGGAGTGTATTATTTTAGGACAGCATGTGAACATGGAATACAGTGGGGTTTTTGAATCTGAGAATTGGAATCTTTTATCCATTCTGGAAAAATATCAGTCATTGCCTGTCCAGAATGGAACTGCGATTGGACAGGTATTAGGCCCTCTCACTGTACTCTGTGGTTTAACCTTTTTATTTTCATTTTCTTGGAAATAATCCTTTGTTGTCTTTTTTCCCCCAACTTTATTGAGACGTAATTCACATATAACCTTGTGTAAATTTAAGGTGTACAATGTGATGATTTCATATATGTATATATTGCAAAATGATTACCATAATAAGGTTAGTTAACACATTTATCACTTCATAGTTAACAGTTTTTCTTTTTTGTGGATAGAACTTTTAAAAATTTTTATTTTGATTCCAGTTAGTTAACATAAAGTGTTATATTAGTTTCAGATGTACAATACAGTGATTCAACAGATCCATACATCACCCAGTGCTCATCACAAGTGCACTCCTTAATTTCCATCACCTATTTAATCTATCCCCCTCTGCCCCCATATTCATCAGATTGTTCTCTATAGTGAAGAGGCTGTTTCTTGCTTTGACTCTCTCTTTCATTTTTTAGCTTTGCTTGTGTGTCTTGTTACTTAAATTCCACAAATGAGTGAAATCATATGGTATTTATCTTTCTCTGACTTATTTCATTTAGCATTATACTCTCTAGCTCCATCCATGTTATGGCAAATGGCAAGATATCATTCTTTTTTTTTTTTAATTTAGAACTTAAAAAAAATTTTTTTAAACTTTATTATTATTTTTTAAGATTTTATTTATTTATTTGACAGAGAGAGACACAGTGAGAGAGGGAGCACAAGCAGGGGGAGTGGGAGAGGGAGAAGCAGGTTTCCCACTGAGCAGGGAGCCTGATGCGGGGCTCGATCCCAGGACCCTGGGATGAAGGCAGATGCTTAACAACTGAGCCACCCAGGTGCCCCAAGATATCATTCTTTTTCATGGCTGAATAATATTCCATTCTGTGTATGTACCATATCTTCTTTATTCATCAGTTGATGGACACTTGGGCTGCTTCCATATCTGGCTGTTGTAAATAATGCTGCAATAAATATGGGGTCCCTGTGTCCCTTTGAATTAATGTTTTTATATTCTTTGGGTAAATATGTAGAGGAACTTTTAAGATTTTCTGTCTTGGTAACTTTTTTTTTTTTAAGATTTTATTTGTTAGAGTGTGAGAGAGAGAGTGCAAGCATGAACAGGGAGAGAGGGAGAGGGAGAAGCAGACTGCCCACTGAGCAGGGAGCCCGATGTGGAACTTGGTCCTAGGACCCCGGGATCATGACCTGAGCTGCAGGTAGATGCTTAGCCAAATGAGCCACCCAGGTACCCCCTGTCTTAGTAACTTTCACGTATACAATACAGTGTTGTTAAGTATAGTTAACATGATGTACATTAGGTCCCTGGCACTTACTGGGATTTTTCACAATGGTGTCTTTTCTATGGATAGTTGCTAACTGGTCTTGTGAGGGGGACTGAGGTCAAGGACAACCTATGTTGCTGTAGTGATGATGTCATTAACCTATTTTTCATCATTTTCATCTCTTTATCTCTCTGGATTTAATTTTGAGTAATTTAAAAATATCTATTTTGTAGTCCACCAATTCTGTTTTTAGCTATGTTTTGTTTGTTTTATCCCTCCATCAAGATTTTATTTTCATTATTTTAGTATCTATTTCTAGATTCTATTTGTTTCCAATTCCAAGTGCTTAATTATTCTTTATGAACTCTTGTTTCTTATATTTCCGGGACTCTCCTTTATTTCTTTAAATCATATTCAATATGGTTATTTTATTTTTGGTGCATGAGAATTCCATTTGCAGATCTTTTTTGGGGTCTGTTATATGTTTCTCAGTCATATTGCCTTATTTTTCTTGTGTTTAGTAACTTTTTCTTTTGACTATGGACTCTATTTTCTTTGGAGTTCTATCTCTGGGAAATATTTGAGCTCTGGATTGAAGCTGAGTTCCCCTAGGTAGGATTAGCATTGGCTTCTGTCAATTGCTTGGTGGAACTACCAAATTGGGACCAAGTTGAATTAAATTCTCTGGCTGGGGATTTTTGTCCTCATAGGTGGTATGAATTTGGACTACAAAATCCTGGGTAAACTAGCTTGTTATTAATTATCAGGGGATTTCCCTGTACCTTCATTTAGTGCCAAAGTAAAAACAGGCAAGATTTTGCATCACCCCCTTTTTAAAAGTTTTTATTTAAATTCCAGTTAGTTAATATACAGTATAATGTTAGTTTTGGGTGTATATAATACAGTGATTCAACACTTACATAACACAACAAGTGCCCTCCTTAGTCCCCATCACCTGTTTAATCCATCCCCCCACCCACCTCACCTCTGGTGACCATCAGTTTGTTCTCTGTAGTTGAGTCTGTCTCTTGGTTTGCTTCTCTCTCTTTTTTGTCCCCCTTTGCTCATTTTTTTGCTTCTCCAATTCCAGTATAAGTGAAATCATATGGTATTATGGTATTTGTCTTTCTCTGACTGACTTATTTCGCTTAGCATAATACTCTCTAGCTCCATCCAGGTCATTGCAAATGGTAAGATTTCATTCCCTTTTTTTTTTTTTTTTTGCCATCCCTTTTTGTGCAGTGGAGGTCATTTTGTATCTGAGAATGAGGTGCTCTAGCTTTATGTGTAGTTTCTTATTTTACTCATTTAGAGTAGATCCTAGGAATGATCTCTCTATAGAGATATATGCAGCCATCAAAATAGAAACTTAAGGTCCCTAGGGTTCGGCAGAAACTTTAGGGCAAAAGTCAGCTTTGGTGCTTGTTTACCTGTATAGGTGCCTGTTTTCACTTCATTTTTAGGCTCTCTGTGTATTTTGCTTGCTTTCCTGCTCAGTTTTGAACTGAATTGCATTAAAAAATTTTTGCCATTTTATCCAACATGTTATTGTTTCATCCTTGAGAGTTGTTCATCTACTCTTATCTTGGTAATCTTTATTTCCTCTTTATTTTTTTCGTGTATTTTTAGCATTCACTTTGATATTAAGAAACTTCAGTGCAACTATAAAATGAGACTCTCTAGTGTTTAAATGTTAAATGGGAAAATTTGAATGTTAGAGAAATAACTTCATATATGAACCATGATAGTTTTCTTAATATAGATGAGTTTTCAGCTTCCCTAGTACTTCTGATAAATTTGGCACAATGTTGACTTCTAAATATTCATTTATTTCCATGTTAACATTCTACTGCTTCTTTTGTAATGTTAACAAATGATTCTTAATTAAATATGGCTATCCATTCTCCTCTAGTTAAATCCTTGATGAACTTTTGTTTTCTCTGCCACACAGTCATACTTAAGACTTTTAATGCTAGTGATACTGATCATTTAGCCAGGAGCATTAAAATCACCAGTTCCCTTTGAAAGATCTCATTTAATATACTTAATGCAATCATAGGCTAATTAAATGAAAAAATCAGTACATTATGCCAGTTAAACTATTGGAATCTATAAAGTTTAATAGGAAAACACAATTAAATTATAAAATCTTTGTTATATACCCTACTTCAGTTCTTTCTTCCTCAGTGGGATAGAAGCTGTATTATAGCATTATCATGATGTTTTTAAAATTCTAGTATAGTTGACATGCAATCTTAGATTAGTTTCAGGCGTATAACATATCAACAGTTTCATAAATTATACTATGTTCACCACAAGTGGAGTTACCATCTGTCCTCACACATTGCTATTACAGTATCACTGACTCTATTGTATAGCATCATTATTATGTAAAATACTTGATGGTGTTTTTGTAAGTGTGTAAAACTGCTTTTATATTATTTTTATTCCTGTCATACTCTGGTATAAAGAACTAACTGCATTTGAAAGCATAATAAAGATAATTTAAGATAGGAGATTAGAAAGAAAATAAGCTGGTGAGATTCTTTTTCTCAAGAAATTTTTTTTTAGGTCACACTAAGAGAAGGTATATTTAATCTTTCCCCCCAAAAACCATCAGGTTATTTTAAGCTTAGGTTAGCTAAATTTTCAGAGGAGTACTTTTTTGGTTTTCTCTACCTGCCTGTGGATTTCACCCAAAGATTTTCAACATTTCAACATTGATGTTGGCATTGCCTGAGTAGATATTTCAAATGCCACCTTTGCTTTGGAGAGACAGCTGAAATATTTATTTGTAGAGTGATCCTTTTGTTCCACATGTAATCTAGTCCAGATTGTGGCACCCCAACTGGACTAAGTGATCCTCCTGTGTTCTCTTGCTTCCTGTATGAAGCTTGGGCCACACAGTCCTGATTTCTGTGTGTCTCCTCCACTGGACTACCAGGTCCTTCACCCCTACCTACAGGGGGTCATGCACATCATAGGTGTGCAATAAGTGTCTATTGAATAAATAAGTGTATGAATGTTTGAACTTTTTTGGAATGGGTTTCCTATAATCATCCCTTTGGCTCTCTGTTGCTCTTATCTCAGAATGATCCCTAAAGAAAACTAAATCTAGATAAATCCTTCATCATTTTCATCATGGATTTGCTGGCCAAAAGGGGGTTTCAAAGTCAAATTAGTGCTTATTTCTTGGAAACTGACTTGACTTTATAGTCACATTCATATTTAGCTTTTATAATATGTAAAAGTAAAACCACATTCAGTGCTTCAAGTATTTGGTGAAAAAGGAATTGGGCTGTCATGATATAATTAAGGCCATTTTATAGGTAGGTTTTAGAAGTTTCTTTTATGTGATGAATCTTGATTCTTGCTTTGAGTTTTTTTTAACTGCCCCTTTGATTCTGTACATATTTGTCATGCGTGGAGCACTGAATATTCTACTCTGAGACATGAAAAGGGTAAGAATTAGAGTATTCTTAGCATGTTTTAGAACTAATGGACAAAGAGCTGGTTGAAGTTAAAGAGATACAAGGTAGAGATGCTGTCAAGAAAAGTGGGCATGTGTTTGCCATTAACCTGTTATAATTAGAGCACTGTGGAGGAACAGATACACTCTCTCTTCCACTTTTTCCCCTTTCTCTTGGAAGGGCAAGGCCAGGAAGTTCCTAGGTTTGTTGAGTTCATTTGTTCTCCTATTCAACAAATAAGTATTGAGCTTCTGCCATGTGGCCATTAGGCTTGGAACTGGTACATCTGCAGTTTTCTTACTGCTAGGGATAGACAGACATTGTTAGAACAGTGTCTGGCGCATGGTAGAAACTCCATAAATATTACTTGTTGTGATTATTATTATTAAAGTAGCCCCCTACTATGGGGGTGCATAGACCAACAGTGCCAGTTACACTGTGATTATATCTCAGAGGATTGGACACAGGATAACCCGATTTTAAGAAGAAAACGTAGGAACTACATTTTATTTCAAATTATTGATTTCAAAGAGAACCCCTCTACCAGGAAAATTGACAGCCCTCATTTGCTGAGTCAATGCAACAACTTCAGGGGAATCCCAGTAAAATTGGAGGCTCCTTGGAGACCAGTCCACAGCAGGAATTGTGGTAAGGATCTTAATGAACAGTATCATCCAGCCCTCCTCATTTCTGTTCAACTGTCCAGGGCCCCTCATCCATTCATTGCAAATGACACCAGGATGTGCCCTGGCTTTCTGACTGGTCCACGCTGCCTGTCCTTTATAGTAGCCCACACTTCATCCAGGTAGTCTGGATATATTTATTTATGTTTAGTATATTTATTCTGTATATTTATATTTTAGTATATTTATTATGTTTTACTAGTTTCTTTTTCAGAAGGTATTCTTACTTTTTTGGGGATTTTTTTTTTTGGTCTTTTACATCCTGACTGCAAATTGGAATTCCAAGACCTAACTCAGGTTGTGAAAGTGGTGTTGCTACCTAGGGTCTTAATTTATGAGCCTCCCACTTCAATAGGGTATTTTGATTCAATTTATGGAGCTGCTATTTTAATATGGCTATTTTAGGTCTGTGGTTCTGCCTTGAAAATCATACCTGTGTGCTAAACTGTTTGTGATGTTTTAGTCACATTAATTTTGATTTATGAATTGATGTCACAGGAAAAGAGTGAGACAGTCCTGTCTCTGTTTCTTTATGTCTAGAGTACCTCCTGTGTAGTGTTCCCTCCATATATGACTTGTAAAGTTTTCACTGTGAGCTTTCAGAATAATGTCACATTCTGCTTTTTATCTATGTGAAATAAACAAGAAAACCATTTAGGCAATAGAGAAGAAACTATTAATCAAATGACAATATATTTTCCAGAAGACTCAAATTAAGCAAAACTATGTAAATACCAAGTGTAGTGATGTTCTATCAAAAAAAACAGAATGAATTTAAATTATGATCATATTTTTAGCACATTATCAGAGATGTCACCTATAGGGATTCCCATGTGTAGTGATGATATTGTCTAATAAAATGTCACTTTAATATGTTTTTATATTATTTTAAGTAAAAACCTATTTAAAAGAAAACATGCATGTAATGTCTCGGCATTTTCTTGCACATTTTCACATTATCAAATTTTCATGTCATTCCCATCTGTCTTTATTTTCAATATTAAATGCCCTGGTTCAATTTAATTCAATCAAACATTGATTGCACATTTATTGTGTGTCACTTATATCTTTCTCCCTCTTCTAAGCTCCTATATAACTTGCTGTCTGAACCACTTATATGGCATTGATTGATGTATTACATTTTTTGTGTGTGTTTAAGTCTTATCTACTTGACTACGTTTCATGGTCTTGAAGTTTAGGGAATTATAGTTCTCTGTTCCTTTTATAGTGTCTATTACCTAGGGACACAGTCAGTAGGTAGTCAGCAAATATTAGCTGATTGGATTAAATGAGTTAATCTGTGTAATGGTACCTACTGAGACATGAAGTAACAAGGGAAAATAAAATTATTAAATTAACAGAGTAAATAAAAAACAAATCCTAAGGTTGGTATATTTTAGAAAGTGTAGTTAGGGCCTACTATGGTGCTAGGCATGAAGGGGACAATAAATGTTTGGTAAATGATTCAAATAAATCTATTTAGTGGTAATTTTGCTGAGGTGTGATCTTTTTGGTGTCAACTAGACATGGCTACAGTCACTTAGTAGAAATATATGGGCTGAGGAAAAAGTATAATGATATTTAATTTTATAGTGAGAATTTATAATGAGATTTATAGAGATTTTATAGCGAGAAGGTATTAGGATAAAGGACAATTTGTCCTTAGTTGAACGTGTGTTGATAAGAGTGCAGGATGTTGGAATGAAGTAGAGGTAAGGAGTAGGTTTCCCTCCTGGTTAGAGCAGGTGGGTAGGTGGGTGCAGAATCAAGTACTGGCAGGGAGTGCAGTTCTCCTTATTGTGTTCAATCTTAGATTCCATCATGTAGGTGACTTTCAGCTAACATGGTGGGGGTGGGACTTTATTTCATAAGAACTTAATTCTTATTATAATAAGTTAATCATAAGTTAATGTGTCTTGAAGCCTGAAGACACCAACTGATGGACACCATAATCCTCCAAACTGAATCAAACTATTGTATTCAGAGTAGTTGGTCATCAGCAAAACCAGAATCTGATACTAATTTTATTGTCTAACAAAAAATCCTTTTCCATTTCCTTGGTGTCAGGAGATGTGGATATACTGAAGGCTGTTGGGATTCTGTATCACTCACACATACACACAGACACAAATACACATAAAAATAAATCCAACAAATTTAATTTTTTGAGCTTCTTTTTTGTCAGAGCTTCAGCTGCAGCGTGTTTTTCTTTGTAATTGAATGCATTGCTTTTTTTAAATTGAAAATAAAATTTTCCTTTTGTAATTTTAACTTGTTAGATGTCTCATTAGTTTGTGAGAAGACATTTGCATTAATAGCCCATATTACAAAATTTTTATGCTTCCACTCTGGCTTCCAGCCGTAAGTACAGTCTTCACCAGGTTCTAAGGAAATCTAAAAGTTTATCGGTACTAAAAAATCTGTCTTTGTGGCAAGCCATCAGGTTTTGGAATTTTGATTTCTGTGTTGCTCTGTGCATGAGCATTTGCAACTGTGCTTTAGGTCAATGTAAGTTTCCTGACTGGCAACTTATTTTTTACTGCTGTGCATAAGTCTTTCCCAGAGAGTGTCCCATAAGATGGCTGAGATCAGACCACAACATTGACAAAATTCTAATGAAGATTCAAGGACAGTGGGAAAGAAGTATACAACATGTAACCTGAATGTAACCTGAAACCACTTCTAGGGGTGCCTGGCTGGCTCAGTCCATGGAGCATGCAACTCTTGATCTCAGGGTTGTGAGTTTGAGCCCATGTTGGGTGTGGAGATTACTTAAAAAAATAAAATCTTAAAAAAAGAAAAAATTATAAACAACAACAACAAAATAAAATAAAACCACTTTTAGACTCCTCTAAAGTCTAAAAGTCCGGTCTAGTCCGGGACCCATGATGGTGGGTCCTGGATGGTGTCCTTAAGGCTGGTGACATTGGAGGCCAGATTCAAGTTCCAGAGAGAGAAGGGAATGTATCGCTTCCTTTAGTCTATGCCTGCCTTCTCAATCCTTATTTTCTTCCCCAAGATCTACTCTTTCTGAGAACAGTTGGCAGCAGGAATATTTGCTTCTTTCAAAGAAATCCCACAGACAAGCGATCTTGACCAGTGGCTCCCACCAGGGCAATTATACCAAATTACAGTAGTCCATCACTGCTGCACATTTAGGAGTTTTCAGGTTTAAGTAACATGGCATATCAGAGGAAGATGGTAGTATTTCTTTCCAGATTGAACTGTGCTGAGCCAGTTTAATTTGCTTTTAAAGCAGTTGAAGATCATATCTACTTGTCTTCTTGCCATCTTGGTGGTCCCTTATCCTTATCTACCCAGGCAACTCTCAATACACCTGCCTTTTCTTACCCCTGAACCCACCCATTTCCATGGGAAAAATAATGGTATTATGTAAATCCATGCATGGAAAAGAAATAATACCCTAAAGATAAATAATAAAGCTTAGAGATATAGTCCTGGCTGGCACGAGCCAAGCTACTCATGCTGTTTGACAAAGTCCAGGTATGAGAGACAATCCTGAAAATCAGGAGACTCCACAGCTGGCTCCTGCTACTTCCTTTCATTTGCGGCAATCTTTATAATCATGGGATTTTTTCTGGGATTTCATGATAAAATGATTTATAAATTTAGTTATGCCTATGCAAGCAATCATAATGAAACTGATTCCAAGAAGGCCGACGATGGGCCAAGAAGTAAAATTACCCAATATCTTCCAATCTGTAATTCATCTAACATGAGCAACGCGAAGTTCTTTGATAAGCTTCGTTTAAGGGAGCTGTTGGATCCAGGCCCAGTAAAAATTCCTATTGATGAGATCCCACAGGCAGCTCAGAAGCACCAGGGTTCTAAGAGAAGGGCATCTCATTGTCGTTCCCACAGTACAGGGACCTCTCTATGTTGCATACAAATAGGAGGCCACCTCTGGTATTAACTTCCTTACCCCTACTCCTCCCATTCCTTATACTGGAGTTGATAATGAGGACATGAACAAATGGTACAAGATTAAGGGAAAAAGGGTGCGGGCATCATCTGACAGCCTCTGGGAAAGGAATGATCCTCCATGGTGTCTATGGAGCAAGGACAAGAGCCGAAAACATATAGAAATGGAATAAGTACTTTGATAAGATAGGGTGCACACATTGTAAGCTGCCTTTGGAGAAAGAATAAACTTTAGATAACCTTTATAGGTCACGCTTTGTCTCCCACGGTCATGCTTTGTTTTTTAAATCCGAAATGATTGCGATAAAATGTAAAAGATAAAATCACATGTTATGAAAGAATGGAAAAACAAGAAAACATTCTAATGAATAAAAAAGGTCCCTCCGAGGCTATCGGGAAGGAGATGCTTACAACCTGATCCTGTGTCCGTGTCTCCTCACTCGCCGATGCCGTCCTTTCCTTCAATGACCCTTCCCCTGCTGGAGCTGGACTCCGGCAGCTGGCAAAGATATTTTTACAATAATCTCTATCATCAGTAGAAAGTGTATTTTCTCAAGCTCTAAACATCTCCATTTGTGTTATTTCACTATTTTCCCCAAGAATGATGAGTGAGAACATTTGATTAATTAAGGGCTCATCTGAGATGATTATTCTTTAAAAAAGGTAGAATAAACTGTAAATGTCAATTCAGGTCTTCTCAGAGGGACCAAAATGACATGTAGTCACTTGACCAGCTATTGTGTTTTCCTTCCTTCTTCTTTCTCCTCTTTTTGTCCATTTTCCCCTTTGTGAATTTTCTGTCCATGGATTGTGTTTATGGGGACAGAACTAAGGGGACAACTTGCTCCAGCAATTTTCTCCCCCTCTCATTTAATCTCTTTTTTATGGAATATTTCAAACATACACAATAGTAGAATAGTAGAAAGTGCACGTTCATGTACCTATTAACAAGATTCAGTAGTTATCAGAATTTGCCAGTCTTAGTTCATCTATTCCTTCCCCACATCTTTGTTTTTTTGTGGCATATTTAAACAAATCCATGACATCATATTATTTCATCCATAAATATTTCAGTGTGTTTATAATAGATGAGGACTAGAAACACCACTATACATTTAACAAAGATTCCATATTATCTGATTAAACAATCTCTTTGAAAAATTTCACATTTGCCCCCCAAATGCCTTTTTAAGTTGTTTTGTTTGAATGAGCTTCCAAATGAGGTCCACACATAGCATTTGTCTACCATCTTTCTGAAGATTTTTTTGATCTCGAACAGCTCTCCTACCCCACTTTTTCATGCTATTTATTTCTTAAAGAAACTGGGACAGTTTTTTTCATTTTGGAGTTGGCTGATAGCATCCTCATGGTGTCATTTAACATCATCCTCAATTTTATGTTTCTTGTAGACTGGTAATTTGATCTAGAGGCTCAACTAGATTTAGAATCAATTATTTTGGCAAGAATAATTCACAGGTGGTGAAGCACAGAATGACTGTTCCACTTTTCATACTATTTTAAGGTTGGTTAGTGGGTTTGGCTGGTATAAGCCAGATTGTGTATTATAAAGTTCACCATCAACTTGTCACTTTATGGTTTCAGCTTCTTTTGGTAATTGAGGTCCAGATCCTTTATTCATTGGGTTTACATAAAGGGTGATTTTCCTAATTCTCTTACTTTGTATTATTAGAAGGAATTATTCTATGAAGAAGAACTTTTGTTCATTATCTATTTGGCTTATACAACGTTTAATAATCTAGGTGGAATATATTATGCTTTTGCTCTTAGCAGGTTCCTTCTCCCAGAATCAGCTCTGGAGGTCTTTCTCAGCTCATGAGTCCATTGGAACACACTAGTTGTCTTACCACATCTTGCCACTGATCAGTGGATTCCCTTCTACCTCTACATTCTGTGCTCTATTTTTATAACCAAAGGGAAGCAGAGCCTTTTGACAGAAGAGGTTTTCCTAGTCAAACTATGGGGTAGGACTTCCAAAGTACTTCCACACCTGTGGAGATTATCCCCAAATTCTTGACACATGTATTACAGTTCTCAGCATTTGGTATTTTTTGAATCTTCAGTGTTTTGCTGGAGTAGACAAGCATGATATGAACTTTGCATAGTTGTTTAATGCTGTCTGGAAAGCTCCCTGCTCAGGAACACTGGAACTGAGCCTGTCAGCCTTCTGCTTTGTGATTTGTCTATGTGGGAGGATTCCTTTTGGTAGGCTTATAAAAGTGCCTTGATCTATAGTTGAAGAGAAAATTCATTGCTCTATTAATGAATAAATGTGACTCATAAACTCATATTCTGTATTGGTTCAAGTAAAAAGAACAAAGACTCTGTAGCTTCAAATTCAACTGCTAATTTTGTAAATTCCTTGGGGAAAAAGTTTTTTTTTTTTCCCTCTCCAGAATGGAGCAATTAACAACAAGCTCTATCAAAAACTAGTTAAGTTCTTATCCAAATTCTTTCCCAGTTCACTGGAAAGCTCCAACATATTTTATTACAATTCTAGATATTCTGACATTAAACTCCTTTCTTAGAATTTTCCCTTTGACTAGAGGTAAGTTGAAAGACTGGTTGAAAGAATCACTCTACAACGAGAAAATCCTTTCTCCTCCCACTGAATCAATTTCATAGTTTCCTCTGTGGTCAAATTGAGATTCATTTCTGCCTTCTATAGGGCAGCTTTTATTTTATTCTTTTTAAAATTTTTTTGTAACAGATTTATTGAGATATAATTCACATGCCATTCAGTTCACCCATATAAAGTGTACAGTTCACTTTAAAGTGGTTTTTAGTGTATTCACAGTGAGCCATCACTGCAATCCATTTTAGAACATTTCATCACCTCTAAAAGAAAGTCACCCCCACATTTTGGTCTCCATCTCCAACCCTAGACAATCATTAGTCTATTCTCTGTCTCTATAGATTTGGCCATTCTGGACATTTCAAATAAATGGAATTATATCATATGTGTTCTTCTGCACCTGGCTTCTTTCATGGAGCATAGCGTTTTCAGGGTTCATCCAGGTTGTAACATATATCAGTACTTTATTCTTCTTTATTGGTTTTTTTTAAAGATTTTATTTATTTATTTGAGAGAGAGAGAATGAGAGATAGCACGAGAGGGAAGAGGGTCAGAGGGAGAAGCAGACTCCCTGCTGAGCAGGGAGCCCGATGCGGGACTCGATCCCGGGACTCCAGGATCATGACCTGAGCCGAAGGCAGTTGCTTAACCAACTGAGCCACCCAGGCGCCCCTTCTTTATTGTTGAATAGCACACCACTGTGCGCATACCACATTTTGTTTATCCATTTATCAATTAATTGACATTTGATTGTTTCTACTATTTGTCAATTATGAATAATGCTGCTATGAATATTCATATACAAGTTTTTGTGTGGACATACCTTTCCAGTTCTTTTGTGTGTATACCTAGGTATAGAATTGCTGGGTCGTATTGTAACTCTGTGTGTAACCTTTTGAAAGCTACCAAACTGTTGTCCAAAGTGGCTGTTCCATTTTACATTCCCACCAGAAATGTATGATGATTCCAGTTTCTCTGCATTCTTAACTTAGGACAGCTTTTAAAATGGGAGTCCTAAGGTTTTTAGTGCATTTATCCATTACTATATTCGAATTAAATTGAAAAAATTCCAAGAATTTTGATTTCTATGTCTGCTGTCATATTTTTCTATGAATTTCATTAAGCTAACATTTAGTACGGAATTGAGAAAGGTTAATGGCTCTACCATTGCTTGACTAATAATTATATATGTTGAAAGCCTTTGAGCAAGGTAGGTATCTTTTCCAATTGCTTTTTCCCCCACAGTCTCCTCATCTGAGACAGTAGGAAAATGCATGAAAAATGTATGTGACAGGAAGTGGTTTTAGCTCCCTGACATGCTGATATTCTGGAACTGCTTGGGATTTAGTGAAGCAGAATCAGTGGCAAGAAGTGCCCAGTGCTGCCAACATATCCAATGGGCAGAGGGCCTATAAATCTATGAAATAAATAGCTGCCTGGTGGTATTTTTTTCACCTAGCTATTAACTGGTAGATAAGTCATTTTGTTGCCATGGCAATATGAGAGGGGGAAAAAGGAAATAGTTGGCAGGTAGTTACAAAGTATAAAACTTCTTTTGCTCCTTCCTACATTTAAAAATGTTCTGTTTCATGGATTTGTGGCTCTACTGACATCAGTGTATTTTTGAAAACGCATTCTTTAAGAATTCTTGTCATCTATGGCATCTGAGGAGCTCTGCAGAATGCCTCTATCTCTAGTTCTTATCCTTAGAGGAGCTCACATTGAAAGCTGCTGGGACCTGACAACTTGCAAGACAGAGGGACCTAGGGATCTAGAAGGATTATTTAGGGATAAAAGTCATTTTCCTTTGAAAATTGTCCTTTGATTAAGAAAAGAGAAATGGATTTTCCATAGCAGAGCCTTAATACTTAATTGGATTTCCTAAATACCTTAGTGTTACGACTATAATATGTAATAAGAGTGTTCATGTATCCTTTTCAAAGAACTTTCCCATCCTCTTCCAGACTAAGCTTTCCTAATTCCACTAAGATAAAGGTCAGCCTTATCTCTGCTTCCCAGACAGAGATGTTGAAGAAGTAAGTATAGATGACTTGAGCAGATAAGACAGGGTTACAACCATGATTAGTGTTTTGTGTATCTTGAACTTGGGGCCATTCTGTTAGGATTTTTCTTGTTCCCTTCTCCCCAACCAGGACTCACTGGGTATAAATATTCATTGCTTATGCTAATATTGAATGGCTTACACAGGGTGTAGCTTTCAGTTATATTTGAAGATCCAGTCACACTCTAATTTCAGTTCCCATGGAATCACTATAAAGATAGGATGCACTTATAACCTCATAGTGTTTTGTTTTGTTTAAACCAAGATTCAACGACTCAAATCCTCACGGGGCTGAGGCAGTGTTATCGAGTGTAGTGGATTGTGTTTAACACAATAGAGTGGTTGTGTGGCTGGTGGTTAATTGGAATGTCGACTTAGAATTCAAATTAAAAGAAACATTTAGAGCAGTACTTAAATAAGACCTTTTTTTTGGGTTGAATTCAGCAAGCAGGTTCAGACTGGAATTTCTAGAAATATTGGATCCTTGGAAAATTATTTGCTTAATAAAAATATGACTAAACTATTTATATTATTTTCCTGAACATTGAACATTATGTTGACTTGAAATTATGGAATTCTTTGAAATGTATCATTTTGGATGCCTGGGTGGCTCAGTTGGTTAAGTGGCTGCCTTCAGCTCAGGTCATGATCCCAGGGTCCTGGAATAGAGTCCCACATCGGGCTCCTTGCTCAGTGGGGAGTCTGCTTCTCCCTCTGCATGCTGCTCCCTCTGCTCGTGCTCTTTCTCCCTCTCTCTCTCTGACAAATGAATAATAATAAAATATATATCATTTTCTTATATGTTGAAAGAACACAGTTGATTATGCACTTTAAAAATCACCCATTGGAGAGGGAAATCCATGGAATGCCCCAGTATTGTGTACGATAAAGACAAACTGTGCCTCAGCCTTTAAAATTATACTAAGATTTGTTGAGAAAATAAAAGTTACTATTAGGTCTTGAATTCCTGTAATTTTCCTAGTCTCTGTCCCTTTCTCTTTTCTTGGAGACCCTAGTAATCTTGCAGCAAGCTTAGGCAGTGGACAGATATCGTGTGATATTTCTTTGTCATTCTCGTGTTTTCTGTATCTTGTGTTTTATTTTTAGGGCAACTTCCCTGTTTTCCTGGAATAATCTCTCCAGTAACTTCCTGAGAATAATTGATTAGAAGGTAACTTTAAATATATTTTTGCATATTTAAAAATGCTTATATCCTACCATCACACTTAAATGATAGTTTGGCTCCATATAGAATTTTAATTTGGAAATAACTTTCCCTCAGAATTTGGAAGGCACTGTTTCATTAACACCTAGTTGCCAGTATTGCTCTGGAGAATGCATGCTGATTTTTGAGGTTTTGCATGTGACCTATTTTTTTTTCTCAATGCAGCATTCTAAACTTTTGGAATGGTGTGCCTTGGTGCAGATCTCTTTCATTTACTGTGTTAAGAACTTGGGTGGGCTCATTCACTATTAAACATTTTCTTGTATTATTAGATAATTTCCTGTCCTTAATTTTCTGTCCCCCCCCCTCCCCCGGAACAGTGTCAAAGGCTGTACTTCCTAGAAAAATGTTTTCCTTATTTTTTTTTTCCTGATACCCATTTTCTCCTCTCCCGACCCCATACTTTCTGGGAGATCTCCTTGACTCCATCTTCCACATCTTCCATTTCGTTTTTCATTTCTATCATATTTTCAAGTTCTTAGAGTTCTTTTTAGTTCTCTGTTCCTTTTTGTTGTTGTTGTTATATCATTCTGTTTATCATGGTTGTAATAATTTAACCTCTCTAATATACTTGAGGATATTGGTTTTAATTTTTTTCCAGAGGTTTTTCTGGCTCTTGAAATTTTTATGTTTCTTCCAGGTTTTTAAATCTGTTTATGATCCCTTCTTTTATGTGACAACCTTTCTCAATCTTTTTTTTTTTTAAGAGGTTTTATTTATTTGACAGAGAGAGAGGGAACACAAGCAGGGGGAATGGGAGAGGGAGAAGCAGGCTTCCTGCGGAACAGGAAGCCCGATGCGGGGCTTGATCCCAGGACCCTGGGATCATGACCTGAGCTGAAGGCAGACGCTTAATGACTGAGCACCTTAATGACCCAGGCACCCCATCTCAATCTTTTTTCTTGGATGAAACCCTTGAAATAATTTTCAGGTCTCAGGGAACTTATGCATAAAATTAGTACATCTTCAGCTCAAGATACATGACCACTGTTTTAGATATAATAATTCATTAACAATTTCCAATGCTCTTTTGAGTAGAGAATCATATTTTTCTGTAGGTCCGTTTATTTTGTCCAACGCTTAAGTAATTCCCCCTTTCCAGATAGAATATCAACTCTAATGTAAGTCAGTAATATAGTTTATGGTAATTACAGATCTTTTTCTTTGAACGTTCCCTACTTGATTTTTAAAACCTTATCCAAGGGTCACCTGGGTGGCTCAGTCAGTTAAGCGTCTCCCTTCTGCTCAGGTCATGATCCCAGGGTCCTGGGATCCAATCCCGCATTGGGCTCCCTGCTCAGTGGGGAGCCTGCTTCTCCCTCTCCCGCTCCCCCTGCTTGTTCTCTCTCTGTCTCTATTTCTGTCAAACAAATAAGTAAAATCCTAAAAAAAAAACACCTTATCCAAGTAGCCTAAAGTTTTATTATAAATTTCTACCATATAAAATGTTAATGAGTTGATATGTGTATGCAAGAATAGTTCCTCCCTACTTTAAATTAAAAATGACTGTCCAGCCTTTCTTGAAATAACCAGATAGTTAAACTAAACTTACCATTTGTTTTTGTTTTGTTTTGTTTTCTTTGTTTCTTTGTTTCTTTTTCTTTTTTTTTTTTTGAGAGAGAGAGAGCAAATGCTTGCATGGGAACCGGGGGTGGGGAAGGGGGAGAGGGAGAGAGAGAATATTAAGCAGGCTCCAGCTACAGTATGGAGCCAACACAGCGCTCAATCTTATGACTGTGAGATCATGACCTGAACCAAAATCAAGAGTCAGATGCTTAACCGACTGAACTACCCAGGTGTCCCAATCTGAGCTTATCTTTCTTAAAATTAATCTTTCTCTATTTTTTACAAATTTTAAAAACTCATGAAACAAACATAATAAAATTCTTTTTAATGACTAGTTTAAGCCAATATAAGATTTGATTTTTCTAAATATGAGCTTGGTAGATTTAAGAAGAGGTTATAAATAGATTTTAATTAATGTTATTTCTAATATGAAAATTTATTGACAGTGTTGAATAGTAATGCTATTATAACCATAAGCACAAGGAACATGGAAAATGGATTGTAAGATACAATTTTATATAAGACTTTGAAGAAATATTTTCTTACTACTTTAATGACCAGGATTAATTTTAACTTCAGCAATTACAAAGTATTATAAATATGTGTTGGCTTCTCTACCTCTCTTATATAAGAACATAAAGAATATTGTTTTTAAAACTAAAAATGATATATATCTCATTAATTTGAAACCTGTGCTGTTTTTTTCCTGCACAAATCTGCAAGGGGGGATCAAATTTGAGACAAGCACAGTGTATTTCATTTTCAATCAAGATGAGATGATTTCTCTTGATGATTGCTAAATAAGAAAAGTTTGCTCAGACATGCTGAAGTTTGAAAACTGCTATAAAATATTCACTGTCCTGTGAGTGATTGGACTTTTTTTGATCACCCTGTTGCACAAGTGCAGTGAATGACTCTTGAGGCTGTAATTCTTCATCCCTGACCTTATTGGAATTGTTTATTGACTTAGGTTGAGAATTTCCTTTTTTTTTTTTTAAGATTTTATTTATTTATTTGATAGAGACATAGAGCACAGATAGGCAGAGCGGCAGGCAGAGGGAGAGGGAGAAGCAGGCTCTCTGTGGAGCAGGGAGCCCGATGTGGGGCTTGATTCCAGACCCTGGGATCATGACCTGAGCCGCAGTCAGCCACTTAACTGGCTGAGCCACCCAGGTGCCCCTAGAATTTCCCTTTTCTAACTCATACCGCATCTTTAAAAAGAAACCATTTTGGGCTGTCAGACATGTTTGTAAAATATGATGCTAGTAAAATATAAAATGGAAAGACCTAACATATAACTACACAAAATATCACAAAAAATGAAAGCTTCATAATGCAATTTATTGCTAACTTCTACAGCTCGCATTTGCAATGTTTAAAATAATATCAAATGGCATGGGGCACGTACTGCATGGAGTACTGGGTGTTATACAAAAACAATGAATCGTGGATCACTACATCAAAAACTAATGATGGGGCGCCTGGGTGGCTCAGATGGTTAAACGTCTGCCTTCGGCTCAGGTCATGATCCCAGGGTCCTGGGATCGAGTCCCGCATCGGGCTCCCTGCTCCGTGGGAGCCTGCTTCTCCCTCTGCCTCTCTCTCTCTCTCTCTCTCTGTCTCTCATGAATAAATAAATAAAATCTTAAAAAAAAAAAAAAAAAACTAATGATGTATTGTATGGTGACTAACATAACATAATAAAATTAAATTAAATTAAAAAATGGCATGGAGGCAGTTAAATCACAGCACATAAAAATTCATTCTTTAGAATGAAAATTTCTCTCCAGTTTTTATTTATTTATTTATTTTTAAGATTTTATTTATTTATATGAGAGAGAGAGACCGAGAGAGTGAGCACAAGCAGGGGGAGGGGCAGAGGGAGAAGCAGGCTCCCCGCTAAGCAGGGAGCCCGATGCGGGGCTTGATCCCAGGACCCTGGGATCATGACTTGAGCTGAAGGCAGATGCTTAACGACTGAGCCACCCAGGCACTCCTCTCTCGTTTTTAAAATTACACTATCAGAACATATTTACTCACATAAGCAGCCTATAAATAGAGGTAACTTGAGAGGGAGACTGATATCATCAGCCTGCCATAGTCACCCCCATGCAGTATAGCAGTCATCCATCAACAGCTTCCTCTAGTTCATGTCAAAACCTGAGAATAGTCTTAGGCAATAAACATTGTCCTACAGTGTACTGCTGAAAGATCTCTTCCTAAATTGTTAGTGGGCCTGTTGGATCACTGTCCATTTCATCATGAGGCATGTGAAGTTCATGACTGATGATGATGATTATTATTATTTGAATCATGATCTTTCACAGAGCCCCTAGGGACACCTTGCAGAACCCTAAGATTCCTTGAGAAACACTATATAGAGGTATTTATCTGCTCTTTGAGGTCAATTCTACAGCAGGGTTCTGTGCAGAATTATTGGGTGGGACCTTCCTTTTGTTGGGGATTCCCATATGTCAGTCTCTGTGTTTTTACTTGGGACTGTTCAGGGCTCTACATATTTCTGCCTGGAGATTGGGGGTTATATGTGTGGCTTCCAGTACTCTTGGATTTAAGCAAAGCAAGGAGATTGGACAAGAACCTCACCATTCAGAATGTAGACTTTTCACTTACTACCCATGTTTTTAGCCTGGCACCTCTTCTTCAACTTTTGCTGTGTTTAGTGTCTTTGGGTTTGGAGAATCTCTGGTCTGATTTATTCACAGATTTAATTACCTGTTCTGACTGCTTCTGTATGAATATTCAGCCAATGCTTGTATTTTCAGCTCCATACTTTACCTGTGAGTTACTATATGTAGTGACATTGACTCCTAAATTTTTATGGGGCTTATGGTATAAATTGGCTTACTTTTCTCCTCTTTATCACCCTCTCTTGCAGGTTTTTGGTGTTCAGCTTTCTCAGATATGAGAAATCCTCCATTCATTTTCCATCGTCCAGTAGTTTGTTGGCAACTCTCACCTGTGTTGTCTCTGTTCCTCTTATCTGTATTGTTGTCTGCATTGTTCTCTTAGTCCTTAAGGAATTCTACTTCTTTTTTTTTTTTTTAAAGATTTTATTTATTTATTTGAGAGAGAGAATGAGAGACAGAGAGCATGAGAGGGAGGAGGGTGAGAAGGAGAAGCAGACTCTCTGCTGAGCAGGGAGCCCGATGTGGGACTCGATCCCGGGACTCCAGGATCATGACCTGAGCCGAAGGCAGTCGCTTAACCAACTGAGCCACCCAGGCGCCTGGAATTCTACCTCTTTATTTCTTTATTCTCATTGTTAGTGGAGTTTCAGGAAGGAACAGTGATAAGCACATGGGTTCAACATGCCATGATTAACCAGATGTCCTTCATTGAAACTCTTAATCCCTTTCTTGTTGAGGAATAGTTCAACGTGGTGAGGGATGCTTATAAAGTGTTGGAACTCAAGTGAAGGATGTTCAGGCTTGGGCTCAGCCCAGAAGTATAAACTGGTAGCCTGCAGGTCCAAAACAGTCTTCAGATGTTTTATTTGAATACTCAAAGATTGTTATTTAATTAGTGCTATTTTAATTTTTTTTTAGAGAGGGGGGAGGGTGGGAGGGAGAGGGAAAGAGGGAATCCCAAGCAGGCTCTACTCCAGCATGGAGCCCGAGGCAGGGCTTGATCCCACAACACTGAGACCACGACCCCAGCCGAAATCAAGGGTTGGATGCCCAACCAACTGAGCCACCCAAGCATCCCAAGTCAGTGCTATTTTAAAAATAGGAGAGAGTTTGCCTTATAATCAAGAAGTCAGACATCTTTAAACAAAATCAGATCTGGTTCTACATTCTTGCATGATAACAATTGGCTGGAGAGGGATGATTGGGTATTTGCTCACTAGTTTGCCACAGTTGTCTGCAGTTTGGCTCCATTCATACCTCTGATTTGATTTTGTACTGCCCCCACCTGAGAAGAGTGTTTCCTGGATTTAGGAAATTCATGACATGTTATACATTTGTGGTGTTATCTTCTGTCTGCTGAAAGATTCATCACTATTTCTTTGTAAAATGTATCATTTTTTAATCTCATTTATCTTAAACGGATACATTTTCTTTCTTATCATTGTCTTAAAATAATTGTTTTCTTGTAATAAGATAATGATAATACCATTTACACAAGACAAAATATAGATAGGAAACAAATTCATGGAAAACGCTTAGCCATGTTAATAATCAATGATGTATCATTTTGTGCCTTATTAAATTAGACACTTTCTCCTCCCAACAACCAAAAGAATAACAAAACAAAAAGTCAGTGCAATACTGACAAGTTTATGGCAAAACCAACACACTCATATATTGCCAAGAGAAATATAGAGTGATGCCTCCTTTTGGGAAAGCAATTGAGTAACATATATTTTAAAATAACATACAAGTTATGTGCATAAAAGTAGTTTTCAAAGTTAACTGTAACAGCAAGAGGAGGAAAAAAAGGGAAATTTAAACACCCAATGGAAGAGAACGATTAGCTACATTGTGGTCCAGCAACAATGGTAATACTGTGGATTTATTGAGAATATACAACCAAAAAGGCTGTTATATGTTAGATTATAATACAATGCTTAGTGAAAATGTCAGACTATTCAATTATATTTATATACTTTTACAAATTATCCAAATATACAGACCAAAACCAGGAAGTTATTATTTTTTAAATTTTATTATGTTGTGTTAGTCACCATACAATACATCATTAGTTTTTGACATAGTGAACCATGATTCATTGTTTTCATATAACACCCAGTGCTCGATGCAGTACATGCCCTCCTTAATACTCATCACCGGGCTAACCCATCCTCCCACCCCCTCCCCTCTAACACCCTCAGTTTGTTTCTTGGAGTCCACAGTCTCATGGTTCGTCTCCTGCTCCGGTTTCCCCCCCTTCATTTTTCCCTTCCTTCTCCTAATGTCCTCCATGCTATTCTTTATGTTCCACAAATAAGTGAAACCATATGATAATTGACTTTCTCTACTTATTTCACTTAGCATAATCCCCTCCGGTCCCATCCATGTTGATGTAAAAGTTGGGTATTCATCCTTTCTGATGGCTGAGTAATATTCCATTGTATATATGAACCACATCTTTTTTTTTTAAGATATTATTTATTTATTTGACAGAGAGAGACACAGTGAGAGAGGGAACACAAGCAGGAGGGGTGGGAGAGGGAGAAGCAGGCTTCCTGCTGAGCAGGGAGCCCGATGTGGGGCTCGATCCCAGAACCTTGGGATCATGACCTGAGCCAAAGGCAGATGCTTAATGACTGAACCACACAGGAGCCCCCGGACCACATCTTCTTTATCCATTCATCTGTTGAAGGGCATCTCGACTCTTTCTACAGTTTGGCCATTGCGGACATTGCTGCTATGTACATTGGGGTGCATAGGGCCCTTCTTTTCACTACATCTGTATCTTTGGGGTAAATACCCAGGAGTGCAATTGCTGGGTCATAGGGTAATTTTATTTTTTATTTTTTGAGGAACCTCCACACTGTTTTCCAAAGTGGCTGTACCAACTTACATTCCCACCAACAGTGTAAGAGGGTGCCCCTTTCTCCACAACCTCTCCAACATTTGTTGTTTCTTGCCTTGTCAATTTTTGCCATTCTAACTGATGTAAGGTGGTATCTCAATGTGGTTTTGATTTGAATTTCCCTGATGGCTAATGATGATGAACATTTTTTCATGTGTCTGTTAGCCATTTGTATGTCTTCTTTGGAGAAGTGTCTGTTCATGTTTTTTGACTTGATTATTTGTTTTTTGGGTGTTGAGTTTGAGAAGTTATTTATAGATCTTGGAAATCAGAGCTCTGTCTGTAGTGTCATTTGCAAATATCTTCTCCCATTCTGTGGGTTGCCTCTTTGTTTTGTTGACTGTTTTCCTTGCTGTGCAGAAGCTTTTTATCTTGATGAAGTCACAAAAGTTCATTTTTGCTTTTGTTTCACTAGCCTTTGGAGATGTATCTTGAAAGAAGTTGCTGTGGCCGATGTCCAAGAGGTTACTGCCTTTGTTCTCCTCTAGGATTTTGATGGATTCCTGTCTCACATTGAGGTCTTTCATCCATTTTGAGTTTATCTTTGTGTATGGTGTTAGAGAATGGTCGAGTTTCATTCTTCTGTATATAGCTGTCCAGTTTTCCCAGCACCATTTATTGAAGAGACTCTCTTTTTTCCTGTTTTGTCGAAGATTATTTGACCATAGAGTTGAGGGTCCATATCTGGGCTCTCTATTCTGTTCCATTGATCTATATGTCTGTTTTTGTGCAAGTACAATGCTGTTTTGGTGATCACTGCTTTGTAATATAGCTTGAAATCAGGCAACGTGATGCCCCCGCTTTGTTTTTCTTTTTCAACATTTCCTTGGCGATTCGGGGTCTTTTCTGATTCCATACAAATTTTAGGATTATTTGTTCCAGCACTTTGAAAAATGTCATTGGAATTTTGATCCAGATGGCATTGAAGGTATAGATTGCTCTGGGTAGCATAGACATTTTAACAATGTGTATTCTTCTGATCCATGAGCATGGAATATTTTTCCATCTTTCTGTGTCTACTTCAATTTCTTTCATGAGTATTCTGTAGTTCCTAGAGTACAGATCCTTTAGCTCTTTGGTTAGGTTTATTCCGAGGTATCTTATGGTTTTTGGTGCTATTGTAAATAGAATCGTTTCTCTAATTTCTCTTTCTATAATTGCATTGTTAGTGTATAAAAAAGCAACTGATTTTTGTGCATTGATTTTGTATCCTGCCACATTACTGAATTGCTGTATGAGTTCTAGTAATTTGGGGGTGGAGTCTTTTGGGTTTTCCACATAAAGTATCATGTCATCTGCGAAGAGAGAGAGTTTGACTTCTTCTTTGCCAATTTGAATACCTTTTATTTCTTTTTGTTGTCTGATTGGTGTTGCTAGGACTTCTAATACTATGTTGAACAATAGTGGCAAAAGAGGGCATCCTTGTTGTGTTCTTGATCTTAAGGGAAAGGCTCTCATCTTTTCCCCATTGAGGATGATATTTGCTGTGGGTTTTTCATAGATGGATTTTATGAACTTGAAGCAATGTTCCCGCTATCCCTGTACTCTGAAGTTTTAATCAGGAAAGGATGCTGTATTTTGTCAAATGCTTTTTCTGTATCAATTGAGAGGACCATATGGTTCTTCTCTCTCCTCTTATTAATGTGTTCTGTCACATTGATTTGCAAATATTGAACCACCCTTGCACAGGGATAAATCCCACTTGGTTGTGGTGGATGATCCTTTTAATGTATTGTTGGATCCTATTAGCTAGGATTTTGTTGAGAATTTTGGATTCCGTATTCATCAGGGATATCGGTCTGAAAGTCTCCTTTTTGATAGGGTCTTTGCCTGGTTTGGGGATTAAGGTAATGCTGGCCTCATAGAATGAGTCTGGAAGCTTTCCTTCTGTTTCTATCTTTTGAAACAGTTTCAGGAGAATAGGTATTATTTCTTCTTTGAATGTTTGGTAAAATTCCCCATGGAATCCATCAGGCCCTAGACTCTTGTTTTTTGATCACTGCTTCAATCTCGTTACTGGTGACTGGCCTATTCAGGTTGTCAGTATCTTCCTAATTTAGTCTTGGTAGTTTATATGTTTCCAAGGAGGCATCCATTTCTTCCAGGTTGCTTAATTTATTGGCATATAGTTGTTGATAATAATTTCTAATAATTGTTTCTATTTCCTTGGTGTTAGTCATGATCTCTCCCCTTTCATTCCTAATTTTATTAATTTGGATCCTTTCTCTTTTCTTCTGGATAAGTCTGGGCAGTGGTTTATCGATCTTATTAATTCTTTCAAAGAACCAGCTTCTAGTTTCGTTGATCTGATCTACTGTGTTTCTGGTTTCTAAATCATTGATCTCTGCTCTAATCGTAATTATTTCTCCTCTAATGCATGGCTTAGGCATCATTTATTGCTTTTTCTCTACTTCTTTAAGGTATAAAGTTTGTTGGTAAATTCGGGATTTTTCTATTTTTTTGAGTGAGGCTTGGATGGATATGTATTTATACCTTAGGACCGCTTTTGCAGTATCCCATAGGTTTTGGACCAATGTGCTTTCATCCTTATTGGTTTCCATGAAATATTTAAGTTCTTCTTTGATTTCCTGGTTAACCCAAACATTCTTTTTTTTTTCTTCAAAGATTTTATTTATTTGACACAGAGGGACAGCTAGAGAGGGAACACAAGCAGGGGGAGCGGGAGAGGGAGAAGCAGGCTCCTGGTTGAGCAAGGAGCCAAGTGCAGGGCTGGATCCCAGGACCCTGGGATCATGACCTGAGCCGAAGGCAGACGCTTAATGACTGAGCCACCGAGGTACCCCCTGGTTAGCCCAGACATTCTTGAGCAGAGTGGTGTTTTTCTTCCAAATTTTTTCTTGTGATTGAGTTCCAGTTTTAAACCATTAAGGTCTGAGAAATATGCAGGGAATAATCTCAGGCTTTTGGTATCAGTTGAGACCTGATTTGTGACCCAGTATGTGGTCTATTCAGGAGAAAGTTCCATGTGCGCTTGAGAAGAAAGGTATTATTTTTTATTTTATTTTATATTTTTATTTTTTTAAATTTTTTATTGTTATGTTAATCACCATACATTACATCATTAGTTTTGGATATAGTGTTCCATGATTCATTGTTTGTACATTACACCCAGTGCTCCATGCAGAACATGCCCTCTTTAATACCCATCACCAGGCTAACCCATTCTCCCACCCCCTTCCCCTCTAGAACCCTCAGTTTGTTTTTCAGAGTCCATCGTTTCTCATGGTTGGTCTCCCCCTCCGATTTCCTCCCCTTCATTCTTCCCCTCCTGGTATCTTCTTTTTTTTTCTTGACATATATTGCATTATTTGTTTCAGAGGTACAGAACTGTGATTCAATAGTCTTGCACAATTCACAGCACTCGCCATAGCACATACCCTCCCCAATGTCTATCACCCAGCCACCCCATCCCTCCCACCCCCCACCACTCCAGCAACCCTCAGTTTGTTTCCTGAGATTAAGAATTCCTCATATCAGTGAGGTCATATGATCCATGTCTTTCTCTGATTGACTTATTTCACTCAGCATAACACCCTCCAGTTCCATCCACGTCGTTGCAAATGGCAAGATCTCATTCCTTTTGATGGCTGCATAATATTCCATTGTGTATATATACCACTTCTTCTTTATCCATTCATCTGTCGATGGACATCTTGGCTCTTTCCACAGTTTGGCTATTGTGGACATTGCTGCTATAAACATCGGGGTGCAGGTACCCCTTCGGATCCCTACATTTGTATCTTTGGGGTAAATACCCAGTAGTGCAATTGCTGGATCGTATGGTAGCTCTATTTTCAACTGTTTGAGGAACCTCCATACTGTTTTCCAGAGGGGTTGCACCAGCTTGCTTTCCCACCAAGAGTGTAGGAGGGTTCCCCTCTCTCCGCATCCCCGCCAACATTTGTCGTTTCCTGACTTGTTAATTTTAACCATTCTAACTGGTGTGAGGTGGTATCTCATTGAGATTTTGATTTGGATTTCCCTGATGCCGAGCGATGTTGAGCACTTTTTCCTGTGTCTGTTGGTCATTAGGATGTCTTCTTTGGAAAAATGTCTGTTCATGTCTTCTGCCCATTTCTTGATTGGATTATTTGTTCTTTGGGTGTTGAGTTTGATAAGGTCTTTATAGATTTTGGATACTAGTCCTTTATCTGATATGTCATTTACAAATATCTTCTCCCATCCTGTCAGTTGTCTTTTGGTTTTGTGGACTGTTTCTTTTGCTCTACAGAAGCTTTTTATCTTGATGAAATCCCAATAGTTCATTTTTGCCCTTGCTTCCCTTGCCTTTGGCGATGTTTCTAGGAAGAAGTTGCTGTGGCTGAGGTCGAAGAGGTTGCTGCCTGTGTTCTCCTTTAGGATTTTGATGGACTCCTGTCTCATATTAAGGTCTTTCAACCATTTGGAGTCTATTTTTGTGTGTGGTGTAAGGAAATGGTCCGGGCGCCTGGGTGGCTCAGATGGTTAAGCGTCTGCCTTCGGCTCAGGTCATGATCCCAGAGTCCTGGGATCGAGTCCCGCATCAGGCTCCCTGCTCCTTGGGAGCCTGCTTCTCCCTCTGCCTCTCTCTCTCTCTGTGTCTCTCATGAATAAATAAATAAAATCTTAAAAAAAAAAAACAAGAAATGGTCCAGTTTCATTCTTCTGCATGTGGCTGTCCAATTTTCCCAACACCATTTGTTGAAGAGACTGTCTTTTTGCCATTGGACATTCTTTCCTGCTTTGTCAAAGATGAGTTGACCATAGAGTTGAGGGTCCATTTCTGGGCTCTCTATTCTGTTCCATTGATCTGTGTGTCTGTTTTTGTGCCAGTACTATACTGTCTTGATGATGACACCTCTGTAATACAGCTGGAAGTCCGGAATTGTGATGCTGCCAGCTTTGCTTTTCTTTTTCAACATTCCTCTGGCTATTTGGGGTCTTTTCTGGTTCCATAGAAATTTTAGGATTATTTGTTCCATTTCTTTGAAAAAAGTGGATGGTATTTTGATGGGGATTACACTGAATGTGTAGAATGCTCTAGGTAGCATTGACATCTTCACAATGTTTGTTCTTCCAATCCATGATCATGGAACGTTTTTCCATTTCTTTGTGTCTTCCTCAATTTCTTTCATGAGTATTTTATAGTTTTCTGAGTACAGATCCTTTGCCTCTTTGGTTAGATTTATTCCTAGGTATCTTATGGTGTTGGGTGCAATTGTGAATGGGATCGACTCCTTAATTTCTCTTTCTTCTGTCTTGTTGTTGGTGCATAGGAATGCCACTGATTTCTGTGCATTGATTTTTATATCCTGCCACTTTACTGAATTCCTGTATGAGTTCTAGCAATTTTGGGGTGGAGTCTTTTGGGTTTTCCACATAAAGTATCATATCATCTGCAAAGAGTGAGAGTTTGACTTCCTCTTTGCCAATTTGGATGCCTTTGATTTCCTTTTGTTTGTTTGATTGCTGTGGCTAGGACTTCTAATACTATGTTGAATAGCAGCGGTGAGAGTGGACATCCCTGCCGCATTCCTGACCATAGGGGGAAAGCTCTCAGCTTTTCCCCATTGAGAATGATATTCGCTGTAGGTTTTTCATAGATGGCTTTTATGATATTGAGGTATGTACCCTCTATCCCTATACTCTGAAGAGTTTTGATCAAGAAAGGATGCTGTACTTTGTCAAATGCTTTTTCTGCATCTATTGAGAGGATCATATGATTCTTGTTCTTTCTTTTGTTAATATATTGTATCATGTTGATTGATTTGCAGATGTTGAACCAACCTTGCAGCCCAGGGATAAATCCCACTTGGTCGTGGTGAATAATCCTTTAATGTACTGTTGGATCCTGTTGGCTAATATTTTGGTGAGAATTTTTGCATCCATGGTCATCAAGGATATTAGTCTGTAATTCTCCTTTTTGATGGGGTCTTTGGTTTTGGGATCAAGGTAATGGTGGCCTTATAAAATGAATTTGGAAGTTTTCCTTCCATTTCTATTTTTGGAACAGTTTCAGGAGAATAGGTATTAATTCATCCTTAAATGTTTGGTAGAATTCCCCTGGGAAGCCATCTGGCCCTGGGCTTTTGTTTGTTTGGTGATTTTTGATAACTGCTTCAATTTCCTTAGTGGTTATAGGTCTGTTTAGGTTTTCTGTTTCTTCCTGGTTCATTTTGGTAGTTGATACATCTCTAGGAATGCATCCATTTCTTCCAGGTTATCTAATTTGCTGGCATAGAGTTGCTCATAATATGTTCTTAAAATTGTTTGTATTTCTTTGGTGTTGGTTGTGATCTCTCCTCTTTCATTCATGATTTTGTTGATTTGGATCATTTCTCTTTTCTTTTTGATAAGTCTGGCTAGAGGTTTATCAATCTTGTTAATTCTTTCAAAGAACCAGCTCCTAGTTTCGTTGATGTGTTCTACTGTTCTTTTGGTTTCTAGTTCATTGATTTCTGCTCTGATCTTTATTGTTTCTCTTCTCCTGCTGGGTTTAGGCTTTATTTGCTGTTTTTTTCTCTAGCTCCTTTAGGTGTAGGGTTAGGTTGTGTATATGAGACCTTTCTTGTTTCTTGAAAAGGCTTGTATTGCTGTATACTTTCCTCTCAGGACTGCCTTTGCTGTATCCCAAAGATTTTGAACAGTTGTGTTTTCATTTTTTTTTGTTTCCATGAATTTTTTTAATTCTTCTTTAATTTTCTGGTTGACCCATTTATTCTTTAGTAGGATGCTCTTTAGCCTCCATGTATTTGAGTTCTTTCCGACTTTCCTTTTGTGATTGAGTTCTAATTTCAAAGCATTGTGGTCTGAAAATATGCAGGGAATGATCCCAATCTTTTGGTACCAGTTGAGACCTGATCTGTGACCTAGGATGTGATCAATTCTGGAGAATGTTCCATGGGCACTAGAGAAGAATGTGTATTCTGTTGCTTTCGGGTGGAATGTTCTGAATATGTCTGTGAAGTCCATTTGGTCCAGTGTGTCATTTAGAGTCTTTACTTCCTTGTTGATCTTTTGCTTAGATGATCTGTCCATTTCAGTGAGGGGGGTGTTGAAGTCCCCCACTATTATTGTACTGTTGTCAGTGTGTTTCTTTGCTTTTCTTATTAATTGCCTTATATAATTGGCTGCTCCCATGTTAGGGGCATAGATATTTACAATTGTTAGATCTTCTTGGTGGATAGACCCTTTAAGTAGGATATAGTGTCCTTCTTCATCTCTTATTACAGTCTTTGTTTTAAAATCTAATTTGTCTGATATAAGGATTGCCACCCCAGCTTTCTTTTGGCGTCCATTAGCATGGTAAATGGTTTTCCACCCCCTCACTTTCAATCTGGGGGTGTCTTTGGGTCTAAAATGAGTCTATTGCAGACAGGATATTATGGGTCTTTTTTTTTTTTTAAAGATTTTATTTATTTATTTGACAGAGACAGAGACAGCGAGAGCAGGAACGCAAGCAGGGGGAGCGGGAGAGGGAGAAGCAGGCCTCCCGTGGAGCAGGGAGCCCGATGTGGGACTCGATCCCAGGACCCTGAGACCACACCTGAGCCGAAGGCAGACGCTTAATGACTGAGCCACCCAGGCGCCTGATGGGTCTTGTTTTTTAATCCATTCTGATAGCCTGTGTCTTTTTTTTGGGGCATTTAGCCCATTTACATTCAGGGTAACTATTGAAAGGTATGAATTTAGTGCCATTGTATTGCCTGTAAGGTGACTGTTACTGTATACTGTCTGTGTTCCTTTCTGATCTATGCTGCTTTTCAGCTCTCTGTTTGCTTAGAGGACCCCTTTCAATATTTCTTGTAGGGTTGGTTTCGTGTTTGCAAATTCCTTTAATTTTTGTTTGTCCTGGAAGCTTTTTATCTCTCCTTCTATTTTCAATGACAGCCTAGCTGGATATAGTGTTCTTGGCTGCATATTTTTCTCGTTTAGTGCTCTGAAGATATCTTGCCAGTCCTTTCTGGCCTGCCAGGTCTCTGTGGATAGGTCTGTTGCCAATCTAATGTTTCTACCATTGTAGGTTACAGATCTCTTCTCCTGAGCTGCTTTCAGGATTTTCTCTCTGTCTCTGAGACTCGTAAGTTTTACTATTAGATGTCAGGGTGTTGACCTATTTTTATTGATTTTGGGAATGGTTCTCTGTGCCTCCTGGATTTTGATGCCTGTTTCCTTCCCCACATTAGGGAAGTTCTCTGCTATAATTTGCTCCAATATACCTTCTGCCCCTCTCTCTCTTCTTCTTCTTGGATCCCAATTATTCTAATGTTGTTTCGTCTTATTGTATCACTTATCTCTCGAATTCTGCCCTCGTGATCCTGTAGTTGTTTCTCTCTCTTTTTCTCAGCCTCTTTATTTTCCATCATTTGGCCTTCTATGTCGCTGATTCTCTCTTCTGCCTCATTAATCGTAGCAGTTAGTGCTACCATTTTTGATTGCACTTCATTAATAGCCTTTTTGATTTTGATCTGGTTAGATTTTAGTTCTTTTTTTTCTCCAGGAAGGGTTTCTCTAAAAACTTCCATGCTTTTTGCAAGCCCAGCTAGTATCTTTAAAATCATGATTCTGAACTCTAGGTCCGACATCGTACTAAAGTCCATATTGAGTAGGTCCCTGGCAGATGGTACTACCTCTTGTTCTTTTTGCCAAGGTGATTTTTTTCATCTTGTCATTTTGTCCAGAGGAGAATAGATAAATGAGAGAACAAAATGGTAACAGGTTAACAACGTCCCCAGCAAATATACTCTAAACAAATCAGAAAAGAGCTGAAACTAGGGGAAAAGAAAGGGAAAGAAAGAAAAAAGAAAGAAAAAAAAAGATAAAAACAAATAAAAACAGAACAAAACAAAAAAAAAACAGAGTCTGATCAAGTATGATCAGGCTAGTACATAAGATCAGTGCCACACACTAGATTTTGGCTGTATTTTGGTCTGTTAGAAGAAAGTGCCTCCTAAAATTTTAAAGAAAGAAAGACATATATGTACAAAATAAGGGTTGATACAATGAAGGGATGGAAGATGAGTGTAAATATGAAAATTATAAAAGATTTTTTAAAAGGAATTGATAAGATAAGAAGCTGTTTGAAAAAAGAAAGAAGATTTAAAAAAAAAGGGAGAGAATGTGATCAGTCAGCGGACTAGAACAAAGCCATATGCTAGTGATTTAGGGTATATTTTTATCTGTTAGAAGAAACTGTATCTCAAAATTTTAATGAGAGAACAACTTATATATGTATGCCAAAAATAAGGGAATCTATGAAGGGATAGAATATGACTCTAAAAATGAAAAATAAAATTTTTTTTTTTTTTCAAAAAGGGATTGATAAGATGTTGGTTGAAAAAGGGAAAAAGAAAAATTCAAAAAAATAGTTAAGAAAATCAACTTTGAAAAACTAATGAATCATGATAAAAAAGCCATGAATTCTATGTGCAGTATTTCCCTAGCGCTGGAGTTCTCCCATTCTCCTTGATTGGTAAACTTGGTCTTGGCTGGCTGTTCGTCCTGATCTTCTGGGGGAGGGGCCTGTTGCCGTTGTTTTCAAATGTCTTTGCCGGAGGCGGAATTGCCCCACCCTTGTTGGTCCGGGCTAAGCAATCTGCTCGGGTTTGCTCTCAGGAGCTTTTGTTCCCTGCAAGTTGTCGGTACAGCTTTGGAAGACGAGAGTGGAAATGGTGGCCTCCTAATCTCTGCCCGGAGGAGCCGAGAACTTGGGGCCCAACTCCTCAGTGTGCCCCCAGAGAAAAGCAGTCAGTCACTCCCGTGTCCCCTGTCTCTGGCCACACTCCGTGCTCACCCGGCCTGTGACCCAGCGTTTCTATCTCTGGCACCCGACTCAGTGTGGAGTCTCCAAACCCAGCAGATCCCTGCGGTGTGCTCCCACGCCACTCCTCCTTGGGAGGAAGGGGAGTCTCCCCAGATCTGTTGCTTGTTGGGTCGCTGTTGGGGGAGCAGTGGCCCGACTGGCCCGCAGATCACAGTTTATGGCAACCCCGAGCTGAGAGCACGCGACTCGGCTCCATCTCTGCAGCCGGCTTCCCGGCTCCGATACCTGGGAGCTCTGCCACACTCAGGCACCCCCGGTCTTTGTGACCCCGAGGGTCCTGAGACCACACTGTCCCGCGAGTGTTCCACTCCCTGCTTAGCCACTGGAGCGACGTCCCTCAGCGGAGCCGACTTCTAAAAGTTTCGATTTTGTGCTCCGCGGCTCTATCACTTGCCAGAATCAGCCGATGGAGGCCCCCTCCCCTGCCGTCTATCCTCCCGAATACCACCTCAGATTCACTTCTCCACACGTCCTACCTTCCAGAAAGTGGTCGCCTTTCTGTTCAGAGAGTTGTTGCTATTCTTCTCTTTGATCTCCTGTTGAGTTCGTAGGTATTCAGAATGCTTTGATCCCTATTCAGCTGAATTCCTGAGACCAGACGAAATCCAGGTCTCCTACTCCTCTGCCATCTTTCTCCGCCCCCTTATTTTATATTTATTTAAAGATTTATTTATTTCAGAGAGAAAGAGAGCAAGAGAAAGAGAGTGTATGGGCGAGGGGCAGAGGGAGAGAATCTTCAAGCTGACTCCTCGATGAGTGTGGAGCCCGATGGAGGGCTCAGTTCTATGACCGATGAGATCATGACCTGAGCCGAAACCAAGAGTCAGAGACTCAACTGACTGAGGTACCCAGGTGCCCCTATTTTTCTGATTTTAAATGTAATATAAAGTAAAAGAGTACTATTTTTTCTGATTTTAAGTGTGATGTTTATTTATAAAAATAGTAAAAATAAAATGAAGTATATAGAATAAGATGAAAACCAACCTTAATTCTACCACCTCAAATAATTACTGTCAACACTTTGATACATGTTTATATTATATTCTTCTGTTACAGATTTATTGAGGTTTAATTCAATACCCTGTACATAAAGTGTGTAAATTTAATAAGTTTTGAATTGTGTCTCCACAAGTGATATATATATCAACACAAGATAATGAATATATCCATCATTCCCAAAACTGTCCTCTGTCCTTCTATAATTGCTTCCCTTGTCACATCTCTTAGAGGCAATCATTGATTACTGTCACTATAGATTGGTTTGAATTTTCTAGAATTTTATATAGATGAAATAATACATAACCCCTTTTTTATCTGGCTTATTTCAGTCAACATAATTACTTTGGAATTCATCCATGTTGTGTTCTGTGTCAATATTTCATTCCTTTTTATTGCCGAATAGTATTCTGTTGTATAGATTTGCCACAGTTTGTTTATTCATTTATCTGTTGATGGACATTCGGATTATTTACGGTCTGGATATTACAAAAAAAGTTGAAAGTTTGAATGATTGGTAGAAGCTGATAATCAGTATCCAGATATATGGCAACTTTCAGGAGGGTTTTGGAATCTTCCACAGTCAGAATACCAATTCCAGGAACACTCCACTAGGAGTATATCCTATCCCCACCCTCATATCACTGCTGGAGAGTGATCTATGAATCAGGGTAATTAAACAGGGTAATTCTCCCCTAAAAGTTTCTCAAAATGACAAAAGATATTTATAATATGTCAGAAAAGTTGTATTTGTCATGGAATAGAAGTTCAAAAATTTCAAGAGAAATTCCTTTAAATTTTGAAATTTTAATAGAAGAGGAAAGAAAGGAGGAGAGGAACTTGTTAAGAAAAAAAAGAGGTAGAAAATAATTTCAAAGCTGAAGAAAAATGATTTTTCAGTTTTTGAGATATGCTTAGTATCAAGTAGAATATATGTAATAATTTCACTTTATGGGTCCAAATTTAAAAACATTAAGGATAATGAGAAAATTCAAAGTTTTCAGAAAGAGAAAAATAGTTTTTCCATGAAGAAAAAAAAATCAAAGTGACATCACATTTCTTATCAAAAACAATATATTAGAAAAATATTGGAGCAAAATGTTTGCTATTCTGAAGGAAAACAATTTTGAACTTAAAATTTCATACCTGGTAAAAGTGGCATTCAATTTGAAAGGTCTACCAAAGACATTTTAGAATTAAAAAAGTCTCAAAAAACTTACCACACATAAACTCCGAAAGAATTGTTAGAGAAAGACCTCCATAAATAAATAAATATACATATATATGTACACATACAACAAATCTATGAGATACAAAACACAAACAGACAAGCAGAATTTTAATCCAAAGAAACACATAAAACAGTTAATTCTAAATAATTATTTATGCAGAATCTAAAAAGATAGCTATTTGGTTTTAAAATCCTAGATGATCTCAACATGTAATGCAGTTGGAGAACTAGAAGGATGTGGTGGAGATAAATGTTTCTAAGAAGGTGGGGGAAAAAGACAAACAATGGAAAATGTGAGTGAAAAGTTAGGACATATAAAGACCTATCTTAGAGGCCCAACATAAAAATAATAGAAATCTCAGGATGAGAGAAATGAGAAGATGTAAGGAAAAAATTATTAAATAATAGAGGAGAATTTCCCAGTACTGAAGAGAGAGTAAGACATACAGCTGTCCCAGAAATGTTCCATTAAAAAAATTTACTCTCAGCTTTTGTGTACAAGTCTTTGTGTGGACACATGCTTTCATTTTCTTGGACAAATATTTAGGAATGAAAGAGCTGGATCATATAGTGGGTGTATATTTAACTTTTGAAGAAATTGTCAAAATGTTTTCCAAAGCGTCATACCATTTCACATTCCCATTAGCAGTGTATCAGAGTTCTAATTCTTCCACATCTCTGCAGAAACTTCAAATGAACAGTCTTTTAAATTTCAGTTATTCTAATAGGCATGTAGTGTTTGTCTCATTAAGGGTTTTTCTTACAGTTAGAAATTTTTTTTTATTGAGGTATGATAGACATTGTGCTTTTAATTTGCATTGCCCAAGTGACTACTGATGTTGAAAACCTTTTTCTGTGTTTATTTGCCATCTGTCTGTTTTTGGAGGATGTCTGTGTTCAAATCTCTTACAGATACTATTTTTTATTATTGAGTTCTGAGAGTTCTTTATATGTTCTGGAAATAAGTCCTTTATTGGGTATATGATATGCAGATATTGTCTCTGTGGTTCGTCTTTTCATTCTCTTCATAGTGTCCTTTGAAGAGCCAAAGCTTTAACTTTGATGAAGTTGAATTTATCAGTTTTTTCTTGTATAGATCATGCTTTTGATTTTATTTTTATTTAGCCTAGATATTTTTTTGTATAAATTTTACAGTATTAGGTTTTATATTTAGGTTGTTTTAATTTTTGCATGCAGTGTAAGTTGTGGATTGAAGTGTTTTTTTTTTTTTTTTCACTGTTCTAGTGCCATTTATTAAGTCTATATGATCTTTTCTGGATTGCCTTTGCATCTTTGTCAAAAAACTGGGACGTCTGGTTGCCTTAGTCAGTTAAGTGTCTGGCTTTGGCTTGGGTCATGATCCCGGGGTCCTGGGATCGAGCCCCACATCAGGCCCCTTGCTCAGCGGGGAGCCTGCTTTTTCCTCTGCCTGCTACTGCCCCTGCTTGTGCTCTCCCTCTCTCTCTGACAAATAAATAAAATCTTTTTTTTTTTTTTAAAGATTTTATTTATTTACTTGAGAGAAAGAATGAGAGAGAGAGAGCACATGAAAGGGGGGAGGGTCAGAGTGAGAAGCAGACTCCCTGCCGAGCAGGGAGCCCGATGCGGGACTCGATCCCGGGACTCCAGGATCATGACCTGAGCCGAAGGCAGTTGCTTAACCAACTGAGCCCCCCAGGCGCCCCAAAAATAAAATCTTTAAAAAAAAATCAACCAACCGACTTTCTATTCTGTTTCACCCATTTGTTTATTTTGGACTCATATCACACTCTCTTGATTACTGTTGTTTTATAACATTGTAATAAGTCCTGAAGTCAGGTAGTGTTAAGTCCTCTTTGTTATTTTTAAAAACTTGTTTTGGCTATTCTAGATAAATTTGCATTTCTATATGAATTGTATAATTGGCTTGTCAAGTTCGACAAAGGAGCCTCCTGGAATTTTGATTTGGATTGTATTACATCTGTAGAGCAATTTGAGGAGAATTAATGTCTTAACAATATTGAGTCTTTTGATCTAGGTCTCTCTATTTACTTAATGTATTTTTTAGTTTATCTTAGCAGTGGCTTGCAGTTTTCAGTATTCAAGTCTTGTACATCTTCCATCAGATTTATCTCTAAGTATTTTATGTATATAGACATGCAGTTGGTTTTTGTATATTGATCTTGATAAATTCACTTTGTAGTTGCTCTCAAGCTCTTATTTTCTTTTGTAGATGACTTAGGATTTCCTCCATAGGCAATCATATTGTCTTTGGATAAAGACACTTCTTTGCTTAGAGCCTCTAGTATAATGTTAATAGACGGGGTAAAAACAGACATCACTTAATTTCTGATTTTAGGGGGAAAGTAATTATGTTTTCCTTTTCATGAAATGTACAAAAATTGGTTATTCCTAGAGGTCAGCAATTACCAGGGATCACATTTTAAGCAATAAATACATTCTGTTTAATAAAAAATTAGTTGTCACACCAATTTACTATAATTTATATGAGTGAATGTTAGAGTTCTCTTTCAGAATGAACAGAATACATGTAAATATTTAAGATTAGGAAAACATCATAGTAATGACTTTCCAATAATAAATATGTCTTTCCTATTTAAATGTAAATAATGTATGAAGGGGCTAGTAGCAATATATTAATAAAGTGGTTTTTGTAGTAGCTGAGGAGTAGCTAGAGTTGGTACTGGTTTTTGGGTGATTAGCAAAAATATTTGCTTTATAACATTCTGATTCTCCTAGACAAAAGTTAGTAAGATTTTCCAAATCTATAAAGCTGCTCTTTTCTAGGCTACATACTTTAAATGCTGACCGTGGTAGCAGACCCTGACTTGAACCTTAAAAACCTTAGTCAGTCATGAGCTCTGATGGGAAAAGCCTACATCATAAAATTCGTCTTTGTCCTTGGGGCTTTGCTGTCAGACCCAGCAGAGTTCAAACATTTACTGAAGACCAAAACAGTATTTTCTTCATATGCCTTTCTCATCCTTGGTAACCATGTGGGTTGTCATCTAACAACTAGGCTTGCTTGAGCAGTCCTTGAAAGGGGTTTTAGCCCCAGAGGATAAAGAGGCTCTTAAAAACGCTCTGCTCAGAATTCATTGTATCCATTTGAAACTTCTGTTAGTTCCAGAAGGATTATTTAGAATGCTGTCAGACATCACCAAGGAGCTATAAAACATGGCATGTAGCATGGTGTCTGTACCAGCTAAAACTGTTCCAACTCCTAGAAGCTCTCTTACTGGGTCTGAGAATGCTAATTGAATGTGTGGCTGTCTTTTATGCCAGAAATGAGTAAAATGAGACATACTCTTTACTCTCCCCACCCAACCTTATACCTTGCCTATACTTTAGGGCACCTTCCCAGTAAGGTTGGAGGACCTTATTTTCTGTTATATCAGCATCTTGGGCTAACCCTAGCACACATTTACTGATGATATTGTGATAACCTCTCAATTTGTTTGAATCTCCCACTAGACTATAAACACTGTGAGGCCCTTACTATATCTAAATTACTCATCTTAAGCCACCAGCCACCAGTAACAGTGCCCAGTCTACAGTTGGCACTAAATAGACATTTGTTGGATGAACGTATGAATGAATAAATTCACAGAGCAGACCTTAAGTGGTAGCAGTTTTTTAATTCCCAAGTTAAAGTAATAAGACAAAACTTTCCTTATTCATGAATTGATGAGGGACCAGGGTTTGAAAAGTGAAGAAATAGGGGCACCTGGGTGGCTCAGTCAGTTAAACATCTGCCTTCAGCTCAGGTCATGATCCCAGGGTCCTGGGATTGAGCCCCACATTGGGCTCCCTGCTCAGTGGGGAGTCTGCTTGTCCCTCTCCCCCACCCCCATGCTCATGCTCTCTCTCACTCTTCCTCTCAAATAAATAAACACAATCTTAAAAAAAAAAAGTGAAGGAATAAATCCAGAGGTTTAGGGAGCAAGGAAGGCAACCGTTAGTAAGGTAAGGGTAGTTTACTGGTAGTCTACTGGTAGTGAGGTTACCTATTTGTGACTTGAGGTCTGGAACATGATTTAGGAGTGGCTTCTGTAACCTCAAGTTTAAATCTAGTTGTGCTCTTATCAGCAGGTTGGTGCATGGATGTGGGACACCATGATAAAGACTCAATCTGTTACGAAACTCTAGAATATTTTGACAAAAAGGGAAAAGAATACTGCTGTTTTCCATTTGTATGTAACTACTTGTGTTGATTCTTGAAATGTTTCTCACCTTTTGTCAACCATCCCATTGTAGTTTGGGAAGTTATAAGATAGAGAACTGGTGCTCTTTTTGTATCTTTACATTTCCTGAAATCTTCATGTGTCTAGTTTTCTTTTATCCTCATTTTCTTTGGGTTTTATCAACATGAGTGGGTTTTAGTTGGGGAGAAAATGGATATGACTGGCATATAAAACTTATAATTTTAAATACATGCTTGTTTTTTACATAGCCATATCAATGAACTCTTCTATTAGTTTCAATATTTGTTTCAATTGATTATCTTGGATTTTTTTCAGATAGATATTTTGTTATGTGTAAGCAAAGATAAAATTTCCTCTCTCTCCTAATATTTATACTTCTTTTTACTTCTAGTGATTTTATTTAATTGCCTGGAACTACCAGAAGGATAATAAAATATGAGTTGTGATCGTGTAATTTTTGTCTCATTCCTTCTATTAATAAATATCCCCATAGTGTTTTATATTTAAATATTATGTTGCCAATCAATTGGATCATGGGTATTCCATATCATATAGATACTCTTCAATTTCTTCTCTTTCTATTTATTTGTAGGTCATAGGTTTAAAAATTTATCAATTGCTTTTTTGACAAACATCTATTGAGACAATCAGATAGCTTTTTTCCTTTGACCTACTAATATGAATTATAGATATCCTAATATTGGCCCATAATTGTATTCATTCCTGGAATAAATCCTACTTTGTCATGATGTATTATTCTTTAAATATCCTGACAGACTTGATTTTTCTAATGTTTTATTAATGATATATGTATTTATAGTTATAATTGAGATTGCCTAGGAGACTGTGAATTTGCCTTACAGCTACTACTCCATAGTCAACCCTTGCTTCCAAACCGTTTAGCTCTGAGCTGGGGTGGGGAAGCTGTTTGTGAAGTTTTCCTTGGGTTCTGGTCACTTTCTTTCCAGACAGATTGTGCTCTTGTTCTTTCTTTATTTTGTCTTCATCTGTTGTCTATGTAGCAGAATTTTCTTGGATCTTCTTTCTTGATTTCTCTTTTTTTTTAAGAGCGAGAGAGTGTGCATGCACGTGTGAGTGGGGTGGGGGGGGAGGATGGTGGTGGTGGGAGGGGCTGGGAGAGGGAGAGAGAGAATCTTAAGCAGGTTCCATGCCCAGCGTGGAGCCCAACACAGGGCTTGATCTTAGGACCCTGAGATCATGACCTGAGCAGAAATCAAGAGTTGACACTCAACTGACTGAGCTACCCCAGGTGCCCCTTTTCTTGATTTCTCTTAATTCATATTGCTCCTCTTTCCGTTCCTTTTCTATTTCCCTTTGTTTTTTTTTTTAAGCTTTACACCGCAACTTGGAGCTTAAACTCATGACCCTGAGATCAAGAGTTGCATACTCTAATGATTAAGCCAACCAGGTGCCTTTATTTCCCTTTGGTTTTTATTCATCAGAAGTTGGGAATGGGTAGGATAGGCAACACTTACTGTTTGAATCTAAAAGCCTCTGATCTTGTGGTTCAAATCTAGGAGCATGAAGCAAAACAAAGTTACATAGTATTTTCATTAAATTCACATTTGAGACTATAGCATTTAAATCATAGCATTAAAATCATATAGCATTAAAAATCAGGTATTAGCTCTTAAAATTTTCATAATGGTAAAGTCTCTGCCTTAGGGAGGAGATCACTGAACTACTTCTCTAGGAGTGTGAACATCTCAGTGGTTGGCCCAAGATTGCAACTGTGGAAGTTGGCATTCCAAGTCTCAAGTGATAAGCTTTGTGCCTTGAGAGTATCTTAAATTTTATGTTGGTACAGTAGAACCTTTTATTAAATCTGATAATTAGAATGACTCACACTTCTGACTAAGACCAATAGCGTTCTACCTGTTTTTATGCTGTGAAATATTGTGCTGTGGGAGACACATTCTGAATCTTGCATAGGCTTGTTATTAAGCCCTGAAATATCTGGAAGAATGTACAAGTACAATCCTCATAAAAACTACAGTCATACCAACAGCCAATTGCAGACACCAAGGTGTGCAGAGCTTGTGCTAAACAACACTTTACCATCTGTACAGTTCACCTTGGGGATGGCCCATACAGTGGGTGTTCCACTTGAGGGTCCCTCCTCTGCAGGGTCTCCCTCCTTTTCCTCTTTTTCCTTTTCACCATCCTGTGGGTCCTGCATTCTTCAGTTGATGTACCTTGTTAGTCAAGGCCAGAAATTCAAATTCTAGGTTCCATTCTGGAAGAGGATCTTCCTGGCTCCAGAATTTGAGGTTCTTTGGGGGTAGACTGTCATTTGACAAACAGACCTTTCCCTGGTCAAGATTGATTCTTTTTCAATAATGCACATGTGCTGTTTAATAAATGAAAGACCCCCTCTCTAGCAGGAGTGAATATCTGGAAGTGTGAAGGAAATAGAGGACCTTCCGGTCACATGTTTCTGGTGGTTTGGGATAATTTGCCAGGGATTTTACAGAGCATAGCATGGCTGACTAAATGGATGTTTCACCCATGAGTCTCTGAGCCCAGGGTGTTGAATTTGTTTTCCCATAGTCAGTGGGTAAGCTATCTTGATAAGGGTCCCAGGGCTACCCTCTCTCCAAGCCTCTGTGTCCCTCTGTGACCTTGGGCAAATGCATCAGCTTCTCCCTCTGTAAATGGAATGTTGACAGGACTGTCCTCCATTCCAGAGCTGTTGGGAAGATGAATGTGAATGTGTCTTTAAGGAGCTCTGAGCTTCCCTGAGGAGGGCGTTGTGTAGTTATGAGTTGTTACTATCACCACTCCTGTTAGGAGGTTGAGATGGCTGGAACTAAATTAGCTGCACCTGCCTGTCTTTTATCTTCAACTGTAATGCTTCTTCTTGTCTCCCACACAACCTATAAGCAAATAAATATTATTTTCCAAGTCAGGCTACCTTCCATTGAGTCAGCACTGATTCTTGTCTTATGCCCTGAGCCTAGCCTGCTTGGTTGGGTGTGTGGGGAAATAATTCTTTTTATGGCCAGACAGCCCCAGCCTCACTGTGGTCCAGCAGGGTGACCTTGGACCTGTTACTTAACTTCTCTAAGGCTCTGTCTTCACCAGTGAAATTGGGTTACTTAGGAGTATTGTATGGATTAAATGAGATTAGTTTTTCAAAATATTTGGCAAGCAGCAGGTATTCAATAAATGTTAGTGTTTTGAAATTTTGTTTTCTTTTATTCTCTCACTTTTTGGCCCTGGCATTAATATGACATGTGCATTTCTATTTCAGCATCTTGTTTTGGGTATCAATTGATATTTTGGGTGTCTTGAGATATGGCATCATTATTCTGGAAGATTTCATTTTGAAAACCATGTGTCTTCATTCTCAATGCCCTCAAAGCAATTGAAACAAACTAAATGTGTAAAAGCATTTACTTTGTGACGTTTATTTTCAGTAGTCTGTGAGCCCTCACACGCTCTTAATAGAAAGAGAAAGCTACAAAACCTGGCCGGGCAGTTAGGAGGTGCTATTTAAAGCCCCAGTGGGCCCCAAATGACAATTTTGAAATTGATTGTGGAGTGTGACGATGCCAAGTACTAGCAGACGCCCAGGAAACCTGTCACGTTTTCCATGTGTTACCAAAAATCTTGAGTCTGCAGCGGTTTTTAGGATAGTTTTTCTCTTAGGAAGCTTTTGCCATTTCTTACTCCCTAGATTTCCCTTTTGCTGTGAATGGAACATGCTGCAGCAGAGGAACCTCAGACTGCACACTGAGGCACTGTGCACTGGGAGGGTTTCCCCTATGCAGAGATATTCGTAAAACTTCCAGCTGAGGTTAGCTACATGACAGCTTTATGCCTGAGAATCATTGATTGCACTGAAAAGTGGCAGCTTCTCCTGTACATGGTTGTTTTCTAGTGGTTTAGAAGCCTGCTCTGCTTTGGAGTAGCTAGATGACCTTGTAAGTTACTTAACCAACGATTCTCAGTTTCATTGTCTGTCAGGTGGGGTTAGTGATACCAACCTCGACTTATTTTTATAAAAATTTGTTGTGTTGTATATAAAGTTCCTACCAGGGTATTTAACATATACATGGAACACTACATCAAAAACTAATGATGTAATTTATGGTGATTAACATAATTAAAAAAAAGAAGGTACATTGATGCATTTTGACTATTATTTTTTAAGTAAACTCATGAAAAATAATCATTGTGGTAAGCAGAATAATGATTCTCCAAAGATGTTCACATCCTAATCCTTGGAACCTGGGAATATGTTAACCTTTGAGGGCAAAAGGGACTTTACAAATATGGTTAAGGACCTTGAGATGGGGAGATTATCTGGATCATCTGGGTGGGTCTAATCTAACCGTATGTTTCCTTAAAAGGACCTTTATCCTGCTGTGGTCAGAGAAAAAGATGGGAGAGCAGAAGCAGGGTCAGAGACACGCTACATTGCTGGATTTGAAGATAAAGAGAGGAGCCACAAACCAAGGAATGCAGGCAGCCTCTAGAAGCTAAAAAAGGCAAGGAAAGAGATTCTCTCCTAGATGCTCTAGAAGGAATCATCCTCTTCAATAAATGGTGCCGGGAAAATTAGACAGCTATATACAGAAGAATGAAACTCGACCATTCTCTAACACCATACACAAAGATAAACTCAAAATGGATGAAAGACCTCAATGTGAGACAGGAATCCATCAAAATCCTAGAGGAGAACAAAGGCAGTAACCTCTTGGACATCGGCCACAGCAACTTCTCAAGATACATCTCCAAAGGCTAGTGAAACAAAAGCAAAAATGAACTTTTGTGACTTCATCAAGATAAAAAGCTTCTGCACAGCAAGGAAAACAGTCAACAAAACAAAGAGGCAACCCACAGAATGGGAGAAGATATTTGCAAATGACACTACAGACAGAGCTCTGATTTCCAAGATCTATAAATAACTTCTCAAACTCAACACCCAAAAAACAAATAATCAAGTCAAAAAACATGAACAGACACTTCTCCAAAGAAGACATACAAATGGCTAACAGACACATGAAAAAATGTTCATCATCATTAGCCATCAGGGAAATTCAAATCAAAACCACATTGAGATACCACCTTACATCAGTTAGAATGGCAAAAATTGACAAGGCAAGAAACAACAAATGTTGGAGAGGTTGTGGAGAAAGGGGCACCCTCTTACACTGTTGGTGGGAATGTAAGTTGGTACAGCCACTTTGGAAAACAGTGTGGAGGTTCCTCAAAAAATAAAAAATAAAATTACCCTATGACCCAGCAATTGCACTCCTGGGTATTTACCCCAAAGACACAGATGTAGTGAAAAGAAGGGCCCTATGCACCCCAATGTACATAGCAGCAATGTCCGCAATAGCCAAACTGTGGAAAGAGCCGAGATATCCTTCAACAGATGAATCGTTAAAGGAGATGTGGTCCATATATACAATGGAATATTACTCAGCCATCAGAAAGGATGAATACTCAACTTTTACATCAACATGGATGGGACTGGAGGAGATTATGCTAAGTGAAATAAGTCAAGCAGAGAAAGTCAATTATTATATGGTTTCACTTGTTTGTGAAAGATAAGGAATAGCATGGAGGACATTAGGAGAAGGAAGGGAAAAATGGAGGGGGGATGTCAGAGGGGGAGATGAACCGTGAGAGACGATGGACTCTGAGAAACAAACTGAGGGTTTTAGAGGGGAGGGGGTTGGGGGATGGGTTAGCCCGGTGATGGGTATTAGGGAGGGTGCATACTGCATGGAGCACTGGGTGTTATACGAAAACAATGAATCATGGATCACTATCAAAAACTAATGATGTATGGTGACTAACATAACATAATAAAATCAAATAAAATTAAAAAAAAAGGAATCAGCCTTCCCAACACCTTACTTTAGCCCAGTAAGATCCATATCAGGCTTCTGACCCTTAGAATTGTGCAACAATAAATTTATGTTGTTTTAAGCCACTAAGTTTGTGATAATTTCTTATACGGTAACAATGGAAAACCAATACATGATTAAAGAGAATGTAAAGGTTCGTGCAGTTATAGAAGAGTGAGGCCCATGATGCTCTGTGTGTAGATAAGCTACTAGGTATGTGCCAAATTCTAGTCTCTTTGAGCTTGGTAAGAATGTTTGAAATCCTACCAATTTCTCTTCTGGGCAGGATTTATGCCTGCTTCACAAGAATTAAAATGCTTTGTTATGCCCTAAAACATTTGAATCTAGTTTGAAAAAGTCACACATATTTGGAATTTTGGAATTCCTGTAATTGCTCAGATCCCTGATTCCTCTCTGAATAGACAGCAGTGGAGTTTTGCTATACCGTATCATTCTATGGATGAAAGAACTTAGAAATTAGAGTCATACAATGTGGGTCTGAGTCCTGCTGTCCTGGAAAAGTAAATCATGTAATCTCCAAAATGTATCTCCAGAATGGAGATGATAACACCTGGTTTATTTATCATTGTGTGGGTCAAGGAGATGATGTGAGTAAAGACGCATTGAGGACTGGCCTACTATGTAAGTTTCAGGTGTGATTATTATATTTGTTATCTTGATTTTCATGTTGTGATAGAACCATAGACTATTAGATCAAGAAAGGGCTCTACAGATCATTTAGTCCTTTATCCTTGAAACTCAGGCCAGGAGAGGTCCATTAACTTGAAAATGTTCTCCTGGCTCCCTTGTGTCCAGCTTCCAACATGGCCTGGGTAATCACTGGAAGATGGGCCAGGCTGGGAACTTGATCTCACTTGAAAGGCATAGGCCTGGGGTGGGGAGGGATGCAGGAAATGTAAGAAATGAGAGGCACAGGGGTCCAATCATAAGAACTGGTGATGAGTTGGGAGGGATTGGCAGAGGGAGAAGTTATCCCTAGGAATTAGGGGAAGTAACAGGCAGAGTGGAAGGAAGCAGTACTGTGCTGAGCTGGCGGTCAGAGTTGGCCTTATATTTGGTGAAAGTAGGAATAGAACTTTGAGCTTCTGATGAAAGTCTTGTGTTCTTCCCACTATACTTATTGGTTTTTGTGTTTTGTTTTTGCAGGAGGAAGAGGGGAAACTGCCTTGTATGTGGGTCTTCTAGTGATTCCTCCCCTACATTTGGAAAGAACTCAAGATGGACTTACTTGAATTCTGCTTAAAGATTAAGGTATTGCAGTGAGGTTCTAGTGAATGATCTCCTTCAGCATGTGATGAGCTCACATCATCAGAACTTGAATCTGTAATCTTGGTCTTGAAAATTTCTTCTTTAATATCTAGACTCACCATGGATAGTCAGGCAAAACAAAGCAGAAGAACACAAAGCAAATCTCTTTATAAGGCAATAGCAATTTTATTTCATTTTTAAAAAAATTTTATTTATTTGACAGAGAGAGACATAGCAAGAGAGGGAACACAAGCAGGGAGAGTGGGAGAAGGAGGAGCAGGCCTCCCGCTGAGCAGGGAGCCCTATGCGGGACTTGATCCCAGGATCCTGGGATCATGACCTGAGCCGAAGGCAGATGCTTAACGACTGAGCCACCCAGGCGCCCCAAGGCAATAGCAATTTTAAATTCACCTCTGGCTCCCTAGGTCTCCTCAGTGTACACATACACAAACACATACCTCACACACCATATATATGCACATAGACACTCATAACACACACAACTCCTGACACACACACACACACACACACACACACATACACACCCACCCCCACATGAAAACAGAAGGTTAAAGAGAATTATGGTACCACTGGTTTTAGGACCTTTTGTCTATTTTGTTTCAAAATAATGTATTGAATTTTATGAATTTTATCCCATCATGTGTTATATAGAAATGTGACCGATGTACAACATATTTCCCCAGATTATATTAAGTGGCCATTTGCAAAAGACGAATGGATTGGAAGATGGAAGAATGAAGTGAGTACCTGTAGAGTCTTAACAGTAAGAGTCCTTTATAATTTTATAAGGATGTAGAATTCAGAGGGCTTCCATATTCACCAATGTATTGTACCCCCAACAGTCCTGTGAAAGAGGCAGGAAGGTAGATTTATTCCTGTACCACAGCTGGCATTCAGAAAGGGGACATGAATTGATCACGGTCAGACTTGGGTAAAAAGAAAGGGTAGCTGACTTCTTTTCTATAACCATGGAGCTGTTTCTCTTGTCTAGTTGCTAAAGAACTACAGCAATAAACACATTTTAAATGAAGTTTAAAATTGATGTTTAAATATAGATTATGTAAAAATTTTCACATTCTAAATGTTAAACATGTTTGCTATGTAAAATTTCAAAAACTTGGAAAAATAGGAGAAAATTACCCTTAGAGTTTTGTTATATTTCTTTAAAATATTTTCTACATTAGGAGTTCTTTGTCATTTTATTTGTTTATTTAGTAGGTTAATATTAAATTACAATTTTTCTATCAAAAACATTTGTCATACATTTTCCTGTGTTATATTATCATTAACATCATATTTAACAGTTGCAAAGTACTCTAGGGACTGTGCTGTGATCTATTTAGCAGTTTCTGTTTTAGGATGTGGGTTGGTTCTAATTTTTGCATTTTCACATTTTTTATTTTTATTTAAATTGTAGTCAGTTAACATACAGGGTAATATTAGTTTCAGGTGTACAATATAGTGATTCAGTACTTCCATACAACACCCTGTGCTCATCACAAGTGCCCTCCTTAAATCTCCATCACCTATTTAACCCATCCCCCACCCACCTCCCCTCTGATGACCATCAGTTTGTTTTCTAGAGTTAACAGTCTCTGTCTTGGTTTGCCTCTCTCTTTTTTCCCCTGTTGCTCATTTGTTTCGTAAGTTCCACATATGAGTGAAATCATGTGGTATTTTCCTTTCTCTGACTGACTTATTTCACATAGCATAATACTCTGTAGCTCTATCCATGTCATTGCAAATGGCAAGATTTCATTATTTTTTATGGCTGAGTAATATTCCAGTGTGTGTGTGTGTGTACACCACTTCTTTATCCATTCAGCATTTTCACATTTTGATTTAATTTTTCGGGATAGATGTCAAGCATTGGGATTATCAAGATATAAAGCAAATTGGATATATTGCTAAATTGCTTTCTAAAAGTGTTCTACCAATCTGTCTTTTGTATTGTAGAAATTAAATCAACTTAAAATGGAATTTTGTTCTCAATAGAACTTCAGGCACAGGGACTTTCTAACTGGCCACCTTTCCCTACAGGACCCAGCATCTGGCTGTGTTGTTCAGCAGCCCCTCTCCTTCTTCAGTCCCATTTCCAGCTTTTCACTGCTTGCCCTACTTCAAAGTTGCTCTCTGCTTACATTGTAACTCATCATCTTTCTCACCTCACATGACAGAGTATTTTTCTAAACGAAGTTAGTTCCCTTCCTAAGAAAACCTCTGGAGCCAGCTGAAAAGATGACATTTTCAACATTCTGTAGGACTCACTGATGCTTGGAAAACATCTACTTACTTATGTGTTTGCTTATTTAGGCTGATGGCTTTCAGGATTTTAATAAAGATGAACTTTCTAGTTATATTAGTTGTCCTAAGGAGAGAGTAGCAGTTCTCGGCTATTGGACATGTCCAAGCAGAGGCAGATCACCACTTTTCAGGACAATTGTAAGTGGAATCCAAGCAAGAGCTGACTATTGAGCTAAAGTAGATGACCTTGAGGATCTCTACAATTGTGAGAGTCCCTGAATCCATGATTTCTACCTTCTCTACCTATTAAATTCCTATTTATTGATGATTTATTTTTAAGGCCTCTCTTTTTAATAGCAGGCTGGCAGAAAGTGTTGGGCCACCGGGTTGGATACTCACGTCGTATTGCTTCCTCATCAATGATTCAATGTGATTAGCTCCCTCTGGCAACGTTCCTCACAATGGAGCCTCTTTAAGTGATTTTTTTGCCTCTGAGACATTCCAGCCCTTTCACTATTTTAGGAACATACTTCTAAATTATACAAGGTTTTGCTGACACAAGGGCCGTAACACCTTGCCAAGAGGAATTCTCCATGAATGGAATAAATTAAGAGGGAAAGCCTGTGAAAGGTGTATCAGTGCAGCTGTTATGACTTTCCCCAACGTAACAGGTTTGAGGCTGAGAACTCCTGACCCCTGGGGCTAGAGGATGCTTTTCGTACCTGGAGTTAGTTACATCGGAAGGGTGCTGAGAGCTCAAACAGCCTGGGCTGGGAGATGCTGGTATGGGAGTCCGCACCTTCACTGGACACTCACATCAGCTGCACCTTTCATTTCAACATTATGTTGCTGATCAGAGTGGCTAAGGAGCACACTACCCTAACTTCATTATTCTACTTAGCGCAGACACAGTCTCCTAGGCCCCTTTCATAATAAGCCAAATGTAAAATATTATAAGAAACTCTGGTGGTATAAATCCTGGGACCTAAAATGTACCAAAAGACTTAAAAGTGAATATACCTTTTATCCCAGCAACTTTGCTTCTTCCTAAGGAAATCATGAAAGAGACGTGCAAGCATGCCCAACTGCAACACTTTATAATAACTCAAACCTGGAACTCTCTTAAATGTCTCCAAATACGAGACTATGTTAAATGAGGTACGTCCATACTATTAAGAATCATGTTGTAGAAAAAGGGTTAGAGATATGGAGATGTTTATGACACATTACTCAGTAAAAGAACCAGGTTACTATATCATACACCTGAAATTAATATAATACTGTATATTAACCAACTAGAATTAAAAAAATTAGAAAAAAACACTTTGAAAAAAATTGACTACTTAAAAAAAGAATATGTTTGATGTAGGTATAATAATGAGTTGATGTTTATTTGGTGCATACTGTGTATGCATATCAGGCACTGTCCAAATTGCTTCACATATATATTTTTTAAAGTTTTAATTTAAATTCCAGTTAGTTAACATACAGCATAATATTAATTTCAGTTATACAATGTGGTAATTCAATACTTCCGTGCAACACCTGGTGCTCCTCACAACAAGTCCACTCCTTAATCTCCATCACCTATTTCCTCCATTCCCCCACCCAACTCCTTTCTGGTAACCATCAGTTCTCTACAGTTAAGAGTCTGTTTCATGGTTTGTCTGTCTCTTTTCTTCCCCTTTGATCATTTTTTTAAAATATTTTATTTATTTATTTGATAGAGAGCACAAGTAGGAAGAGTGGCAGGCAGAGGGAGAGGGAGAAGCAGGCTCTCTGCTGAGAAGGGAGCCAGATGTGGGGCTTGATCCCAGGACCCCAGGATCATGACCTGAGCCACACAGGCAACCCTGATCATTTGTTTTATTTCTAAATTCTACATATGAGTGAAATCATACGGTATTTGTGTTCCTCTGACTGACTTATTTTGCTTAGCAGAATACTCTAACTCCATCCATGTCATTGCAATTGGCAAGATTTCATTCTTTTTATGGCTGAGTAATATTCCGTTGTGTGTGTGTGTACACCACATCTTCTTTATCCATTCATCAGTTGAAAGACATTTGGGCTATTTCTATAATTTGGCTATGGTAAATAATGGGCTATAAACATTGGGTTGCATGTATCCCTTTGAATTAGTGTTTTTGTATTCTTTGGGTAAATACCTAGTAGTGCAATTGCTGGGTTATAGGGTAGTTCTATTTTTAATTTTTTGAGGAACCTCCATACTGTTTTCCAGAGTGACTGTACTAGTTTGCATTCCCATCAACAGTACAAGAGGGTTCCCCTTTCTCCACATCCTCACCAACATCTGTTGTTCATGTGTTGTTCAATTTAGCCATTCTGACAGGTGTGAAGTGATATCTCATTGTGGTTTTGATTTGCATTTCCCTGATGATGAATGATATTGAGCATCTTTTTGTTTGTCTGTTGGACATCTGCATGTCTTCTTTGGAAAAATGTCTATTCATGTCTTCTGCCCATTTTTAAATTAGATTATTTGTTTTTTGGTTGTTGAGTTTTATAAGTTCTTTACATATTTTGGATACTAATCCTTTATCAGATATGTCATTTGCAAATATCTTCTCCCATTCTGTAGTTTTGATTGTTTCCTTAGCTGTGCAGAAGCTTATTTTGATGAGGTCCAGATAGTTTATTTTTGCTTTTGTTTCCCTTGCCTCAGAAGTCATATCTAGAAAGAAGTTGCTATGGCTGATGTCAGAGAGGTTGCTGCCTGTGTTCTCCTCTAAGATTTTTATGGTTTCATGTGTCATATTTAGGTCTTCAATCCATTTTAAATTTATTTTTGTGGATGTAAAGAAAGTGGTTTAGTTTTGGGGTGCCTGGGTGGCTCAGTCGTTAAGTGTCTGCCTTCGGGTCAGGTCATGTTCCTAGGGTCTTGGGATCGAGCCCCGCATTGAGCCCCGCATTGGGCTCCCTGCTCTGCTGGAGGCCTGCTTCTCCCTCTCCCGCTCCCCCTGCTTGTATTCCCTCTCTGGCTGTCTCTTTCTGTCAAATAAATAAAATCTTAAAAAAAAAAGAAGGTGGTCTAGTTTCATTCTTTGGCATGTTTCTGCCTAGTTTTTCCCAACACCAATTGTTGAAGAGACTGCCTCTTTCCTGCTTTGTTAAAGATTAATTGACCATATAGTCGTGAGTTAATTTCTGGGGTTTCTATTTCTGTTCTGTTGATCTATGTGCCTATTTTTGTGCCAGTACCATACTGTTTTGATCACTACAGCTTTGTAATGTAACTTGAAGTCTGGAATTATGATACGTCCAGCTTTGCTTTTCTTTCTCAAGGTTGCTTTGGCTATTTGGGGTCTTTTGCAGTATTCACAAATCAGTCAACATGATATACCACATTAATAAAAGAAAGGGTAAGAACATATGATCATTTCAATAGATGCAGAAAAAGCATTTGACAAAGTTCAACATTCTTTCATAAAAACCCTCAACAAAGTAGGGTTAGAGGGATAATTCCTCATATAAAGTCCATATATGAAAAACCTACAGCTAATATCATTGTCAATGGGGGAAAAACAGAGCTTTTCCTCTATGGTTAGGAACAAGGTAGGGATGTCCATTCTTACCCCTGTTATTTACCATAGTACTGGAAGTCCTAGCCATAGCAATCAGACAACAAAAAGAAATAAAAGGCACCCAAATCAATAAGGAAGAAGTAAAACTTTCACTATTTACAGATGACATGATACTCTATATAGAAAGCTTGAAAAACTCCACCCCAAAATTGCTAGAACTGATTCACCAATTCAGTAAAGTTGCTGGATACAAAACCAAGGTACAGAAATCTCTTGCATTTCTATACATCAATAATGAAGGAGGAGAAAGAAATTAAGGAATCAATCCGATTTACAATTGCACCCCAAACAATAAGATACCTAGGAATAAACCTAATGAAAGAGATGAAAGACTTTGCACTCTGAAAACTATAAAGCACTAATGAAAGAAATTGAAGATGACACAAAGAAATGGGAAGACATTCCCATGCTTATGATTGGAAGAACAAACATTGTTAAAATGTCTATACTGCCCAAAGCAATCTACACATTTAGTGCAATCATCAAAATACCAACAGCAATCCTAAAATTAGTATGCTTTACATGTATTAATTTATTTAATCCTTACAAAATTCTGTGAACTAGTATTATTACCCCATTTTATAGATGAGGAAACAGGTACAGAAAGCAAAGGTAACTTGCTTAAGGTTACTAGGCAGAACAGGAATTTAGCTGGGGAAAAACTTGGCTCCAAAGCTGAAGCTGTGAACCACAACTAACATTGCTTCCAAAAGACTGAAAAGACAATCTCTGGAAGCTAAATGTGATTACATATGGTTGTTAAGATTATGGTTGATATTTTTCTTTTGAACATTTATTTATTTACTTTTTGAGAGAGAGAGAGAGAGAGCATAAGCAGAGTGGGGTGGGGAAGAGAGGGAGAGAGAGAAAATCATAAGTGGGCTCCATGCCCAGCATGGAGCCTGATGTGGGGCTTGATCTCACAACCCAGAGATCATGAGCTGAGCTGAAATTGAATCAGAGACACTTAACTGACTGAACCACCCAGGTGCCCCCCACCCTTTTGAGCATTTATGAAGAGAATAATACTTGTTGTAAAATAACATAAAAAATAAAGACTCTTGAGCCATGAGTAGCAGCTCTCCAATTAATTAGTGTGCTCAACCAACATTAATTTGGCTAGATAAAGAAATAAAACATAGTTTTGCTCTGTGAATCCATCACCATTTGGAATTCAGTATTTCGTTTGGGTGGATTAGCTCACTGTCTCACACAGAGGCCAGGAGGGTAGAACCAAAGTTCATAATTTTCACTATAGGTTCATTTCTTAATTCATCTCAGATTAATGTTGACCTTGGGTGTTTATATTTAGCAATTTTATTCCTTTCTTGTGTTGAAGGTCTCAGAATTGCAGAATTTTGGCCCTAGAGCAGTGTTTCTCAGCTGGGGGTGATTCTCTTCCCTAGTGAACATTTGATAATTTTTGGAGACTTTTTGACTGTGAAAACAGGGTGGAGGTGTTGCTACTGGCATCTACTGGGTAGTGGGAAGCCAAGGATGGTGATAAATATCCTGCAATGCATAGGAGAGCCCGTGTGTTCAAGAAATATTAACTACAGGCCACCTGGGTGGTGCAGTTGGTTAAGTGTCCAGCTCTTGGTTTCAGTGTGGGTTGTGATCACAGGGTCATAGATCAAGCCTTGAACCAGGCTCCAGGCTCAGTGTGGAGTCTGCTTGAGATTCTCGCTCCCTCTCCCTCTGCCCCCTCCCCCCCAATAAATAAACAAATAAATCTTAAAAAAGGAAGTATTAACTATGATTATTAGTATTCTTGATAACTGAAAGGGCTTTTTAAAATTTTATTTATATTTTTTATTTTTATCGATAATTTTTTAAAAAATTGAGTTATTGACAGAACATTTATTAGTTTCAAGTATACAACATAATGATTCAATATTTGTATATATTGTGAAATGATCATCACAATAAGTCTAGTTAACATCTGACACTATACATGGTTATAGAACTTTTTTTTTCTTGTGATGAGAACTTTTAAGATTTACTCTCTTAGAAACTTTCAAATATGCAATACGGTATTATTAACAATAGTTATTAACATATCCCCATGACTTTATTTTATAACTGGAAGTTTGTACCTTTTGACCCTCTCCACCCATTTCACGACCCTTACCCCCACCTCTGGCAACCATAAATCTGTTTCTGTATCTCTAAACTTACTTTTTTTTAAAATTCTACTGAGATCATATGGTATTTGTCATTTTCTGTCTGACTTATTTTACTTAGCATAGTGCCCTCAAGATCCATCTATTGCAAATGGCAAGATTTCATTCTTTTTTAATGGCTGGATAATATTCCATTATATATTTAAACCACATTTCCTTTACTTATTCATCTGTCTGTGCACACTTAGGTTGTTCCATATCTTGGCTATTGTAAATAATGCTGCATTGAGCATGCGGATGCATATATCTCTTTGACTCAGTGTTTTTGTTTTTATTTTTTAAGATTTATTTATTAGAGAGGGAGAGTGTGAGGACATGCAAGCAGGGGGAGGGACAGAAAGAATTCTTCAGGCAGACTCCCTGCTGAGTGTGCAGTACGACATGGGGCTTGATCTCATGACCCATGATATCATGACCTTAGCTGAAACCGTGTGTCAGATGCTTAACTGACTGAACCACCCAGGTGCCCCAATTTTTGTTTCCTTTGGATATATACCCAGAAGTGGAATTGCTGGATCATATGGTAGTTCTATTATTTATCTTTTAAGGAACCTCCATACTGTTTTTTTAATAATGGCTCACCAATTTACATTTCAACCAATAGTGCACAAGGGTTCCCTTTTGTCCACATCCTCACCAACACTCAATATTTCTTGCCTTTTTCATAATCGTCATTCTAACAAGTGTGAGGTGATATCTCATTGTGGTTTTGATTTGTATTTTCCTGATGATTAGTGATGTTGAGCATCTTTTTATGTACCTGTTGCCAATTTGTATGTCTTCTTTGGAAAAATGTCTATTTGTATCTTCTTCTGTTCACTTTTTGGCTAGATTGTTCTTTTGCTTTGAGGTATGAGTTCTTTATATATTTTGGATTTTAATCCCTTATGAGATGTATGAATTGCAGATATTTTCTTCCATTCATTAGGTTGTCTTTTCATTTTGTTGATGCTATCCTTTGCCATGCAGAAGTTTTTGGTTTGAAATAGTCCCATTTATTTATTTGTGCTTTTGGTGCCTTTGCTTTTGGTGTCAGATCTAAAAAATCATTGCCAAGACCAATGTCAAGGAGCTATGTCTTCTTCTAAGAATTTTATGGTTTCAGGCCTTACATTCAAGTCTTTTTCATTTTGAGTTAATTTTTGTGTATAGTGTAAGATAGTAGTCCAATTTTATTCTTTTGCATGTGGCTTTCCAGTTTTCCCAGCACCAGTTATTGAAGAGACTGTCCTTTTCCCATTGTATATTCTTGGCTCCTTTGTCATAAATTAACTGACCATATATGCCTACCTGAGGACCAATTATCACATTCATTGCTGTAGGTAAGATTAGTAAGGCTAAAGGCCTAAACTGAGGTCATTGAAATATGAATGGAGAGAAGGGTGGACTTGAGAGAACTCTAAGAAATAAAAGCAGTGGGCATTTGTGAATGATTGAATGTAGACAGTGGTGAAGGAATGATTTTTGATTTTGTGTCATTAATTTATCTAAAAAGATATCTGTATAAGTATAGTCTATTTAGTGTTCACATCGTTAGTTATTCAGTCATTCATTTAACAAGCATTTATTGAGTAGCTGCCTTTAAGAAAGCCCAGTGTTTTAAGCATGGTGGGACTATGTTTATTGTACATATACTATACATATATTTGGACTTGACCCTTAAGGAGTTTATAGTTTAGTAGAACTTATTTAAAGATCCTGGAAATACTATTTTATTTTTAAGTCATGTGTCCAAACTTGGACAGTTGGATGCTGTCCCCTGAGTTGAAGCTTGAGCAAGTGGCACAGAACCAATGGGTAGTGGTCCCTTGTAGTCTGTGTCCTAAGAGTTTCTTCCATCTACAGGTTGGCCAGAGTTTCTTCATCTTTACCTTCTGGAACTCCCTTGGTTCCTGTCTATTTTCAAACTTGGGATTCCAGCTTTTTTTTTGATTTTGTGAACCTTTAGAGATCCTTTGAAATCATTACCTTTTCCTTACATTAGACTTGGTTTCTTTGGCTTGCCTTCCCCATGTGCTCATATTTTCAGTTTTCATATCTTTGTTTTTTCTCCTTTCTATGCTTATGCAACTTTTCAAGTTTGTCTTCTGCAGCATTGGTTCAGTTTTCCTGCCCTTAACTGCCTCCAAAGTTGATTTTAATCCCTTGGTTGCACTTTGCTTCTTTTATATCTTTTCCATTGCAATCTCATTCCTGGTGTTTTTAGTTTTAGATTGTTCTCTTCATATGGATATCTTTCCCTCCTTCAAAGGGAATTTGTCTTCCATCATGCAATTAAGATCGCCAAACCATTTATTTCCATCGAATACCGAATATCAAACATTTTCTGACCACAGAAATGATACCTTCTTTCTTTGAATATAGAAAAATTATTATTTAATTCCTTAAATGAATTGCATTATTAGAGAGAAAGCCCAGGGTCCAGAAATGCTGCTTTGAAGATAGTATCACCTTGAAACTCATACATTCCTTCCCACTTTCCACATCAGAATGCTATGGCTTTGGATACAAAAAAAGAGAAACACATAGATACTACTCCATCTGTGGCTGTCAGTTTGGGTGTTTAATCTCCCCTTTCCCCATTGTATGTGGAGTCTACTTCCGTAGGATCAACAAAGACCATTTCTTCGGTGAGCAAGACTCATCACAGCACATTTACCCCTGCTTGAGCATGTTCAGACCTCACATACATCATAGTGTTTTAATGGGATAGATAGAATTTTTAATATTGTTACTAGCTGAAACTCTTTTCTCTTCTGAATCATCAATTTACTAATGTGTTCAGGCTTTGTTTTGTTTTTTTGCCTTCCTGTTGCACTCCATATACTGAAGATGTATGGCTCATACCCAGCTCCTCCTTTCCTTAGCATTTCTGTCATTTTCTACAGAATAGGAAAGACTTTCCTTTGCTCCCTAATCTTGTCCTATTTTTTCTTGTCACTCTTCTATCATTTCAGAGACTGAGAATAGGCTGACTATAAGATATTTTATAGACTTGCTCTTTTGCATCTTTTTGAAGGAAAGTGAGAAATGGAGGCAGACAAAGCTTGTTATATAGTACTATTTTATTACTCCCTTCTTATGTGCTTTTTATGTCAAACTGTCTATGACATTTCTACTTAGATAGCTCACAGGATCTTCAGACTTAAGGTGTGTATAACTATGCTGGCCTCCCCTGACCCTGAGCCCAACCTGAAGTTTGCTCCCTCTTCCATGGTCCTGAGTTGTTTACCACTGTTGATTACCCAGAAACCTAGCAGTCATCCTTCATACACCTCTTTCTCTCTCAAACTTCTTACCAATTCTTTTGAGTATATTTATTAAATAAATTTCAATTAATTCATCACATTTATCCACATGCTGCTCATGCTAATGGTATCTCTACCCTGGAGTACAGCCTTCTAAGAGATATTTCCATAAGGATTTTTGTTTGTTTGTTTTTGGGTACAAATAATAGAAGACAGCTTAAATAATAAAAGACTTTTATTGGCTTTTTGGATTGAAAAGGCCAGAGTTAGGGTCAGCTTCAGGTAAGACTTGATTGAGAATGTCACCAATGTTGCTAAAATTTTGGTTTCTTTCAATTTCTCCTTTTTACTTTCTGTGGTGTTATATTCCTCCTAAAACTGGATCAGCCTGTCAAATAAGGGGGCCACTAGGAGGTTTTAGGTCCTCATGCTTTCTTGTTCATGATCTTTAGGAAGAGAAAACATTTCTCCCGGAAACTTGTGTAGAATAGTGACAAAGCTTCTTTCCCAGTAGTCCTTTTTTTTTTTTTTCCATTTACCCTGTTTGGGTCATGTGTCCTTCCTTGAAGTAGTCACCATAGTCAGAGGGATGGATTTTGTTGATTGGAGACTCACCCTTAGAACTGAGGGGAAATAGATCCCACTCACACTCTATGGCCAGGGGAAATAGCTTAAAGGCATTTTGGAGACTTGTTAACTGAGAAGGAAAGTACAAGGCAGCACACGTGACTTATCCACTACACTGCATTCACTCTAACCTCCCTCAAGTCTTTTCTCCACTGTGTAGGCAATGCAGTCTTTTAAAAAGAGAAATTGTGTTGTGTCACTCCTTTATTTAAAATCACTCTTAGCCTCACTTTGCTCCTTGGATAAAGATAAAAAATAATCCCCAACACTCCTTATAAGTTCCTTCTGGCTCTGCCTACTTCCCAACCTCATCTGTTACTATTATCTGCTTTTGGTCTCTATCCACTCACCCTGGCTGGCTCTTGTTCCTTCTCTTGGATTATCAGGGCTTTTTCTTGTCTCAGAGCCTTCAGATAGCTATGCCATCTACCTGGAATAATCTTGGCTACTTTCTTCATCTGCACAACTCCACTTCACCTGTGCTTTTCTGTTATAGTCCTTTCACTATTTAAAATAGGTTATAATGAGATAGTTGACCTAATGTTTGTTTTTTCCAACTAGACTGTAAGCCCCATGAAGATAAACACAGGGCTTGTACTTTTTAAGAACCAATGTGTCCTTGGTATCCAGCATAGTTCTTGGGCCTTGCTTAGTAAATATACTCACCACTTTCATTCTAACATCAAATAAAACCCCTCATCTGGTATCAATAGCAGTTCCCCCACCTGTCTCTGTTTGTTCATTTGTTGGATGGCACGACATTACCCATCTTGTTATTTCCTGTGAGCAAGATCTTTCACTTCAAAGAGCCCAAATGTCCTCATATCTAACCAGAGAAAAAGATATTTATCTCTTTGGAAATTAAATTAGCTCAAGTATGTGTAAGTACCTAGAGCACTTGGTATACTTTGACAAATATTTGCTAACTTAAAATTGGAATCTGTATTTGCAGAACTTTCCATTAGGTGTCTGTCCTAACATTAGCCATGACAAATACCTGGATAACCCTTGAAAAGTTACTTTACTATTTATCTTTATAAATATTTGTTGAACACTCAGGATGTGTGTGGCATTTTCCCAGGCTGTTGAGGGACAAGTGAGAAAGGGAATCTAGAAGACAGAGAGACAGTACTACAGAGCTGCTAGTCTTATTTGCACTTCATCCCAACTTGACATTAATATATACATTTTGCACTGAAATTGTTTTCTATTATTAAAACCTGAATCTCATTATATACCAACCTACAAGGTCATTGTGAAGAATTTTAGGCCTTTGCTCTTGTTTTCATTTTCCAGGTTGTATTTATGCTTGGCTGGATTTATTCTTCAGATGTGCTTTGTTAAAAGCCCTATATCATAAGAAATAATCATTTTGACATGAATTATAATTTCAAGAATGGCTTTCTTAACATTCCTAAATATTCACTAAGGTAAATCATAGGAGAAGAGCAAGTAATATAGTTGCTCACTTTGGCATTATGTCATTATGTCATTTCATCATTTTAAAACTTATCTTTTTAATTATAAAAACAATGAATGTTCACTATAGAAAATTTGGAAAATATAGATAAGGAAAAAACAAACATTTGTAATCTTACCACCCAAAGAGATAACCGCTGTTGACATTTTAATATTCTTTCTTACACACATACTCATGTGTGTGTGCACACACACGCACACATACGTGCACATATGCACAGACATCATTTCAGATAATTAAATGGAAGTCATAATATTTAGCCAGTTTTTAAATGTGTTCTACTCAGCAATGAATTGTGATTTTAATTAATTCTTATCAGTTCCTATAGTTTTACCATTGTTTTTTTTGCATTTGTAGACCTATTACATAAAATATTTTGATCTCATTCTTGCAAATATTTATATTGCTGGTCTTGTTTTCCTGCCTAATTGCATTGACTTTCCAGAACGATGATAATTATTTGTGATAAAATATGCTTATCGTGTTCTTGACTTCATTTATTTTTTTAAAGATTTTATTTTTTATTTGACAGAGAGCGAGCACAAGCAGGGGGAGCAGCAGAGGCAGAGGGGAGAAGCAGGCTTCCCGTGGAGCAGGGAGCCCAATGTGGGGCTTGATCCCAGGACCCCGGGATCATGACCTGAGCCGAAGGCAGATACTTAACGACTGAGCCAGCCAGCTGCCCCTGTGTTCTTGACTTTAATGGAATTGTACGTAACTATATGTATAAGTGTGTATGTGCATTTATGTGTGGTGTATGTGTGTCAGCATTGAGGGTATTACAGGAAAGGGTTCCTGTGAGAGTCTGTGATTGGTTGGTAGGGTGGGATAAGTAACCATCAGTAAAGATTAGGGGATTGAATAAATTCAGAACCGACAAATTGTTCCAGCTTTTGGGAGGCAAGGAAGGACTACAGGTGAGGGAAAACTAAAGGCTGACTCACTAACACTTTTTTTCTAAGACAGTAGCAGCTGGCAGAAATTCATTTATATGCCATTTATTGGAGAGAAAGGGTGAGCCTGGATCTAGAAAGGGTACAAAGCTTTTAGAATCCCTTTTGCTGTATTGGGGGAACAACACTTGATAGGAGCCCCAGGATCGGTGCAGTAGTTAAATCAGACAAAGCCTGGTAGCACAGCAGGGCTTTTGCTCCCAGAAAATCCAGGAGGGAGGCCCATGAGGTCCAAACCATGTGACTGGTGCAGAGGCCAGACTAAGCATAAAGCTCTCAAGAAGAGAAAGCTGGCCTCCATCACAGCTGTGTAACCAAATACAAGGAAGAAATGACACATGAAGATTCCTTGCTGCAGGTGCCATTGGTTCACTGAACTGTGATGTAAAGCCATGTAAAGCAGCATTCATGCTTAAGATTGAAAAAATTCCAACAACAACCAGATGTGCAGTGAGGGAAAACCTAGGCCTTAGTAGACCTTTTCTAATTCCAGCATGAGCAGATAAAGGAAAACCAGTATGGGATTCCTCAAAAAATAGGATGGCAAAACAAAGACATGAAAAATTCAGAAATACAAACTTTTAAAGATTTGCTTTAGGATAGTATTTGCTATAGGATTTATAAAATATTTTGTAGCATCTGCTTATGGAATTAACTAAATTTGTAGCATTTCATCAACTTTTTGTTGAAAGATCAAAATAACATAATGGGAAAGTCAATTGAGATGAACAAAAGAGCTTTTTTTGTTTTTGTTTTTTAAAAGATTTAATTAATTAATTTGAGACAGAGTGGGGGAGGTGCAGAGGGGGAGGGAGAGGAAGAGAGAATCTCCAGCAGACTGTGCAGAGCCCGATGTGGGGCTCAATCCCAGGACTCTGAGATCATGACCTGAGCCAAAGCCAAGAGTGGGATGCTTAACTAACTGAGCCACCCTGGTGCCTCAAAAGAGCTTTTTGAAAGGCATGCAGAAATAAAGATGTGGAATAGAATTTAATTAAATTAAAAACATAGCTTCAGATTTAAAATCAGAGTGCAGAAGGCAAAAGAGATTTTAGGAAATTATGTAAGATATGCAGAAAACAATTTTGAAGTGCCTTCTTGGGATATAGTAAAAAAGGATATGAAAATGTAAAGAAGATAGAAAAATGATGGGAATGGAAAAGAGAGAAGATATTAAAAATACAAATAAATGGGGCACCTGGGTGGCTCAGTTGGTTAAGCGACTGCCTTCGGCTCAGGTCATAATCCTGGAGTCCCAGGATCGAGTCCCACATTGGGCTCCCTGCTCAGCAGGGAGTCTGCTTCTCCCTCTGACCCTCTTCCCTCTCGTGCTCTCTATCTCTCATTCTCTCTCTCTCAAATAAATAAAATCTTTAAAAAAAAATACAAATAAATGCCATTTAAAGAGATCTGGAAAAATGGAAAATAAGTTACTTAAAATTTGTTTTACTCACTGGAAAAAACCACCTGAATTTGTAAGTGAAAAGGACTCACTGCACCTAAAGTGAAAAATCCTGGTAAGATGAATAAATTTCATGGATAAAGGAAGAATCAATAGTGAGGGCCATGCCACTTGCAGCTTCTTTTTCTTACTATAGATCAATAATATTTGGAAGTGGCTCTGATGGGGCTCAAAGAGTAATATGGTTATACAAATAGGAAATCAGCAGGTATCAGGCTTTTGCTTGGCATGAGTTCTCACTAATAAGATGGGGTCACCACCCAAATGATGGGTAGTAATGTCGGGAAGGAGTTCCTCAGTCATACTGAGTTCAAGGAGAGAGAATCAAATACAGAAAAATGTCTATGGCTTCTCAACAAAGAAGTTGTTATCAAAAGACAACTGCTGAGGTTTCCCACAGTCCCAGATCCTTTCCTCATGTTGCTAGATTATGAAACTTTCCTTCATTTCATGATTTAAGAGGAATTTTGCATCACAAAGGAAACCATCAACAAAACACAGAGGCAACCTACTGAGTGGAAGAAGATATTTGTAAATGATATATCTGATATGGGATTAATATTCAAAATATATAAAGAACTTACACAACTCAACACCAAAACCCCCGAATAATGATTAAAAAATGGGCAGAGGACCTGAATAGACATTTTTCCAAAGAAGACATAAAGATGGCCAACAGACACATGAAAAGATGATTAACATCACTAGTCATCAGAGAAATGGAAATCAAAACCACAATGAGACATCACCTTATACCTGTCAGAATGGCTAAAGTAAAAAAAAAAACCAAGAAATAATAAGTATTGTTGAGAATGTGGAGAAAAAGGAACCCTCGTGCACTGTTAATGGTAATGTGAATTCATATAGCCACTGTGGAAAACAGTATGGAGGTTCCTCAAAAAATTAAAAATAGAATTACTATATGATACAATAATTCCACTACTGAGTATTTACCCAAAGGAAAGGAAAACACTAATGCAAAAAGATAAACCCACTCCTGTTTTATGCGGCATTATTTACAATAGCCAAGATATGAAAGCAGCCTCAGTGTCAATTGATAGTTAAAATGGATAAAGATGTTGAACACACCACACACACACACACACACACACACACACACACACACACACACACACACACACACACACAAGAATACTATGCAGCCATAAAAAGGATGAGATCTTACCATTTGCAATAATGTGGATGGATGTACCGGGTACTATGCTAAGTGAAATAAGTCAGACAGAAAAAGACAAATACCATATGAATTCCTTTATATGTGGAATCTAAAAAAAACAAAACACATAAACAAAAAGCAGAATCAAAGAACCTATAAAATCAGAGAACAAAGTGGTGGTTCTCAGAGCGGGGGGAGATGGGGAATGGGCAAAATGGGTGAAGGGCAGTGGGAGATAAGGCTATGGAATGAATAAGTCATAGGAATGAAAGATACAGCGTAGGGAATATAGTCAGTGGTATTATAATAGTGTTGTATGGTGGCAGCTGGTAGCTACACTTGTGGGGAGCACAACATAACATAGAGTTGTTGAATCACTACATTGTACATCTGAAACAAATATAACATTGTGTGTCAACTAAACTCAAAATTTAATTAAAAAGGTAATTTAAAAAAATCAGTGGATCTGAACCCAAGTGATTTTTGCCTACATAATCTTGGGGTGGGGGGTGATTTCTTTGAATTATTTTGTTTTTATTCAAAATGAAAAAGGATAAACTACATAATCTTAGAATTGAGAAGTGAATTATTGATAGGTTGTTAGGTAACTGAATTACTTAAAATTCAGTTGTCTTTAATTAATTTAATTTAATTAAATGACAGAGACTTGGATTTAAACTTCTAAAAGGAGTATGAAGTCATGCTAACTGGCTTTTTTAAAAAAAAGAAGGTTTTATTTATTTATTTGAGAGGGAGAGCACAAGCATGGGGAGGAGAAAAGAGAGAGGGACAAGCAGATTCCGTGCTGAGCACGGGACTCGATCCCAGGACCCTGAGATCACGACCGGAGGCAAAATCAAGAGTTAGATGCTAATGGGGTGCCTGGATGGCTCAGTCCGTTAAGCGCCTGCCTTGGCTCAGGTCATGATCCTAGGGTTCTGGGATTGAGCCCCTCATCAGGCTCCCTGCTCAGCGGGGAGTCTACTTCTCCCTGTGTGTGCTCTTTGTCTCTGTCTCTCTCTCTCTCAAATAAATAAATAAATACATACATACATAGATAAAATCTTAAAAAAAAAGAGATGCTTAACTGATTGAGCCAGGTGCCCCATGCTAACAGGCTTTTTAACAATTTGTTGCTTATTAAATATTTAGTGAGATTCTGGTGAGTGGGGCTATAGTATCATATGAGTGGCTTCCAGACTTTTCTCCATAAAATTGAAGAGTTCAGGGTGATCCTATGACAATGATCCCTCAGAGTCAAGACTGTAAATATATGTAATATAAAGTACTTGCTACTGAAGTACCATAGGAGGCATATAGGAAATTCATGGCAGTGCCATACTTTTGTGCATTACCAATATCATTATTTACAGGTGATTTAGTTTTAAATTTCATTATAAAATCTCATTATTAAGTAGCAGCAAGTTCTAAAAGCTATTTAAGCTACTTATTCATTTGCTTAGTCTGTTTTTATACAGTATCTAATCTCTGACTTTTCTTAATGACTGTTGACATTGCTGTAAACTGGATCACTTAATCAGTGGATGGCATAAATGGAAAATCACTCTTCATGCTGCATTTCATTTTGCAATTATGTAACTCTACAGGCTCTTTTAGAGCAAGTAAGAAAGCCAAAGGGGGGGAGGATTATCAAGCATATGTTATGAATATGAAAGAATTTCTTCAATTTCCTTCAATGTATAGTGCCTTTTGGGTTACTCTGGCTGGATAAGCTGAAAGGAGCTTTCTGCTTATACTATCCCAATAACAATATATTTTACTATATCATCTTTGATTTTAGTGTTATTTTGAATCTTCTTTTGTTATAGAAAGACTGTCATTGTGAATTATGTAAATTATTTACATATGCACCTACGTAGGCATATCTTTGTAAATATTGCCATCCCTGCTTCATCAATCATATCTGAGTACGTCTGACTCTTCTTATGCTGTAGCATTGGGAAAAAGTATGAAGTCAAAAGAGCTGTGTTTTTATCCCAAATCTACCACTTGCCAGCCATGACTGGGTACATGCCCTTCATTTTAGATCCGAGAGGGGATTTGATCATCACACAAACAAATGCTGAACAAAGTCAAGGAAATCCAAAAAAAAAAGCTGTCTTTTGACAAACATGTCTGATCAGACTGTTCTTCATCTGATGAAAACAACAGCAACAACCACCTCAGCAACATCTGTCACACAACATGAAACCAATGGAAAAATTGTGGCAGAGCCAGGGAAAGGAAGAAAGGAAATAGCCTGGTTCAGAGGCTGAGGCTAAAAATTATGTGCATATGTAAATTATGAGGCTAAAATTATGCATATATATATATCGTGTATGTATACATACACATATTTACAATATATATATATCTTAAACTATTTGTTCATAAGAGTTATAGCTCTTTTGAAAAAGAAAAGAATAGCATATAAGGATAGATGGAGAAATAGAAACAAGCATTAACAGAGTCATAAAAGCAGAGATGTTTCCTGAAGGGAATCTATAAAAATGAAAAAAGAGAATAAAAAAAATAAAAAAAAAGAAAATCACATCTAGATACTTGCTGGTAAAATATACTCAGATGAAGAGAAAAATCTCAATGTATATAATGTTTTCCTGCAAAGGAGTAAAAATCTGGCTGGCTCAGAATTCTTAGGGATGATAAGTGCTGAAGAACAATGGGACATTGATTTCAAATTTCTATGAGGTAACTTTTGAGACTTCACAAATTTAATACCTATTTAAGTTAGGTTTCCTATGTAAAAGCAAGATAAACACATTCTCATTTATGCAAAGTGTAGAGAAACACTTAAAACTATTGGATGCTTTACTCCGGGGACCCAAGAATGAGCAAAACATGGCATAAAAGATATTTGAAACCAGTCAAAACATAGGATTAAACCAAATAGTTACAGTAAAAACGAGTTTTTAAATTAAATGCAAATTTCAGAACTTTTTCTTGGAAGAGAAAATACATAATCTTACAATTTTAACAATTATTTGGACCAAGGATGTCATGTAAGGGGGGAATATATGTGATTAAAAGTGTCCCATAATGCATCAAAATCCAGGAGGCACAGAGAACCCCTTTCAAAATCAATAAAAATAGGTCAACACCCCAACATCTAATAGTAAAACTTACGAGTCTCAGAGACAAAGAGAAAATCCTGAAAGCAGCTCGGGAAAAGAGGTCTGTAACCTACAATGGTAGAAACATTAGATTGGCAACAGACCTATCCACAGAGACCTGGCAGGCTAGAAAGGACTGGCATGAGATCTTCAGAGCACTAAATGAGAAAAATATGCAGCCAAGAATACTATATCCAGCTAGACTGTCATTGAAAATAGAAGGAGAGATCAAAAGCTTCCAGGACAAACAAAAACTAAAGGAATTGCAAATACGAAACCAGCCCTACAAGAAATATTGAAAGGAGTCCTCTAAGCAAAGAGAGAGCCTAAAAGCAACATAGACCAGAAAGGAACAGAGACAATATACAGTAACAGTCACCTTACAGGCAATACAATGGCACTAAATTCATATCTTTCAATAGTTACCCTGAATGTAAATGGGCTAAATGCCCCAATCAAAAGACACAGGCTATCAGATTGGATTAAAAAACAAGACCCATCGATATGCTGCCTGCAAGAGACTCATTTTAGACCCAAAGACACCCCCAGATTGAAAGTGAGGGGGTGGAAAACCATTTACCATGCTAATGGACGCCAAAAGAAAGCTGGGGTGGCAATCCTTACATCAGACAAATTAGATTTTAAACCAAAGACTGTAATAAGGGATGAGGAACGACACCATATCCTACTTAAAGGACCTATCCAACAAGAAGATCTAACAATTGTAAATATCTATGCCCCTAACATGGGAGCAGCCAATTATATAAGGCAATTAATAACAAAAGCGAAGAAACACATTGACAACAATACAATAATAGTGGGGGACTTTAACACCCCCTGACTGAAATGGACAGATCATCTAAGCAAAAGATCAACAAGGAAATAAAGACTTTAAATGACACACTGGCCCAAATGGACTTCACAGACGTATTCAGAACATTCCATCCCAAAGCAATGGAATACACATTCTTCTGTAGTGCCCATGGAACATTCTCCAGAATTGATCACGTCCTAGGTCACAAATCAGGTCTCAACTGGTACCAAAAGATTGGGATCATTCCCTGCATATTTTCAGACCACAATGCTTTGAAATTAGAACTCAATCACAAGTGGAAAGTCGGAAAGAACTCAAATACATGGAGGCTAAAGAGCATCCTACTAAAGAATGAATGGGTCAACCAGGAAATTAAAGAATTAAAAAAATTCATGGAAACCAATGAAAATGAAAACACAACTGTTCAAAATCTTTGGGATGCAGCAAAGGCAGTCCTAAGAGGAAAGTATATAGCAATATAAGCCTTTCTCAAGAAACAAGAAAGGTCTCAAATATACAACCTAACCCTACACCTAAAGGAGCTGGAGAAAAAAGAGCAAAAAAAGCCTAAACCCAGCAGGAGAAGAGAAATAATAAAGATCAGAGCAGAAATCAATGAAATAGAAACCAAAAGAACAGTAGACCAGATCAACGAAACTAGGAGCTGGTTCTTTGAAAGAATTAACAAGATTGATAAATCCCTCTGGCCAGACTCATCAAAAAGAAAGGAGAAGTGTCTCAAATCAGCAAAATCATGAATGAAAGAGGAGAGATCACAACCAACACCAAAGAAATACAGACAATTATAAGAACATATTATGAGCAACTGTATCCCAGCAAATTAGATAACCTGGAAGAAATGGGTGCATTCCTAGAGATGTATCAACTACCAAAACTGAACCAGGAAGAAATAGAAAACCTGAACAGACCTATAACCACTAAGGAAATTGAAGCAGTCATCAAAAATCTCCCAACAAATAAAAGCCCAGGGCCAGATGGCTTCCGAGGGGAATTCTACCAAACATTTCAAGAAGAATTAATACCTATTCTTCTGAAACTGTTCCAAAAAATAGAAATGGAAGGAAAACTTCCAACCTCATTTTATGAGGCCACCATTACCTTGATCCCAAAACCAGACAAAGACCCCATCAAAAAAGAGAATTACAGACCTATATCCCTGATGAACATGGATGCAAAAATTCTCACCAAAATACTAGCCAGTAGGATCCAACAGTACATTAAAAGGATTATTCACCACGACCAAGTGGGATTTATCCCTGGGCTGCAAAGTTGGTTCAACATCTGCAAATCAATCAACATGATACAGTACATTAACAAAAGAAAGAACAAGAATCATACGATCCTCTCAATAGATGCAGAAAAAGCATTTGACAAAGTACAGCATCCTTTCTTGATCAAAACTCTTCAGAGTATAGGGACAGAGGGTACATACCTCAATATCACAAAAGCCATCTTGAAAAACAGTGAATATAATTCTCAATGGGGAAAAACTGAGATCTTTCCCCCTAAGGTCAGGACCACGGCAGGGATGTCCACTATCACCACTGCTATTCAACATAGTATTAGAAGTCCTAGCCACAGCAATCAGACAACAAAAAGAAATCAAAGGCATCCAAATCGGCAAAGAGGAAGTCAAACTCTCACTGTTTGCGGATGATATGATGCTTTATGTGGAAAACCCAAAAAACTTCACCCCAAAACTGCTAGAACTCATACACGAATTCAGTAAAGTGGCATGATATAAAATCAATGCACAGAAATCAGTGGCATTCCTATGCACCAACAACAAGACAGAAGAAAGAGAAATTAAGGAGTCGATCCCATTCACAATTGCACCCAACACCATAAGATACCTAGGAATAAATCTAACCAAAGAGGCAAAGGATCTGTACTCAGAAAACTATAAAATACTCATGAAAGAAATTGAGGAAGACACAAAAGAAATGGAAAAACGTTCCATGCTCATGGATTGGAAGAACAAACATTGTGAAGATGTCAATGCTACCTAGAGCATTCTACACATTCAGTGTAATCCCCATCAAAATACCATCCACTTTTTTCAAAGAAATGGAACAAATAATCCTAAAATTTCTATGGAACCAGAAAAGACCCCAAATAGCCAGAGGAATGTTGAAAAAGAAAAGCAAAGCTGGCAGCATCACAATTCCGGACTTCCAGCTGTATTACAAAGGTGTCATCATCAAGACAGTATAGTACTGGCACAAAAACAGACACACAGATCAATGGAACAGAATAGAGAGCCCAGAAATGGACCCTCAACTCTATGGTCAACTCATCTTTGACAAAGCAGGAAAGAATGTCCAATGGCAAAAAGACAGTCTCTTCAACAAATGGTGTTGGGAAAATTGGACAGCCACATGCAGAAGAATGAAACTGGACCATTTCCTTACACCACACACAAAAATAGACTCCAAATGGTTGAAAGATCTTAATGTGAGACAGGAGTCCATCAAAATCCTAAAGGAGAACACAGGCATCAACCTCTTCGACCTCAGCCACAGCAACTTCTTCCTAGAAACATCGCCAAAGGCAAGGGAAGCAAGGGCAAAAATGAACTACTGGGATTTCATCAAGATAAAAAGCTTCTGTAGAGCAAAAGAAACAGTCCACAAAACCAAAAGACAACTGACAGAATGGGAGAAGATATTTGCAAATGACATATCAGATAAAGGACTAGTATCCAAAATCTATAAAGACCTTATCAAACTCAACACCCAAAGAACAAATAATCCAATCAAGAAATGGGCAGAAGACATGAACAGACATTTTTCCAAAGAAGACATCCTAATGGCCAACAGACACAGGAAAAAGTGCTCAACATCGCTCGGCATCAGGGAAATCCAAAGCAAACCTCAATGAGATACCACCTCACACCAGTCAGAATGGCTAAAATTAACAAGTCAGGAAACGACAGATGTTGGCAGGGATGTGGAGAAAGGGGAACCCTCCTACACTCTTGGTGGGAATGCAAGCTGGTGCAACCCCTCTGGAAAACAGTATGGAGGTTCCTCAAACAGTTGAAAATAGAGCTGCCATACGATCCAGCAATTGCACTACTGGGTATTTACCCCAAAGATACAAATGTAGGGATCCGAAGGGGTACATGCACCTCGATGTTTATAGCAGCAATGTCCACAATAGCCAAACTGTGGAAAGAGCCAAGATGTCCATTGACAGATGAATGGATAAAGAAGATGTGGTATATATATACAATGGAATATTATGCAGCCATCAAAAGGAATGAGATCTTGCCATTTGCAACGACGTGGATGGAACTGGAGGGTGTTATGCTGAGAAAATAAGTCAATCAGAGAAAGACAGGGATCATATGATCTCACTGATATGAGGAATTCTTAATCTCAGGAAACAAACTGAGAGTTGCTGGAGTGGTGGGGGGTGGGAGGGATGGGGTGGCTGGGTGATAGACATTGGGGAGGGTATGTGCTATGCTGAGTGCTATGAATTGTGCAAGACTGTTGAATCACAGATCTGTACCTCTGAAACAAATAATGCAATATATGTTAAGGAAAAATAAAAGATAGCAGGATGGGAAGAATAAAGGGTGAGAAATCGGAGCGGGAGACGAACCTTGAGAGATGATGGACCTGAAAAACAAACTGAGCGTTCTAGAGGGGAGGGGGGGTTTGGAGGATGGGTTAGCCTCTCGGTGGGTATTAAAGAAGGCATGTTCTGCATGGAGCACTGGGTGTTATACACAAACAATGAGTCATGGAACACTACATCAAAAACTAATGATGTAATGTATGGTGATTAACATAAGAATAAAAATTTAAGAAAAAGCCCAACTGTAAGAAACCCTGAAACATTAATTATAAGAAGTGTACTACAGTAATGCAAGATGTTAATAATGGGGGAAACTAGGGGAGTACAGTATACAGGGACTTTATAATTCTGACTCAGTTTTTCTGTACATGTAAAATTGCTCAAAAAAATCCATTAAGAAAAAAGAAAAGAAAAGAAAGATAAAATCTAAAAAAATAAAAGTGTCCCATAAATTTTTACACACACGCGCACGCATGCACACACACCACTGTTCTTATGTAGTCAGTTGCTGAATGGAGGGATGGTCGGTGGCCAGCATCTGTGCACCAGGTGCCTCCTGCCTTTATACCATTTGTTTACAGCTGGCTTGCTTCTGATTGGCCAAAGGGTACATTCTGCTTGGTTGTACCAAACCAGTTGTTAAATGTTTCAGATACCATCTAGGTTGAATGAAGGAAGGAACAAATGAATTATTAGAGTTGATTTCTTCTCTTATCCTTACCCTATATTCTTTTGGATGTTTTTATCCTCGCATTTAAGAATCTCCAAGCAAGTGTATGTCTTATTTACACCAAACGAAATTCTGCCTCTCCTTCCTTCATATAAACCACTATATTCCATTTTTTGCAGCTGCCTACCAAGTCTGAGACAACCAGAATGTTGCATTTGTCTTTGTTTGAAAGAATATCAAAATTTCTTTTTTCTCTACCCACACCCTACGTGATGGTGTATAATCATCTGAGACTATTATCTTTGAATCTTTTGTTAATATTGTCTCATGGACAGGTACCTTGGAGATTATCGTAATTCCTACCATGTCATGCTGGCTAGGTCTCCTTAGTAGGTAGTTACATATGTCGCTTTATAATTTTTCTCTCTCCTTAATAGATACATTGACTATTAAGATTAGAAGGCTTTGTGGGCATTGTGGTGTCATTTAAAAAGTGACTTGGATGAAGGTGGCTCAGTGATTTGGTTTAATTATGCTGAAATGAGGCAAAGCTTCAGCCAGTGTCTAGATCTCCATTTTCAGGACCTTTTACTCAGATTAGTAGTTCATTTTTGTACAAACATATGCTTCCTTGTACTATTCACATGTGCTGCATTTCTAGCCCAGAGCTTATCATTTTGGTGCTTCAGATTGCAGTCCAGAAATCTAAATTTCTTTCTTTGACACCATCTGCATAGCCAGCCTTTAACCTCACATAGCCTCCTTTCTCTTTGAAACTCCCAACTGTTCTTGGAAGAAGCAATGACAACACCACCTGTGCCCTCTCAGATTCCTAGTCCCGACTTTCCGGTCCCAAAAGATGTTTCTTGGAGAATACTTTTTTGTCTTATTAATTAATTAATATTTATTGAGCAGCTATTGTGTGCCAGAAACTGCACCTGTTGGTTCCTTCCCAGTTAAATAACTGAACTTGAGGCATTTCTTTTGCAATATGCAGACAAATAAGTTGCCTTTCTCCCTACTAAGGGATTTCTGTCCTGGTTTTTGCCTAAAATTCTAGAGATACACTTAAGATAACCTGGAATAATATTTCCACTTCATTTTTTAAAACTTCTACTTTTTCTTTTTTAGGTAAGCCATATGAGTTCGTTCAGACACGTTAGAAAATTCGGGTAAGCACAAAAGAGAAAAATGTTTTATATGTGCATGTATTAAAAAGATCTGGAAGAATGTACTCTAAATGGAACCTTTCTGTGACATGGGATTTGAGGTGGGGCGGAGAGGAGGCTGGAAAAGATATTTGGTTTGTTCACTTCTAAATGGCTTGAATTTTTATGATCATATATTGTTTTTATAATTAAAAGATCTAAATGTACAGTATGAAACAAAAAAGATCAAGGTCATCTGGAATTGGCAGGCAGTCTTTTCAATTGAGTGACATATGGGAAGAAAACTTAAAAGACTAAGCTCTACTTATGTTTAATTGTTAGGATTTTATTAGGTTCAGAATGTGGCTTGTGATGTATTGGTGATGTTTTGCCTTGAGTACACTATCAAGAGACAATTCTAAAGGATGCTGGTATGGGTTGAATTGTGTCCCTCCAAAAAGATATGTTAGAGTTCTAACTGCTATTACCTCAGAATGTAACCTTATTTGGAGATAGGTCTTTACAGAGATCATCAAACTAAAATGAGATAATTAAGGTGGGCCCTAATCCAATATGACTGGTGTTCTTATAACAAGGGAGAAATGTGGTCACAGAGATAGATACACACCGGGAAAAGCACCACATGAAGATGAAGGCAGAGATTGGGGTGATAGCCCACAAGCCAAGTAACAACAAAGACTGCCAGCAAACCAGCAGAAGTTAGGAGAGAGGCCAAGAGCAGATCTTTTCCTAGTGCCTTCACGCTCCCATCAGAGGGAGCATGGCTCTGCTGACACCTTAATCTCAGACTTCTGTGAGAAAATAAATTTTTGTTGTTTAAGTCACTCAGTTTATGGTGACTTCGTTTTGGTAGCCCTAGGAAACTAACACAGTTGCTAAATTGTAAGGCATGTTTTGAATGTTCAGTAAATTGGCCTTTAGTAGTGATATGATCTTTAAAGTTTAGCAAATTTAATTACCTGATCAGATGCTCAAAATACATAATTCTCAAAAAGGCCACCTTCGTACTTGCACATACATATTAATAAATAGCAGTTCCTACATATTGTCAGAATTTTATGACCACAATAGTAATGAAATGAAATATAGCTTCTCATGTTAATGTTTGTTTTCTCTACGGTTCAAAGGATCTATTGGGTTCCCAATCAGTTTACTTAAAGGTTAGATTTTCTGGGGCTTCAGGTCTCCAGTTCAGGAATCTGGGTTGGTGGGGGCTGTCATCTGTGTTCGAAGGCTATTAATCAAATTAATCATGATTAGGGGATTTAGAAAACAAGAAAGAAGCAAAAGGAAGTGGAATGGGATGCTGTATTATTCAGGATTTAGTTTAGAAAACAGAAACCACTCTAGGTATCATGAGCAAGAGGCGGATTTAATATAGGTAATTAGGTGCTTTTACAACCATTAGAAGAACTGGGGGTATAGAAGGTCAAGGAAGGCTATTGCTAGATCTCAACTTCACCAGCAGCTTTCAGCTTTCTGCCAAGTTCAGCATTAGCAAATTGCAGGAACTTCACAAACCTGCAGCACCAAGTTAGGAAATGCATGAGAAAATGTATAGAGGTGCTTGCAAAATCCCGCATCTGCAGGGGCCCGTGTCCAATGTAGCTAGGGAACAAATGAGTCGGCTTTCCTCTCTCCTGCCTTTGAATCATGCATGATGCCTCTTATTGGCAATCTCTAACCCAGAACTCTGTTGTGGGGATTTGGGGAAATCTAGTTCTCAGGCTATTATCCCCTGAGATGCAGGTGAGAACATAAGAGGCATTTGGGGGCCAAGTTGCAAAGAGACAATCCATACAGAAGCCTTAAACAATATTAGATAGGAACACTCTTTCTCTGTCTTGATTCCAACTTAGAGCTTTCCCAAAGTGCAGTTTCCATAGTTATCTAAAGATACTGTAATTTAATATTTTATTGTAAATCTAAAATGTAAGATCTGAATTTGCCATTAAAGCAACAAGTTTTTTTCAAATAAGAAAAAAGCTTATTATTTTTAAATAAAAGCAAGGGCCTTGGTGCATTTATTAGTATGATCAGGTATTCAGACAGTCAGATCAGTCAAGATGGTGGGCTTCTGCCAAGTTCAGAAAAATACGTAATTGAAACAACTTGCTCTGTGTGTTAGAAGTGAGCGTTTACAACTCACTAGCATTGTATGCTAGCAGCTCTCCTTAGGATTAAGTCCTCAAGGCTAAACATATGTCATAGCTTCAGTTTTTTGATAACACCTGCAAAGATATCATTGCCATAGCAGAACAGTCAGAAAAGCTAGGGGTCCCAGAATAGAGAAGGAAAAGGAGGAAGACAAATACAGAGAAGGCATACATGAATTTCACCCATTTATTGCTTATTTTCTTTCTCTCCCATACATGTAAACCACAGAGTATCAGAGATATTTTGTTCGTTTTGTCTACTTCTGTATTCTCAGGCTTAGAACAGACCTGTCCATATAAAAGTTATGTAATAAATATTTGTTGAAAAAAAATTAACAATAAGTTAATATTTTGTATTATCTTTTAAAGTTTTAATTTAAATTCCAGTAAGTTAACATACAGGTAGTATTAGATTCAGTTGTACAATATAGTGATTCAATACTTCCATACATCAACTAGTGCTCATCACAACAGGTGTACTCCTTAATCCCCATCGCCTATTTAACCCATCCCCTGCCCATTAATGAGTTAGCATTTTAAAAACACTTAGGTGATTGTGATTCAGGTGGTCCTATGAATCCCAAATACTGGTTAAAATTATAGAATACTTTCAAAGAAATTAAATTATATAATTTTTAAGGACAAATAATTAATATATCAAAGGAATGATTTCTTATCTCTTTTGCTTCAGAGGTGGGTATGATTTCTTTAACATAAAAAGCATTAACCATGAAAGAAAAGACCAATAAATTCAGTTACATTAAGAGGAAGAACTTTTATTCAACAAAAGGCACCATAAACAGGATGAAAACACAAGTCACAAATCAGGAGATGTCATTTGTAACATATGTAACTGACATAGGACTCATACTTGCAAATCAATACGATTTTATTTATCAATAAATAATACCTCGAAATCAATAAGAAAAAGACAAGCTGACATAAAATTAACAAAAGGCTTAGAATAGACGTTTACAACAGAAATCCAAATGGCCTGGAAACATATAATTATGTGCTCAATTTTATTGATGATCAAGGTAATATCAATTAAAACCACGAAGATATGACATTACATATTCTATAAATTGGCAAAATTTAGAAGACAGATCTGCCAATATCAGCTGTTGGGGTGGCTATGGGTCAATGGAAAATTATACCTTTTTAAGGGAGGTATAAATTCGTACAGCCATTTTCGAAATGATCTTTAAGATTATATTGTAAATGTTAATATACTCCAACACTTTCCTAGGTATATTTTAGAGAAACTCATGCATATAAACACCACACACATGCAAGGATGTTCATAGCAGTGTCAGCACTGTTATTTATAATAGAAAATTATTGGAAACAGCCAGATGTTCATCACCATCAGAATAGATTAATAAATGGAACATTATATGGTAGTGATGATGAACAAATCATGGCTACACAGCTTTAGCATGGATGAATCTTAAAAACATAATATTGAATGAAAAAGCAGGTCACAGAAGAATCCATACAACTTAATACAACTTAATTTTAAAAATGTTTATAAACAAGCAAAACTTAATTTAATGTTTAAGAATACATACATATTGAGTAATACTATAAGAAAAGCAAAGGAATGATAAATACAAGTTTCAGGATAATGGTTAGTTCTGGTGGGGGTGTGGAAAGAGACAGATGAGGGGATAAGAAAGGTGCATGCAGGTTAATATAGGGATATCAGGAATGTTCTAGTTCTGAGGCTAAGTCATAAAGTCATAGGGTATTTATTGTTATGTTTCACAACTTATTGTATAGTGACTTTATTATATACAAAAGTCTTTAATGTTAGATAATTTAATCCCACCGTAAGAATGATTTCTAGGGAAATTTGTAGTATGCAGTTACCAGATTGTAAATTCCTTGAGGGTAGATGTTTGGCACAAACAAAATAACAATGATTTGATGAATGAAGAACTTTGTAATATGTGTATACTGATTATTCTAGAACTCTTGAAAAAATGTAGTTAGAAGAGATTGAAGATTGATGTCATATATAACCCACTTCTTGCTTTGTCTTCATTTGCTTAGGACAATGATTTTTCACAGAATACAGCTAAACCTACTTCATGAGAAATATCAAGTTAATGGGATCTGAATGAATATGCTTTTACTGATCTATATAAAATTGATGACTATTTTGTGTAGAAACTCATCATTTGGTCTATGTAATGTAATTCATGTTTTGGAAAAGGCTGATGAAAGGAATCAGAAGATTTAATTTATATGAAAATATTCTTTCTGTGCTCTACTCACCTATTCTAAATAGGAAGTCACAATTTTATACTACACATGGCAAATAGATACTTTGGAAAGGAGAAAAAGGAGAAAGCTACAGAAAGGATAGTTTTCTAGAGAATAATCTTTCTCACCTTTTATCCAAAACAGATTCTTTTGCACCCCAAACAATAGGACTGAGATGAATAGCATTTATCTGCATGCTTAAGGGCCTGAATACTGCCCAACAGACCTAGAAGATACTGACAATGATTCAGTCATATCACGCTATCTGTGTTTGTGAGGTCAGAAATATTTAATAGTTAACTTGTCAACACCACTGGTCCTGACACTAGATTGGTTGGTGGATTTGACAGTGAAAAACCAGAGGGATCTAGGACCAGTGAAGTCTCAGGTTTTGTGACCAGTGGGCCAAGATGGGCATCCTTAGGCACCCTTAGAAGACCTGGAGTGCAGTTAGTGAGGTCTTTTCCTGGGATGATTTTGCTAAAGGTGAGGACACTTAGGGTCTTAGAGAGTCATGAGGTCTTTTTGGTGCTGTAGTTGCAGAGAAAGTAGGTAACACATTGGAAAGAGGAGCCTTTTGGGAAGGTAGAGAGAGCACGGTGCCACAAAATGGCAGAGGAAGACCGAACTCAGGGTAGGATAGCACAGCATGCAAATGTGCAGAGGCCAGTAAAGCCCACGGCCAATGCCACTGAAGTATCAGGATAGCAAACTCGTAGGATACAAAATGTCTTATAAAGTGTTATGATTATCTCAACCTTGGGGCAGACTATAAGGGGAGGGAGTCATAAAGAGTTAAAGATGCTTAGTATTGGAACGAAAGGAGGAAGATAAAATATTCTTCTCCTCAGCAAATGGATCCTTTTGTTTTTATGTTTGGGGTTTTTCCTTCACTAAGCAATAGAAAACAATTGATCTAATGCAAAGAAAACCCTTGCTTTAGGTGGCTCTGTCTTAGGAGGGAATATGATATTTAGAGAAGGGACCCTATTCATGCTCTCTGGGTTGATGTTGAGACTTGACATCTCCACCTTGGACAAGCTCCTGATGTTGGGAACCTAATGGCAGTCAAACTTGGTTCAAGAAGGGTCATCAACATTGGATGCACCACAGCTATATCCATTCCCGGGGGGATGCTTGGACCTAGAGAGTGTACCGCTGAGGGGTTAGTGGTGATGGGTCCTTGAAGGCATTATTACTTTTTTTTGACATTATCTTCCAATGTATAGGCCTTTTCTTCAAGATCTTGGATGTTTTAGGGTTTCAGTTGGCTCATGTGTGTCAGTTTAAGAGGCTTGGTAGAAAATGCTCCCTAGGGGCGCCCAGGTGGCTCAGTCATTAGGCATCTGCCTTTGGCTCAGGTCATGATCCCGGAGTCCTGGGATCGAGCCCCGCATTGGGCTCCCTGCTCAGCAGGGAGCCTGCTTCTCCCTCTCCCACTCCCCCTGCTTGTGTTCCCTCTCTCACTGTGTCTCTCTCTGTCAAATAAATAAATAAAATATTAAAAAAAGAGAAAATACTCCCTATTCTCTCTAGATAACTCAGTAACTAGCAGAATCAGACACCAGGAGGGAACAGTCTCAAGGCATCTGAGGCAGTCACTGACATCCCCGAATTAGTTTGGGAGCAGAAGACAAGAAAACTTAAGACCCTAGTTATAAAGTATTAATCTAATCTTATTCGAACTGTTTCTTAAAACAGAAAGGTAGTGATTGAAGATTGATTCCAGATGCGGTATAAGATTTTATCTTAAGTGAGATTTGTAATTGCTAGAATGTCAGTTGTCATGTCAGGAAATTTCAATATTCCAGCCTTGGGGAAAATGATTGTCTTTCTTCAGGGTTAATCTTTTCTACTTGAAGACTGCAATTATGAGCACCATTCCCAATCCTTAGGATACAGTGATGGTTTTATAATCTCATCCCACTTGGTCACAGTGCCTCTGAAGTGGACCCAACAAAGCACTGAATAGACTTAAATAAAGTTCTGCTGACTGCACAGTAGAGAAATGATTAATAGCAAAACAGCCAGTTCTGCCCGAAGTGATTGCACCATAGCTCATCTTCTCAGTTTCTCACATTTTTTATTAAAACGGTTGATTGATTTTTCTGCTTTTACAGCTTCTTCAGTGTAAGGTGATGCATTTCTTCTCTGGCATTATCAGTAGTTTGCAGTTGTAAAGTTGAGCTTCTGTTACTCTCTGTGTGTGCATGCACATGTGGGTTTGTGTGTACCTGCCTCTGTGCACACTCCTGCATGTGCTGTAGTGCATGAGTTCTGGACCCAGTGCTAGGAATTCTAGGTATATTTTGCTTCCTGCATTCACAATCCAGGTGATTTAGTGAAAGTCACAGCATCTTTGAACTTCTATATTTTGCAGCAGCAACATTTCCTTTGTGTTCCTCACAAGTGTGTGGGAGGGTTTTGTCAGTGTTGCTGAGTGAGCCTGCGAGGCACCATGGTGGAATGGTGAGGTTCCCTGGTGCTGAACCCAAACAGATCCTGTTTTGAATCCTGATCTTGCCATTTACTCTCTGTGTAAGTGTTAGGAAATTACTTTGCTTCAAAGAGAGTGTTTCCTCATTTGCTTGAATATGGCTGTTGTGAGCTTCAAATGAGAACATGTCTGTACCAGAAAACCAACATCTTTCCAAAGCAATGACAACTTGTTTTCTAATAGTTATAAATCTTGATGCTCTTTCAGCATAAAGATAATACCTGGTAACGCATCTGACATTAATCTTTAAGTCACTACCTTTCTGGTTCAAGAGAAAATTCAGAACAGATCAATTCAGCATCTTAAAGGTAGGGTTTAAAGTCTGTGCATGTGGTTCTGGTCCTTTCTTTACATTTTTTTCTGCCTTCTTCTCCCCAAATCTTTGGGGTCCACAGTGACTGACATTGGAGGCTTTCAGATGGACCCTGCATTTGTTGAGGGAATAGATAAACTCATTACTATTGCCACCATATTATTAGTCGGCAGGAAAGCCATGATTCGTCTAATCTCTAAGACATAGTCTAAATGTCCATTTATTCAGTGTTTGTTTCATACCAACTGCAGAAATTTTTATTGAAAAATATTCTCTGCCATTGTAACCAGCCTCTGTTTTATGGGACTCCCTCTCTTGAAAAAAAAGCTTGCATTGCTGCTTTGAGGAATTATTTATGTTCTTTCCAATTTGCCACAAAAATAAGAAAAATGTACATCATAGTAGTCTGTTATTTTTTTCTAAAATGTATCAGTTTTTTTTTTTTTTTTGCACTTTGGACAAAAAGGCATCGCTAAGCTTCTTTTTCCTTGTAATCATGGAAAGCAGTAAAAACATGACAGAGAGTAAGTGTGATTTGTTTTTTTCAACAGTGGCTGTTACTCATAGTTAAGGAAGTTTCATCATTATCACTGCATTTGTAATATGCTACTTGACGGTTGGTGTTCAGTTAACCAAAGAAAATACCAGGTGTGAATAAAGTCAGTAAAAAGAAGTTCACTATGAGGAAGCTAATTATCTAATAAAAATGTGTCTCAAGTTTAATAAGATTTCTCAGAGATCTCAGTGTAAGGACCATTGGAGTTTATACCAAGAAGAGAGACCACTTTATGAGAGACAAAATAAGCAAACATTTTATGTCGTCAGACTTTGATGTTTAGGTTATTTATATTCTGCCAGATTCTTAAAATGATTTCAGGTATCTTACAAAGATTCATATATGGGAGCAAGATAAAATAAATTGAAAATAGGAATGAAAAATGAAGCAAAGGAAAAATAAAGATAGGCAAGTACAATGGAGCCTGGAATTAGTGCCAAAAGACAAACTGTGAAATCCTATACACTTTTCAGGGAAGGGCCACAGTGGGCTCAAAGCTTCCTTTTGGCCAGTGTTAAAGGGAAACATGATCCAGTGCACAATTGAGAATATTGGTAATATAATCAGACATTTCTGCCACTGGTATTTATAGAGAGGGCATTTTGAAATCTAGTTTAGACATCCTCAACAGCAAAATAGGCATAATAGAGAAAATCATGATAAAATACACATAACATGAAATTTAGCATTTTAACCATTTTGAAGCATACAGTTCAGTGGCATTAAGTACATGCACGCTTGTGTGACCATTGCCACCATTTAGTTCCAGAATGTTTCATAAAATGAAAACTTCATATCCACCATATCACTTCACTGGCAACCACCAGTCTCCTTTCTGTCTTATAATATTCTTAAAGTAAACATGATGAACACTTTCAAAACCCTACGTATTATAGTGCCATAGACAGAAATAGGTGGCAGCATATCATTTTCATATAATGTTCAAGTCTTCTGTAATTTTGACCGTCTAGAAAAGTGGAGTGCCATAAGAGAGGATGGTTGGCTTCCCTCACCTCTAAAACCATCAGGAAGAATAGCTGGGAGAATTGGTCTAGCTAAGTGATTGGGTTGGAAGAATTTCTACAGAGAGACATTCACTAGATACTATGGAGGCTACTTTGGAGAATAAGAAAGGCTTGGATCAAGTTTGTTGAAGAGTGATTTATGGCCAAGAATTACTGACCATCTTAGTATTTATCACAGCCCTAAGGGTCAGCTGAATTCCTCCTGTTGGTAAGGCTAATCCAGCAAGAGGGAGAGAGGGAAGCCACATCAGTTTCCCTGAAGGAAAAAGAAGCAGAAGTCAAGATTTGGAAAGCTGGAGGTGAAACAAGTATAATTCAGCCCATTGAGGGTGAATTCCAAAGAAGCAAGGTTTTGGGATAAGGATATGGGATAGATGGGCTCAGTAACCTTAAAATCAGTATAGGACTCAATTCATACCTTTGGTTCCTCAGTTTTTGCTTCTAATGTGCTATGAGAAAAACCTAGTAGATTTTGCATTGCTCCAATATTTATTTTGAGTTTTGAATGATAAGTACAAGTGATTGTTTAAGTGTGAAGAAGCAACATGAGTCAAAATAGGGAGGTATTACACTTTGAGTTACACTCAAAATCATCTTTGATTCTCTCTCCTTGTTTTTCAGCCACCCATTCTGCCATTTTTTTAAAGATTTTATTTATTTATTTGACAGAGTGAGAGAGCGAGAGAATGAGAGAACACAAGCATGGAAAGTAGCAGAGGGAGAGGAAGAAGCAGGCTCCCCGCTAAGCAGGGAACCCGATGCAGGACCCTGAGATCATGACTGGAGCCGAAGGCAGCCACTTAACTGACTGGGCCACCCAGGTGCCCCCATCCAGTCATTTTAAAAAAGATTTTATTTATTTATTTGAGAGACAGAGAGAGGGGCAGGGGAGGGGCAGAGGGAGAGGAAGAAGCTGAGTGCAGAGCCTGATGTGGGGTTTGATCCCAGGACCCTGAGATCATGACCCAAGCTGCTCAACTGACTGAGGCTCCGAGGTGCCCTCCTCCATCCAGTCATTTTGATGAGTTTTGCTTCCTCAATATCATCAGTGTTTTCCTTACCCATGACTTCTCTTCCATTCTTAGTGTCATGGCCCTAATCCAAGCCCTTTGGCATCTCATGTCTGGATGATGACTGTAGCTTTCCAACCGGTTTTCCACCTTTCAAGCTCTTGACCATTTAATTCTTTCTTTAAACTGTTTCCAGAATAAATGTCCTAAATGACTTTTCAGGTCATTCCACTCACATCACTCTTCTTTTCATTAGTCTTCAGTATAAGAAATAAGCATATGATAATTGTGCTATCAAAATTAGCAGGAAAAAAGATTATTCAAAAAGTTAAGCTCAGGCATGAGTTATTTCCTTAGGGAACACTTAAATCTCCATCATATATCATAATAAACTGTGGATATATTAGTGAAACAATAGAAGAGCTTGAAAAAGATATAGGTAATTATCTTTCTAATTGAAGGTAAGGTAAAGGACTTTCTAATAGAAAAAACAAAACAAAAAAACCCTGATGGATTTGACAACACAAAAATTTAAATTCTCTGGGTCAAAAATATCATGAATAAAAAGGTATGCACGAAGCTGGTCAAAATGCATAATGAAGAAGTACCTGGGTAGCTCAGTTGGTTAAGCATCTGCCTTTGGCTCAGGTCATGATCTGAGGGTCCTGGGACTGAGCCCCATGTCAGGCTTTCTGCTCAGTGGGGAGTCTGCTTCTCTCTCTCCCTCTGTGCTCTCTCTCCCTCTCTCAAGTAAGTAAATAAAATCTTAAAAAATGCGTAATGAATATGAGAGATCCCTGCCTGTGTCTTTTATTCTCTAGTCTTAGCCACACTTACCTGTGGCAGTGACTAGAAACAGTGAGACTCTTCCTTTGCATGTGCTGTTCCCTCTGTGTCTGGAATGTCCTTCCAGCACACCCTTCTGTGAATGGTGTTTCCTGGTTCTTTAGGTCTCAGGTCAAATATTCTCTTCTTAGAAAGGTCTTCCCTGTTTACCCTCTTTAAAGTAGCCAGCCCTCGCTGTCTCATCCTTTATGACCTTTACTCTGTCACATTACTTGTTTTGTGTTCGTTCTTCATAGCTGTCATCACTAATGGAAATCATCTTATTTGTTAGTGTTCTCATGTTTTGCTAGAATATAAGCTGTGTGAGTGTATGGACCTCATCTGTCTTGATCAGCAGCGTCTAGACTTCTTTTTGAAACATAGTAAGTGTTCAGTAAGTGTTGAATGAGTGAGTGAATGGGTAAACACATATATGTGTAGATAAAAACCTTGGAAGGATATATAACAAGCAATAATGGGGTTATTTCTAGTTGGAACCTTGTAGATGGTTAAATTTTTCTTAAGAATCTTTTCCAAATTTTCTAAAATGAGTATCTATTACTTTGTCAGAATTATAACTAAGTAGTATTTAATAGAAGCCATGTTTTATTAAACAATAGCATCTATAATGTCAGATCATTAATCTCAGTTAGCTTTGACAAAAGATGATAAACTGTGCAGACTATAAAGAACAAATTTCCTAGAAACAAGAGTATCAGCTTGCATCCTCTCAAAATATTCACACATTTAACACATCCAGTTAGCTTAACTGAATAATGAAGGAATCAGGCCAAAAAGCACCATCCAAATTGGATCTTCTTTTAAGATTCTAAAATAAAAATCTTCAAATAAGGAGAAAAATAATTTTAAAAAAATCAAGTACCACTGCCAGGTTTTAAGAAATGGTTGCCAGCAGTTTAGTCTCCCTGAATCTACCAGACATTAAAAAGGGCAGTTGAGGAAAAGGACTAGCTATAAAACAATTTGAAAAATACCACAGTAAAACTATCTGCATTGCCATCTGCAATAGAGACTTTATGACTCTGGAAAGGTCTGTTATAGTCTTACCCATTCTGAGCCATTCTCTGTCACATATTAGCCTTGTTTAAACTAATCAGTTCAACACGGGGTGGGGGTGGGGGAAGTGTCTGTTTTTTCTTCCCAAATGCAGATTTGTTTTTGGACATATTAAGATTAGGTCATGCCAAAGTGATGATACTTTAAATGACCTCAGATGGTCAAGTTGTTAGGAGCAAAAGTGAAACAAGATATAGTAGCCCTGTGTTTCATTTATTTACTCACTTGTGAAATCTTTATTCGGCACCTAATACAAATCTGTCACTGTTGGGTACTGGAGATGCACTGGTGATAAAGACATATGGTACTTGTCCACAGGGAGCTCACTTTCTACTGGAGGGAACACAATAAACAAAATAGACATCAATTGTGGTAAGTGCTGGAGTAGAAATATTTCCACAAGTAATAAAAGGACAAGGAGCAATAGATTGATAAGGGAAGACTTCTTCAAGGACATGATACTTAGACTGAGACCTAAAAGAATGAAAAGAAGCAAGCTAGGAGAAGAGCCAGGATTAGAGGTGTCCATTTCCAGGTCAGAGATATCTAGGAAATGACAAATACTGTGTGATCAAGCAAAATGAGCAGTGGAAATGTGAGATGCAGTAGGAATGATACAGAGACCAGATCACATTGTTGTATTTATTATTTTTTTAAAGATTTTATTTATTTTTTTGACAGAGAGAGAGACAGAGAGGGAACACAAGCAGGGGGAGTGGGAGAGGGAGAAGCAGGTTTCTGGTGGAACAGGGAGCCCGATGCGGGGCTCGATACAAGGACCCTGGGATCATGACCTGAGCCAAAGGCAGATGCTTAACAACTGAGCCACCCAGGTGCCCCATTGTAGTTGTATTTAATTTTAAATGGCGCAGGAAGCATCTGAAGTATTTTTATCAGCGGATGACAGGATTTAAAATATCAAAGCCAATAAAGTATTTTTAATGGGAAAATAGCAGAATCCAATTTTAAGTGATCATTCTTGCTATTTTGAGATTGAATCTTAGGGGGAACAGAGGTAAAAGCAGGAATTCTAGTCAGGAGGGAATTGTAGTCATCCAGATGAAAGACTAAGGTTGGACCATGGTGTTAGCAGTAGAGATGGAGAGAAGTGGATAGATCTAGGATATATTTTGGAAGCATAGCCCACAAGGAATGCTTTGGGACTAGATAGAGGAATTTAGAAAAAAATTAAGTTGAGTCCCAAGCTCTTGGCTTGACCATCTGGGGACAAAGTTATAGGATGAGGAGATTGGCAGAGGAACAGAGCTTTTTGTGAGTGTGGTGGGGAATTAAGTGTTCTAATTTTGGTACTTTAAAATTGAGATGGATTTAAAAATATTCAAGTAAAGATACCAATTAAGCAGTTGGATATATGAGGCTTAAGCTTGGAAGAGAGTTCTGGGATGGAGATGTAAAATGAGGAGACTGCAGTGTCAGTGTGTTTAAAGTTGTGGTAATAGAAGAAATGAAGGAGGAGAATGTGGATGAGAGAAAGGCCTGGAGATCAGCTCTGACATTTAGATTGAGGAAGAAGTAAGAGGAGCCCACAAAGGATACTGAGTGGGAGAAACTTAGGAGAGTGTGCTTGTTAGCTTAGAGAGCAGAGTACTCTCTTTCAATAAAGAGAACGTGGCTCGGCTAAGAGTGAGTGTGAGATAAGGACAAAATGTATTCATTAGGCTTGGTAACAAGTGATATCATTGCTGGTCTTTTTTTTTTTTTTTTAAAGATTTATTTTAGAGAGAAAGAGAGAGAGGGTGTGTGCGAGCAGAGGGAGGGGCAGAGGGAGAGATTCTCAAGCAGACTCCCCATTAGTGTGGAGGCTACAGGGGCTGATCTCAGGACCCTGAAATCACGATCTGAGCCAAAATCAAGAGTCAGATGCTCAACCAACTGAGCCACCCAGGAGCCCCTCATTGCTGGTCTTTTTAAGATGGAGTTTGTTAGTGTGGGGTTATGAAACCCCATGGAACCATTTAAATCAGTTCTTCATTCAAATGGTCAAACAAAAGTTTGAGGTTTTCTGTAATATTTCGTCAAAGATACTATTAGCCTTCTGGCCAGGTTCTCTTGGATCCCTTACCTTTTGCAAGCATGCTGGCTGCAGGTGTACTCTCACTCCCAACAGTCCCGTTCTTTATATGATGACAACATCTCTGTCATATTTGTCTTCCTACCTATGTCTACCGGCTCCACCTCATTTTAAACCCTTACTTCTTAACCAGACTTCCATAGTAGCCTTCTAACTGATTATCTTTCATTCAGTCATTCCTCCTTGCAGTCTCACCTATACTAGAGGTAGGAGGGGGCTGAATAATTCTTCCTGAAGCATAGCTCTGAGTATGTCACTTCCCAGGTCAAAGACCTTCACAAACTCCAAACTAACAGCAGAGTGAAGTCACTTCCTACAGTCCTGGTTCAGCTTATGTATTGGCTGACATAGACACCCTCTAAGTTTCCTTCTGTGTCGTTTCCATCTCTACTGTAACAAATTACCATAATTATCATGACTTAAAACAACACAAATTTATTTTCTTATAGTTCTGGAGATCAGAAGCTTGAAATGGGTCTCACTGGACTAAAATCAAGGTGTGGGCAGGGTTGTGTTCTTCTGGAGGCTCCAGAGGATAATTCATTTTCTTGACTTTTCCAGCTTTTTAAAAAAGATTTAGGGGGCCTGGGTGGCTCAGTCGTTAAGCTTCTGCCTTCAGCTCAGGTCATGATCCCAGGGCCCTGGGATTGAGCCCTGCATCGGGCTCCCTGTTCAGCGGGAAGCCTGCTTCTCCCTCTCCCACTCCCCCTGCTATTGTTCCCTCTCTCGCTGTGTCTTTCTCTGTCAAATAAATAAATAAAATGTAAAAAAAAAAAAGATTTATTTATTTATTTTGGAGAGAGAGAGAGAGAGAGAGAATGAGAAAGAGAGAGGAGGGGCAGAGGCAGAGGGAGAAAATCCCAACCTGAGTCCCCACTGAGCATGGAGTCTGATGCAGGGCTTGATCTCATGACCCTGAGATCGTGACCTGAGCCAAAATCAAGAGCTGGATGCTCAACTGACTGAGCCACCTGGGTACCCCAACTTTTCCAGCTTTTTAGAGACCACCTGTATTCCTTGGACTATGGCTCCCTTCCTTTGTGTTACACTGAGTCCTTCTGTGGCCACCTCTCTGGTTTTCCTTTTTCTGCCTTCCCTAGACTGATCCATATGACAACATCAAGTAATCTCCTTTGCCCGTACCTCCTAGTTAGGTCAGTGGGAGGCACCAACAGGAGATGGGAAGGCATGATGAGTGTGAGCTGTGGGTTCTTATTTTTCTGGCTTCATTCCTGCAGGTGTCTGTTGGTTGGGTATTGCTCCCCTTCCAAATACACAGCTCTTGTGGTCTCCAAACAACTTTCCTCTCTGGATTCTGATAACTACTCCCTTCTCATGCCCTTTCAAGTACCCTAGGATGGTAATGGTTCCTGGTTGTGACTGAGTGTGAACAACTCATTCTGGGTTTGTGTGGGATTTGTGGGTTTTAACACTGGAAGTCCTGAATCCCAGGAAACCCAAAGTCCTGGCCAGACAGAGGCAGTTTGTAACTCCAGTGTTACTAGACTCTAAATTCTGCCCAATTCTTTGAAAATAATTTTTCTTCATTATATTCTAATTTCCCAGTTTGAGTGTATCATGAGTTTCCTCTTGGGACTTTGACAAAGCCATGTTTGTCATGAAAAGTATTTGGAGTTTATTCTTATCCTCTACACTTTAGAAAGACCTGGCTGTAATATGGAGAACCAACTGAGTGTGGGGAGTTGTCAGAGTAGTCAGTAAGCTGTGGTTATGCTTAAACTTAGGCATGGAGATGGAGAGAAGCGGAGAGAATGGAGAAATGTAAATAAGGCTGGTATAACAGGGTGTGGTGATTAATTGGATGTGGGTGAACAGAGATTGGGATGAGGCAAGAATGAAATACGAGCTGTTCCTGGGGCACTTGGATGGACTGTAGTGCCAGTCACTGAGACAAGAAATTCTGGGGAGTATTTATCATGAATCAGTGTTGTACTTTGTTAAATGCTTTTTCTGCATCTATTGAAATTATCACATGGTTTTTATCCTTTCTCTTATTGTTGCGATGGGTCATATTGCTTGATTTGCAAATATTGAACCACCCTTGTATCCCAGGAATAAATCCTACTTGATGGTGGTGAGTGACCTTTTTAATATATTGTTGGATTTAGCTTGCGAATATTTTGTTGAGGATTTTGGCATCTATGTTCATCAGAGATATTGGCCTGTAGTTCTCTTTTTTTGTAGTGTCTTTATCTCGTTTTGGTATCAGGGTAATGCTGGCCTCATCGAATGAATTTGGAAGATTTCCTTCCTCTTATATTTTTGAGAAGAATAGGCATTAACTCTTTAAATGTTTGGTAGAATTCACCTGTGAAGCCATCTGGTCCTGGACTTTTGTTTGTTGGGAGTTTTTTGATTACAGATTTCAACTTCATTGCTGGTAATTGGGTCTGTTCAAATGTTCTATTTCTTCCTGATTCTGTTTTGGGAAGTTACATGTTTCTAGGAAGGATTAGGTTTAGTTGGGAAGATTGTGAGTGTAAAGAGTTTCACCCCCAGCAGCTCTTATTTTCAAATTATTTAACAGGCCTCCGTATGGATTATGATCAATGAAAAGCTTCTGAGTTAATGTTCTGAGTTTGTATGTGATAGGAAGTGACCACAGTTATCATTAATGCTATGAAGACCAGCAAAAACTTCTTTTGGGGGAAGCTTTCATCACCTTGTGAGTTTCTGAAGGTCTGTATAACAGATTAGCATGTACTTTGTGAGGGTAAAAGTGAAAAACCAAGGTTGAACTGGGCCCTCCCTTTGAGATCAAAAGGCCTTAGACAGACAGAATCCTTGAGGAGGGAAGATTCCATGAGAGAATGAATCTGACTGCTCTGCTGAAATCTTCCCTTTAGCACTCTGGCTAAGCAGGCAGTGAATAGAAACTTTTGAATTGGTGTGTGACCTATGAGCATGTGTAATAAATGACTTTGTATATCTTGGGAACATTTGCAATGCTTGAGTGTGTGTGACATTTAAATGTGAGTAACACTTGAGTAAGTTCCAGAGTTAGCTGAGGTCAATAAATGCTTTAATCAATATACCATGGCATTTATAACTTGTATCACAGCTCCTCCTAAATCTCTAGATGATTATGACCTGCAACACACCATTTCCATACTTTGGTTCACATGGTCTCAGCTGCTGCAAATCTCCTCATCTGGAAGCAATTTCTTTCTACTCTGCCTTTTCATAGTTTTCAACTTGTATATTCCTTATGGTGTACATCATGCCTTGCCTTTTCCGATGGGGGTGATTTGTATGCATGCCATCTCCCCTAGAAGATGTTATGACTGTCAGACTCTGAGCCTACACCCAGACGAATCCCTGGGAACCTATCTTTGGGTAGCTCATAAATTCCCACTGACTATTATTAAAGTCTTGTAGCTGCTGGTGTCTGATTCCACCAATCTGGCAATCTTGATATCCTACTTGCTCTAATATTAACTTAGCCGCTCTTAATAAGCCTGTTGATTCTGGGGAGGGCCATTTGATTCTCTAAGCTTTTGACAGCCTTCTTTGGATGTCTGGAATGTACAGCCCGTTTCCTTAAGCCAGCACTGAGCGGTATTCCATTGGCACCATATAGTATCTTACCTCTTATAGTTCTCTTTAAGTGTAGTGTCCTGTGTTCCACAAATGACTTCCAGATCCTTACATTCTTATTTTTATCTCCATTGTTTTATTGTAGAAAAATTGACTGTTTTAACCATATTTGAATGTATGGTTCAATGGTATTAAATACATTCGTGTTGTTGTGCAACCATCAGCACTATCCACTTTCAGAGCTCTTTTCATCTTGTAAAACTGAAACTCTACATCACTTAAACAATAATTTCCTATTCCCCCACCCCTTACCCTAACCCCTGGCAACCAGCATTCTACTTTCTGTCTCTATATATTTGACTCCACTGAATACCTTACATAAATGGAATCATACACTATTTGTTTTCTTGTGAGTGACTTATTTTACTTAGTATAATGTTCTCAAGGTTCATCCATGTTGTAGCATATAATAGAATTTCCTTCCTTTTTAGAGCTGAATAATATTCCACTGTATGTATGTACCACACTTTGTTTATCTGTTCATCCATTGGTGGACAGTTGGGTTACTTCATGTTTCAGCTATTGTGAATAATGCTTTTATGAACATGGTATATCCTTACATTCTCTTTTATTTTAGGTTTGCTTCTTTTTTGTCCATAGCCATTCCTAAGAGACTGGATTTAGCCTATTTTGATCTCTATCAGTAAGACTTGAAAAAGGTTTGTGTATAAGTGACTGATTAAGGAAGTGCTCCCAAGAGAAACTAGTAAGGCATCGGGGGAGGTGGTACCAGGGATAAGACAAAGCTATCCATGTGTACAATTTTGAGAGGTCCCACAAAGCGTATCTTCATCTTGTTACTATAGGAGAACTTTGAAATGTAGATTATGCTTCAGTGATGTCTCTCCCCCAAGGAAGAGAGCTGAGCTTTCATACATCTGTACTCTTCAGTCATTCCCTTTGGGGATGAAACTCCCAGGCACTTTTGGCTTTCTGCATGCTTGGATAAAGTGGCTCCAGCAGCCCCAGGGCTGAGTCCTCCAAATTAGCATTGCAGAAGTGGGTTGGGAAGCAAGAGCACCCCAGAACTGAGGAAGGGGCACAGAGAAAGAGTAGAAGAGATCAAGGGGGTTCTGGGTAGCTCTACCAGCAACATCCACTACAACTTCTCACTCAGAGTCCATATTCCAGTGTCCTCGGCACAAACCATCGTTTACAATGCTCCCTCCACTGCCTTTCCAGGAGACCCATTGAGAATTCATGAAACTATGACTCCTAGTCACCTTCTCTAATATGTTAGCATTTCTGAGAGGGGTGCTTTGGTGACCTTAACTACAAAAACTGAGAATTGCAACCGTGCATTTGCAGTTCTGAGTCTCCAACCTCTAGTGGAAAGCTTTGTAAATGACAGTGCACCCTGAATTCAAGTAAATTTCTGTTTTTCTAGACATATGGTCAATTCTGTTGAATAGCATATGAGGGAAGCTCCAAACAAAAGCATAATTAGGGAGAAAAAATTACCCACGTGTGCTTACTGGACAGAAGCTCAGTTTCATCAGTTGTATTTCTTGCTTTGAAACCAGGTATTGAAGGAGACAAATTTCCTGAGGGCCCTAGGCACATTCTGCTTCACATGGGCAAAGTCTTCTTGAGCAGATGATCTGGTTGTACTTGGGACTTCTCTTGATATTCAGAACTGCAAAACCTCAGATTTGATTTTTTTTAAAGCACTCCTTAGATATCCATTATTATCTTTGCAAGCCTCCCTGCTCCCATCGAAATCAGTTTTGAAGGTGGTTCACAAAGTTATAAGAATGATTTTCTTCTCACCAACTATGGAAGGAAAAGACTTTGGGACAGTATGGTAGACAAGAGACATTATTAATGTTATTTTATAAACTCATAAATATAACCTTGATTATATGAGTACACATTCTTACCAGTGCTCAGGTCCTAGGGACTTTCTGTTGCTGTCAATGCTGCACGGAGGAGATGTTATTAAAATCCACAAATCCATCTCTCCCACTGTGAACATAACTTTTAATTTGACAGTCGTAAAAGTCATCAACTATAACTATAACCATCATTTTAAAGATAGAGGAAGTGAAGCAGAGAAAGTTAATGGCATTTCACAGAAGTTATATTAATACAGCAATAGATCCCACCATTAACTACAATTTGTTCATTGTTTCAGTCAAAAGTAAATTTCTTTCATGGGAAATGATTACTATTGATTAGCAATATGGTTTAACTTTCTTCAAAAAAACTTCTTTCTAGCCTCCATTCTTTCTTTCTGCCTTAAATTTTAGTTAATTTAAATGAGGTTTGAAACTTAATGTTATGATTGCTCTTTATGCTGTTGGAGTTTAAGAATCTTTGGCATTTGTAGTTCATGACATTGAGATACAACTGCACTGAGTGAGGTTCAGATCAGATTCAGAATCAACCATTAAGTGACTTCTATGTACTTTGATCTCTGGGAGGTGCTTTCTCAAGTATTATTCAATTTAATCCATATAAAACTCTTCTGAGAAAAGATTATTGATCCCAATGTTACAATTGATCTACACAAATATGAGTATTGAGTGACCTATACAATTGTCAAATCACTATATTGCACAACTGAAACTAATATAACATTGTATGTAACTCTACTGGAATTAAAATAGAAAAATTTTAAAAATGAGAAAAATATAGAACTGACCCATCAGGAGGACTGTTGCCTCTGAGATCACTACTGGAAGCTATGGCAGAATTAAGAAACTCCTGCTGCCATTGATCACTGCAACTGTCTTTGGAAGAATGAAGAGCTAGAACGTGGGCATCATTGCTTCAATTCATTGATTAGAAAACCAAAACATAACATCAGTGCTGCCCCTTCAACTACCCCCATAACTACTTCTCATCAAACAGGGGAGGGAGAATGGACAGTGCTGCAGAGAAATCTCATATTCCCATGACTGTGCTTGCCAGCTGAATCAGCTAAATGAAGTATAGAAAAATAGATTTCGCTTTACTCCTGCCTTCCAGACCTCAAACAAGTGTTTCTAATTGTCAGAACTGAATATATATATAGCTGTAAGAGAGTCTTGGAGGTGATTTTTAGCTTCTTAATTTCTTTAAAAAGGCAGATCCACAAAAACAAGCTCACTGGCAGCCTAATCATGATCATAAGGGAGGATCAATCTTAGGTAAAGATGACATTGGAGAAAACACAATGGAGTGAGGACAGGTATATGGGCTTTTGAGGACATCATTGAGCCAATGATTAAAACTTGCTTGGAGCCTGTCCTGTTTCTGAACTTGAAGTTCTATAAAATAGTGACTGCCTCATTGTTTAAACATACTACCCGAAACTCTGTTATACCATTTGAAATCATTTGTTTATTTTTTACTCTCCCCCCACCCCTGCCACCATATAAATTCCAGAATGGCAGAGATTTTTCTGGTCTTATTCACTACTCCCTTCTTATCACCTGGACCAATGCCTCAAATAGAAAAGATACCAAAAATATTTGGTGAAATACTAACATAACATAATAAAATTAAATTTAAAAAAAGAAGTGATAAAAATTGGGAATAAAACATGATAATTGTGACTTAAAAGGAGTACTGATAACCACATGGTACTTATACCAGGAATGCAAAGTTGGCTTAACATTCAGAATCAATGCAACATACAGTATCAATAGATTAAAAAAAGAAAAATGATATGATCATCATAATAGATGCAGAAAAATTATTGGACAAAATTCAACACCCATTTTTTTTTTTTTTTTAGATTATTTCTTTATTTGACAGAGAGAGACAGTGAGAGAGGGAACACAAGCAGGGGGAGTGGCAGAGGGAGCAGTAGGCTTCCCGCAGAGCAGAGAGTCCGATGCAGGGCTCGAACCCAGGGCCCTGGGATCATGACCTGAGCCGAAGGCAGATGCCCAACGACTGAGCCACCCAGGCGCCCCTCAACACCCATTCTTGATAAAAACTCTCACCAAACTGGAACTTGAAGGGAAATTCCTCATCCTGATAAAGGACATCAGTGGAAGATCTATAGGAAATATACTTTTTTTAAAAAAGATTTTATTTATTTGACAGAGAGAGAGAGAGAGGGAGAGCACAAGCAAAGGGAGTGGCAGGCAGAGGGAGAGGGAGAAGCGGGCTCCCTGCTGTGGGGCTTAATCCCAGGACCCCAGGATCATGACCCCAGCCGAAGGCAGATGCCTAACTGACTGAGCCACCCAGGTACCCTATACTTTGGTTTTTTAAAATTATGTTTTCCCCCAGGCTTACTGAGTTATGATTGACTAATAAAAGTGTTTATTTAAGATGTACTGCATGATATTTGATATCCATGTATATTGTGACATGATTACCACAATCAAGCTAGTTAACATATCCATCACCTCATATAGTTACCTTTTATTTATTTATTTATTTATTTATTTATTTATTTATTTATTTATTTATTTTTGGTCTGATGAAAACACTTGAGATCTACTCTTTTAGCAAATTTCAAGTATACAATACATTATCATCAATCATAGTCACCATGTTGTACAATAGATCTTCCACATTTCTTCATTTTATAACTAAAGTTTGTATCCTTTGATCAGTTCTCCCCACTTCCCCACCCCAAGCTACTAGTAACCACCATGTTCTACTCACTGAAAACTATAAAACATTGATGAAGTAAATTTAAGAAGATAAATAAGTAGAAAGATAACCCATGTTCATCAATATTGTTAAAATGTTCATTCTACCCAAAGTGATCTATAGATTCACTGCAATGCCTATCAAAATTCCAATGGCATTTTTCACAGAAATAGAAAAAAAAAATCCTAAAATTTGTATAGCACCACAAAAGACTCCTAATAGTTAAAGCAATCTTGAGAAAGAACAAAAAACCTGGAGGCATCACACTTCCTAATTTCAAATTATATTGCAAAACTATAGTAATCAAAAGAGTATGGTACTGGCATAAATACAGCAAATATACTTAATGATGATTGACTGCGCATCCCCCGAGAATGGAAACAAAGAAATGTTCATTCTTACCACTTCTAGTCAGTATTGTACTTCAGGTTCCAGTTAGTTTAATAAAGCAAGACAAAGAAATAAAAGTCATGCAGGTTAGAAAAAAAAAGTCTTTATTTGACAACTTGGATGTCAGCATAAATAATCCCTCAAAAAATGCTACTAGAATTATTAACTGCATGCATTTAGCAAGGTTGCAAGGAGGGTATAAGATCAATATGTATAAAAATCAATTGAATTTCTATAATAACAGTGAAATGTTAAATATTGAAGTAAAAAAGTGTCATTTGCAATAGCATCACAAAGTATAAAATAGGAGTAAATATAACTAAATATGTGTAACATTTGAATATTGAAAAGTAAAAACAGTGATGAGAGAAATTAAAGGCTTAAACAAATTGAGGGAGGAGATACTATTTTCATGGATTGGAAGTTTTGACATTGTAAAAATGTTAGTTCTCCTCCAATTCATCTGTAAATTCAATACAATATTCACCAGTATCCCGGTAGGCTTTTTTGTTAAAATTGGCAAGCTGCTTCTAAAATGTTATGTAAATACAAAGGAGTTTTGTAATTAACAAAATTGTTTTGTAATTAACAAAATTGGAGGACTACTCAAAACTTACTATAAAAATATAGTAATCCAGACGGGGTAGTATTGGTGAGAGGATAGTTAATGTAGATCAATAGACCTTAATAGAGGGTCTAGAAATAGATCTACACAAATATGATCAATCGATTTTCAACAAAGGTGCCAAGGTAATTCAATAGAAAGATAGTCTTTTCAATAGACAGTGCTGGAATAAGTATACATTCATATACAAAAAATAAACGATCCATATCTTGTATTTAAAAATGAATGCAAGGTTCATAAGTACCCTTTGTTGAGATTTCTCCAGTCTTTGCTTACAAGTGGAACTACATTATTAAGAATAAGCTGGGGAGATTGGAGGGAAGATGGCAGAAGAGTAGGTGACCCGCGTTTCCTCTGTTCCCTTGAATTCAGCTTAGATATCTATCAAATCATTCTGAACACCTGTAAATTCAACCGGAGTTCTAAGAAAAGAATTGCTATAATTCTACAAATAGAAAAGCGACCACTTTTTGCAAGATAGGAGGTGTGGAGATGTGAATCTGAGGCAGTATTTTTGAATAGTAAACCAGCCCTGCCAGAAATATTAAAGAGGATCCTGTAAGTGGAGAGAGAGCCCAAAAGTAACAGAGACTAGAAAGAAACAGACAGTCTACAGAATCAGTGACTTTACAAGTAATACAATGGCACTAAATTCATATCTTTCAATAGTTACTCTGAATGTAAATGGGCTAAATGCTCTAATCAAAAGACACAGGGTATTAGATTGGATAAAAAAGCAAGACCCATCGATATGCTGTCTGCAGGAGACTCATTTTAGACCCAAAGACACCTCCAGATTGAAAGTGAGGGGGTAGGGGCACCTGGGTGGCTCAGTCGTTAAGCATCTGCCTTCAGCTCAGGTCATGATCCCAGGGTCCTGGGATTGAGCCCCACATTGGGCTCCCTGCTCAACAGGAAGCCTGCTTCTCCCCACTCCCCTTGCTTGTGTCCCCTCTCTCACTGTGTCTCTCTCTGTCAAATAAATAAATAAAATCTTAAAAAAAAAAGTGAGGGAGTAGAAAACATTTATCACGCTAATAGACATCAAAAGAAAGCTGGGGTGACAATCCTCCTATCAGACAAATAAGATTTTAAACCAAAGACTATAGTTAGGGATGAAGAGGGACACTATATTATACTTAAAGGGTCTATCCAACAAGAAATCTAACAATTATAAATATTTATGCTCCTAATGTGGGAGCAGCCAATTATATAAGCCAATTAATAACAAAGTTAAAGAAACACATTGATAATAATACAATAATAGTAGGTGACTTTAACACCCCACTCACAGTGAGGGACAGATCATCTAAGCAGAAGATCAACAAGGAAACAAGGGCTTTGAATGACACACTGGGCCAGATGGACTTCACAGATATATACAGAGCATTCCATCCTAAAGCAACAGAATATACATTTTTCTCAAGTGCACATGGAACATTCTCCAGAATAGATCACATCCTGGGTCACAAATCAGGTCTCAACTGGTACTAAAGGTTGGGATTATTCCCTTCATATTTTCAGATCACAATGCTTTGAAACAGGAGCTCAGTCAAAGGGGAGATTTGGAAGGAACTCAAATACTTGGAGGCTAAAGAGCATCCTACTAAAGAATGAATGGGTCAACCAGGAAATTAAAGAAGAATTTTAAAAAATTCATGGAAACAAATGAAACCACCACTGTTCAAAACCTTTAGGATGTAGCAAAGGTGGTCCTAAGAGGGAAGTACATCATAATACAAGCCTTTCTCAAGAGACTAGAAAAGTCTCAAATACACAAACTAACCCTACGTCTAAAGGATCTGGAGAAAGAACAGCAAACAGAACCTAAACCACACAGAAGATGAGAAATAATAAAGATCAGAGCAGAAATCAATGAAATAGAAACCAAAAGAACAGTAGGACAGATCAACAAAACTAGAAGCTGGTTCTTTGAAAGAATTAGTAAGATCGATAAACCCCTAGCCAGACTTAACAAAAAGAAAAGAGAAAGGACCCAAATTAATAAAATCATGAACCAAAGAGTAGAGATCACCCCAAACTAAGGAAATAAAAACAATTATAAGAACATATTATGAGCCACTATATATCAACAAATTAGACAATCTGGAATAAATGGTTGCGATCCTAGAGACATATAAAACTGAACCAGGAAGAAATAGAAAACCTGAACAGACCCATAACCAGCAAGAAAATTGAAGTAGTAATCAAAAATCTCCCAATAAACAAGAGTCCAGGACCAGATGGCTTCCCAGCAGAATTCTACCAGACATTGAGGAAAACTTCCAAACTTGTTCTGTGAGGCCAGCATTACCTTGATCCCAAAACCAGAAGAACCCACTACAAAGGAGAATTACAGAACATTATCCCTGATGAACATGGATGCCAAAATTCTTACCAAGATACTAGCCAATAGGATCCGCCAGCACATTAAAAGGATTATTCACCATGACCAAGTGGGATTTATTCCTGGGCTACAAGGGTGGTTCAACATCTGCAAATCAATCAATGTGATATATCACATTAATAAAAGAAAGGACAAGAACCATATGATTCTCTTAATTGATGCAGAAAACGCATTTGACAAAACACAGAACCCTTTCTTGATTAAAACTCTCCACAGTGTAGGGGTAGAGGGAACATACCTCAATATCATAAAAGCCCATAAATGAAAAGCCCACAGCAAATATCATTGTCAATGGGGAAAAACTGAGATCTTTCCCCTAAGGTCAGGAACACAATAGGGATGCCCATTCTCACCACACCACTGTTGTTCAGCATAGTACTAGAAGTTCTAGCCTTAGCAGTCAGACTACAAAAAGAAATAAAAAGCATTCAAATAGGTGAAGAAGAAGTCAAACTCTCACTCTTCGCAGATGGTGTGATACTTTACGTGTAAAACCCAAAAGACTACACCCCAAAATTGCTAGAACTCACACAGGAATTCAGCAATGTGGCAGGATGCAAAACCGATGCACAGAAATCAGTTACACTAACAATGAGACAGAAAAAAGAAATTAAGGAATCGATTCCATTTACAATTGCACCCAAATCCATAAGATACCTAGGAATAAACCTAACCAGAGAGGTAAAGGATCTGTACTCAGAAAACTATAGAACACTTATGAAAGAAGTTGAAGAAGACACAAGGAAATTCCATGCTCAGGGATTGGAAGAATAAATATTTTTAAAATGTCTATGCTACCCAGAGCAATCTACACATTCAGTGTAATCCCTATCAAAAATACCATTGGCGTTTTTCACAGAGATGGAACAAATAATCCTAAAATTTTTATGGAACCAGGAAAGACCCTGAATAGTCAGAGGAATGTTGAAAAAGAAAACCAAAGCTGGTAGCATCACAATTCCAGACTTCAAGCTCTATTACAAAGCTGTTATCATCAAGACAGTATGGTACTGGCACAAAAACACACACAGATCAATGGAACAGAATAGAGAACTCAGAAATGGACCCTCAACTCTATGGTAAACTGATCTTTGACAAAGCGGGAAAGAATATCCAATGGAAAAAGGACAGTCTCTACAACAAATGGTGCTTGGAAAATTGGACAGCCACATGCAGAATGAAACTGGACCATTTTCTCATACCATACACAAAGATAAACTAAAAATGGATGAAAGACCTAAATGTGAGACAGGAATCCATCAAAATCCTAGAGGAGAACACAGGCAGCAACCTTTTCAGTCTCAGCCACAGCAACTTCTTACTAGACACATCTCCAAAGGCAAGGGAAGCAAGGGCAAAAATGAACTATTGGGATTCATCAAGATAAAAAGCTTCTGCACAGCAAAGGAAGTGGTCAACAAAACTAACAAGCAACCTATGGCATGGAAGAAGATATTTGTAAATGACATATTAGATAAAGGGCTAGTATCCAAGATCTATAAAGAATTTACCAAACTCAACACCCAAAAAACAAATAATCCAGTCAGGAAATGGGCAGACGACATGAACAGACATTTCTACAAAGACGACATGAACAGACATTTCTACAAAGAAGACATACAAATGGCTAACAGACACATGAAAAAGTGCTCAACATCCCTCGGCATCAAGGAAATCCAAATCAAAACCACAATGAGATACCACCTCACACCAGTTGGAATGGCTAAAATTAACAAGTCAGGAAACAACAAATGTTGCTGAGGTGTTGCTTAGATGTGGAGAGATGGGAACCCTCTTAACACTGTTGGTGGGGATGCACACTGGTGCAGCCACTCTGGAAAACAGTATGGAGGTTCCTCAAGAAGTTGAAAATAGAGCTACCCTATGACCCAGCAATTGCACTACTAGGTATTTACTCCAAAGATACAAATGTATTGATTCGAAGTGGCACCCTCATCCTGATGTTCATAGCAGCAATGTCCACAATAGCCAACCGTGCAAAGAGCTGAGATGTCCATCAAAGGGTGAATGGATAAAGAAGATGTGGTGTGTGTGTGTGTGTGTGTGTGTGTGTATACACACAGTGGAATATTACTCAGCCATCAGAAAAGATGAATACTTACCATTTACATGGATGTGGATGGAACTGGAGGGTATTATGCTGGGCGAAATAAGTCGATAAGAGACAATTATCATATGGTTTCATTCATGTGGAATATAAGAAACAGCAAAGAAGATCATAGGGGAAGGGAGGGAAACTGAATGGGAAGTCATTAGAGAGGGAGAGAGACTCTTAACTATAGGAAACAAACAGGGCTGCTGGAGGGGAGGTGGGTGGGGAGATGGGGTAACTGGGCATTGGGTAAGGAGGGCATGTGATGTGATAAACGCTGCATATAACTATGCAACTAATGAACTTTTGAACTCTACATCCGAGACTAATGATGTACTGTATTTTGGCTAATTGAATTTAAATTAAAAAAAAAAAAAAGGGATGCCTGGCTCGCTCAGTCAGTTAAGCGTCTGCCTTCGGCTCAGGTCATGATCTCAGGGTCCTGGGATCAAGTCCCACATTAGGCTCCTTACTTAGCAGGGAGCCTGCTTCTCCCTCTGCCTGCTGCTCTCCTGTTTGTGCTTGCTCTCTCTCTCTTTCTCTCTGACAAATAAAAATCTTTAAAAAAAACCCACAACAAACAAATGAAAATGAATACAAAATGGATGACAGGCTTAAATGTAAAACCTGAAGTTGTAAAACTTCTAGAAGAAAACTCAGGTCAACATCTTTGTGACCTTGGTTAGGAAAAGATTTCTAAGCTAGAACACACAAAACACAAAGCACACACACATAAAGGGAAAAATTGATACATTAAAGTTCATCAAAGTTTAAAAGTTCTGCTCTTTGAGAGATACTATTAAAAAAATGAAAGCCAAGCCATACACTGAAAGAAAATATTTGCAAAACACATATCAGGATTTGTATTTAGAATTTATAGAATTTTGAAACTTAATAGTAAAATAAAATCCAATTTAAAAAATGGGCAAAAAATTTAAACAGATACTTCACCAAAGAAGAGATACTGATGACTGATTGTAAATAAACAGATGAGAAGATATTTAACATCATTAGTTACTATGGAAATTTGTGGAAATATAAATTAAAGCCATGGGATACTATACACATTTATTAGAACAACAAAAAAGGAGGGGGGCTGAGGTGGCTCAGTCGTTTGGGTGTCCAACTCTTGGTTTCTGCTCAGGTCATGGTCTCAGGGTTGTGGGATTGAGTCCTGCTCTGGCTCCACGCTCAGGATGGAGTCCGCTGCAGATTCTCCCTCTCCCTCTGCCCCTCCCCCTGCTCGTTCTCTCTCTCATTCTCTCTCTAAAATAAAATCTTAGAAACAAAACAAAAAAGAAAAAGGAAAGAAAGAGAGAAAGAAATAACCCTGTTCCTCTACTCTTCTCCTACCCCAGCCCTAATGTGACAACTCCAAGTGTTGATGAGTTTGTGAGAATATGGAACATCTGGAACTTTTATACACTGCTATTGGAGATGCAAAATAATACGGCCATTTTGGAAAACAGGCAGTTTCTTATAAAAATAAACATATACTGGGGGGCGGAGCAAGATGGCGGAGGAGTAGGAGACCTAGATTTCGTTTGGTCTCAGGAATTCAGCTGAATAGGGATCAAACCATTCTGAACACCTACGAACTCAACAGGAGATCAAAGAGGAGAGTAGCAACAACTCTCTGAGCAGAGAAGGGACCACTTACTGGAAGGTAGGAGGTGGGGAGAAGTGAATCCGAGGCGATATTCGGGAGGATAGACGGCGGGGGAGGGGCCTCCGCCGGCCGCTTCTGGCAAGTGCTAGAGCCGCGGAGCACAAAATCGGACCTTTTGGAAGTCGGCTCCGCTGAGGGACGTCACTCCAGTGGCTAAGCGGGGGTGGAACCCTCGCGGGACAGTGGGGTCTCAGGACCCTTGGGGTCACAGAAAGACCGGGGGAGCCTGAGTGCGCCAGAGCTCCCAGGTATCGGAGCGGGGAAGCCGGCTGCAGAGACGGAGCTGAGGCGCGGGCTCTCAGCTTGGGGTGGCCATAAACTGTGATCCGCGGCCCAGTCGGGCCACTGCTCCTGCAGCAGGGACCCAACAGGTGGCAGATCCGGGGAGACTCCCCTTCCTTCCCGGGGAGGAGCGGCGCGGGAACGCACCGCAGGGATCTGCTGGGTTTGGAGACTCCACACGGGGTCGGGTGCCGGAGATACAAGGGCTCGGTCACAGGCCGGGTGAGCACGGAGTGCAGCCGGAGACCGGCGACAAGGGAGTGACTGCTTTTCTCTGGGGGCGCACTGAGGAGCGGAGCCCCGGTTTCTCGGCTCCTCTGGGTGGAGATTGGGAGGCCACCATTTTTGCCCAGGTCCTCCAAGGCTGTACGGAGAGCTTGCAGGGAACAAAAGCTCCTGAGATCAAACCCAAGCAGCTTGCTTAGCCCGGACCGACAAGGGCGGGGCAATTCAGCCTCCGGCAAAGACATTTGGAAACCACAGCAACAGGCCCCTCCCCCAGAAGATCAGCATGAACAGCCAGCAAGCCAAGACCAAGTTAACCGATCAAGGAGAACGGGAGAACTCCAGCGCTAGGGGAATACTGCACATAGAATTCATGGCTTTTTTTTTTACCATGATTCATTAGTTCATCAAAGTTAATTTTTGTTAACTGTTTTTTTTTCTTTTTCTTTTTCCCTTTTTCAACCAACATCTTACCAATCTCTTTTTAAAAAAAAAAAATTTTTTTTTATTTTTCATTTTTAGAGTCATATTTTATCCCTTCAGAGTAGTTACCCTTATTTTTGGCATATATATATAAGTTGTTCTCTCTTTAAAATTTTGAGATACAGTTTCTTCTAACAGATAAAAATATACCCTAAATCACTAGTGTATGGTTCTGTTCTAGTCTCCTGCCTGATCACATTCTCTCCCTTTTTTCTTTTTTTTTTTTAAATCTTCTTTCTTTTTTCAAACAACTTCTTATCTTATCAAGTCCTTTTATAAAATCTTTTATAATTTTCATCTTTGCAGTCATCTTCTATCCCTTCATTGTATCAACCCTTATTTTGTACATATATGTCTTTCTTCCTTTAAAATTTTAGGAGGCACTTTTTTCTAACAGACCAAAATACGCCCAAAATCTAGTGTGTGGCACTGATCTATGCATTAGCCTGATGATATTTGATCACATTCTGCTTTTTTTGTATTGTTCTGTTTTTGTTTTTATCTTTTTTCTTTTTTTTTCTCTTTTTTCTTTCTTTCCCTTTTTTTCCCCCTGGTTTCAGGTCTTTTCTGATTTGTATACAGTATATTTGCTGGGGACGTTGTAGCATTTTGTTCTCTCATTCATCTATTCTCCTCTGGACAAAATGACAAGACGAAAAAAATCACCTCAGCAAAAAGAACAAGAGGTAGTACCGTCAGCCAGGGATCTACTCAATACGGACATTAGTACGATGTCGGACCTAGAGTTCAGAATCATGACTTTAAAGATACTAGCTGGGCTTGAAAAAAGCGTGGAAGTTATTAGAGAAACCCTTTCTGGAGAAATAAAAGAACTAAAATCTAACCAAGTCGAAATCAAAAAGGCTATTGAGGTGCAATCAAAAATGGGGGCACTAACGGCTAGGATAAATGAGGCAGAAGAGAGAATCAGTGATATAGAAGACCAAATGATGGAAAGTAAAGAGGCTGAGAAAAAGAGGGAGAAACAACTACAGGATCACGAGGGCAGAATTCGAGAGATAAGTGATTCGATAAGACGAAATAACATTAGAATAATTGGGATCCCAGAAGAAGAAGAAAGAGAGAGAGGGGTAGAAGGTATATTGGAGCAAATAATAGCAGAGAACTTCCCTAATGTGAGGAAGGAAACAGGCATCAAAATCCAGGAGGCACAGAGAACCCCTCTCAAAATCAATAAAAATAGGTCAACACCCCGACATCTAATAGTAAAACTTACGAGTCTCAGAGACAAAGAGAAAATCCTGAAAGCAGCTCGGGAGAAGAGATATGTAACCTACAATGGTAAAAATATTAGATTGGCAACAGACCTATCCACAGAGACCTGGCAGGCCAGAAAGGACTGGCAAGATATCTTCAGAGCACTAAATGAGAAAAATATGCAGCCAAGAATACTATATCCAGCTAGGCTGTCATTGAAAATAGAAGGAGAGGTAAAAAGCTTCCAGAACAAACAAAAAATTAAGGAATTTGCAACCACGAAACCAGCCCTCCAAGAAATATTGAAAGGGGTCCTCTAAGCAAAGAGAGAGCCTAAAAGCAGCAAAAATCAGAAAGGAACACAGACAACATACAGTAACAGTCACCTTACAGGCAATACAATGGCACTAAATTCATACCTTTCAATAGTTACCCTGAATGTAAATGGGCTCAATGCCCCAATCAAAAGACACAGGCTATCAGATTGGATTAAAAAACAAGACCCATCCATATGCTGTTTGCAGGAGACTCATTTTAGACCCAAAGACACCCCCAGATTGAAAGTGAGGGGGTGGAAAACCATTTACCATGCTAATGGACGCCAAAAGAAAGCTGGGGTGGCAATCCTTATATCAGACAAACTAGATTTTAAAACAAAGACTGTAATAAGAGATGAGGAAGGACACTATATCCTACCTAAAGGGTCTATCCAACAAGAAGATCTAACAATTGTAAATATCTATGCCCCGAACATGGGAGCAGCCAATTATATAAGGCAATTAATAACAAAAGCAAAGAAACACATTGACAACAATACAATAATAGTGGGGGACTTTAACACCCCCCTGACTGAAATGGACAGATCATCTAAGCAAAAGATCAACAAGGAAATAAAGACTTTAAATGACAAACTGGACCAAATGGACTTCACAGACATATTCAGAACATTCCATCCCAAAGCAACGGAATACACATTCTTCTGTAGTGCCCATGGAATATTCTCCAGAATTGATCACATCCTAGGTCACAAATCAAGTCTCATCCGGTACCAAAAGATTGGGATCATTCCCTGCATATTTTCCGACCACAATGCCTTGAAACTAGAACTCAATCACAAGAGGAAAGTCGGAAAGAACTCAAATACATGGAGGCTAAAGAGCATCCTACTAAAGAATGAATGGGTCAACCAGGAAATTAAAGAAGAATTAAAAAAATTCATGGAAACCAATGAAAATGAAAACACAACTGTCCAAAATCTTTGGGGTACAGCAAAGGCAGTCCTGAGAGGAAAGTATATAGCAATACAAGCGTTTCTCAAGAAACAAGAAAGGTCTCAAATACACAACCTAACCCTACACCTAAAGGAGCTGGAGGAAGAACAGCAAATAAAGCCTAAACCCAGCAGGAGAAGAGAAATAATAAAGATCAGAGCAGAAATCAATGAACTAGAAACCAAAAGAACAGTAGAACAGATCAACGAAACTAGGAGCTGGTTCTTTGAAAGAATTAACAAGATTGATAAACCCCTGGCCAGACTGATCAAAAAGAAAAGAGAAATGACCCAAATCAACAAAATCATGAATGAAAGAGGAGAGATCACAACCAACACCAAAGAAATACAAACAATTATAAGAACATATTATGAGCAACTCTATGCCAGCAAATTAGATAACCTGGAAGAAATGGGTGCATTCCTAGAGATGTATCAACTACCAAAACTGAACCAGGAAGAAATAGAAAACCTGAACAGACCTATAACCACTAAGGAAATGGAAGCAGTCATCAAAAATCTCCCAAGAAACAAAAGCCCAGGGCCAGATGGCTTCCCAGGGGAATTCTATCAGACATTTCAAGAAGAATTAATACCTATTTTCCTGAAACTGTTCCAAAAATAGAAATGGAAAGAAAACTTCCAAATTCATTTTATGAGGCCACCATTACCTTGATCCCAAAACCAGACAATGATCCCATCAAAAAGGAGAATTACAGACCAATATCCTTGATGAACATGGATGCAAAAATTCTCACCAAACTACTAGCCAGTAGGATCCAACAGTACATTAAAAGGATTATTCACCACGACCAAGTGGGATTTATCCCTGGGCTGCAAGGCTGGTTCAACATCCGCAAATCAATCAACGTGATACAATACATTAACAAAAGAAAGAACAAGAATCGTATGATCCTCTCAATAGATGCAGAAAAAGCATTTGACAAAGTACAGCATCCTTTCTTGATCAAAACTCTTCAGAGTATAGGGATAGAGGGTACATACCTCAATATCATAAAAGCCATCTACGAAAAACCTACAGCGAATATCATTCTCAATGGGGAAAAGCTGAGAGCTTTTCCCCTAAGGTCAGGAACGCGGCAGGGATGTCTACTATCACCACTGCTATTCAACATAGTATTAGAAGTCCTAGCCACAGCAATCAGACAACAAGAAGAAATCAAAGGCATCCAAATCGGCAAAGAGGACGTCAAACTCTCACTCTTTGCAGATGATATGATACTTTATGTGGAAAACCCAAAAGACTCCACCCCAAAACTGCTAGAACTCATACAGGAATTCAGTCAAGTAGCAGGCTATAAAATCAATGCACAGAAATCAGTGGCATTCCTATACACCAACAACAAGACAGAAGAGAGACAAATCAAGGAGTCAATCCCATTCACAATTGCACCCAAAACCATAAGATACCTAGGAATAAATTTAACCAAAGAGACAAAGGATCTGTACTCAGAAAACTATAAAATACTCAGGAAAGAAATTGAAGAAGACACAAAGAAATGGAAAAACTTTCCATGCTCATGGATTGGGAGAACCAAGATTGTGAAGATGTCAATGCTACCTAGAGCAATCTACACATTCAATGCAATCCCCATCAAAATACCATCCACTTTTTTCAAAGAAATGGAACAAATAATCCTAAAATTTGTATGGAACCAGAAGAGACCCCGAATAGCCAGAGGAATATTGAAAAAGAAAAGAAAAGCTGGTGACATCACAATTCCGGACTTCCAGCTCTATTACAAAGCTGTCATCATCAAGACAGTATGGTACTGGCACAAAAACAGACACATAGATCAATGGAACAGAATCGAGAGCCCAGAAATGGACCCTCAACTCTATGGTCAACTTATCTTTGACAAAGCAGGAAAGAATGTCCAGTGGAAAAAAGACAGTCTCTTCAACAAATGGTGTTGGGAAAATTGGACAGCCACATGCAGAAGAATGAAACTGGACCATTTCCTTACACCACACACAAAAATAGACTCCAAATGGTTGAAAGAGCTAAACGTGAGACAGGAGTCCATCCAAATCCTAAAGGAGAACACAGGTAGCAACCTCTTCGACCTCAGGCACAGCAACTTCTTCCTAGAAACATCACCAAAGGCACAGGAAGCCAGGGCAAAAATGAACTATTGGGATTTCATCAAGATAAAAAGCTTTTGCACAGCAAAAGAAACAGTCCACAAAACCAAAAGACAACCGACAGAATGGGAGAAAATATTTGCAAATGACGTATCAGATAAAGGGCTAGTATCCAAAATCTATAAAGAACTTATCAAACTCAACACCCAAAGAACAAATAATCCAATCAAGAAATGGGCAGAAGACATGAACAGACATTTTTCCAAAGAAGACATCCAAATGGCCAACAGGCACATGAAAAAGTGCTCAACATCGCTCGGCATCAGGGAAATCCAAATCAAAACCTCAATGAGATACCACCTAACACCCGTCAGAATGGCTAAAATTAACAAGTCAGGGAACGACAGATGTTGGCGGGGATGTGGAGAAAGGGGAACCCTCCTACGCTGTTGGTGGGAATGCAAGCTGGTGCAACCCCTCTGGAAAACAGTATGGAGGTTCCTCAAACAGTTGAAATTAGAGCTACCATTCGATCCAGCAATTGCACTACTGGGTATTTACCCCAAAGATACAAATGTAGGGACCCGAAGGGGTACGTGCACCCCAATGTTTATAGCAGCGATGTCCACAATAGCCAAACTGTGGAAAGAGCCAAGATGTCCATCGACAGATGAATGGATAAAGAAGAAGTGGTATATATACACAATGGAATATTATGCAGCCATCAAAAGGAATGAGATCTTGCCATTTGCAATGACGTGGATGGAACTGGAGGGTGTTATGCTGAGTGAAATAAGTCAATCAGAGAAAGACATGTATCATATGACCTCACTGATATGAGGAATTCTTAATCTCAGGAACAAACTGAGGGTTGCTGGAGTGGTCTGCGGTGGGAGGGATGGGGTGGCTGGGTGATAGACATTGGGGAAGATATGTGCTACGGTGAGCGCTGTGTATTGTGTAAGACTGTTGAATCACAGATCTGAAACAAATAATGCAATATATTTTAAGAAAAAAGAAAAAGAAGAAGATAGCAGGAGAGGAAGAATGAAGGGGAGTAAGTCAGAGGGGGAGACGAACCAGGAGAGATGATGGACTCTGAAAAACAAACTGAGGTTTCTAGAGGGGAGGAGGGTAAGGGGATGGGTTAGCCTGGTGATGGGTATTAAAGAGGGTACATTCTGCATGGAGCAGTGGGTGTTATGAACAAACAATGAATCATGGAACACTACACCAAAACAAATTATGTAATATATGGTGATTAACATAACAATAAAAAATAAAAAACAAACAAACAAAAAAAAACATATACTTACCATAGGGCTAGCAATCCCATTCCCGGGTATTCACCCAAAAGAAATGAAAACCTATGTCTATGCAATGACTTGTATGGAAATATTTACAGCAACCCACATGCCCATCAGCTGGGGAATGGGTAAACAAATTTTCGCACATCTCTACAATGGAAAAACACTTATCAATAAGAAGGAAAAAACTGATACATGCAACAACATGCCATCCTAGAAAAAGTAAAATTATAGGGATAGAAATTATATCAATGGTTGTTGGGTGCTGGGAGTGGGAGGACAGAATTGATTACAAAAGGGCCAGAGGGAACATTTTGATGACAATAATCTGCATTTTTTGATTGTGATGATAGTTACAAAACCAACTATAGTTATAAAACATTTGTCAAAATCCACCAAACTGTAACACTTAAAAAAGATGAGTTTTATTGTATGTAAATTTTAAAAAAAGGAGTAGTAGGGATTGATGAAATACATAAAATATAGAATTAAGCCTAAATATTAGTTGCAAATTTGATTACAGTATCATACTCAGTGTGATAAATAATTCTTATAAGAAGGATAAATAGGTAATATTAATAATTTGAAAGAAGCTGGGTTCAAAATCAAAGTGTACATATTATATTTTTAAATCACTAAATTAGAAAAAAAAATGTATCTAAGCTTTCAATTCAAGCAGTTGTAAATAAAATGATAAAATAAATCAAAAGAGACCAGGAAGAAGAAATGAATAAAGATAAAAGGAGATTTTAGTGGATTAGAAAATAAGAATAAGAAGGTTTAATTAATAAATCCCAAAAATAGTTATTAAGAAAACTATGAAATAATTGCTGCCCTACAACTGAAGAAATCAAGTGACAGAATTGAAACAGGATATAACCACAGATAAAGAGAAGATACAAAATGTAGGAGAAAAAGATGCCAAGTTTAATGCCATGTTAATTTTTCCATTTAATTTATTTAAAATAACATTTATTTTTCCTGATTATTTAAGTAACAGTTTCCATTACAGAAATATGTGGAAGAGAATACTCAAAATGAAAATCACTCATGATCCTATCAGGAATAACTACCATTAATTTGGTGTATATTATTGTAGGTGTAATTTACTACATATCTCCTTATTTATCTATACATAGTAGTTCTTATAAAAGCAGGATAATTTTCCACACTATAAATTTCTTTTTTTTTCACACTATAAATTTCTAGTAGCAGAATTTCTGGATAAAAAAATTTTTTTAAGAATTTTGATTTTTTAAAATTGTCCTACAGAAATAACATAATCCTGTTCTATTTTGTGAGCAGAGTGCATGCCTAGTTCTCTACCCTTTTGCCAATGCTCGTTATTAGATTATCTTTCAATCTTTGTAATTTAATAAGTGGAAAATCGTATTTCATTTTTGAAACAAATTTGATTCTTTTTAATACCCAAACTGTTACATGTTAGTCGAAGAAACCTTAGAAAATTTAGATAAGAGATAAAATTGAAAAGAACCTGTAATTCTATACCTAGAGAAAAGTTATGGTATATATCGGTATTCTAAGCTTTATTAAAAGATGAATGTATATTTGGTCATATTTAAAATGATTTTCAGATCTCAATAGCTCTGAGTCCTGCTCCTTATCTGCTTATATATGAAGTGCTTTCTCTCCCTAAATGTTTCTAAGAATTCCCAAGATTATTGATACTTGTAAAACAACTATCTGCTGGGCTCTCTCATCTATGTCACTTTCCTTCTGGGATTTCTTGACAGAAGGGAAAATATTTTCTTACAGGTAATACACGCTTCTGATGGGAGCTCTTTGCTTTCCTTTCACTGCCACTTCCCTTGGTCTTGTTCGTGCCTTTGCTGTGCCTGGAAAGCTGTTGTTGCCCCATTGCTCTGGGATTATTTTCTTCACTCCTTGCCTCTCACCAGACCTCTGACCCCTGACTTCTTTGCCACCTTGGGTTGTTAGCATTGCTGCCACATCCTCCGGACTAGTGAATCTGGGCGGCCATGGATTGTTGTCATTGTTGTCCTTCTCTAGCTACCGCCAGTCTCTACAGCTCCACCAAACTTGTTGTCCACTGATTTTACTGTGCACCTCTCTTACCAGCCAGGAGGGTGATGCCTTTGCCTTCTTTCTTGTGTTCAGCACTTTTCAGAGTGTCGTTCCTGAACCAGAGTTGTTTAGATCCCCAATGATACGTATCTTTTATTTCTACCACAGTCCTTGGCTTTCTAGAGGGTTTAGGGGAAAACTGGGGGAAATAAATGGGAGTGAGGTCAGGAGTAGTTAAGCCCGCCCTCCTGCCCTTCCTTCCTCCATTGCCTTGCCTAATTCCGAGGACCTGCT